>NW_026642858.1:0-676709 GCF_028554395.1 Pezoporus wallicus | reverse complement strand
TCCTCCCCTCTTCCAGTTTAAAACCATTCCCCCTTATCCTGTCACTACAAGCCCTTGTAAAAAGTCCCTCTCCAGATTTCCTGTAGGCCTCTTTAGGTACTGGAAGCTGCTCTAAGGTCTCCCTGGAGCTTTCTCTTCTCCAGGCTGAACAAACCCAATTCTCTCAGCCTGTCTTCATAGGACAGGTGCTCCAGCCTCCTGATCATCTTCACGGTCCTCTTCAGGACTTGCTTCAACAGCTCCACATCCTTCGTACGTAGTGGCCGTTCAACTGAACTTCCTTTTGCTTTATTTGAAAACAGAAACTCAAAGGTGCTAGTACATCCCTTGTTAGATAAGGGTGGATTTTGCAGAACTAACAAAGTCTAAAACACGCAGTCTTCCATTGCTTCCTGTTGGGGAGTTACCATCCACTCCCCTTCTGGCTTTGTATTTTTTCAGGAAGAATGGACACCAAGTTTTATTGGTAAGAACACAGTGTAATTTTCCTATCTGGGAAGACAGAAGTGAACAAACATCTGAGAGTTAAGGTGTAAGAAAATATTTGTGTCAACCTCAGGAATTCACGTCTTTTGAAATTTGGCTGAAGAACAACAGTAAGAAACCACACCACAGTTCAGCTAAAAAGATTCTTGGCTTATTCACTATATTGGTATCCTCCACTAACCTTTTTCCCCATGAATCTCTCACATTAATTACTAATCAGTTTACCAAACACAGAAAAAACAGTTACATGCATTTCTACGAAACAGGTACAGCACATTGTGGCAACATGCCATGAGGCTTCAAGCACTTGTCATGGCCTTACCAAGCTACACTGGCTATAGGGAAACAGGACTCCATGAAAACTGCCAGCTTCTCTTTCTCCGTTCCAAAACTCCCTACTCTTTTCTGTGCTTCCATAGCTGAAACAGCAAGAAAAACCCCACAAATGTTTCACTCTTGGTACAATGATTTCAAACGAGCTGAAAATCTACAGATGACTTTTGCAAAGCAATTCTGGAGTTTCCTTATTTTCAGTCACCCTGTAAAAATTGTAAATTCAATTACAGTGGATGGTTTGGAAAGCAATACATATTTCCAGGAATGGGGAAAGAATGACAGAAACTCTTTTCTGAATTAAAGAAACATTTATGAGATCAAAGCAAAAGCTGCCTTTTGCTCTAATCCTTGACAGATGAAAACAGTCATATTCCCTTAATGAGATGTAGAACATACTTCATGTAAACTGATGACAGAAGCATGATCACATCTTTAGTCACTTTGGACTCACCCACAGAGGAGACAACCATTGCCCAACATAACCACAAATTACTTTCCATCTTTGGAAGGTGACAAAATCCTGCTCTTTCTCATTTCTCAAAAAAAAAAAAAAAAAAATGTAAAATGTACAGACCAAAGCATTTTTTTATGAAGAAAGCAAAGGAAAAAAGTTTTCCTATATGGTTTTTCTCAGGTTGCAAGAATAACTATGACAGACAATTGTTAACTTCCAGAACATATGTGCCTCATCTGGGCCATATAGCTAAAAAACAATGAAAATTGAAAATCAGTCAATACATATGTCAAGCTTGATCCATTGAAACAATCTTGAGACAAAAGAGCATCAAGGATGAGGCTGGGGGCATGGAATGGGAGTGATTTCATGGAAAGAGAAGGACCTGGAAATATCTTTCACACAGCATCACTGGTTGCAGTTGCTTTTAGCCCCTCCTTAAGAGATTGCCCACTGCCTGAACAGTCCATATGCTCCTGGAGATTCTCAGAATCAGCTTACACAAAGTTGTTTTAAGGAGGCTAGAGACACCAGCAGTCAAATCTGCTGGCTATTAAGCAGAGCTAGATGATGAAGCAGATGTTAGAAAAGAGAGAGCAAGCCAGACTACTGACAGCCTTGCTATTAACAGTGATGCACAGGAGAGATAGATTTAGGGGTTTTCTCTAATGTCCCTTAAGGGGGAGGGAAAAGAAAATGAGAGGACCAGGGGGGAAAAAACAAGAAAAAAAAACCAAACAACAAGGCAGCAAAGCAAATAATAAATAGCTCTAAGAAATATGCAAAACCTTGGTTTAGATGAAGCTGAGCCAGTATTGAGTTCAGGCTCAGTTTATCAATACAATGCAGGCTGATGTTAAATAATTAGTTTTATTTGACAGTAATGACAACAAAACACTTTGGGGAGAGATATTACTAAGCCATTCTGAGGAAAAATCCAAAATGGCCCAAAATAACTGAACTCATACCTAGCTTAATGAAAACATAGCCACACCTAACAAGACATCCTAAATCTGACATTTCACATGTCTATAGACCACACCTGAGATAATCTCCATACCATAATATGCACTGAGAAACAAAAAGAAATTTCTCAAAAGCAGTTTTGCTTTTTGAGGAAGCTGGTGCAAGACAGAAGCAAAGACAATAGCATACAAATGGAGCAGGCATTGGGGAAAACCAGAATAAAAGGGGATTTATATTTTTTTTTAGCTTGCACACTTACTGGCCTTACTACTGTATCACACAGTATTTTTGTAAATCATTTTCCCGTTACACGTGAAAACACAGCACTAATTGAGTTTCATTTTCTTCCTAGATCAGAAGCCATGGTTACATGTGGATCCAACACTCAGATGCACAATGACAATGCTGACCTCAATTCAAGGAAGACTTAGGTAGCTCACGTTTCCTAAAAACAAAACCTGCAGCTGATGAATATACACCAGTGCAGATGCCATATAAGATATCAGACCAAACCTCTCACAGCTCACTGGGTTGTTACCAGGCTTGGATAATAAACATTCTAAATACATTCATATCTGAAAGGGTCACATAACACTGGACAAAAAGGAGTTGCCACAGTCTGTGTTCTCATTTAGAACAGAAATCTACAACACTCCCTAGCAACAGGCACTTGCAGAAAACAATTATTTGAATCAAAAGAAAATAAAAACCAACAACAACAAAGCAACTAAAAAACGACACAAACATTAATAGTCTAAATTGTGAAACTATGTGGTCTTTGCTTCTGCATGAAGTTGCTCAATTCCTATACTGCAGTCAATACCTGTGTTGATTATACAATATTTAAGTAAAAAAACAAAACCACCTCAGCCCTCTACTGTTAAATATAGGCTTTGTTTGGCAATACACACACACACACACACACAGATAATATTATTAAGTTCTAAATCACAATTTACCTATTCAGAAAATAAAAATTCTGGGGCAGGACCAGGATAACCCTGGTACTGATAAAAGGACAATAAAGAGCAACAGTAGGCTCCAAAGGCTCTGGGACAAGAAATAAGCATAGCTTACAACGCAGCAGAAATACACATCCAGTACAGTGCTGCTCCTCCTGAGGAAGAGGATGGCTCAGGTAACTGAGAAAAGCACTCTGCCGTGAGCAACTCTATTTTGTCGTAGAATCTGAGAGAGAAATCTGTGTAGAAATTAAACCTCAGTACTCATCTGGGAATTTTCAAATAACTTCCTTGGTCATGGGACGGAAACCGAACCTTTAACTGTGACAGACAACATGCACTGCTGTGCATATGACAGCACGGCCACACAAAACCAGTCAACCTCATGCTGGGGCTGCAATCTCTTTGGGGGAGTAAGTCACCATTTGCAAACATTCTTCACTATGGCAAGATCCATACTGAAGACAGGCCTTATAATTATGCCCTATCTGCTTATTGCCATAAATGTTTGTTTTATATACAGATTATCTCACTTTTGAGGGATCTAGTTCTAAAAATCACAGAAATTCACTGCAATTTGGGATTAGGATTCACAGACATTATGTAGCTGATGTCAAGTAACAATTGTCAGATTCAATATATTTTTTATCAGCAATGAGTATTTTCATACCTGTTTGAAAATAAATCAGACTTGAAAACATCTAACCTCCATAAATTGTAGCTGTTATACCATGCTTGCTTTCCCCTTAGAATTAGATAGGTTCCAGAATTACTACAGCAGGATGAAACTGATGCAGCCAAGGCATGACAAAAGTTACACCGCCCCTGAGAATGTAAATACTGTTATTTCAGCAATTAAGAGAGAACAGTCTTGTAACAAGAGATTTCTTTTACCCTACAAGGAAGTTCTGGACACAGACAACTTTGGTAACTGTTAAAACACACACACAAATGCTATCTGCCATCAAGATTTGCTCCAAGTTAAATGCAGCTTTGAAGTAATCCTGAAATATTAGGCCATTCCCCAGTTCAGGATTACTATGATCCAGGAACTGTCTGATGCTTTCAAGCATCCAGGTTTTCATGATCTAGGAACTTTCTGATGTGTTCAAGCATCCAGCTTTTATAAAGGTACAAGACATCTCATTTTGTGAACCATGACAGTGCCTAAACATTATTTTAATCGCTAGAAAAGATCTCCTGGTTGTCCTTAAAAGGCACTGAACCAGGAAAGTGGGGATTAAGCAATCAAAAAAACGTATCAGACACTTAATTACTTTGATGCTTCATTCTGAAGAGCTCTGTTGAGATTATAGTTCATGCAAAGTATTGGGATCATCCTAACCCATCATAATTCTCAGCACTCATCTTTAGTCTCACAAAACCACAGTGTAGTGGCTCTGAGAACAGCAGCCTTTACTGACACTGTGATACAGAGCAATGAAGAATGCAACTGAAGGCAGAAGCAATTCCTCCAAGCCAGAGTGACTTCCTTTTGCAAAGGGAAGAGGAGTCACTACCACTACCTGAATGCAGTATTCAGGGCATACAAGATGTTTGCATATAACAGCCTGGAAAGCAATTATAACAGTAAACTCACTGAAGAGTCAAATACATGCAAAAGGCTTCCCCTGATGAAAGCCCTCATAAGCACTAGGTTACGCTAAGTATAAATCTTACCAAGTCTAAATGGCATACAATGCTTACTAAATGCATTTCAAAGTCTCTTCAAACAGCCTGGTTATCTAGCAATGAATATCAATTTACACAAGCAAACTTCCCATGCTGTCCAGTACCTGATCCTTGCTATGCAGGCCCCATGGACCCTGATAAGGGTCAGAGCTTGGAAGAGTTTACAGACAGATCCTTAATATTATTAATGCTTCAGAAAGAAAAGGAGCTATTTTATCAGTTATAGCACATGTTTGTTTTCTTCTCTCTGAACCACAGCTGAATCACAGTCCTAAACCTTTAAAATAAAAGGCTGCTGAGCAAAATAAAAGGTGAGTCATTTTAATTTGTTTCAAACCATCCCATCTTACAACTACAGCCAAAGGTTAAAGCAATGAAGACCTTTGTTGGCCTCTGTGGGAGCACAGCTGTGGGGCTGAGAGCTTTCAAACACCATCCTAGCTGTTGGGTTCAACACCAGGCTATAAATCAAAGCCAGGGAGCAGATTATTCAGAGATTCGACCTGTTTAAAGGGAGTTATTATTAGAAAGCAACATTGGAGGTATGGAAGTTTTCAGATAACCAATCTGACAGATGAGTGTATGACTCTTGCACGGGTACGGTCAGGCAGTATGTACTTTTTCACACTGGAAAAATATGCAGAGGACACAGGTTTCAAGTAGGCGGAAAGTAAGGGCAGAGCTGCCTAATAACGCCAGCACATACCACTGGTCGATCAACCTTAACGCTCCACAATTCAAATTAACGTACCTGAGCTACAGCACCGCAAACAAGGCCGATGCGAAAGCACTTTAAGGAGCGATCGAGCATTTGGCCCCTGGAACTGCCCGTTCCTTTGTTTTACGCTTCCCTGTTAACTTGAAACTTCCCCTGACCCAGTTAGCCAAAGCCCAAGGCACGGCTGGAATCCACTCGGGATGTGCCAACACACAGACTCCAGCCATTCTGTGTATGAGAAAGGCAGACACGACCCCCCCCGCCTCCGGGTGTGCACAGCTCCCGAGGGTCAAAACCGGGGTAACACCACCCCTGATCCCCCGGTGACATCGCTCCCGCTCTCCACGCAGTATCGCGCTCTCCCAGAAAGTACTTACCACGGGAAAAGTCACCGAAAGCCGCTTAATCCCGTTAGGAAAAGCCTATCCCCGGCCCAAACCCGCTTGTTCGCCGGCCCCAGGGGCGCTCCAGGAGTTTGGAGGGGGGGCCAATCCGGGGGAAGCAAGCGTTGGGAGCGCAGACGCCGCTCCGGCTCTCGCGGACAAAGCGCGTCCGAGGAACCAACCGAGCGGGGGGCAGACGAGCCCGGAGCACACAAAGGAGGGAGCGGGAGAAGTCCCGCGCGGCTCTCCCCGTAGCGCGGCCCCTGGAGCCTGGAGCGGAGGCAGCGGCGGCGCCAAGCGGGGGCAACGGAACGCCGCACCTGCCCGAAGGGAGGGATGCAGGGGAGCGGGGAGGGGGGGAGGCAGCTCGCGGGGGTACTCGCCTGCTCGAGGAGATCGTCCCGGTGTGGCGGCGTCTGGCAACTGGGAGGTCCCGAGAGGCTGCCCGGCGCTGGCACTGCGCGCCCTACGCTACCCTCAAAGGTCCTCGCCGCTCTGACGGCTGTCACAGCGGCGCCGAGTCCTAGTGAGTACAGAGCCGAACCCCGACCCAGTGCGGCCGCTCCCGCCGAGTCGGGCGATTTCCTGCGGGCGGGGGCGGCGCTGCACTGCCGGGCCGGGGCGGGGTCCGGCCGCAGGTGCCGACCTCACCCCCAGGTGGGGCAGGCGGCGGAGGGAGAGCAGTGGGTGACGGACAGGCGCCGCTCCGCGTGTGGGGCTCCACCTGCGCCTGGCCCCGGCTGAGGGGTGACTCGCCCGGCGCCCCCGACCCTCGCTAACACACACACACACACACACACACACCCGCACTCACACACTCACTCCTCACTCCTCAAGCTGTCTCTCGCCCAGAGGCGGCGGCGGGCGGGAGAACAGGAAATACCGGTCGGAGCCCGGTACTCAGCGCCGCTGAGTCACCGCGGCGGGGCGCCTCGCCCCCCCAGCCTTTCTCAGCGCGTTCCGTCTGCCGGGAGGAGGCAGCGACTCTGCCCCCCGGCTCCACCCGAAGCGCCCACGGCGGGCCCGGAGCCGAGCTGCTCGGCCACTGACGGTCGCGGGCTGCACCGGCACCCAGCCCCGCGTTTGTGTGTTGTTTCCATCAGGTTTTGTTAGGAACCTGGGATCGTTGCCCAGCTAAACTTCTCTAACCGGAAGACCTCTGAAGCGGCTCTAAAATCCACCGCACAGTGGTGGTTGTGCACATACGCTTCTGGATCGGTTTCTTTCCTGCTTTTTATCGCAGAAGATCCACGGGCAACTTCCCTCCGCAGCTCCGAGGAGCTGAGTGTTCACATAATCACTCACAGCTGAAACACCCAACATTAGCACAAGGCAGAGGGGCTCCATTTCCAGGCGAGCACATGCAGTGTCACTATGCAAGCCATACCGATACTGTTCCCGAAACCTTAACTTTACAAAAGGAAGCGGCACTTGAGGCTGGCATTCCACAGGTATCAGCTTTTCGGCACACTGATGTCCTGCAGCCGAAATAAGAAAGACAAGGCCAAGCAGCCCTGACAGGATTCTTTGGAGTCAAGTTTCTTCTGCATTGTAAAGCACTATATGTCACCAGGAATTCCTTATCTGCGCTCTTAGGGGGTTAAACCTCACAGGAGCCCCTCTGAAATCAGTGTAATCCCCCAGCACCAGGCCTGTGACACAAAACCTACTGACAAGTTTCGAGGTTTGTTGTTAGTTGCTGGTGAGAAAGGGCAGATGATTTTTCGACAGACACTACTCTAGATTCCCTCTGCATTTTAATTCAGGTTGGTTTTTTCCTCATTAGGTGCAGGTGATGTGTGTGCAGTATGCCTGATACAGGAATTACGATAAAGAAGGCAGTGTTCCTCACAAAGGCACTGGACTTTGGAAGGCTGGGCACTGAAAGAACCCATTTTAGTGACAGCAAATACAAAATTGTGTTCAGTTGTTGTATTGAAAAAGTCTCCTTGTAACAATAGTTAATAATTAACATGCCTGTGCATGGCATACTGTGGTCTTCAAGTGACAACTGCAGCCTGAGAGTCCCAAACAGCAAAACCAAGGAGGGGGCAGAAAGGACTAGTTCAGTAACTTGTCATTTTCTGTCAGCTACAGACAGGCTCAATCATCAGCACATAATAGAATATTGCATTCAGGCAGAACCAAGGCACGAGGAGAGGAAATTCAGCCTTACTTCCAGGTGTGTGTCAGATCACTCAGCTGATACTGTGCTGGGTGCATGTTTCCTTATAGAGTGTTTAAAAATCTGTCAGTTCTGTAAATGTTTTTCTGAAGTTACTTTTGTAACAGTGGCCTTACAGTGCCTGGTTAAGGGTTCTAAAATGCTGTGGAGTGATACCATTGGCATTTAGTGTATTCCTGATTTTTTTTAGTAGGAGAGAACATTGATGGGTAGCAGAAGAGCCTACACGTCGAAACTACCAATGCTTACACAGTTACTCACTGTAAGACTGATCACATAGCATACTTACCGTGGCTCAAAGCATTTTTAAAACAATTCAGCAAACTGGATAAGGCAGTAGCAACATTACATATCTTGTTTTAAACACCTATTGTATCATTATCTAAAAGTGTCTCCTTCCTTAACCTGAACTCCAAAAAATGTTTGTAATTAGTAACTGTTTAAAAAAGCTTTAATTGTCCATAGCTCTCTGTATTCTATCCCCAGAAAAACAGCCTCCCCTATGGTGGAGGTCATGAACCTTGTCTTTGTTCTGCCTGCCAACAGCAGAGTTTACACAAGCGGCAATTTGGGACAGAGGGGGACATAACTCAAGGATGACTTTTTCTTATCTTTAAACAGGAGTTTAAAGAAAATGTGAATAGCAAAATGGACTGAAGCATGTTTGATCGGTTACAATTATAAATAGTGGTGACAGCAAATTTAAAATACCATCTCCTGAGGGGCCACACATAATGCTGCTTGCCTCTAGTCTTTCCTTGCCCGGCCAACATCAGCCTTTGGGCAAAGTTAATCTCTTCCTGATAGCCTTTGCTTCTGCCCTTCCCATGCTTCCTCTTCTATTTCAAATGTTCTTCCAGGCATTTTGGCAAGCCTCCACCTTCCTTCCCAGGACGCCCACACATTCCAGGTTGTTAGCACAATCATTGTTCAACCATTAACCAGGAGCTAAAAGCAATTAAACACAAACCTCACTACAAATCCCCCTTCCCTTATTTGTCTACCACTTTTTCAGGACAGGCCTTTATCCTATTTATTGAAGTTGCTAAAAGACTTCAGGAATTTTAAGGAACAAGACAGGATGATGGAACAGTCTTGCAAGGAAGACGTAATATTTCTTACGAATAACGCTTCTTAAGGATTATTAAGTGGAAAGGAAAATGAACCAAGAAACACCAGATGAACATTTAGGCACAATTCCTGTATTTTGTGAGGAATACAGACTGTGAGTGGTTGCTGTAAGCTTGACTACCTGAATCAACTTACAAAGAAATCACTGGCACACATGAAACAGAGTTTTAGCAAGGTTAGACATGCTAGGACTTTCAGACTGTAAGCCAGACCACCACAATCATCACAGTGACTGGCTGTTGGTGAAAACTCTTGATATACCCAAAAAAAACCAACACATTCCACTTTCTCTGCTGAGCCTGAGCATCCAATAAGGGTACAAATGCCAATCCTACCTTTCAAAAGCACTTTGTATGTTTTCCTTCACCAAAAATGGAGTAACTGTCTTGTGGGAAAAATGGTGCCAGCCCTAATACGAACTGGTTGGTTCCTACCAATACTGACCATAGTGTGTATCAAATTATTTTAATCCAGTTATTTCTTCTAGGAGAGGCAAAGCAAGAAACTATTGATGAGATGTCAAGTCTGTAACCATAAAACAATCTGAGTATTCAAGTAAATGATGTTAGTAGAACATAATTTGATGTTAGGATCAGAGCTCATCCTGAGCCTCTCTGCAGAAGCATGAAGACTGACAGTGTCCTTGCCCTTAACTTACAGTTTGATGTAAGCATTAGAGCAAAGAATGAGTCATGTCCTATGATTCATCATGTACACCGAGATAAAACTCATTTGAACTCACTGACACTATTTATCTTTACTAGTTAGATTAAATCCATTTCTTACTCAGATATCTAAAAGCAGGAAATTGCACAAATAGCAGCAGCATTATGGATGAAGTGCAGGGCACATCAAATATGAAAGCTGAAGCGCTCTTATAAAATCCACCCTAACTGGCCAAATTTTTAACAGAATCTTTCCAGTACATGTTTCAAGAAGCACAAAGAATTCAAAACAGTACACAATGCTGCAGTCTTCAGCATTATCATCATGGCATGAAATCGCAGCTTTGCATAATGAATTAAGAATTCTACATGCAACTTTATCCTGAAATAAACATTTGCACAAGGTAAAGGAATGTAGATAAAGTCCAAATATGACTCTCATGAGTGTTAGTATGCTGCATGCAAATTACCTAAGAAAATGATTTTTTGAAAAGTCGACCAGAAAAATAATTACACAAGCTGTACGTGATGAAGCAAAGGAAGAACCAGGAGAAAGTATTCTTGAGTAAAAGTATCAAGTCATTAACATCTATGCAAATATATTTAAATAGCTATTTGAACTATTAGAAGATTGAGCTAAATACTATTGTTTTCCATATACTGAAAATTATTTTCAGTGTTCTAAGTTCAAAGCAGTAAAAAGATGTTCTGTTTTTAGGTTTCCTTTGTTAAAAAACCAAACCAAACCAAACCAAACCAAACCAAACCAAACCAAACCCCCTTTTATTCTTATACCCACATGAGTGGGGAATCATTGTATTTACCTCATCCAGTAAAGCTGAAATTTCAGGTAATTGCCGTATTTTTTTATTCTGATTGAAAAACAGGTGAGCGGCATGCACAGTTAACCAAGAGCTGCTTCCAGTGAAATGTTATTCTATTTTAATGGTGGGAAATAGCGGGTAACAATGCTTATATTTTAAATGCAAATACTGGGCAACAATAGCTATATAGGTATTGGTTTTCAATGACAAAACTAAACACATCTGTAATAATTCTAGCTAGACAGAGAATCATGTAAAACTAATAATCACAAGTGTCAGAGGACCCAAGAAGAAAAATACTTTGCACTGAGTATCTTTTCATACAGATAAACAATTTATAAGAGTATGGTATAACTGTTTCCTCAAGAATTGGTCAACAACTCTTGAATGTTCATTTCACAGGCAATTAAAACCTACAAGTGCTAATGAGCCACCAGTGCAAGTGTTGAAGTGTTCTTTTTGCAGTTCGCAATTTCTTGTAAAGCTTTTTAGTTTAAGATTTTAAGTACATAATCTATTTCATCCTTATTTTTTTTCCCAGCTTGAAAAACACATCATCAGTCCAAACACCATGTTTGATTCTAAGAAGCAAAAAGGCAAAAGTTTCTGAATCAGCACGGTACTGAGGGGAGCCTGGTTGTATAAAGGTGAAAAAGTATAATCTCAGCTTAAATTTAAGAAATGCAGAATAAACGTAGTGCAAATTTTTGCTACTGTGAATCTTAATTTTGCCCAACTAAAAAGTATGTATTTTTACTATCTGAAAAACAAAAGGGAACAAAAAGCGAAATCCACAGCTTGCATATTCACACAACAAATTTGCAGAGATACCTCTGCACAGCTTAAACTTGACATACCAGCTTTTACAGTTCAATATGATGCTTACAACCATACAGACCTCTAAGTAATTTAAAGTTTAGTTTAAAAAATAGAAACTCCAAAACCCCATCAAAAACCAAAACATGATGTGAAAGAAACTGGAATTTGGAAAACAGAGAAAATTCAGCAGTACCAAGAGAAAAGCTCCTCTTTTACATGCATTGCACAAAATGAAAAATTTTTACTGCAACAGCCATTTTCTTTACGACATGCTTAATCTGACTGTGATGTGTTATTTACTAGCAGTAGCCACAAATTTTTAATGCGATGTGTTCACACTACCACAACTTACATCAATGTAATTCAAAGGTATTTCTTTTGGGTGTATGTCTCACCAAAAGAAGTTTAGCATTTGTGTGCCGCTCAGAAGTCATCAGGTGGCTCAGTCCTTACATTGAACAAGACTACAGACAGTAAGAATTCAAGTCTTACTTCTGCAGTAAGAAAGTAAGGAATGCAGTGACAGGAAGGATGACCTCCTCCACTTGTACTACATGGACAGAGAATGAAGCAGTGACACAGAAGCCCGAAGACTTAGAACTAGAGAAATATGTATTATTTTCATTTTTGTTGTGCAACATAGCGATGTCAAGAAAAAACCAACAGAATTAAGCTCAGGTACCTCAGAAAACAAGGAAGGGGTTGGCTTGTGGTTAAAGTTTTTAAATTCCATGAGGTAAAATATCATCAAGTATCTTCTTTCCCAGAATATATTAAGCAGGACAAATCCAACTTAGTTTTTAACGCTGTTGAAAGTTCTTTTGATAGCAGCTCATGAAGGGATACTCTGTCATGTGAATACACCCAATTTCGTCCAGTCCAGTCATAGCGCTTGGGCCCACTAGAAAACAAAGCACATGCTGCGTAAGTACAGATTATTCATGGAGAGCTGCTGGAAGCCTGCATTTATAGTGTACCCTGGGAAAAAGAACAGACAGCAAAGAGAAGGGCTGGTGGGCAGTCTGGGGCAGTGGAGCAGAAGACAGATACTGCTGAGCCATGCAACAGATATCCATCCCTGAATGGAGAAAAGATGTATCAGTCACTGACATAAGCTCCTTCCCTTCTTGGTTTTGGCACAGATTTCCCCACTTTCTTCCCTCACCCCCTTATTCCCTCACCTGTATAATCTTCTTGCACACAAATATTACAAGGGATATTTGTGTAACACTGAATGAATGGTATCAATTAGTTCTTGCAGCAGGTAATACCACATGCAGGTATTCTAAACACAGCAGAACACAAATCACCACTCTCTCTTCTTAGCTGAAACGAAAGAATTTACCAGCTGAAAGCAAATATATTGGCATGTAGGAGGTTTGTACTTAAAATGCCGTTTTCCTCTGTGTTATCATGCAGTGTTGGCTTGACTTTTCAGGCCTATATTAAGTATCAACACAGAAACTTGAACACCTGGGTTCTATTCCAGACCTATCTATCTACTCAATTCTCCACACTGGAAACAAGAGAATGACTGAAAGGCTCTCATTACTGTTAATATTAACTAAGAAACTAAGAAAAAAAAAAAATCTTGTCTATGATCAGCCTTATCCTTGAACTCACAGGACAAAATGCCTTGGAATGGAGACAATCCATGCACAAGAAGATCTGCTGGAAAGGAGAGTATCTTATATACACACAAGAACAAACTGCAGGTTTTCAACAAACATAAACACTAATCTGAAACTTGGATATCCTGCATTACTCACAATATTCAAATGAAGAAATTTCCAACTACTAAACAAACTATGAGGAGTCAAAAATGCAAGCACAAATGAAAGTCACTTCCAGGGAAATCTTACTTCCTGTATGTTAAGTGGTAACTACTTGGAATCAGGATTATGTGCTCCAATTACTTTACATTTTTCACTTCTTTGTCTGTGCAGCACCATGACAGGGTCCTGTACCTAGGGAATGAATGATACAATGGGATGCAGCCATTCATGAAAAGTGGGCTAAGACAGGCTATTTAATTAATGACAAAGAAAAGCGTAAGTTATTTGAACTGTTTTAAATGTTACGTAATAAGGATCAGTGATATGGCTAGCATATGAAATGTCTCCATTGTCCTCTGAAACTTCAAAATGCTGTATAAATGTGATTTTTAATTTAAATTAATAATTTAAGCAAGGATCTTGTGACTTCTATAAAATGCCTACAAAGATAAATATAGACTAAATATATTTCTCATTGAAACTCTGCATACATTTTTAAACAGTAAGAGAGAAGAATTAAAATATCACATTACGGTATTATTAAGAGATAACTGTGTAAGGTTTAGAAGTCTTTTCAGTCAAAGGAGCTACATGAAGTCACTGCAGTCACACTGCTGGCAGGTTACACCCACCCCTGAAATCCCCTTTTAAAATTGTTGACTAAGCAAAACTTTGCAAACGCAAGCTTAAGTGCACTTCAGTGTATAGACATAGGATAGCAAACTGAAGGTCAAAAAAATACAAGAAAATGTCTCTCTCTCAAATCTTAAGAATTTGTCTTTCTCAGAATATGTTCTTAAAGACCCAAGATTCTATATTTACTGTACAAATAACATTCAATACAAGTGACCACCAGCAGACGTATTTGCTTCTTTTAGTTCCTAGTATATTGCACTAAGGAGGTATGTCACTCCAAATCATACATTGTCTGCTGGAGTAGCTTTTTAGAAGTGAGGAAGTAAATGAACATGCAGCATCATATTTCAGGAAATACCACTGTTTACCATGATACCAGCTGAGGAAGCACAAAACATTTGTAGGTGAATCATTTTTCTTTGCAAATGATTGAAAATACCATCATGAGAATTTTTGAGTTCATCTCTTTCCTTGTGTATTTTTATTCACAATTAAAAAAAAAAGTTTAATGTTTATCAACAAATTCCATATTCTGGAGCATTAATGTCTTAGCTCAACTAGTGTTGGCTCTAAACTGATAAGAACTCTCTGAATTTTGGTTTTCAGAAATACATGAAATCTTTGTGTCAATGACACAAATATCTTACAGTCATCTTAAACAGAATCAAGGTTCAGAAATCATGCTGTTTCAAAATATGCTGAATGAATAAATTCTGACACTCAGCCTGCATCTGTCTAAACAAAACGGTTTGTTCAGGTTGCTAGACCTGTGCTTTAGCAAGTCACACACCTGCTAAGTAAATTATTTAATAAAAGGATTCTGGGATAGGAGTTAGTACAAAAATTATTAGCCTGGTGTGCTGTGTAGCAAGCAGTACATAAGTACACTAAAGCAAATTCATGCTTGGAAATATCAGATCCCAGCCAGACCCAAGGGCATTTCCTACTTTCCAGTGGAAGACAGTCAAAGTTAGTAAGTACCCAGGGTTTGAGAAACGCCATCAGGATATTGCTAACATTTATTTATATAAGCTGTTCAAAGCAGGAATCCTTTATAGATGAGAAATAAAACACAGCCCTGGGAACAGCAGTACCTTGTTTCTGAACATCATCATGGGAAAAGGACAACACCACTCTTATTCAGAGACCAGGGCAGAGGGACCAGAATTGCTGATGTCAAAAATGGGAAACATAGGAATGGGAGTTCAGTTTCCTTCCAGTGAAGGAAAACTGTTTGTTTACAAAATATGTTTGTTTACAAAGCTTAAACAGTAAAACTTTGTATTCTTGAGTGAAACAAAAATTTTGTTTTGCAGCAACAGCCATATACATAGGTTTTAACACATCAATTGTAGATTTAACAAAAGGCGACAAGAAGTTTAAATGTCCCACAAGTCTCTGAATTATTTTAAAATCATATTCAGTTCCTAACTGGATCTTCTTGATTACTTGATGAGTCTTCATCCATTAATCTTCAGGTATTTCTACAGTTCTGTTTTTATTAAGTATCCCAAGACTTTTCTTTAGGCAAACTTTATGAAGTATCCCAGACTTTTCTTTAGGTAAATTTCATGTCTATTAAAATTGTTTCTCTTAAAAGCTTGAATTCCATTGTGGGTTTTTTTTCCCAAGACATAAACCCTGCTACAGAATTCTACTACTGCAAAATTATTCCCAGTTTTGCAATCAATAAATTCTTTCTGAACAACATTAAAGAGGTATGCCTGCACAGTTACTGGGAGTGCTCATACTTTCCAGCTAACTGGTTCCTTCACCAGCAACACTGACCAACTCCCTCAGTCCAGACAGTGGCAGAGAACACAAATTTTTGGGGGAGACAGCTACAACATTTTCCCACTTAGCTGCCTGTCCTTCCTGCTGAAACCAACCAGAAAGCCTGGAATGGACCAAAACACAGCATTAGAGAAGGCAGAGGGAACAGCTAGCCAAGGCTTGGTAAAGGGCAGATGCCTGACAAAAACAATTAGTGGGAGAGCACATAAACATATAAAGCAGGAAATCCCACAAGCTTAAAGAGGAAGGAGCCACCCTGTTTAAATACAGAAGAGAAGTTTAGATCATATCATCATCATCACTCTTTCCAACAGAAGCTTTGGGTGGTTTTGTTTGTGTTTTTTTTTAATCATGCTGTTTATTTTATTTCTGTGAGCAGACTGTCTTCCTGCAGACAGTGGTTTTGGACCAGAGCAGCATATGAAAATTCTGTATTACACATTTCCTGGATTAATTGGATGTGTCAGTATACTGCACTGTGCCTCAAACCTCTGTAACAAATTACTACTGAACGGTTAGATTATATCATGTTTTGAGAGTATACTGAGCAAAAAGGTTACTTATGGAAAGGATATTACATAGTCCATACTGTGCTATAAAAGAAGGGGCGTTACATTTCAACCTAGTCTGCAGACATTACATAGCTAACTTACACGTAACTTACCTAGTGGGTGAGGACAGCCAAATCTGACGGTTTGGTGTTTGCTTATTGATTACGTATGTTCCCATGTCTCCACCTAATTTAACTGTTAGAACTCCACTCTCAAAACACAAAATAAGAGAGAAGTTAAAAATTTGTCTCCTGTTCCTTGACAAGAATGACAGTATCTGATGTAGCTAAAACAGAAACTTACATTTCTGTATCACTTTCCCAAATATTTTCCTAACAATAATAGTTTGGAAGAATGATCATTAGGTATCAAAAACTTGTATTACCTAGGACAACCTGCATATCTTTGAGTCTGGTCTACACTTTAGACCTTCTTGTCAGAGTTTGATATACTGCGTTTGCACCATTCACAATGGCGCTGCTTAAATAATATTCTTGAGCTTTTGATCTGTCACCTTGGAAGGAATGCTAGTTCATTCTGCAAAGATTAAAACATCATCCAATAACAACTTTTTCTATTCCTGAACCATCGAGAAGTGGAGTGGTTCAAGATCAAGAAGCTTTATGTGTCATTGCTAGATTCCCGAGCCATGCAATTTTACCTAACTTTTCCTAAGTAACTGTAACAGTTTCCCAGTGAATAAACACAATTCTTTCTCCAATAATTCTGATGAAGTGCCTTTATCCTGAATCATACCTCAAAAATGTTCCACTTCTGAAGTCCATGAGGTCTAGTTTGTTTTAGTTATGCCAGCTTTAGACCATTATACTAGCAAGCATTTGTTTTCTTTGTTTTTACTTGCATTTCTTACTGACATGATTCATGTTTCTCTGACATTTTCATAAGTGCATTTGAATGGCATACATTAACTCTGACAAAAGTATTTATATCCTAACTTTAAAAGAACAACCCCACTTAGACGAAAGGTAACCTACAGATGATCCAAATAATGCTGATTAAAAATTACAGCTTGATGATTCAGGTAACAGGTTAGTCATATTTTATCTACTGTTTCTCAAATACTTCATACCCTATAGCATTCCATTTAAGGGAATCATACTTTTCATTCTTTAGTCAGGACAGCCAATATCATTGCTAGGGCTATTTGCTATGTATAAACACTTACTATGGGGAAAAAAAAATTCCATTTATGAATACCTACTGCCTGCAAACTTAACCTGTAGCACAGGCAGCAGCTTTTAAGACCTTAAACTGCAAGTTACTGTATTTTGTAGTATGTGTTTCATACTACTGGATGTATGTCTGTTAGCTCCTGGTAGCAAGAATATTCGAAGAAACGTATTTTTTCTCCTGGACATGACAACCTTTAAAGGTTCATTCCAACCCAAGCCATGCCCTATGATCCTACATAACTGTATAAAGAAATCAAGTTCATAACATGTCATAGGCAGAACAGAACTTTATCACGTTCGCCACCTGGTGGCCGGCTACAGCATTAGCCTTTGATTGGAATTGAAACCTCGGACTCTTAAAACGTTTAACCCTTTTCTTTCCTCTTTCAGAAAGAACAACATGTTATTATGTCATCATACAGTTTATGCAACAAAAGAGTACTGGTAGAAATTAAGACGGATGTAAAAAGAATTCCTTTTGAGCCTCACAGAGTCAATGTCAAACACAATCCACTCTGCAGCAGCTAGAGGTAAAATTCTGACATCTCACCTTCACACAATGAAGTGTCTAAGAACATTAAAGAGGTAAATCATAATCTTTTTTGCTAATTTTTGTCCTAAGCTCTTTAAATCAGGCTAACAGGTGCTAATGTGCTAAAACACACCAAATAGTAATGGTTAAACAATGTTTTGCTCTTCACCTGAAAAGCAATTAGCTGTAACAGTAACTCCTTAATTAAAGCAACAAATAGTATTTACTAAGGGCAACAACAGAATCCTACTAACAGTGTTATTCTGTTATTTTCTATCCTAGCTATAAGAAATAAAGAATGAATATTTTGATGGCAAAGTTAAGCAGGAACTAGTCTGAAAACTACAGGGGTGTGTCTGTGGGGTGTTTCTGTGGTTTTGTTTCAGTGGTGTTTTGTTGTTTGGGGTTTGTGTTTGTTTGTGTGGGTTTTGGGTTTTTTTTCACAGTGCAACCCAGACCATCTCTTCAAGGTCCCTCAGCATAAAACCTTAAATGACAAGGCTCTTAGAAAGCAACCTCCTAGTGATAAGACATGAACAGAGAGCAGAAGTTCTGTGACCTCAAAAAAATGCAGCAGCGAAAGACCTGTGTTGCAGATGGCAGCGTAGGGAGAAACTGCACTCTCCTACAAGTCATGTAGAGGGCTGTAACATACAAACCACTTCAGGGCTTGTATATAAAGCTAATAAATTCCTATATACAAATCAACAGCGGATTTTTAATCTATCACTCCTCTAAAAGAATTTGACTGGCCAACCTATTAAAGACTCCAGTTACCAGGCTAGCACCTGCCCAGTGTCTCCTGTGACAGTAGCTTTCTCTGGTCTCACTTCTGCAACTATCCAAACATTGCATCCTCTTGTTGCTTCTCTCCACCACAGGCTGACGTGTGTAAAGCCAGGATAAATGTACTCTGCCTGGCCAAAATAAATGTAGCTCTTGGTATTCAGAGCAACCAAAGAAACTGCTGTATCAGCTACATGTCATGTACCTGTACTATGCCACACAGGGCTGTCCTATGGGAGTATTTCATTGGAAATGTGACTCTCCAGGGCAGCGTTGGATGCAGCGACCATGAGATGCTCAAATTTGAGATCCTCAGGACAGTGAGAAGAGCGTGCAGCAAGCTCACTGCCCTGGACTTCACAAGAGCAGACTTTGGCCTCTTCAGGAACCTGCTTCGGAAGGTTCCATGGGATACAGCCCTAGAGGCCGACTGTTGGTTGATATTCAAGGATCACCTGCTACAAGCTCAGGAGTGTTGCATCCCAACCACAAGGAGGTGCAGCAGGAGGGCCAGGAGACCTCCTTGGATGGATAAGGAACTCCTGAGGAAAATTCAAATGAAAAAAGAGGCTTTATAAGTGGAAGCAAGAACAGGTGGCATGGGAAGAGTACAGGGATGTTGTCTGGGAAGCTAGGGACCAGGTTAGGAAAGCAAAGGCCCAGTTAGAATTAAACTTGGCTAGAGGTATTAAAGATAACAGGAAGGGATTCTACAGGTATGTAGCAAATAAAAAACAGACAAGGGAGAATGTAGGCCCCCTCAGGAAGCTCTCAGGAGAACCGGCTACACAGGATTTGGAGAAGGCTGAGGTTCTGAATGACTTCTTTGCCTCAGTCTTCACTGGCAAAGGCTCTGACAAAACCACCCAAGTCTTGGAAGACAGACGCAGGGACTGTGAGAATGAAGACCTTGGGCCCACTGTAGGAGAGGATCTGGTTCGAGACCATCTTAAAAACCTGAACGTGCACAAGTCTGCGGGTCCTGAAGGAGCTGGCAAATGAAGTTGCGAAGCTGCTGGCCATCATATTTGAGAAATCATGGCAGTCAGGTGAAGCTCCCGACGACTGGAAAAAGGGAAATATAACCCCCATTTTCAAGAAGGGGAAAATGGATGACCCAGAGAATTACAGACCAGTCAGTCTCACCTCTGTGCCTGGCAAAATCTTGGAGCAGATTCTCCTGGAAGGCACGCTAAGGCACATGAAAATCAACAAGGTGCTTGGTGACAGCCAGCATGGCGTCACTAAGGGGAAATCCTGCCTGACCAATGTGGTGGCCTTGTATGATGGGGCTACAGAACTGATGGACAGGGGTAGAGCAGTTGATGTCATCTACCTGGACTTGTGTAAAGCGTTTGACACTGTCCCACACGACATCCTTGTCTCTAAATTGGAGAGACATCAATTTGATGGATGGACCACTCGGTGGATAAAGAACTGGCTGGATGGGTGCACACAAAGAGTTGTGGTCAATGGCTCAATGTCCGTCTGGAGACCAGTAACAAGTGGTGTCCCTCAGGGATCGGTGTTGGGACCGGTCTTGTTCAACATCTTTGTTGCTGACATGGACAGTGGGATTGAGTGTGCCCTCACCAGGTTTGCCGATGACACCAAGCTGTGTGGTTCGGTTGATACGCTGGAGGGAAGGAATGCCATTCAGAGGGACCTTGACACGCTTGTCAGGTGGGCTGATGCCAACCTCATGAGGTTTAACCATGCCAAGTGCAAGGTCCTACACCTGGGTCGGAGCAATCCCAGGCACAGCTACAGGTTGGGCAGAGGAGAGATTCAGAGCAGCCCTGCGGAGAAGGACTTGGGGTTGTTGGTTGATGAGAAAATGAACATGAGCCAGCTTCAGTGTGCGCTTGCAGCCCAGAAAGCCAACCGTATCCTGGGCTGCATCAAAAGGAGGGTGACCAGCAGGTCAAAGGAGGTGATTCTGCCCCTCTACTCTGCTCTCGTGAGATCTCACCTGGAGTACTGTGTGCAGTTCTGGTGTCCTCAACATAAAAAGGACATGGAACTGTTGGAACAAGTCCAGAGAAGGGCCACAAGGATGATCAGGGGACTGGAGCACCTCCCGTATGAAGACAGGTTGAGAAAGTTGGGGCTGTTCAGCCTGGAGAAGAGAAGCCTGCCTGGAGACCTCATAGCAGCCTTCCAGCATCTGAAGGGGGCCTATAGGGATGCTGGAGAGGGACTCTTCATTAGAGACTGTAGTGATAGGACAAGGGGTAACGGGTTAAAACTTAAACAGGAGAAGTTTAGATTAGATATAAGAAGGAAATTCTTTCCTGTTAGGGTGGTGAGGCACTTGGAAGGTTGCCCAGGGAGGTTGTGAATGCTCCACCCCTGGCAGTGTTCAAGACCAGGTTGGACGAGGCCTTGGGTGATATGATTTAGCGTAAGGTGTCCCTGCCCACGACAGGGGGGTTGCAACTAGATGATCTTAAGGTCCTTTCCAACCCTAATTATTCTATGATTCTATGATTCTGTGATTTAGCAGGGAGAAGTGACTGCTGATGTCAGGTGCCTATGCTTGCTTAGAAAAATTTTATAGACCAGTTGCTGTTTCCTCTTGGACTCATTTGTTATTTTACATTATCTGTTTCTCTACACACTAAACATTTTAAATCCTCGAATCATACAGCACCATGTGTTACTTTTCACCAGAACAGTTGCTCCAGTCAGTATAAACAGGCATATTTTTACAATAAAGCTGTAAAATCTGACAGCATTCTAAGTGTTGGCACTAAGGTGACCAATTTAAAATTCTTCCTCAAAGAAAAAAAAATACAGTAATTGCATTGGTAATAAAATGCTTAAAACATACCCCTAAAGAGACATCATAGTCTTCTGGGGTAAAAGGCTTATCTGTCAGGTCCTCAAAGAAATCTGCTAAGGAGTCCAGTGTCTCTTCAGCCAGTTTTTCGTAAGTGGTCTCATCTAAAGACCTACAAATAACATACAAGTCCATAATTAGGAGAAATCTGTAGAACACACTATTTTCCCTATAATAAAAACATACCATGACCTTGGAGGAAA
This sequence comes from Pezoporus wallicus, assembly GCF_028554395.1. Taxonomy (NCBI): domain Eukaryota; kingdom Metazoa; phylum Chordata; class Aves; order Psittaciformes; family Psittacidae; genus Pezoporus; species Pezoporus wallicus. Next base: position 654,776 of record NW_026642858.1, on the reverse strand, counting down.
CAGTAACCATGAAATGAGCATATAAAACAAGCAGTAAGTTGGGTTGTTTTTTTTTTTTTATGTAATGTAGGTTACTATCCACCTTATAAATGGAAGTGGAATTTTGAAATTTTGGTAGTAGAGCTCTCTCAATTGAGGAGTATGCATTTTTTTCCTCAGATATACTGACTTCTGTTTACCAAGAGGAGAGAGATAGGAGAAGGTTAGATTTCAAGACCAGGCATTTTCATAAAGGGACTTCGTGCAAGAATTACTTAGTTTTGAACTTTATGAAGAGACAAGCACCTCCAGAAGCGAATGTCACTTTGACTGTAAGAAACTTGCCACATCTACAAGCAGGTTAGAAACATCATTATCACATGCCATGTCCACATACGGCATTTGACTTCTCAAATTACCAACACAGACTGGTAATTAGACGTTATTCTTATGAACTAATACATACAATTACCTTCTTCTTCAGAGAGTCTTAAAGCACCTTTGTAGCCATTACGTAAGGCTTACAGCACTTGTGAGACTGCTTCTGTTATCCTCTTTAAATAAGTATAAAAAGTTAGTGGGAACAAAGTCTAGGTTAGTTTAATTAGCCAAACGTAATTAAATCACTTAAGTTTTTCCACCTGTATCAGTGTTAACTTTTAACAGAGTGTGTAGGTGGATATCTCTAGCAGCAGACAATTCAATGAAATCATTTCAGTTTTTTGCTAATGGGTACAGCAATACAACAGTTCCTATGGACTATGGTGATTCAGTATCTTTCAGTTAATACAGATATTTTATTTTTAAGTTTCTTGCTAGTCAGTTACTGAAATGTACTCTATGCCACTTATGTGAGGAACACCGCAGAAAAACCTAGGGGCAAGGAGAATGGAAAGCCTCAGAATTAGGCAGGATTCACATAGTGGTTCAAGGTGCCATTAAGGTACTTAAGAACTACCTTAGATACCTGCAGAATCCTTCGTTGGGCCTCCAACAGCTACATCAGATGGGGAGAAATCTCCGACAGATACTGTGTAGCATTCTCACAGCACAAGTAGAAATTTCACATATTCTGACATAGGTAAAATGGTGCTAGACCTATGTTTAGGTACCTTAATTATCTCTTAAGTGACTTCCCACATTCACCTCCCAAATTCACCCAAAATGCTTTCTGTTAAAACTGTTCTTTTCCATCATCACATCAACATTACATTAGGTGATACCCTTACCATACCTACGGATTATTAAAAACATGCAGAGACAGCACTGTCATATGAATGTTTCAAAATACCATTTACCCTGTGTCATTCAGAGTTCCCGCACATCTTAAATTCATGAACTGAACAGTCTTGCTCTTCACCTCTGAAGCATATTGTAATTGCTGTTGAAAGTAAGGGTAAGTAAAATGGAATTAAAAGTTAAACCACAAAGATTTATAAATTACGTATTTGTCACATAAATTAAGTAAATCCTTGAACACTTTTCCATCCTCCCCAAGTAAAATACTCACACTCTGTGTCACAGAGCTAATAAGGAAAGAATTATGTAGCTTTAGTCTTTGTATGATTGAGACAATCTAGAATATCCTTGTTTTCTGACACAAACTAATGAAAAGAAAGAAGAAAAAAAAAAGGATCTTATTCATAGAATAGTGAATTAGGAAAGAAAAGAACTGTTTTCTTTCCTATTGCTCTCCTACAGAATTACTGAGCAACTTCAGGCAACTAGCTTAGGCCAAGATTTTCACAAATATCCACTACTGAGATGATTCATTATCAACAACTTGTGTACCTCTGTTAGAAGCCATTAACGTTTTCAACTGAAGGAAACAGAAGCCCTGAATCCTCCTAATTTACAAAAGAGATAATATCATAATTCACATTCCAAATCTCTTCTGAAAAAAAACCACCAAAAAAAACCCAGCTGTTTCATTCCTGATTTATTTTCTTTTTAAGAAAAAAACAACAAAGGTACAAAAAAGCTTTATCAACTTACTGGCAATGAAAGACAAGGGAGCAAAATGGACAACTCCTTTTAGGGAAAGCAATACATGAATATCGATAAAAATACAGCTGGTCTAACACACTAGCAGAAGCACTTATGCTATCCACCAAGACAGACAGATAGCATGTTTGCCACTTTCCTCTTTGCCTGGGCTAAAAAGGCATATATTTTTAGATGAACAGGAAGATAACATTCTTGATTGCTTTTTGTGTACTTGCACAAGGTTTTCAAAACTAGCAGAGTGAGCTGAAAAGAAAGTGACATTTAAAAAGGAACTACAACTGACCCTCTTCAAGTACACCTGTGAGCCAAACACAAAACCAGCTCTCTCCGTATGGTCTGATGTCTACCCTCAGGCTTTACAGATGAACTATCTGGTAGTCCAAAGCCATGACATGGTCATAAAGGACACCAAACTCCTACCATCACAATGATATATACTGACAAAATACACACTGATGTATGTGTATTTTTTACTGTACCCTTTATCATTTCCTTAATACACACTTAGGATCAAAAGCTAAGCAACCATAAATATGTCCAGGTTCTGGTCAGACTGAGAGGCTGTAAATCCCTTAGTTTGCTCATGCTCAGTTTATGACCTGAGATGGCCAACACAGTGGTAGCATACACTTGGTATCACCCCTTCATATACCAGACCCAGTGCTAAGGGTGGCCAGCACGCATTCTCTGCAATGGGAAAAGAGTAGCAAACAAGTAAATAGCTCTGGAGCACAGCAAACACTGGATTCTCTTTGTCAGCAATATGGACTGTGGGACTGAGTGCAACCTCAGCAGGTTTGTTGATGACACCAAGCTGCGTGGTGCAGTCAACACACTGGAGGGAAGGAATGCCATCCAGAGGGACCTGGGCCAATGCCAGTCTCATTAAGTTCAACAAGACCAAGTGCAAGGTCTTATGCCTGGGTCGGGGCAATCCCAAGCACAGCTACAGGGTGGGCAGAAGCTGGACTGAAAGTAGCCCTGAGAAGGACTTGGGGGTATTGACTGATGAGAAGGTCAACATGAGCTGGCTTCAGTGTGCACTCACAGCACTCAAAGCCAGCTGTATCCTGGGCTGCATCAAAAGGAGCAGCAGGTTGAAGGAAGTGATCCTTCCCCTCTCCTCTGCTCTCGTGAGACTTGGGAGTACCGCATCCAGCTCTCTGTCCCCAACACAAAAGGGATGTGGACCTGCTCGAGCGAGTCCAGAGAAGAGCCAGGAAGGGGCTGGAGCACCTCTCCTATGAAGACAGGCCGAGAGCGGGATTTGTTCAGCCTGGAGAAAGCTCCAGGGACACCTTGTAACGGCCTTCAAGTGCCTGCAGGGGGCCTACAAGAAACCTGAACAGGAACTTTTTACAAGGGCACGTAGTTATAAGACAAGGGGGCATGGCTTTAAACTGCAAGAGAGTAGATTTAAATTAGGTATTATGAGGAAATTCTTTAACGTAAGGGTGACGAGGCACTGGCACAGGTTGACCAGGGAAGCTCTCTGATTCCCTCTGACAGCTCTCGCTGTTCCCGTTCCCACAGCGCAGAACTGGTGTATTTGCGTATTTTCGGAACGGCCGAGACCGCCGGCCCCACACTTCTGCGCCCCGGCGCTCCCGCGGGCGGGGGGGAGGGGGGGCGAGGCGCGCTCCAGCTGGGCCAGCAGCTACCGCAGCCCGCCTCGGCGCCGCTTCACGGAAGCGGGGCCGCCTTCTCCCGGCCAGAGAGGAATTACGGTCGCCGCTGCCGCCCGGCCCGCAGGGAGCACCGAGCGGGGGGGGGGAGGGGGATCCTGACTAGCTCCACAGGCCTGCAGCACCGGCTAGGGACCAGCGGCAGAAACTCCGCGGCCACCCTTCCCTCCCCGCCCCCGAGGCCCGCTCGCAACTGCAGCCTGGGCTGACGCTGCCGAGGCTGCCCCGGCCTCCCCAGGGCAGCGGCAGCGCTGCCATCTCGCCTCCTCCCTCCCGGCGTCGGAGGCCGCACCTCGCTACCCTGCCGCCTCAAGCTCACCGTCCGCCCGCGGCCGGAAGTGGCTGTCCCCGCCAGCAGGACGCACCCAAGGACTCCGCACCGCGGCCGCGGCGCCACCGCCGCCACCCGCTGCGCGGCATTAACCGCGCCGGCCGCCCCCAGCCTCCACATGTCGCCGCTGCCCGCCGCGGAACAGGCCGGGGAGGAGCCAACGAGCAGTGCCGACGGCGAACAGGAGGCGGCGCGGGTCTGGGCTGAGGTGGGGGCGCGTGGCGGCCGCCGGCGAGGCCAGCGGTGGGCAGATCTCTTCGTCCTTCCCGGCCAGAGGCGGGACGGGTCTTCCCCAGGTGTTGTGGGTCAGCGGATTGGTGGGTGTTTCTGAGGGGCAACCGCCGCCGGACGGACCCTTCGCCGGTAACGCGTCTTGACCGCAGGCATGCGTATCGGCAGGGTGCTGCGGCCGAGGAACGGCGGTGGTGCCGCCCTCTGCGTGCCCGCGGCTGGGGAAGACGAGCAGCATGTGTGACCCCGCAGCCCCCGCTGACTGCGGCACAGCCACCGGACACTTCAGCGGAGTGCTGTGTTGCCGGGACAAAAAAGCTGCGTTGGGGTCGTGTACGGTCTTTCCCTGCCGCGTGCCTTTTCCGGCCATGGCAGTTTCCCCATCAGTCCATCCAGTGGAGAGGTAGGGTGTCCTACCCTCGGCGTTCAGCACAGGCATTGTGCAGCGAGGCTGTGCCTAGGAAAGAGAGGTGCTGGGCCCTGCTGTACTGCTCGGGCTTTTTCATGTGAGCTTGGGGACTTCGGATCTCACCGGTATCATAACGGCAAGTAGCTGTGATGGTCACTCGGTAACGTGACTGCAACCTCTGCGCACCTTCAGGTCAGCTACTGTTCTTGGGTCAGGGAGTCATTGCTCCTGGGTGAAGCTCTGCAGGGACCTGCCCAAGCACAGTGCTCTTGCCCGGTAGGTGTACAAGAGGCTGGAGCCTGGAAAGGACAAAAATTACAAGCAAAGGTACCACACACACACCCATCCGATCACCACGAAGATGTAAAAAGTCCAATCTCAACATCTTTTATTGTTACTTAAACTGAAAAAAAATAGGCTTACAAGGGAGATGAGAGATAAGAAATAATTCTGATGAAAAATTTTCTTAAATAAAAGCATGTTCAGTGGGAGCACAGACAAATTTAATTTCAGATCCTTCCACAGGACAGGACTGAAAGATAACACAGTTGCAAATAAAACTGTAAATGTGTAAAACATACAAGTATTTAAGAAACCACTGTTTACTGTGATACATACTTTTTACATTTCTAACTCTCAGAGAAGCAAATGGCATCTTTCAATGCTTTAGGGAGTGAATTGTCAAGTTTCTCACCAAGATTTGTATTATTTCTTTAAAGTGAAATTACTTTGTGCTACACAAGGGCAGAAGCCCAGACAATTCAAGCTGGTTGTGTGAATTTCAACTGAGAGTTTGAGGTCTGTTGTAGTTAAGAGTTTTCTGTACCAAACCGTATTATTTAGCTTAGTCACTGTCTTGCCTTTTTCCAGCAGAGCCCTCTGTATTTCTTTGTCACCAGTATCTTCTCTCAGACCTTGTTAGGAGTCTGTGTTCTTGCTGATTTTGCAAGGAAAATTTTTATACATTGAGCAGATAAAAGACACTTTTAATTCATTGATGAGCAGTGCACACTATCACTTCTGGAAGGAACTAGTTATGTGTGTGCAACTATAATGGCCTACATATTGAGGTAAGGCCTATAGGGAGAAATAACTTATCAGATGGCAGAATACATTAGTAAAGGAAACAGTTCCCTTTTCATATCTGGGAGAGGGGAAAGCAGCAGGCAGAATGGTGGAATGCCTGGTATTTTATGTAGCATTTGATCTCGTAAAAGCTGGTGCTTTTTTACATCTCTTGCCATTCCTATAAAAAGAGTGTCAGAAGATATTTTCAGGTATTATCCAGGTAGTTCCTGGAAAAACAGTAATTTTCTCTAATCATCCAAAGTTGTATGAAGCTCTAAACAGGAAATGCGCATCTCTTGTTTTTAAGTTTACAACAGATCAACGAATTGTTATAGATAAGGTATTTTCTCTGATACTACCAGTCTCACTTACAAAATCATTTAAAAACTTGTTAACATTGTTCAAGTTCATGAACTTTTCAGGGTGTTACTACCAGTGAGGATCATTCACACAACTTCAAATGGGTTTGGGTTTGGGGATTAGCAATTTTAATGTATTAATAGATGTTATAATTAAATATGTTAAATTAATATTTTAACTTTATTTTGATCCTTGTCCCTGAGGTTAAAGTTGTTCATATCACAACACTTCAGTATCAGTATCTTTTAGTCTGGTGTAAAGTAACTGCAAAGCAGTTCCAGATGCGAAATTACTGCAGGGTCAGGCCCCGCACCTGTGAGAGACCGTATCTTAAGGTGACTGTCTCAAAGCCTGCTTGCAGTCCTGGTGAGCTTGTTGCAAGACTTGCTGATGGTTTAACTGAGCTCAGCTGCTATGAACAGATAAGGGACAGCCACCTGAAACCAGTTTCCACTGAGGTCAAGAACGGTCATGTCGCTTTGTGGGATGTGCCTGAGCGTGGGTGACCACCTCAACCTGCCAAGACATGTACAGTCCACGGTACATGATCACACAGTAATTGCATGAGCTCCACGGCAGGGCTGGGTGTGCACAGGAATGCAGTAATACTGTAGAAAGGACTGTGCTATCAAACAGCTGGTGGGACCCTCGTCACTGAAGTATACGGAGGCTGCAGACCAGTGGGACATTGCTGGACCAGTGGTGGTGACTGTCTGGTGCAACTTTATCCCAACTGTTTGCTAGATTTCCTTCTTTTCTATTTCTCTGCCTTTCCTATTGCTGTTTTCTTACCACAGTAAATAAATACTTGGTTTAGACAAGTAATCAATAAATTTCTTTGATTAGCAGCATTTGGCCTCTTGTGTCTTAAGCTCACTCTGGTTATAACAGCTAATCTCCCCGACTCAGGTCCTCCTGGACCAGGACATCACCTTCTGTCTGGAAAGAGCTGGTAACTTTGTTGTTGCATGCAGATGCATGCACCACTGCAAATGGGTCAGCAAATAGCTTCTACGAAGAACAGGTGGAATGCACTACTGATTACTTTTTTATCACTCTCTAGTGTTAACAGTTTGGGAAAACAGCATTGAGCTATATGAAATTAAATTGTCTGAAATATAAGCACAGTCAGCAAGAAAACAGATCTTGGGGTAGGTGTTAGTATTTTCAAACCATTAAACTCTAGTACAAGGACTTGAAATTGTTTTTTTGGGTTTTTTGTTTTTTTTTTTGTTTCATGTTTTAGAACTGAGGACAACTGTTACATGCTACCATGAAAGGCAAAACCTTCCCTCTGAATGCCATATAATTAATTCATAAGGTCAGATTTACAAATTTGGAGTTATTCTCTACCTTTCTGTAAGCAGACAGCAACCTGTGCTTTATGAGCAGCTTGCAGGGCCAGAGTATTCAGGTACCACTGCACACAGAATGCCCATGTCTGTGACCTAATTCTTTAAAGTTTGCTGCCTGTGGTAAGTTCCATCTGTTTAGACCTGGAGAAATAGACCAATACATTACTTCAGTACCACAGGGATTTGGTTATATCTTCTGTATGTATTTTATTTTTATTTGACATGCACTGCCTCCTTAGCTATATAGGAATGTTTAGAAGTCTTTAAATTTTGCTGCCAATGCAGAATATCAATGCAAGATGAAGAGAAACAGAATACTTAAGCATGAAATATAAGCATCTTTATGAGCTCCTGTACTCCTTGATGTTTGAAGCTTTACACTGTTTTGTGCATTAGAGAAAGAAATGTGTTCCCAGTTACTGATCATTAACATTGCTTAGCTGTAATCCCTCTTTCATCACAGTTGAACCATTTGGTCACACACATACACACACAAAAACAACCAACCACCCACCCATCCTAAATAACGAAAACAGCAAACAAAAAAACCCTTGTAAGTGCACATGCTTTGGAGAAGGTTTTCCCAGGAGGCTCCATAGCCTATACAGGATTTCCTTTTTCAAGTGTTAAATGGCTGTTTTAATTTATAAATGGATGTGTTAAAGGGATTGTATACAAAGGATGGCTCGGAATCTGGCAGAATAGTTGCAGTGAAATTGTGTGTTCTGGGGACTGCCTAAGGTCAGATGATTCAAACACTACAGTCACTAGGTAATTGGCAAAAGTGACACATATGTGTTTAATATTTAATCTGGTGTTTAAGAATTTTCATGGTTTTCCCCAAATAAGACTAATCAGAAATATCTACCTTGTATAGAGACACATTCTACATATACTATGATCTGTTCGTGTGAAGTATCTGGTCCTTCCATGCATGTACAGAATGTTTGCTTACAGCGCATGCAGACTGGTCTGTTGAATTTCTAAGAGGAATGCTGCAGAACAATTATCTTTTTAGATTAAGCGATCTTACATTCAAGTCTGGAAAGGAGGTAACCACAAGACACAAGCACTTGTGTAAAGTGTTTGACACTGTCCCACACAACATCCTTGTCTCTAAATTGGAGAGACATCAATTTGATGGATGGACCCCTCAGCGGATAAAGAACTGGCTGGATGGCCGCACACAAAGAGTTGTGGTCAATGGCTCAATGTTCAGATGGAGACCAGTAACGAGTGGTGTCCCTCAGGGATCGGTGTTGGGACCGGTCTTGTTCAACATCTTTGTTGCTGACATGGACAGTGGGATTGAGTGTGCCCTCACCAGGTTTGCCGATGACATCAAGCTGCGTGGTTCGATTGATACCCTGGAGGGAAGGAATGCCATCCAGAGGGACCTTGACATGCTTGTGAGGTGGGCTGATGCCAACTCATGAAGTTTAACCATGCCAAGTGCAAGGTCTTACACCTGGGTCAGAGCAATCCCAGGCACAGCTACAGGTTGGGCAGAGGACAGATTCAGAGCAGCCCTGCGGAGAAGGACTTGGGGGTGTTGGTTGATGAGAAAATGAACATGAGCCAGCTTCAGTGTGCGCTTGCAGCCCAGAAATCCAACTGTATCCTGGCTGCATCAAGAGGAGCGTGACCAGCAGGTCAAAGGAGGTGATTCTGCCCCTCTACTCTGCTCTTGTGAGACCTCACCTGGAGTATTGCGTGCAGTTCTGGTGTCCTCAACATAAAAAGGACATGAAACTGTTGGAACAAGTCCAGAGAAGGGCCACGAGGATGATCAGGGGACTGGAGCACCTCCCGTATGAAGACAGGCTGAGAAGGTTGGGGCTGTTCAGCCTGGAGAAGAGAAGCCTGCCTGGAGACCTCATAGCAGCCTTCCAGTATCTGAAGGGGGCCTATAGGGATGCTGGAGAGGGACTCTTCATTAGAGACTGTAGTGACAGGACAAGGGGTAACGGGTTAAAACTTAAACAGGGGAAGTTTAGATTGGATATAAGGAGGAAGTTCTTTCCCTTGAGGGTGGTGAGGCACTGGAATGGGTTGCCCAGGGAGGTTGTGAATGCTCCATCCCTGGCAGTGTTCAAGACCAGGGTGGACGAGGCCTTGGGTGATATGATTTAGCGTAAGGTGTCCCTGCCCACGACAGGGGGGTTGGAACTAGATGATCTTAAGGTCCTTTCCAACCCTAATTATTCTATGATTCTATGATTCTAAGTTAAGACAGAAACTCAACATACTTGAGAAAAGACTCAACACTCTCTGTTTCTCTGTTCTGTACCTAACTGAGGAATTAATATCCTCCTCTTGTCAGGGTTATAGGATTACATCAAAGAAACACCCCAAACCACACCAAAATGTTAAATGAAAAATTCTGCAGAGGTACAAAGCATAATTATAGGAATTGAAGTGCCAAATTCTGGTTTTGCCAATTCAGAAGGTTTGCTACCCTAAATCCTGGAAGAAATATTATTACCAATAGCTTTCATTAACTTTCAAAGTGACACCCACGTAGTTTTTAAATATATCACTACATCACAGCATGAAACCTTTGATTGATGGTCACTGGTGTGTGGGGTCATACCTCTGCTGCTAGGGAAATAAAGGAACCAGAACAGTTTCTCAAGTTACCTTAAAATGACTGCCCATACTGAAAAGACATGAGACAGACTCAAGACTGTCTCATAAAGTTAGAGAAATACCAAGTCCTGTACGGATCAAGAACAGGTTGACAACTGTGATAGTTTTGGGAACAAAATATTTTATTCATCAGTAAAACTATAGTTTACAGTAGTATTTGCTAAATAAATTATATAATTTCTCTTTTACAAGAAATAAACTAAAATCAAAAATACTTCAAAGACAATATATACACAACATAAGGCCTTTTTATAAATAACTTTTTTTTTCCTCCTTTTCACCAGGAGTGAAAGTATCTTTAGAGACTCATTTTCATATAGTATGTGTGGAGATTTACCCTAACCCTTGTATGACATCAATTCCAATTTCCATTATTGTGGACCTAGGTTATTAGAACTGAAGGATCAAAACTAATTAAATTAATTTTATTAATCACTGTGCTTATTCTTAAATAGGTAAAGCAGACAATAGATTTTGCTTGTGCATAGTTACAGAATGTATGCAAATAAAACCACTAGAGAGCTGATAAGAAAAATATCACTTCCAAGTCCACAAAAGGTGATTGGCAATATAGTAGAAAGCAGCCTGAATACAGAGTTCTTCACAGTTCAGCAAGCAACAGCAGATGATAGCAGAGTGGAATGTTTCAAGTCATTTTTGCCAAGTCTATCAATCCTTTCAGAGATCCTGACACTTAGAATAAATCCAGTTGACTATTACTCTTCATCTGTTAGGCTCAGAAAATTCCTCCTTCTTAAATTAGGAGTGCAGAAAGTGCTCTTCATTAACCTTGGTACTCTCTGTGTATTCTTTGTTACTGGAAATATAGAAATTACAAGCAAAGTCAAGAGTTGTGTTTGTTTTCTTACAGAATTATGAACAGATAACGTGATTCTTCCCCTGATCAGACTGCAGCCCAGTTTGGCCGTGATTCTTTTCTTACCTTGCCCTCTAATCAAAGGTGTTGGGTGTCTGTTCTTGTACAACAGGTTACTCCCATGGCTTTACAGACATTGCAGTACACTTACATTACATGAAATTGAACTAACTACTTGCTGCTGCAAAGTGCTGAACACACTGGACATCAGAGAAGACAGTCCAAACTGAGAGCACCCAGCAGTTCACAACCGCTTTTATTACCTTGTAGAATTGACTGGGGCCTTTGTAACTTCAAAGCATTAGGGGAAAACAGCAGTCTTTCTAGATCATGTATGGAAGTCCTGTTAGCTTCCGCATGATGCCCTTCCCTAATTGAATATCATACCTATCCAAAACCTTTCAGGAACAACCAATGTTCTAGTCAAGGTCATTCTATTTCACAAAGAAATCACATAATAATGTTAATGAATCAGAGTTTTCTACACTATCTCCTACAGAGGCAGTTGTTATGCAGTACAAACAGTTGATCACTTCTTGGCACATAGTGATAGGATGAGGGGGAATGGCTTTAAACTGAAAGAGGGTAGATTTAAATTAGATACTAGGAGAAAATTCTTCACTGTGAGGGTGGTGAGGCACTGGCACAGGCTGCCCAGAGAAGCTGTGGCTGCCCCATCCCTGGCAGTGTTCAAGCCCAGGTTGGACAGGGCTTGGAGCAACCCGGTCTGGTGGAAGGTGTCTCTGCCCGTGGCAGGGGTTTTGGGACAAGATGAGCTTTAAGGTCCCTTCCAACCCAAATTATTCCAAGATGCTATGATTCTTAGCATCTCTATGGAGTCAGAGATGAAATAAAGAGAAACTGTTCTTCGCTGAACACCTTATTACTACAACTCAAATTAAGGGTAAACTGACAGCTGAACAAAATACTGCAGTAAACTGAATGCATCTCGGCTAATATATCCAACATGGAGCATCAAATCAAAGACATCTGTAATGAACTTTTTTACTACAAAACCTTATGAAAAATACAATGAAGATGTAAGTTCCCATTTATTAAACAGACTTTTAAGGTCACCTTTAAATTGTGCTTTTTGATACAAGCATTTAACTAACCTTTAAATAGTTCAACAGCAATCTAATCTTGACTATGAACAGCAAAAGAATCTGCAAAGGCATTTTTAAAACTTATCTCAGAGAAAGGTTACTAGTAGATATAAATCAATATTTTAGTTAACGACTTCTAGCAGTAGACCTTCAACCTTGAAGAATGATATTTCAGTATCATTCTGTGGCAACCTTTAAACCTATTACTGTATCGTGCACCAGTGTTAGGGTGTTCATAATCACTGATGGTAGTGAGCACAGTGCTGATTTCTTAAAGGACGTTCTCTCTCTAGGTAGCTGTGGTCTGGCAGTGAAAGTCTATCTACTACTATGTTAGCACCTGAACATGCTAACAGAGTAAATTAGTATATACTTGCAGGATAGAGAACAATTTAATATGCAAAGTGAAACTGATGAATGAGTAAAATTGAAGTAATATTTTAGAAAGAATATGACATAAGGCTAAGAAAGATTAAAAAAATTAGTCAGTTTGCCAAAAAAAAAAAAAAGGAAAAAAGAAAAATGCTAGTACCAATAAACAAAATAATGTTTTATGAAGTCAAGATAAATGAGTCAAAATTTACACTAGCACCATCTAGTTTCTGGCTGAAAGCTCAGATCAGAATGGCTGCAGTTCAGTTTTTCACAGACTTAATGGTCATTCAGCGCAACTTCAGATCCTCTGCCTTCATTACTACTTTTTACTCTCAAAGGAGACCAGCAGTATTGCTGATGCTAGCTTTGTACTATTCCACAAATTACATAATGCAATTATGAGCAGTTTATTCTTGATGTCTTTCCTCTGATCCTTCCAGAGCATTTCAGAGGGATCAGTGATGGAAAAAGTATCAGCAAAATTTGCTGATGTTAGAGAAAACAGACCTGACAGAAACTTGTAGCAGCTGCTGTGTGTCACAGAAACATAGTTCATGGTACTGATGCCATTTTAAGGAGGTTGGATTTTCAGATGTTCAACTTTGAGTCAGGTACGGTCCAGTTCTGTGCATATGATTCTGGAAAAAGCCCACCTACTTCAAGGTGCAGGACATGGTCCTCTAAGCAACTCTGTAACTACTGCACATCTTTGGGATTATCTTCGTTGCAGATATAAGAAACATTATTTTGTGCTAAAGACTGAGTTTGGCTGTATAATTTGGTCCAAAATGATAAATAATGGACAAACGACACTACAGGATGCATTCCTGTAATCACTGTCTGTCTCACACTGGGTACGTAACACATTTACAGTGTTTAAGCCTACTGGAGGCTTGTTGTATCAGAGCATTTTTGTGCTCCATTTCTCTTTTCATGGGTATATTTTTGATGTGATCGATTTCCTCATATGCTACATTAAAAACCTTGGGCATTAGAACATGTAGTTATGGTGGAAGTGCAATCCGCTAGCCAAAGTTATATCTGATGTTGAATATGAACTAGGAAATGCTCAAAGAGACAGGCTTTAATAAAAAACTACAGGAGTGAGAACAGAAGAAAAGATGAAGAGCACTGAAAAATAAGTTTTTTTCAGATAGTTCGACAGTTTCTAAACAGTATTTTATAGACCAGTATTTGTAAATCTGCTTATCTGTTTTAGGACTTCAGAATCCATAATAAAATTTGTATTTGGACATAAACCACAACACTAAGTAATTTTAAATGTAATAATATCATCTATGCAATTCATATGACACAAATCATAGCTACACTAACCAGACTCCAAATATGCTGGGCTTGCACATCGCTATGGTTATTCGATTCTTTTATTTCACTGAAGTCCTTATCTATCATTTGCAGCCATATTTTCAGTAGTATTGACTTCTGAATTATATACAAATTTTGTGAGCCCTTTGTTCAGTAACAGGAGGCAATGCTGTACTTCTATATAACAATTTCTGTATGAAATCAGAATCTTCCATTACAGTTAAATATACAGAAGTATTCTTCAAGCAAAATAGTAGTTTTTTAAAGAAATCCTACAGGCAAGGCATATATTTATTTTTTTTAATCCTATGTTTATCACCAGATGACTTGAGGTGTGCAGCATCACAATGCAGCAAACTTTGGAGTTTATCACTATGCCATTTATATGCATATTCTTGTTCCACTGTAATTGTAAAGGAAATTAAGCCTATTTGCAGTGAAACAAAGTAATTCTTAAGCCTTACTACACTGATTTTACTGGTATTGTAATTTGCCAGAATAATATGTCATTTACCTTTCTAAGTAATTTGATGGACACGCTAAGCAAACACAGTGGAGTAGTTCATAATTGCATATGTTGCTCTTTCAGGGACAGAAAGCTCAGTAAAAGAATTTGGGGCTTCACTGCAGAACAGAAGGAACAAGGTGACTTTAAGTTATTCCTTACTTCCCAAGTGAAATTACCACTTCTAAGTTCTTCCATTTTGGGTATCAGTCCTTAATAACAGTGGACTTAGGTCTTCAGGATCAGCTGCACTTGCTGATGTCTGTTAAAAAACTTTTGCAGGACTGGATTTATATTGCTTATTAATCAAGTTCCATAGAACACAGGAGACTTTTGTGTTCAACAGTGGTTGCTGATATTTCATGCTTTTCTGCTTATATATCAGCCGATGATGCTAATAAACTTTGTTTCCAGAGGAAGAAGGAAATTTTAGTTTACTCTGTTTTTTTTTGTGATGTTTTGGTTTTCAGGGTTTTGGGTTGGTTTTTCTTTTTGTTTTTTTTTGTTTTTTTTTTTTGGGGGGGGGGGTGGCTTTTTGTTTTTTTTTTGTCTGTTTGTTTTTTTGTATGTGTTTGTTGCAGGGGATTGTATGTTTGGTTTTTTTTGTGTGGATTTCTACATGAAAGTGCTAAATACTAATCAGAAGAACGTTACCTTCTCTATTGCTAGCTTACATACAGGACACTTTACCTCAGATTACATCTTTTACTCTAAGTACCTCATCTATCATTGTATTACACAGTCATAAACGAAGAACCCTTTAATGTTTTCATTCTCTGCAGAGAAACACTGCAAATTTCCAACTACTTTACGTATCTGCTTCTATCTTGCTGCATTTTTTAATTAAAAATGAAAAGTATTTTTATGGAATATTCATTTTTTGTTTCTCATTTTATGGTGCTAGAATATTTGGGAATAATTTAGATTGGCTTATACTTAGTGCTCAGATCATGGTTAGTCATATTTTATTGATAAAAGCTAGATTTCTTAAGTTATTATTTGGGTTAAAAGATTGATGAGAAAATAAACCAATGGAATCTTAAAGTAAATTTGGATTTGAGGATGTTCCTAACAGTGCTACTTAGAGTGGCAGGTTCACAAAATGCTGGTTTGCCGAACCTGGTCTTTGTTCAGAACTGAGAAACTCTGGGCCCAGACCACCCCTGCAGTTGCAAACTCAAGATGTCTCTGGACCGGTGTCCTGGAACAAAAATTATTGCTATTACCAGGTAAAATCTCAAATTTGACATTAGCTGCACAGTGTGACTTTGCACAGTGTTCCCTTGTTGCGGTTTAAGCCCAGCCAGTAAATCAGAACCACGCAGCTGGTAGCTCACTTCCCCTCTTCCTCCCCCAGCTCCTGGAGGGATGGGGAGGAGAATCAAAAGAATGTAACGCCCATGGGTTGAGATAAGAACAGTCCAGTAACTAAGGTATAACACAAACCACTGCTGCTACCACCAATAATGATAATGATAAGGGAAGTAACAAGGGAAGAGAATACAACCGCTCACCACCTGCCGACCAATATCCAGCCCGACCGAGCAGCGATCTAGCCCTTCCAGGTAACTGCCCCCAGTTTGTATACTGGGCATGACGTGCTGTGGTGTGGAATACCTCTTTAGTTAGTTTGGGTCAGGTGTCCTGTCCCTGCTTCCTTCCGGCTTCCCCTCCTCCCTGCCAGAGCATGAGACTCAGAAAGTCCTTGGTCAGAGTAAACATTACTGAGCAACAACTAAAAACATTGGTGTTATCAGCATTGTTCCCAGGCTGAAAGTCAAAAACACAGCACTGCACCAGCTACAAAGAAGGAGAAAAATGACTGCTGCTGCTGAACCCAGGACATCCCTTAATGTAACACCCCGAACCCAATGCTCTTTCTTACCTGTTAGAACTACTTTTTACAGTCTCTGCTCCACCCTACCTTACTTGATTGTCTGAATTTCAACCCAGCACTCTTCAAAAAAAAAAAAAAAAAAAAAAAATCCATTTTTCTTTTTTTTTTTCTTAATAGTAAGTTAACTGACTTACTCTTACTTAACACTGCTATTTTACCCTTTTTGACCCTTCCTCTCTAGTACAGTTCTTGCCACAAAAGTTACAGACATCTCTTTATGAAAATAGAGGGAAAATATTACTAGGATTATATCAGAATGTTCAATTTGTGCTTTAGGAAACCAAACCTTCATGAAAACACCTTAACATCTCTCCCTCCCATATTTATTGAGATTTTCAAAATGGCCTAAAAAGGTCAGATGCACAAAACTTCCCTCAACTGGAACGCAAGTTGGGTGCCTACATCCTTAGTACCTGTGGAATGTGAACTGTAGATACTAAGGGAATTTATAAAACATGGGTGATATAAAGACAAACAAAGATGTAGACTTATCTTTCAGCAGTCACATAAACTGCTCACTAGAAACCAAACCAGAAAATATACATTTTTAATCATATTCCAGCTACCACAACTGGACAACCCTTCACAGCAGAAAGGGGAGCCATTAATGTACTTCATACTGAGCTCTACTTCACTGGCTTTAAAATCAGGGATATAAACACAGAACTTCACTCTCTGAAAAAAATTAATTTCTACATTGTGGAATATTGGAATATTCAACATGGAAAGATTTTTCTTTTCTTTGTTTCCTTTTTTTTTCCCTGTCCTATGTAAAACAAGTAACAGGAAAAAAAACCCTACCACTAAAGAAAAACTGAAGGGCATTTTGGCATACTTCATTATTAACACAACTAATAGGCACATAGATTCTTTAGGATTTGCTTTGGCAAGGTACTCAGGCATATGTCCCATTTAATAAATACCTCAATGAAACCTTGCATCTTGAAGTGAAGCATGTACTGTAGTCACCTGCTGAGCTACAGTCAAAGGAATTACAGGGAAAAAAGCTCATTAGAAACAGTTTGACAACTTACTAAGTAGACATCCAGAACTGAAGCATTATCATTTTCCGTTTCCAGTGTGCTCTGTTCTGAAGTCAAATAGATGGCACTGTCTTCTAAAGTGAACGTTGAACTCGAAGGCAAAGAGCCCTTACTGCAAAGAAAAGGGAGACTATAGTGAACCAAAATACAAGTTACAGAGAGCTCAGTCATAGCTGAAAATTTTAAATTAAGTTTCTCTCAAAAGTAAAAGCTTCGAATACTTGAAAAGAAAGAATGTAAATGGACAACTATGGATATGTTGACAATGGCTAGGTAATTGGCAGCTCATATTTGACTAACATACACAAGCCACAGTTTCTATCTTTTCATTAACTAAAGTTTTACCAGGAAGCAATGCTGTTCCTGAACTCCGATACTTATTTAAAGAACGAAATTATGTCACAGTAAATGTGGGATAATTTCATTAATTCCAAAATAAGTTACTTCTGCATTACACATTATCTAAATTCTGGCAACATTTCTTAATACAGAATAGGGGGAAAAACTCAGTAATTAGCAGAGTAGCATTGGACTTTCTCATGCAGATATGGTATCATTAGCATACAACAGTTCTAAAGGGAAAGTGGGAGAAGAATGGGAGTGTACTGTAATTACTACAGCTCTGCAAGGAAGTAGTGTTTACAGAGCAGGTGCGCTGTATTATTTCATTCATAGATTTGACTGTTATCTGCTATCCAGAAAGAATGTGAAAGGGCACAGGAATCTTGCTTTATTTTGTAAACACACCTGGAATCACAAAGCTGTGTTTTAATAGATTGAGGTGCCTGTTACCCCTTGTCCTCACTAGCTGCCAGAAACTAACAGACTCCAGGCTGCCTTGAAAACTCAGATGTAATTTTTGCAGATATATTTTCTTACCTATTTACACACAAGGTGAAAAGCAAACAATTCTGCAGTATAACTGGGTACAAAAACATAGTTACAGCCATCAGTCCAGAAATGACTGATTTCCCCCTCCCTTTGCAATGCTTTGTAGTTTATGTTTTAGCTGGGGTATAATTTCAGAAAGGGCAAAGCTAGCATTCAAAGTAGAAAAATTCAAATACTCAACAAAATAATGAATCATCAGTCACCCTCATGTCATATTACCTTTGCCACATTACAGTGTTCTTTTTAATATATAGTGTATTAGGCATCTTTTCAGTTGTAAGACTATTGCTTTTGTCCCGAGGGTGACTCAGGTATCATTAACTTGGTATTATTTTTCTCACATTCATTACTAATATTCTATTAAGTAACTTTTCAGTCACATCAGTTTTTTTGCCAATGCTTTGTTTTACTGAAGGGGAGAGGACAGACAGGAAGGGAATAAATGCGCTGTTTTATCACAAAATAAGCTCTGTCACCAAAGATACTACTCCTGGCAAAAGGGGAGGGTGAGGGGAGGAGAGTCACTTCTGCTTGCGGAATTTTGATCTTTGCTGTTGCACAGTTCAGGCCTCTGAATGTGCAAAGGCCTGTATATGAAAACAACACGACACAAATGTGCAGTGAGCAGACACTACTGCTATAAAAACATGCAAACCAGTGGTTAGCCCTTCCTTGTGGAAAACAGTGCTCTGCACTACTAACTGTAAAGCAAGTTGAGCAGGCTGTGATGTATACCTGGCTTTCGTTTCTGTATCAAGTTTAGTTTAGAAGCAAAAAATATTGAAATAGTTATTCCTTTCAGATACATATCCAGCCACATCACTGTCACCTTTACTGCTGTTATAGATAACTTCTTTCACATCCAGAAAACCTCTGGAACCTGTACTCAAGACGAGGTGAGGATCCTGCAGTTAACACTAGTGGCATTTTAAGTTTTATATCCGAAGAGTAAGACCTAGTCCTTCTATTATTATTTACTTTTCTTTCTCTCTTCTCTACTTTTCCATTAGAAGGCACTGTGCTTCTTTTTGCTCTTAGTTTGTTAAATTATAATCTGTGTTGTTTCACAGCCTGTTGTGGATAGCAAACAATAGCAATGTGAACTCAGCACTTGGTTTTGGGATTCTTAAACTACTGGTTTTTAGTTATAACATAGGATAAAGAAAGTTATCATCTCCCCTTTGCAATATGACGCTTTTTTTCCCTCAGCTGTTACAGAAATACAATATACAGTCAGGCAGAAAATGAGGGTTGAAACAAATCCACCATGTTAATAGAAGTCAAAGAGAAGCTCCTATAAATGTCACAATTTGGCTATTTACTAATAAACTTCCTAAGGAAGCAATTAATAAATAGAAACAAATAATATATAAAATATGTATATTAACATACAGAAATAAATGGGAGAAAGGGGACAAAAGAAAATACAAAGGTATATTAATCTTGCATATAGAAAACCAGCAGTAGCTAAAGTGCCTTGAACAACAGTAGGGATGAAAGAAAATGAAACAAAACAGGTATCAATCCACCTTTTTTCTTACAGTCAAAGATCCACAACTTATTTGCAGATAGCAATCTCCTTGCTGCTGTGACTTTCACACTGAATAATTAGGGATGAATTCTGCAAGTAAGGAAGACTCATCTGCATGAAGAATTATTAAAAGGAAAACTGTAAGAAAACTGTTGCAAGACAGAGCTTTCTTACATACTGAACCTTAAGCTCAGTAACAGCATAGTTCTTCTCTATTTAAAAGAAAACTGTCCACTTTGGGAAGTGTTTTCTCCATGGAAAAACAAATATGCCTCATCCTAATGTGTCTACTTGCGAGGCAGCCTGCAGGACAGGTAGAACTCTTCAGTCTCCTTTCCAAGTCATTGCACAGCCTTTGAAGAATGGCAGAAACAGTGCCAAGTAGTAACAACTGACCGATGCAGAAGTTTGATGTGTGTTTCGGATTTAGTTGTTCATTGTGGGCTTTTTTGTGGGCTTGGTTTGGTTTGGTTTTTTGTTTTTTTTTCTTCCCCTCCTGCAGTGTGAAGAACAGCTCTTGCAGAATGTAATTATCAGCTGTTTTTTTCAGAGAGTGCCAAAATACAACAGCCATGAATTAGAATAAGCCACTGTGTCTCCCTGGTTGTGAAGAGTTGCAATAAAAACAGGCTTTGATGTCTAACTTTCGATGTCAAATATGCTCTCCTACAGCATATCCCGTAGAATATTTATCCCCTAAATAGCAGCACATTTGCAAAGTCTAGTGTCTTTGAAAACTCTTATATAAACTTTTGAAAGAAATTATCAGCTCGTTGCATGATGAGTTTTGATCTTTGAAATCTCTCCATATAGAAGTCAGAAAAATGTCTTTCAGGACAAATGAGCAGTAAAACTATTGTTCTAAGGTACAATTCAATATCAACTGTTGCAGAAAATTTGTTCTGCGTACATATAAATGTGAACAGGGCGAACAGGTATTAATGGACCTTTTGAACTAAATGCATTAGTCCATTGTTTACAATGTTGAAGTATTATGACTTCTAAAGCATTTCATAAGTTATATATGTCTAAAAGAAAAAAAAAAATAGGTCAAACATAGTAAAACTCCCTTGTAATATTTCACTAACACTGTTGAGAAACATCAAAAACACAGGCCTGAGAGAACAGATACATCTCATCTTCTAAATGCTGCTTCAATTGAAGGAGTCTGACAGTGAATCTGTGCTACTACATTCCCTGTAATGGAAGACCATGACACGTGAATCAGTAAGGATCACAGTAAGCACGTCAATTTTACCATGACCAACAGTCATGACTCAGTGGGCTGAGTTCTCATCCTTAATTTTTAGACTGAAAAAGAAAAAAAAGCTAAGAAAAAAAAAGATCACCCACAATGAATATGCTCAACTGTGCTGTTGCCCTCCTCTTGCTAAAGCAGTCTATTTTATCTTACCTTGGTTCTTAATTAAAAAAGTAGAAAGGATGCAAAAGTAATTCCATCACAGAAGAACTGTGAAAGCCTTGTTTTTCTTTAAGCCACAACTACAGGTTACTTCAATCACAGTAAAATCTTCTTTCCCCATGGGGACTTCCCCAGTGCCTCAGTGTATCTGCTAGCATGAGAGCATTCAAGTCCTCTCCCTAGCTGTTTATTTTCATGAAGCTTGCATGAATTTAATCCGATTTTATCCATATTTTAATCCACTTTGAATCATGTTCAGACAAATTTGTCTAAGTTTCATAAGCTAAGGGTGGTGGTGATAGACAGGCAGAGACGTTTAAGCTTGACACAAAAAATTTTGTGGAAAACCAGACTGGCAAGAGGTGTGATTAAGTATTCCTTACAACAGAAAAACTAATACCTACAAATCCCTTCTACTGAGAAAAAGAGCAGAAATTTTTATGTGTATTTTCTAAGCTGTCTTTGAAAAGTTTGTTTGATAGAATGCAAGTCACGGGACATTTCAGTTCAAAGTCTGGGCATTTCAGGAAGTTTTGTCTGTGTAAGAGAAAAAGAAAAACCTCAAAGCCTTCCAAAGTTGCAAGTGATATCCGCTGAAAAACAGCAGTGCAAAGGAGTGTGGGGGGGAAAAAGGCGGGGGAGTGAACGAGCGGCTGCGTGGCTCTGGGTTGCCTGCTGGGCTTAAACCACGACAGTATGGCAACAAATAATTAAAAAATATACAGAAAAGCAGAAAGAATAGGAAAGAGAAGGCAGAAGTCTGTAACATCTTACAGAATAGAGATAAACAGTACATAAACAAGAATCAGATTTCATAAATATTATTTTCCTAGGCTTAAATGTATCAGAAGAACTCATCAGTCCCCTTTCTATAACCCGCACTGGTTACTCTAAAGATAGAGAACTACCCCTTTATGCATCATGGGATTTTGTTTGGATTTGTGACTGGAAGCCATGAGACCTGCTGAAAGATATATTGGAGAGAGACTTCTGTTCAATCTTGAAACTCTAGCTTAAAACATTTCCAGATGCACCTGTAAAGCATTCACCTCCTTCAGCTCTTTGCAATTGTAAAAGCAATGTCAGCTGAGACAACAGGCACACTGCTCAGGACATTCAGATCTGTCATCTTTAATTCATGAGTACTTACTAGAAAAACTTTACCCCGAGAGGGTAAAAATCTGTTATCACTTCTGCTATAAAAATAATCCCTGATATATCAAACCTCCTTGCATGATACAGCCTCAGGAGCTGTCTCTGACTCAGCAACACCTCTGTCTGCTTAACCATGTCGGTAGCAGTTCCTTGCTTCATACCACAAGCGCAGAGCACTCTCAAGGAGAGATGGTGCTGAGCTCTTTTCTCTCATAAAATGCCATTTCCCCCTCCTTGAAGCATGGTTACCTTCACGGTTGGTAGAAACAGAGGGTAATTGCAAAAAAAAAACCCAGAGTTAAACATAATGCATCTGCTTAAAAGTATCCAAAAGTATTATTGTTCTCTTTTTAACAAGTCCTCTCACTGGCATATGCACACACAGCTCATTAACATTAACAGGAATCAAGGAGCTGTGCAGATACTGTATTATTACTTTGCATGCAGGATTATCTTCCTTTAGTACCCTAAGCCAGAGGTTTCTGACTGGTTACAAGAAATTTGTATACACTCTACCTTATGCCAGGAGACTTTGAAAGAGAAGAAAAAGCCCAATGAAGATTATGCCAAACTAATTCTATTAAATAACTTGAAGCAGAATGTCATAGTTAATTACATATTTAAAGACTGAAAGCGGGCTCACATTTGTGAACAAATAATTTATTCATGCTTTGTTTCAAAGATTCCTCCAGGCTTTCTGTTCATCAGAGACAAATGGCAAAGTGATGAGTCCTGCATCACAGTAATACTCAAAAGCAAAATTCCAGTAAGAAAAATCTAAGATGGTTCAGAGTTTTTTTAGCATTTTTATTTCCCTACCAACTTTTCTCATGGGAGGACTGAAGTTTCTCCAATGTACCATAAAAACATAAATAAAACTTCAGCTGGATATATTATTTAGTGTCATGAAGAGGGAAGAACCATGTTGTACTGATGCAGAAGCAGAGGTGGGTACAAAACTGCAAACATCCAGAATAATCTTTGGGAAATTATTTAAATACTGAGCATGCTTAGCAGCTTTCTCAAATCCTAAATGAAAGCCATTAACTATGACAGGGAAGGTAATCTTCATGACTCGTACGTACCGATATTGTGACACAAACCAGTACTTGGTAAGAAGAAAAGCTGAAGAGGATACACCTAGACAAGCAAGGATGTTAGTTGGTCAACCCCCGTGGCAGAATTCCTGATTACTAAAGGTCTTTTTTTTTCACACAAGACACAGAAAGAGCCACCTGTATGGTGGACATACGCATTAAAGGAGCGTGACCAGCAGATTGAGGGAGGTAATTTTCTCCCTCTGCTCTTGTGAGACCTCCACATGCAGTACTGCGTTCAGCTCCAGGGCCCCCAACACAAGGACGATAAGGACCTGCTCCAGTGAGTCCAGAAGAGAGCCATGAAGATGATCAGGAGGCTGGAGCACCTGTCCTATGATGACAGGCTGAGAGAATTGGGTTTGTTCAGCCTGGAGAAGAGAAGGCTCCAGGGAGACCTTAGAGCAGCTTCCAGTACTTAAAAGAGGGCCTAAAAGAAAGCTGGAGAGGGACTTTTTACAAGGGCATGTAGTGACAGGATGAGGGGGAATGGTTTTTAAACTGAAAGAGGGGAGGACGTGGATTAGATACCGGGAAAAAAAATCTTCACTGTGACAGTGGTGAGATACTGGCACAGGTTGCCCAGAGAAGTTGTGGATGACATTTAAGGTCCATTCTAAAGCTAAGCTATGACTCCACGATCTATGAATGCTGGTGCAAGGTCTGCTGTGTTAGAGCACGTGTCCTGTTTTACTGATTAATTTCCAGTATGCAAACCTGGACTGCAGACAATACAGGTACAATCTGATTTTTGTAAGATAAGGATGTGCAGGGTTAATTGCGTAACTGAAAATGCATACTACATTTTAGGTTATTTCATTGACTGAACCACAGCTGGAGAGTGAGTCTAAACATACAACCAAAATATAGATCTACAAAAAAACCTTATTAATTTTAGAATTATTTTTTAATAATTTTACAGGAAAATATAATAGAGTACTTGAAATGTTTTATTTGCAGTAAATCTGAACTCTACCCAGACAACTCCACAGTTCTCCTTTGCTGACAGTGCTAATACAAAGTAGTTCTGTAATTTTGTTTGGTGCTCAAAGCAAATAAAAAAACGCAGTACTCTATAACTACTTCTAGTGAAGCTAAAAGTTGGTAAAAGACCATAGAATACTGAAGTCCTGCAGCTAACTTTGCCACAAACTGGACAAGACTGACAGAAGCTGAATTGAAGGAGCTGTATTTCTACTTATGTGTATTCATTAGTAATTTTATTACCTAAAGCCTATATAGATGCATTTTGGAACAACTTGTGATGGTTGTGTAATTAAAACTTCATTACACCCCAAACCATACCTCATTCCAAATTTTTATAGCAAAACATCAGACCTATGGAAGATGCCACATAAGTGAGACTCATTTCAACTTAATGAAACTGGAAGCTGCAAATACTACTTTGATCAAGCAACTCTACAAGTCAATTTGCCTCTTATAAAAATGCAGATGGTCAAATTTAAACATAAGGTAAAATACTACTGCCTCAAGACTGCTTTTAAAGCAACTTGATGATTTTGGACAACATGCAGTTTACAGTAAAGAACTCAGCACATGGGTAAGTCCATCAAATTTATATACACACTGTGTAGTTTAGGATTCCAGATTATTTCAAACAAAATTCAAGGTACTTGAGTTCACAATGGTTACCTTCTTAACAAAAACACACAAAGAAATGGCTGTCCAGCAGCCATGGTCTCTTTACCAACATGGTAAAGAGATCTGCAAGCAGGCAAGATGACACGACACAGCACATTTCAGGTGTGCACGGTAAAGTACAGGCATACACCCAGACAATCTCCCAGCGAGACTTACTGGTATAAGCATGGTTTTGGACTGTCATGGCTAAAGTATATTCAAACACAAGTCAAATTGTAGTCAGTCTAGTTCATAAGCATCTGCACAACTTGTGTTGAGATTTTCTTGGGTTTAATCTTCCCAGATCAAAATCAGACAGGCGCTAATCACACCGATGAGTGAAGTTTCATAGAATCATAGAATGGTTTGGGTTGGAAGGGACCTTAAAGCTCATCTAGTTCCAACTGCCTGCCATGGGCAGGGACATCTTCCACTAGACCATGCTGCCCAAGGCCCTGTCCACCACTGTCAGGACTGGAGCACACACAAGTTCCCTGGGCAATCTGTCCCAGTGCCTCACCAACCTTATTGCAAAGAATTTTTTTCCTAATATCTAATCTCCCCTCTGTCGGTGTAAAGCCATTCCTCCTTGTCCTGTCACTACATGGCCATGTTTCATAGAAATTCATTTTAGAAAATGGTCATTTTGAAATAACTTAAAGCAGAGCATTCAGCACCATACATTCAGAATAAAGATCAACTTGAAAGTAGGTCTCTTTCCCTAGCACATCATAGCTTTCTGAAGCTGTTTTCAGCTACAGACAAGTTACAGTAAGTATTTCCTACTCTGATCTTAATGTCTCGTTTGGTTTGTGGCACAGATTAAGCAAGTTTTTAGTACCCAGATTAGTTTTGGAACATGACAAAAAATATGAATCATACTATTAACATTTTCTGTTGTGCTTATGTTTTCAAATTTGTGACCTCAGTCATAACACATAACAAATACATAACAAATCCCATGGGCTTATACAACCCTTCCTTCACTGGAGAGGTTCAAGAATGAGCTACAGAGGCACTTGACCTTTCTGCTTTTTCTTTCACAGAGCCTCTACCATTACACACATGGTCAGACTTAGCAAAATAGTGGTGAATCAACTACCACATATACAGCCTTTACCTGCTACAATGGAGCATAGGTTGATCATGTTGACAATGCTCATCTACGTTCAAGGAAGAGGAAGAAATTGTGGTTGCCAGGGAAGTCGCTTCAAACAGAGATTGAGTGCTTGGCACCAGATCTGGCCGGCGGTGCGAACCTAGTACTGCACACACAAAAATAAAGAACAGCATTAAAAACTTCATTTCAAATTGAATCCAAGAATCTTCATGCAAGTGTGTGGCATCTCGTAGTCTCAAGCTGTCTCAACAGCTTTTTGGAGCGTCTTATAATGTTTAAACTGATGCGATTGTAATATTCATATGGCCATACCCACAGTCTTTTGCATTACAGGGTGAGCTTCAGCTTTTAGCCAGTACATTCAGCAGGATACAGAGCAACCCCAAGGTCAAATATTAAAAGTATTACAGTAGTGTGAATATCTGATGAAATCTAGGTTCTGTGATTGGTTTCACACTACCAGGGCCCAGTTCTCAGATGGGGTTATGCAGCTGGCTCTCCTTTGAGCCTGGCTGCAGATGAGCTCTGAAAGTCCAAAGACTGTATCTCCTCAAAAAGACTCTAGGAACAATGACCTCAGCTTCAAAACATTTCACGTGATGTGCTTGTTTAAAAGCTAATGAGAAGAATAGCACTGGCTCTGGCCTTAATCTGCTAACCTAGGGTGGATAAATTCTTTTAGGATCCCCCGAAAGATTAACATCATGCTATAACCTTGATTCTGACCTCTTCTTGCTCCTGAAGGTCCACTCTGCCATATGACTTAACAACTGTCTTCATGAGAATAACCTGACTGAAGTTTTGAAAGATGAGCCGGACTGGAAGCTTACAGGGCTTCTACAGTTTATACTAAATTCCTTTAAAAACATTGGTTAGGCCGTTGATTTGAAACACATTACCTTCTTCATCAAGGCTGGCATAGCTTTGTCCTTCAGCAAGAATGCCATGCTTTTCATCCTTCCACTCCTGGCTAACTGCACACACTATTTCTTGTGATGTTGCCTTCAGAGCCATGATGGAATTGCACCGCTTCTTTGAAGGTGAAGACTTTAAAGCTACATTACCAAATGAACATCTTTAACACCTTATAGAAAAGCAAGCCATCTATAAAGCTAGACTTTTTGAATACACACGAAGAACACATCCTGATAGAAACCAAATTATTCAACATTATATTAAAACAAGAGCCAAAGGCATTATGTCATCTGTGAGTGAAGTATTTTTGTCTTTCTGGGGTTCCTTACTGCTAACAGAAAAAAAAAAGAAAAAAAAAAGGAGAAAAAAAAAATCATGTCAGTTAACTGCCTTTGCTAATCACCGAGTTACAAATCTGTGAAGTATCAACCCAGAGACAGAATGATACATAAAAAAAGAAAACTGAAAAGACATTTGGAGTATTCTGAGACGTTATAATCATTTTCTTAAGCTGCAGACGACTGCTATTATAATGATGTATGTGCTACTGCAGAATTTCTACTTCAGTGACATGGCAAACATCTTTGGGTACAATAAACACTTCTAAAATGTTGATGGCTTGTACACTCATGTATGGGCATCCCCTTTATAATTCTTATCAATGCCTACCTACTTACAATGGCATTTTGGGTGAAACTTTAGGATCTACTACTAATGAACCATGACCCCCATTTGTAGTAGTTCTTACAGATGCCAGCCAGTTCATTTAGTGTTTTCCAGTTGCCAGCTGCTGACCTCCATGCATTGGCTGCAAAGTTACTTCAAATGCACTGCAGTAGTACATACTGTGCTCTATTACAGAATTCAAACTAAAAGCATCAAAGCTACTTGGCTAAAGACTGAAGAAGAGAATCAGATGCATAGCTCCAGGATAATGTTAATAACATAGTAGATAGTGGCTGACCTAGCCTCTGCCCAAGGCTGAATCTGATTATTATGTTTTTATTGTTATTTATGGAGGCTTGTTCTGTGCACAGGGGGAAGAAGCACAGATTCAGAACAGGGCTTAAGAGTTTAAACTGAAATATCTAATTGAAATTTAGAACCAGTGTTGTTGAAGGCAGGAAGACTTCCAATTCTTTATTTCACAAAAAAATTATAATGCATTTGAACCTTTAATATAGCTATATTGAAGTAGATTAACAGCCTTGTATGCAGAGCAGATCAGTAAGAGTGAGGTATTACGGCAGATTAATATCCTGGAAAAATGAGACAGACAAATTAAGATTAGAGAGAAAATTAGGCATGATGTTCTTAATTGCACATTGTGCTTTCAAATATAAGATAAATTGTGTCTTGTGACATAAATCTAGCAGTCAAAATTAGAAAGAATTGAAAAAAGACTCAAATGTTTAGCAAGGATATATGGCTGCATGAGACATTTATTTTGTCCAACAGATGGAAGTATCAAGTTGTCTGCTCCTTGCTCTCTATCTGTGCAGAGGACTTTCTTTGAATATTGTCTCAGACAGCACAGCTCCCGCTAAATTTGTTCAAGGGTTCAAAGACACCTGAGTCTCAAGAGGTGCCTTCCTCCTTTTAGCTGAATTTTGCTTCATATTACATCAGACGCTGACTTCCAGTGGTCGAAATTTTAATGAAAATAAAACCTGATCTGAACTTTTGATGGAAGAAGCCTGTAAGAAGATGGGTCTCTAATCTTCTGATTTTTATTTTCTTTTGATTTTGTAATAGGAATATACTTATCACACCTGGAGGAACTATAATTCAAAGTAGATATGAACATGAGCTTATTTCAAGATGTGAATTCCTGAATGATAGCTTATTTCCCCTGTTCATTTTCAAAGTCAGGCTAAATGCAGCAAGTCCAAAAATAAATCTGTTCCTTAATACTTGCAAATTCTGTTGTTTTGCTTCACAGCTGTACCCATATTATGAAAATATCTATACTGCTTACTCCATTGGACTAAGGCAACATTAATTTGTTCTTTTCAGTTTGGAATCAAGAAACAAAATGCGATTGCTATTTCTCAAATGTTTTTGCTGAAATCTGACTTCTTACGCAACTTCATACATGGTTGTTATGCTGTGTTTGGACACTTTGGAATGTACACAGCACTCGCTTTGGCTGGGATAAAGCTGATTTTCTTCATAGTAGCTCTATGGTGCTGTGTTTTAGATTCGTGACCAAAACAGCATTGATAGCACAGAAAAGTTTAGTTATTGCTGCCCAGTGCTTAGACAGCACCAAGGCCTTCTCACAGTAAGCTGCCAGTGAGGAGGGCTAGGGATGCAGGAGGAGTTGGGAGGGGACACAGCTGGGACAGCTGACCCCAACTGACCAGAGGGATATCTCCCACACCGTATGGCATCATGCAGTGCAATAAAAGATGGGGTGAACAGGAGCAAAGAGGAAACATTCATGGTTATGGCATTTGTCTTTGTGGGTAACCATTACATGTGAGAGAGCCCTGCTTTCTTGGATATGGCTGAACAGCTGTCAGCTGATGGGTAGTGGATGAATTCCTTACTTTGCTTTGCTTGCAACACGCAACTTTTGCTTTCCCTATTAAACTCTCTTTATCTCAATCCAAGAGACTGAGATAATCACATTTACCCTCCTCATTCTCTTCACCATCCAATTGGGGTGGGAGTGAGTGATTGTCTGTGTAGGGCTTAGTTGCTCACTGGTGTTAAACCACAACATACAAGAAAAACTCACCTATGTAGGATCAATTCACCCTCTGTCCCCGATGTCTTAAGATGATCTACATTTTTCAGTTACAGAAATAAATTCATTTTATTTGAGAGAAACAACAATCAATAGTTAAATTATTGCTGCAAGACTTAAACTTAATCCTTTGGTAGAGATATCCCTCTGTAGTGAGGGAGGGTTTCTCTTGGCTTTTTTTCCTTCCCCTGTGTTGGGAAAGGGTTTGTGTGGCAAGGTTTTGGTAGCAGGGTAGCTCCAGGTGTGGCTTCTGTGAGAAGCTGCTAGAAGCCTTCCCCGTGTCCAACAGAGCCAATGTCAGACAGTTTCAGGGTGGACTCACTGCTGACCAAGGCTGAGTTCATCAGCTCAGACTCACCAGCACCTCGGGAGTAACAGATCTGAGAGGGGGAAACTGCTGCACAACAGCAGCCAGAAGAGAGGAGTGAGAATATGTGAGAGAAGCAGCCCTGTAGACACCAAGATCCATGAAGGAGGAGGGGGAAGAGGAAAGCACCAGAGCAGAGATCCCCCTGCAGCACATGGTGCCGACCATGGTGAGGCAGGCTGTGCCCCTGCAGCCCATGGAAGTCCACGGTGAAGCAGATATCCACCTACAGCCCACAGAAGGACCCCATCGCAGAGCAATTGGATGTACCCTGAAGAAGGCTGTGACCCTGTGGATAGTCCATTCTGGAGCAAGCTCCTGGCAGAACCTGTGGCTCTGTGGAGAGAGGAGCCAACGCTGTAGCAGGTTTGCTGCAGGACTTGTGTTCGCATGGGAGACCCACACTGGAGCAGTCTATTCCTGAAGGACTGCACCCTGTGGAAAGGACACATGCTGGAGAAGTTAATGAAGAAGAGGGAAGGATCTGTACTGGAGAAGCTCATGGAGGACTGTCTCCCATGGGTGGGACACCATGTTGGAGCACAGGAAGAGAGTGAGGAGGAAGGAGCTGCAGAGACAATGTGTGACGAACTGACTGCAACCCCCATTCCCTGTACCCCTGCACTGTCCAGGGGGTGGAGGTAGAGAATTCGTGAGTGAAGTTGAGTCCAGGACAAAGAGAGAAGTAGGGGGAAAGTGTCTGAAGACATGGTTTCATTTCTTATTTCCCTACTCTCATTTGATTGGTAATAAACTAATTTTCCTGAGTTGAGTCTCTTTTCCCTATGACGGTAATTGGTGAGCAATCACCTTGTCCTTATCAAAACCCATGAGTTTTTTGTTGCATTTTTCTCCCACCATCCAGTTGAGGAGGGGGTGTGATAGAGTGGCTTTGGTGAGCACCTGCCATCCAGACATGGGCAAGTCACCATACCGTGTAAGTAGCTAACAGCGATATGTAGCTTACCCTTGAAAATTAATTAGAAATTAAGAACGGAGAAAAGGAGGGGAAGGCTAGAAACATGCGAGTGTGAAAAAGGCAAAGGACTTTATATTAATATCCAACTTCTGATATTTTCCTTGATAAAGCACATAAGAAATCCATATCAAAGGGAAGAATACCTATCTTCTCAAACACGCTTTTCAAACATTGTATGTAATAATCTTCTGCAAATTAAAGATACTAAAATCAATTTCCCATGAATAAGATGCAGGACTGGACATAGCATTAGATCATTAAATTTATCTTTATATCAATGCTAATATACAGGAACCTGTTTTACCTTCAGATGCCTGTAATGTGATAAAAATAAATAGCAAATAATTCTCTGTAATTTTACTATTGAGTACAATCCCATTAGCTCCACTGAAGAAACTCACCTTCTGGCAATGTGACTGCTAGATGACATTGAAGAAAGGATTCTTCTATTGCCAGGACAGGAGCATTATAAAGTAATGATTATATAAATATATAAACAAGTAAAAGTCTTACCTTGAACTTTCTTAAAAACTCTTGTACTCATAAACTTTAAAAATCTGTCTGCATAAAAGCTTGGTCTGTGAACTGAAACAGTATCCTGTAAGATTGAAAAAGGTCTCAGTCACATTTTCCATAAGTACATGACACATGAATTGTCAGGAAAGAAGTTGGACATCTCAGATAAACTGTATCATACATTTCATGCATACTCAAAAGAAGTGAAACTCAACACATTTTTTCCTTTTTAAAGGTTAATTGTTCAAGAACTTTAGATATTTCATTTATGAAATTGTGAGTTATGAATTACAGAGCTATATTCTGCAAAATCTTCCTAGCATCTGAAATGCTTTTTTCACATTCTATATACATTTTTCCATTACAGATTCATCAGTGCCCTGCTAAGTGGCCATTGTCTTTATAAGTTAGAAGGACAAAACGATCATTTGGTTGCTTTTTAAAGATCAACAGATAAAATCAGAGCATGCATTGAGAAACGGACTTAAAAGATTTCAGCAACAGGCCAAACCATGCAGTGACGGTAGACTACAAATACACAGAAGCTAGCTCTTTCCTGGTCAACGTAAGTCAAAGTTCCATTAGCTAAAATATCAGCAATTAAAAAAAAAAAAAAAAAGAAAACCTACTTACCCCATCATAAACAAGAGCTTTCCATGAATGTTCCAGCTTCTTCATTAATCTAATCATATAAACACAAAATCAGAATTGCTTTGTAAGATTTCCCCATTGGTATGTAATTTCAGAATAGCTTATACACTAAAACCTGAAATTCATCTTACCTGTAAGACTGGAGAATATCAATAATGCCCATAAATAGAAGCAGCTTTTCTTCTTTATGGCTTTTAGCTGGAATACCTCCCATTCTGAGAGAAACAACAGAAACATAGGTTATCTTTTAAGGTATCTCTGGATCATCATTTAGTACGTGAACTGTACCCAGGTGAAAACCCAAAAAAAACAGGCACAACATTAAACCTAGATGCTTCAATATGAAGTCAGACAGATGTAGGTCATTTAGTATACAACTGATTTTAAACATCAAACCAAAAGTATCTCAGATCCAATGGTAAATGTCTATTGTAAACTCTTCCTGCTCCATCATCTAGAAAAAAGGGACCATTGTTTTGGGAACAAAAAATTAAATCCAATTTTTGGTTTGGCAGCTTTTGTTGACATTGATGGATCCACTACAAAACTAGAATGGAGACAGAAGACACAACACATGCAATACCTCCAAATCTTTTTTAACAGTTTGAGAAACAAATAATACACACCTGAAACAGCTACCAAAGAGGTGAGAGCTCCCCACTCTGCCATTAACACACAGCAGTCCCTTCCCCTGACAAAACAGGCCTACCATCTTTTCAATCTTTTTTTTTTTTTTTGGGGGGGGGGGGGGGAGGGAAGAAGATATGAAGGGGGTAAATGGTTTTCATTATTCTAAGCACAAAGGAAATCACGCAAATGCAAAGGGAGTTTAAATTACTGTAAAATCTCACTACCATGAACTCCAGCTCAGTTAACTGGTCAGACATTCAGAAGTGTTAAGTGGTTTATGAAACCACTTCTGTCAGCCTTTCCTGGAAGCTATGACTATAAATTCAATCCAATACAAGCAGCAGTTATTGCTGCTGAGTATCCATTCTCATCCTCATACTTGTATGGCCCAGTATCTGGTTTAGGCCCAGCTGGCAACTGAGTAACAGACAGCTCCTCTCCCTGGGCAGGATGGGGAGGAGAATCAGAAGAAAGTAAAATGCATGGGTTGAGATAAGGACAATTTAAGTGAAATATAATAATAATAGCAGCAATCAGCACGTGCTGGCCAAGTCCCCCCAGTTTACATACTGGGCATGACATGCTGTGGTATGGAATACCCCTTTGGCTAGTTCAGGTCAGGTGTCCTGTCTCTGCTTGCCCCTGGCTCCTTGTGCCCCTCCTCACTGGCAGAGCATGAGAGACTGAAAAGTCCTTGATAAGGGTAAGCACTACTGAGCGCTACTGAGCAATAATTAAAACATCGGTGTGTTATCAGCATTGTTCTCGGACTAAAGCCAAAACACAGCACTGTCCCAGCTACTAGGAAGGAGAAAAATTACTATCCCAGCTGAAACCAGGACAATGACCTATATAATCAGGTTTGGCTTTCCGTTAAAAAAAACGGACCAAAACCAAAACCCAACACCCACAAAACTGCCTGTGCAACACCTCTGCCACCACACAAGAGCATTCTTCTGTGTGAAAGTGAGTGATGCTGAAAAAAACGAGTGAAATTCAGCTCGAGTTTATATTCCAGGGCTCTTAACATCCGGAAACTCTCTACAAATGCTAAATATCAAAATTCTCCTATTTGTTAGCTGTAGATTTAAGCACGTATTTCTATATCATTAGTTGTATTTACCTAGACAGCTCACTTGAGAACCAGAAGAGGAAATCCTTAATTTGAAATTAAACCCGTATTATAACAAATGACTGAATACATAGAATGAGAATGGTGAACATAACGCTCTAACACTGAATGTATTCCAGAGGAAACAATACAAAACCTACTGTTCTATATACTTAAATTCCTACTGCAACTTTTGATAGGTAGAAAAACAAGAGGAAAGCAGCAGTTCTTAGGAAGTATCCACTGTACATGGATATGACCGCACTTCAGTGATGGATAACAGAATTCTACTTATCATGTATAATAATTTGAGATGAAAACAACCACTGTAGGAATTTCCATTTCGATATTGATAAATAGTATGGCTCATCAGACTGTTTCCAGTTAAAATCAGATTATACCTGAGATTCTTGTAATAGCTCTCTCATAATGCCTCTTTCATAAGCAAATGCCCTTGTTCATACATAAGTCACTCTGAATTAACCAAATTTGTCATTGTGTATTTAAAGCTGAACAAGCTACTAATCAACACTTTAATTTCCTCTGCAGCAGATCATGAGGGTCCAGCTTTTTTTCTTGAGGGTAGGGGGTGTGGAAGGTATGGGGAGGGAGGCTTACTCTTTCAATTTCTGAAATGCAGTGTACTCTTGAATGTTTTGCCTTTTAATACCACGCGTCACAGACTGAAGAAACAGAACATGCAAGTTTTAATAGTAACCTTAAGCGCACATTCTGGCACTTACGTGTTTGTTGTCCCTGTGGTGAAAGAGTCTCCTGTCTTTCCAGGGCCCTGTATAGACTCCATGGCTGTGGAATAGAGAACTTTCTGCCCCCCGGGCCGCTTTGCATCCGATGCACTCTGGGAACTCTCTCCCTCTTTTTCCTTCATGTTACTGTTCAGTATGTGGATTCCCAGTAGCAGACTGTAATCCATGATCTTAAAACTTTCTAGAACCTATCAACAAAGAAGAAACGGCTGTACTAAAACAAGTGAAGACCACATACAGTACGAATTACACAGCATTATTTTGAAAACTTCAGTAGTAGTCCTTCAAAGCACAAATTTATCTTGTTAGCAAAATGTTTTAAAATTATAATTAAAAATATATTAATATATATTATCATACATTAATATAAACAAAACCTCCACATAAGTCAAAGTGCTAGTTACCTAATTAGCTCAATGCTCTTGTTACAAGTGGGCATGAAGGATGCACAGCTGAAAGGTAACCCAGTGTTACTTTGTAGTCAAGGAATGTATGTCCAGTGAGCACTTTTTTTATTTCTAGCAAATAATCAATTAATAGTTCCACCATATAATTATGAACTACAAACATCTTTAAAGTCACTGCTAATGCATGTTCCAGACTTTACACAGCAT
Source organism: Pezoporus wallicus (assembly GCF_028554395.1). Lineage (NCBI taxonomy): Eukaryota > Metazoa > Chordata > Aves > Psittaciformes > Psittacidae > Pezoporus > Pezoporus wallicus. The sequence goes on along the minus strand of NW_026642858.1, from coordinate 619,413 downwards.
TTTTTCCTACACTACTCTCTACCTCTCCTCCATCTCCTATTTATAACTGAGAAAGTATACGTTGAGAATTTTCAAGTGTCAAAAAAAGCATTTGCTACCACCATCTCATTAACAGCGGATGGAATTTTGGTGCAAAAATCACACATCTTTATTAGGCAGTTTTATTTCTGAAGCATGACTTAACCAAACAGCTTTCTCTTCTAGCTCTACCAACCCCTTTGCCTCTGTGAGTAGGCAAGTTCCCTTTCTTCTTGCAAGCATGTGTACTATCATAAGTTTCTAGTCAGTTACATCATTATGAAGTCTGACATACTGCCATTAAAAGGAAATACAGTTCAAGTCACTATGCAAAGGTGAACTATAACAGTCTGCAATCACATCCAGCAATATAACCAAACTGTGTTCAATATTTTACATAACAGCAATGCTAAGTGAAGGAGAAAAAACGGTAGCAACCAGGAAGGACATGCTGTGCCACTTACCTCTCCTTCACCTCATGCAACTCAACAACAAACAATTCATATAATTTTTGATCAGAATCAAGAGGCAATAGTACATCTTTTTACATGAACAAGAACAAAATCTGATTTTGCAGAGAAGACAAATAAAGAGCAGTAACTGCAAGTATGTAATTTTGATGAAGACTATCAAAGTATAAATATTTTTTACACGAAACACCAAGACTGCTTGTGACCTCTGAAACACATTTTGCAAATCCAAAATGAGATTTATTTTTTTTTTTGGCAATCACCAGGAAAAGTCTAGTGGTCTGTGAAACTGTATGAGGAAGAAAAGGGAATCTACTACTTAATACATTCCTAGAGATAATTTTAGCTCCAATGCTAAAAGTATATCAGCAGAGGTAGGAAAGCTCTGTTCCACTCCATCAATACTTCTTATGTACTCATTATGTTAAGTAGAAGCCAAATGTACAATACAGCTGAATTCTTTTAAATCTCTGGCATTTCTCTTCCATGAAGAACATGGCATCTTAATTTTAGCACTGTTTTAAGCATCCAAAGTGACGAAACAAAACATAACACACTGTAATCTAATTATAAAAAGGCACAGCCTCATCTGGATTTCTAGACACAAGTGAGGATTTTATAAAATATCTTTAATGGAATAATCCTGCACAGAGGTGGGGCAGCTCAAATCGAATAAGAAGGAGGCTGCTAACCTATGACCCTCAGTACTTCAGAGCATCCTCTGATTACAGAGCTGACACAGGATTTCAGGACAGGACGAAAAAGCGTATTTCTAAATCACCATACACCATGATGATGAAATGCAATCTAATTTCAATCTAATTAATGAAATGAAATATTATTTAGCATTGTGTGGGATAACACCCACTAGAATAACTTCTTGGTTTACAACTATGAATTGCAAAAATAGTGCAACTGATAGGTACAAAGGCACAGACACTGGGTGCCAAATAAGTTCTAGACTTCATTGATTGCTTATTACTATCTTTTACTCAGACTTTCTCAAAAAGAAATTACTATATAATGTGTTTATTAGAAGTGTGTAATCAGTGGATGTCAGCCACCAAATACTGAGAGTAGATTCTAGGTAGATTGAAAAAAAAAAAAAAGCTAAAAAACAAAAAACCCCACACCAATTCATCATCTGCCAAAATACCTACCTTAATGGTGCCATATAGGATGCCATAATAGTATCTACCCCTCTGTCTGCCTACTGGTTTGATACACAGTTCTGATTATCTCCCCTTAGAAATTTGATAACCAAATCAACCAGTCCTTATGCAAATACACACCTTTTGACCAAATCTAAGCATGTTTTACTCCACTATTTGTTTCTAAGAAAAAATCTCACACAAAATAATTAACCTGAATAACAAGGAAGAATATCAGACATCAGCATTCAACAAGAACATACTTCATGTCAAACTCTTTAGTCTGTATTAAGACAAATCTTATTTCAGACAGTGGAATTTCTAGCTGAATATATCTGAAAGGTCCTCACATATGTATAGAATCATAGAACAGTTTGGGTTGGAAAGGACCTTAAGATCATCAACATTAATATTTAAGACTGGAAACCATGATTATTTTTAAATGTGTAAGTAACACATTTTGCACACACACAGTTGTAGAAATTGATCTGGTTTGCTAAAAAAAAAGTTACAGATGCAGCACATCAAGCTATTTCTTAACATGCAGCATTCTATGATAACACAAAAAGTCGTAAGCCTTTTCCTGGGTCAAGGGTTGCTTGCAAGTAGCTTTGATGATTTTAGATGGAACTGCTTTTGAGAAGCAGCAGCAAGTTTTTGCTAGGAAGGTAACAAAATGATATCCTAATCTAATGAAAAACAAACAAATCACAGTATTAAAGGGCTATAAATTCATAGCAAACTGAGAAAGTCCTGCAGAACATCTGATGTTAAAGCCCTTTCCAACCCTAACTATTCTATGATTCTATGATTCTGTCATCCATGTGAGATCACATGAGGAATGGGTTAGAGACCAGTTGAGCAATCTGGACATCCATAAATCCACAGGTCCAGATGGGATGCACCCGCGGGTGCTGAGGGAACTGGCGGAAGTCATTGCTAGACCACTCTCCATCATCTTTACCAAGTCTTGGGAAATGGGAGAGGTGCCTGAGGACTGGAGGAAAGCAAATGTCACTCCAGTCTTCAAAAAGGGCAAGGAGGAGGACCCGGGTAACTATAGACCGGTCAGCCTCACCTCCATCCCTGGGAAAGTGATGGAACACCTTATCCTTGGTGCCATCTTAAGGCATATCAAGGATAAGAGGGTTATGAGGGGCAGTCAACATGGCTTCACCAAGGGGAAATCATGCTTGACCTAACTCATAGCCTTTGATGAGGAAATAACACAGTGGATGGATGATGGCAGAGCGGTGGATGTGGTCTACCTTGACTTCAGCAAAGCATTTGACACAGTCTCCCACAGCATCCTCACAGCTAAATTGAGGAAGTGTGGTTTGGATGATCAGGTAGTGAGGTGGACTGTGAACTGGCTGAAGGAGAGAAGCCAGAGAGTTGTAGTCTATGGGGCGGAGTCTAGTTGGAGGCCTGTAACTAGTGGAGTGCCTCAAGGGTCAGTACTGGGACCGGTATTATTTAATATATTCATCAATGATTTAGATGAGGGAATTGAGTGTACTGTCAGCAAGTTTGCTGATGACACTAAGCTGGGAGGAGTGGCTGACACGCCAGAAGGCTGTGCTGCCATCCAGCGAGACCTGGACAGGCTGGAGAGTTGGGCAGGGAATAACTTGATGAAATATAACAAGGGAAAGTGTAGAGTCCTGCATCTGGGCAGGAACAACCCCAGGTTCCAGTATAGGTTGGGGAACGACCTGTTAGAGAGCAGTGTAGGGGAGAGGGACCTGGGGGTCCTAGTGGACGACAGGATGACCATGAGCCAACACTGTGCCCTTGTGGCCAAGAAGGCCAATGGCGTCCTGGGGTGTATTAGAAGGGGGGTGGTTAGTAGGTCGAGAGAGGTCCTCCTTCCCCTCTACTCTGCCCTGGTGAGAGCCCATCTGGAATACTGTGTACAGTTCTGGGCCCCTCAGGTCAAGAAGGGCAGGGACCTGCTGGAGAGAGTCCAGCGCAGGGCAACTAAGATGATTAAGGGAGTGGAGCATCTCCCTTATGAGGAAAGACTGAGGGAGCTGGGTCTCTATAGTTTGGAGAAGAGGAGACTGAGGGGTGACCTTATTAGTGTCTATAAATATATAAAGGGGGAGTGTCACGAGGATGGAGCCAGGCTCTACTCAGTGGCAAACAATGGTAGGACAAGGGGTAATGGGTACAAACTGGAACACAAGAGGTTCCACTTAAACTTGAGAAGAAACTTCTTCTCAGTGAGGGTGACAGAACACTGGAACAGGCTGCCCAGGGAGGTTGTGGAGTCTCCTTCCCTGGAGACATTCAAAACCCGCCTGGACACATTCCTGTGTAACATTATCTAGGTGTTCCTGCTCCGGCAGGGGGATTGGACTAGATGATCTTTTGAGGTCCCTTCCAATCTCTAGCACACTGTGATACTGTGATCACTAGAAATTCATGTTAGGTCCCAGAAATACACTTCTTGTATAGTAAAAGTGAGAGAAATCCAATCTTCACCCATATAACTGCTCTGAAATGCACCTTGCTAGCAAAAAGGCATTGGAAGATTCCAGCAAGAATATTCTTATTTTTTAGCATGATTAAGTGTTTTATTCAATAATGACAACTAAACATTCAATTAATAACTCGACAATAAATTGTTCATCTAATCTGTATTTCTGTATTTCACTAGCTACACAGATTCTGGCAGCACAATGTTGCCACTTGGTCACCAAGTACTGCTTACAAGGCTAGCTTTGGCTCCTTTGACAACTTTCAGACGGCAAGTGTCACTTTCCCCTTCTAGCCTTAAGCACTATTTTGCTTTTGTACCACATAAAACCCACAGTGAAATGGAATCACAAAATACATTGTTTCAAAATATGGAAAAATAATTCCCTGGATCAGTTTTTCAATGTGAGCTAATCAGATATTAAAGCATTCTGTGAATCATCTTTGATGGGGTTACATTCAGCTATCTCAGCCACTAATAGAGCAGAGCATGTATTTCTGCCATGGAATTTTTATTTCAGATGCAGCCAGCCTAAGCTGTGTATGTCTGTTAGAGAAATCTACATTCACGTTGGAAAACATGCAAACATCCTCAAGTCAGCAGGTCATTTTCTTAACATAATTAAGGAAAATGCTACTAAAAAAAAAATATAATTTCAGAAGCTTATGAAATACAAAAAAACCCTAACAGGTTAACCATGCATGCAAGTATTTCTTCTTCTACAAGCATTTTGGAAATGGAACACAGAAACTGACATAAAGAAGATTGATTCTACACTGAATCAATAATTACTCTCCAACATAAGGAAATATATAAAAAAATCCCACAAAATAAAGCACTATTTGCATAATAAGCTTTTTTTTCTGGAACAATTGTGCAAATGTCAAACGCCTAGCAACGGGTCTGGTTTAGAAACAATCTATCCTGTGAAAATGAATCACTAACCCCTCCAAAGCACATGTGGAGTCACTTCTCATTTCTACAGAATTCTTAAAACATGTTGTTAACTATACTGTTAACTCCTAAAAACTACAATCTTGCTTCTGATTTCCAAAGTAGAAATGAAGAGAAATTTGAATTTAAATTGATACTACAGGAGTGATAATACCTAAAGATACAAGAGATCAGCAGTATCACTACATAGCCACTTTCCTCAAATTACCATTTTTGACAAAGAGGGCCTTCATCTAAGATTAGCACATTCTTTACTTCCATGACATGCCATTTATTATTTCTGCTCTGTAGTGAAAATTCAATACTCCTTCAAGTTGCGCCAACACTACTGTTTGTAGTACTGGTAAGCTCATTTCCTTTCTTTAATGAATTTTTAATTCCGGTGTCTACACTAACTTTCTTACTTTGGAATAAAATGAGAAAGAGATGGCAAGTTTTGAAGGTCTAAAAAATCTAGGTGAGTTATCACTTATGCTAAGTAGCCATCCCTATACCATAAAGGTGGAAAGATTTAGCTGGACCTTTAAGAACTCCAGACTAATTTGTGAGCTCTTAATCTACGATTAACACACTGCGAAACATGATGGTTAGTTCAGCACTCAAGTAATATGTAGCAAGAACTTACTGGTACTTTCAAAGAACCAGTAAGAGTACGTTGTCTGTGTAACAATGAAACAATTGATTATTGTTTTCACTTTTTAGCCCAGTTCCCTCTTTTAGATTCCATGTATTATTTTCTATATAATAGACCCCCCTGGCTTTGATTGGGTAACCTTTGACAAGTGGGAGGATGCACAAAAGGGCATACAGATCCCCAGATGTGACATACTGACGCATTTTGCATTACCACACATGGCAGGAGCTCAGGAAACACCCACTGCAACAGGCTACAGAAAGAACAATGTGTGGTGTTAGATAAATGTTTCACCCTGCATATGCAGCTGAACATGAGATCACCCAGCTTTACAAACCAAGCACAAGACATTGCAGACTTCTGTGATAATTAAACAAGAAGTACTATTCATGTGCAAAAACAACGCTTTCCATCTTGCACCACAGGTGGCAGCAAACAACAAACTGATGTTCAGGATGCCTCTTCTATGTGATGAGTTGTTTTATTATGCAACACTCAGGATTCCTCTCAGACAAAGCCTATCTTCTCTTTCCACAACTGTGAACCTTATAAAACTCTGAGACCTGGATAACTCCCCTTTTACCTACTTCATATTTTCTTACCTTTGAACAGAAAAAAAAAATCCATTTTACAGCAATTTCCCCTGTCCACAATAGTCACTGAGTCCATTCACTAAGGTCCTCTCAAAGGACAATGGCAAGTAAGTATCCTTCTCTTGCCTTGAAAATGTTATGTAGACACTAAGCACTACCTTTCACTGAGGAAGAAATTACTTTGCTCCAGAAATAAGACCTCTGCCACTAGACACACACACACACCCCCTTCAGTTTCCTAGTTCTTGTTAATTTACAGACTTACTGAAGCAGTAATGAGCTTGCAGTTCTACAAGCTTGCTATCATATGTTAAAAACTCTCTTATCATATGTTACAAGATCTGTTATCATATATTACAAGCTCTGTTATCATATGTAACAACAGTACCACAGGGCTAATTGTGCCTCAGAAAAAAATAATAAAAATCTCCAAATCAGTGGAAAACAAGAACTAGAATCTAGAAAGCCTCTACTGGACTACTTCCCTACAGTAATTTGATCCACAGATGGATCAGTGAAATCCTGGATGTACAGACAAATAGGGAGACAGCCTACAGAAAGGGATTGTGAGGTTTTGCTGGATGATAAAAGTCAGTGAGTTGGCAATGTGCCCTGGCATGCAAAATGGCCAACCTTAACACGGGGTGCATTAAGCACAGCATAGCCAACTGGCTGAAAGATTGTTCGAGAACAGTCAGCATTGGTGCTGCCTCACCTCAAGTACTGTATGCAGTTTTGGGCTTCACAGAATAAAAGCAATATAAGAACATTAGCATTTGTCCGAAGGAGGGCAACAAAGCTGGTGAAAGCACTAGAGGACTTAACTTGTGAGGAATCGATGAGGAGATTAGATTTGTTCAGCTTAGAGAACATGAGACTGAGGGGTGACCTCATTGCTGTTTACCACTTCCTCACAAGGGGAGCAGAAAGGCTGGTGCTGATCTCTGGTGCCTGGTGACAGGATGTGAGGGAATGGCTTAAAGCTGCTCAGGGAACTTCAGATTGGATACTAGAAAAAAGTTCTCCAGTGAGAGGGAGGTCAAGCACTAGAACTAGTTCCCCAGGGAAGTGATCACGGCCCCAGGCCTGTTGGTGTTTAAGAAGTATTTGCACAACAGTATTAGATATACTGTTTAATTTTCAGGTTGTCCTGCGGGCATCAGGAGTTGGACTTGATGACTGTTGCGGATCCCTTCCAACTCCTGTCCAATTCCATGACCTCAGATCCCAGCTGCTTAACTAAAATACAAGCTTCATCAGTGCTTTGACATTCACAGGTTTTCCTAATTAAACTCCATAGAAAGGAATGGAGGTTAAACTTACAAAGCCACGTCCCACTCTGTTTTGCTGAGGTAAATATAGAACAGATAAAAACACAGAAGTTGAAACAGTATTTTTTACTTACCCGACAATCCCGCTGTAGTGTTTTCATTAGTGCACTGTGTGTTTCAGAGTCAAAATACAACCCTTCATGCATATCTTGCAAGAAATCCAAGTCTTTGAATGTAGGGTTGGACTTCTCCCTCTCTTTTCTTGATGCTCTCCGTTTGTATGTGGAGCCTTTCAAGTCATACGTGAAATGCATTTTCAAGGCTCGTGGCAAAACATTGTTCATTACAACGATTCTAATATTAATGCCTCCAGACTGAACACAGTACAGCCCATAAAACTTGGGTAGAAGAGTCCTTGGATTCTGGTTCAGATTCTAAAACAAAAGAGATTGTTAAATGTATCTATTTTCAATACCAAAGGACATTAACAGACATCAAAAAAACTACATTTTCTTATCCAATACTGTTTCTTTGACCAATTAATTTTCTTTGTGAGACTGTATTTGAGACAGCTAGCATAAATACTCCTTTTTGCCAGGAACATAGATAGGCCAAGAGCTAATCAGTAACTGCATGTATGCCAGATTTGTCTTTCTCACATTCCATGAAAGAGCAGACTAGAAGACAAAAAGAACAGACTAAAGTATCCCTGTGCTTGTTTCAGCTGAGGTAGAGTTAATTTGCTTTCTAGTAGATGGTACAGTTTAAACCACAACACTCCCAAAGATTTAGTTTATTTATTCTGACTTGAACAACCTTGCATTCTACCTGATGGAAGGAGTTTTGGTCAAATGTAGTTCTCATTACCTTGACTTGGATTCTGAAAAACAGAACCCCAGTGTCCACAAGGCTTTCCACATTGTTAGTGCCAAATGACTAAGCTGTCTCCACAGGTGTGTAAGGTCGTAACAGAACCACAACTGATCATCAGAAAAGTGTGACATAATCCAAATTCCACAACAGGCAAAAAACCCCACAAACAACTAGGAGAGGATAAAAGAGATGCGAGCAAAAATCCTCCTTCTGAAACTACTCTCAGTTTTTGGCATGAAAAGTAAGATGGGAAAACCAACTTCACATCTTACAAGCTTAATAAGTCACAACATACAACTATGGGAAGAAAGTGCTTTCAAAGGAAATAATCACAGTGATCAAAGTTTTATCCTTTAGAAACTGTTGCATATGGTAGCAGTGAGAATAAAGTTCTCAGGAACAAAGCAAAGTGGCCTTACATTCACTTGCACTAACTCAAACTTACACTAAGCTGATTATCAAGATTAGAAACAACAACAGGAAAAGTACCAGCCACCGTTGCTCTTTTTGATGCTGACAGTGCATTTTTTTTTTTTAACAAACAGTGAATCCATGTATTTCAGTGTAATAATGATAATATTCCTCATTTTAGTACAAGTGAGAGAGTAACTCTTCTAATGTCTGCTTAAGAAATCAAAGGAAGAGGAGTAAGGAAGAATCTCTGTTCGTATGTATAGAACCATAGAATAGCTTGGGTTTGAAGGGACCTTCAAAGGTCATATGGTCATATATGAGTGGCTTTTGTTTAAAAAGAAAAGGAGAATTAAGTTATATTTACTTTGGTTCAATGGTTTCCCTTTCTGATGATGGACACACATAAAACAATACAACTTAGAATTTGCCCTCAAAAAGCTCAGTTTAAAAATAAAGTTTTGAACAGATTATATGTATAAATGTATTTTTACATTACTGTTTTAACACACAAGAAATGGAAATTATAACTAATCCAGAAACAAAAGTGAAACTGACCAGTCTAGTTTCGTCCACTGAGTGAAATGCGAAGGATCAGCAAACACAAAATGGAGAAAAAAAGTAAAATTAGAAACTTAGAAACCTTTTTTTGTCACTAACTTACTAGAAGCAAAGTTTGGTATCAAATCAGAAGATGACATTCAGCTTCATTTTGAATGCTAAAATAGCAGCTATTATTATCTTCAGTATATTCTTGATTTATATTTATTCATTCCCTTAGGGGTAAAAAATGACAAAAATATTAAGAAACATGGATAAAGCCAATGAAGGATTAAAAACCAAATGAAACGAAATCTTCAGAAGTGTGACATGAAACAGGAATGCCACAGGTAAAATACAGACTTAAATTACTTACCATATAATAACCTGGCAAGAGCTTCTGAAGAAACTCAGCCTCTTTGTGTTGAACTGTTTTGATGATGAACTCGTCATCGCTAGTTACAAAAAATAAGGACCCACTGGCACCTGGGTTGGATAATTCAATTAAAGGCTCACTGCAGAGGGAGTACTGAAAGAAACAAAAATTGGTTTTCACTGCCAATGCATGTTTTATTCAAACACATTTTTAAAACAAAGAACTGCAGGTTCAGATAGGCACAAGAGAATCATGGAGCTTATTCTTCAGTCTTCAACCACAGAAACCCTAAATTTACAGCAGTGTAAATTTACAGTGAAAATTCCAGGCCAATATTTTAAGGCTTCAGTCTTTAAAAGAAAGAAAATTGCACAGGATGTGAATTGTGAGTAGCATAGGCACCAGGGAGTTATTCTTAGCAGTACAGTATGTCTTCTAGGTTTCTCAGAGCAAAAGGATTTAATGGTTTTAGTAACAAATATCTGGTTTATTGTGCATTGCTGAAGATGAGTTGAGCGACTCCACAAGAAAAACCAGTTTTGTTTCTTGAAAACAGCTTTCATCAAATTCAACTGGAGTCTTGCCACTGATTTCAGAAACTGGTGATAGCAAAGAAAAGCAATACAATCTAATAAGTATGTTCTTTTGTGAAAACCTGAACTAAAGAAGCATGCTTCCTATGGACTCTAAGCACTACCTTAATGCATTTTCTTACCCTGGCTCTAACTGAGGCTTTTCCCATGATCACAATTTTTAAGAGAGTTTTGCAAGCTATAAAAATGTTTTCTTTTTCTACCTCATTCTCCAAGTTCACTCAGTTCCAATTAATACAGAGTCCTTTCTTATTAATCCTGCAGTTGCCCTCGTCTACTGATAGAACAATACTGGTGTGTAATAACAGACATTCTGCACAAATCACTAGTTGTATTGCAACCCCTGTGTTTTTCTTGCCAAAATACATATTCATGAGTAATTCTTATTGTTGTAAGCATTTGAAACCAATTATCTTAAACAGTAAAGCTCCATAAAACAGTATAGCGTAAGCACAAGTTATTAACCTAAACTGTGTCATTTTACAGTTGAATTCATTCCTGTAAAATATGTCTACCCAGCAACTGCTGCTATATAAAGAGCCCAACTAGTTTTGACTGAATGCTTGTGAAAGCCAAATCAAAACTAAGAAGTAAGAAAATCCTCAAGTCCCTGGCAATTAAGTACTTTATGACCAAGAAGTTTCCCTGCAAACTACCAGTACCCCGTGAGGTGACAATTAATTCTACCAGCTGCTCAAATATGTTCACCCTTGTTATTGAGCCTGACTCCTATAGCACATTACTGCTTAACCTCCTTGGAAAAGGTGAAACTATAAATCTTTGGGCTTTTTTCATTGCAAAACAACAGTGACAACTCACATATGCTTGCTGTAATTTTCTCCTCTTTTTATTTTACTTTTCCCTTCAGCCACAATTGGACCAACACTTGGCATATTGTTATAATAGCGTATTTTACATACTGAATTGGAACTTCACTCACAACATGACAGATCCACATTTCATGGAAACGAGGGAGTCTGTTCAGCCAGAATCCTGACACGTACTATTGTGAATAAACTCTTAAACAGATGTTTTTGTTCATGACCAATTTGGAAAAGCGGCCCAAACTAAAACTAGTTTTGTTTTATAATCATAGTACCCCCTCTGATCACATCTGCCTCTGGACCTCAAGGGACTGCAGCTTCCTCTGATTGTGAAGTGTTGCCCATTTAGAATCAGAAACAACAGAAATAGATCCTGACCTGCTAACCCTAACAGATGCATACATCAGTTACCACAACACACACTAAAATTCTGACTGTATTTCAGAAAAATATCTGTTTGTTGAAGGCAATCTGTTTTTGCATTTTCCAGAAAAGAAGGTGCACTTATTCTTGAAGCTAGCTTCTCTACTTGCCCCCTTTTCTTGGAAACATACCACTAGAGTCTTTTGCTGTGCCAAGAAGAAAAAGAATCTGCAATAAGCTGACTTTACTAGAAATTTCCCTCAGACATTTTGTAGTTGAACAGTGTCACAGATATCATAACAGCAGCAAGCAGTCATTCTATAATCTTTAATTGATGCTACTGCAAATGCTTCCTTGGAATATAAGTTGCAGGTAACAATAGCTTTACTCTATGAAGTGCAGTCTTTTTAGCAGCTAACAACACTGCCTGCATACTTCATTTTTTTGCCAAATCCATAAGCAACTTATTACATAATGACACATCTGTCCCTCACAACATCCTCATCTCCTAACTGGAGAGGCATGGATTTTATGGATGGACCACTCAGTGAATAATGACTTGGCTGGAAGTTTGCACTCAAAGACTTGCAGTCAATGGCTCAATGTTCAAGTGGGGACCAGTGATGAGTGGCGTTCCTCAGGAGTTGGTATTAGGACTGGTGCTGTTCAATATCTTTGTTGTTGGCATGGACAATGAGATTGATGTGCCCTCAGCAAGTTTGCTGATGACACCAAGCTGTGTGGTGCATTTGACACACTGCAGGGAAGAGATGTCATGCAGAGGGACCTTGACAAGCTCAAGAAAGTGGAGTCTCCTTCCCTGGAGACATCCAAAACTCGCCTGGACACATTCCTGTGTAACATTATCTAGGTGTTCCTGCTCCGGCAGGGGGATTGGACTAGATGATCTTTTAAGGTCCCTTCCAATCTCTAGCATACTGTGATACCGTGAAGAAGTGGGCCCATGGGAAGGAACCTCATGAGCTTCAACAAAGCCAAGTGCAAGGTCCTCCATGTGGTTCAGGGCAACCCCCAGTATCAATACAGGCTGGGGGATGAAAGGATTGAGAGTACCCCTGAGGAGAAAGACTTGGTGGTGTTAGCTGACGTAAAGCTCAACATGAACCGGCAGTGTGTGCTCGTAGCCCAGAAAGCCAATCATATGCTGGGATGCATCAAAAGAAGCATAACCAGCAGGCTGAGTGAGGTGATTCTCCCCCTCTGCTCTCATGATACTCCATCTGCAGTACTGCGCTCAGCTCTGGGGACAACTATACAAGAGGGACCTTGGACTGCTTGAGCGAGTCCCGAGGAGGGCCACAAAGATGATCAGAGGGCTGGAGCAACTCTCCTATGAAGACAAGTTGGGAGAGTTGGGTTTGTTCAGCCTGGAGAAGAGAAGGCTCTGGGAAGACCTTACAGCAGCCTTCAACTAACTAAAGGGGGCCTACAAGAAACCTGGAGAGGAGCTTCTTACAAGGACATGCAGTGATAGGACAAGGAAGAATAGCTTTAAAATGAAAAAGAATGAGTTAACATAAAACTCTGACATATAAAAGCGCTAATTTGCACTGGGACTCTGATTTGTTGGGTGGACTGCCATGAGACAAACTGGCCACGAGGCAAACATCTAGAAAATTTAGCTCTGTAACACTACCCTTCCAAAAGCAGAACTACTGGTTAAATAAAATAGTGGATCCTTGTTCCTGGCAGCACACAAAGGGGTTTTACCAAGTAAAGGCTGCTTTTATGATAGCAGCAAATACAACTTTCTCACTTAAACAGCTCAATACTAAGGAGGAGTAAGTCTTCAAACTATAAAAGAAAGAGAACAAAGGCGATACTCTGAAGCACTTCTTTTCTGGCCTGTCACCCACTTTTCTCAGGGCTACATGGGAAGATCTGCAGACAAACACTTATTTAATGAAGTGAATGTAAATAATACAAGAGCACTTTATTAGAACTGAATTGGTAGAAGTCACACAGCTACTGATTATAGCTTCTCTAGAACCAAAACCTGAATGACTCAAGTCCATTAACACTAGTCAATTAGCAAGGCAGGTTTAAGATGCAGAATTAATTTTTTTGTAAAACACTAAAAGTATTCACTAGTTATGAACTACTTCATGAATAAAATTTACTATCCATTTGGGCACCATTAAAGCATCCTTTTCTTTCACTATGAAACTAGTACATATTATAATAATTTGTAACTCAAAAGAAAACTGCAGTATCTTACCAAGTAATCACCAGGCTTGATACCAAAAAGTTCTCTGAAATAGCGGAAGGCAAGAGGTGCATACGTCTTAAATCTGAAGTCAGGGAAATGATGAGCAGGGGTGAGATTGCTCCCTTCACTGAAAACAAAAACAAAAATAAACCAAACCCAATTATTTTTGAGCATTTTTTAGCAACTTCCTTCTTGCAGCTAGTTTTACTGTAAAGTTGCTTAACTCAACCATTGGCCTTCCGAGACAAAAGTCACAAATGCAGATAAACCTCCCTATCACTGTTAGTCAGTGTAATAGACACTGAGAGACATAATACAATACAGCCAGCAAATTCCTTTTTCGCTCCTTAAAGGGAATGACTCTTTTCACCACCCATATCCCTTTACATAAATATCGGGTTTTAACTAATGCTACAATTTCTCATAGCCCTCCAAAGTAAGCCAGCCTAATAGTTTACTGACACAGGAAGGCTCACCGTCACCTCATGAAAGTTCTTGCAAAAATTCTGGAAGTCAGTGCAGCAAAACAACTTCATACTCGCTTGGTGACCTGAACTGGTTTGCAGGGAAGTCAGATGGATACTAAGGACAGCACAGCACTGAGGGCAGAATCATGCAGCCAGAGCAATGGGAAGGATGCAGGACTACATACATATTTTAATGGCAGCAAACATTGATTGGCTCTGCCTTATTTATGAAACAGCATTCTCAGCATTAGTCTCTGATTTCAAAGTGGTTTTCTATTTGTCTTCCTGTCAAGTCATATATTTTACCTCACTTCAGTCTAAACCAGCACTAGCTTACATGCTCAGTTGGTTAAATAGGAACACAAGGTACAGACCCTTAGGGGAATTCTGCAGAACAGTATGCAGTTATGTGCAAGCTACAGATTCAAACTAGAAGAGGCACAAAGACTACTAGGGTGACCAGCCTACAAGTCAGCTGAAGGAAGAGGTCAGCAGCAAATTCTGCCAGAAGAAAACAAACAAACCAAAAACACCACCACCCCCCTCACCCTACTTGCTTGTGGTTTCATTTATGATGGAACCAAAAGAAGGCTTTTAAGTAGAAGTGTTCTATGCTATGATTTCAACACAAACAAGAGCAGTTTTAAGACAAAGTTTGGTCAGTCTCTGAATGGTTTGATAAATGAGCACAAAATCCATGGCTTGACACAGTGGATGAAATCAGCTCTTCCAGTACTTGTTTAGTCATTTACCCTAACTAAATTATTCAGAAATGCAGCATGTACCTCTATGACTGGCAAGAAGAATATCCAAAGTAAGTAATATCCAAAAAGAAAAAGAAAAAAAGCTATGGATTCACACAGCTATGAAAAGGAATAAATTCCAAGCAACATTCCTGCAAAGGCTAAATTAAGCATCATGAAAATATTTAAGAGCTTTGATCTTGTACAATTAATGCTTGTCGTAAGAATTTGTCACCTTCCATCAATAACCATTTGATGACAATTCTACACAACCCACCTTAGCTGCCCCTGCATACGTACCACCAAAATCCAACAGAACTGAACTGGTAATTAAGCAGTGTGAACAAGCTTTCTCAGGCTTTAGACTGATAATGCATACACTCTAACTCTTAAATAGGAGAAAAAAGGAGGGGGGGGAAAAAAGCCCTGATTTTTATTTGGGAATTACATTTGGGATGTGGAAAACCAAGAACGAATACAAAAACATTAGAAAACTACTACTTCTTGGAGTTCTAAACCATACAGTTAACAGTTAGTGAAGGCTATCTAGTCCTAATGAACCCATCTGATCACTTTATAATCTACTGTATCACAATTTCAAGGCAGTAAAATAAAATCCACATGCATTTTGTTGTTCCACTATATAGTAAATAATGAAAACCAGTAGAATGCTAGGCTGAAGTTGGTAGTTTTTCTTTTCAGTTAAGACTGGCGAATGCTTTTACTTATAAGGTCTTTCAGCTGATCAGAACACTGACAGTTTCATCTGAATTAAGTTTCATATACCTAGATGCATCTCACTGAATATTTGTGCAATATGAGGATGCCACAGGGGTAACATATAGCTACACTGGGGACCTGGAGGCATACTTGTAAATACATGTAACTGTTGTAAGAAGCCGAGAGTTAAGATGCAGAACAGATGAACCACCACATCACTGTCAGGTAAGATTAATCCTCTAAACTTTATGCAAAAGTCCTGTCTTTCAGTACATAACTACCTTTATAAATCTGCTTCCTGCAACCGTAACTTAAAAGCTTTTTTTGTGAAAGTGTGGCAATAAATAGATTCCCTGTCTTTACTATACCAGAATATGTACCATGATCGGAACTTCACCAGGCTGAATTTAAGATAGGTTTGCTATGAAAATACCATGAGTCTAAACCTTTTAGTAACTTTATATGGTGTAAAATGATCAATTCTGGGTCTACAGATGGACAGCAATGCATAGTAACTGGAGATTTATTCCAGAGTAATTGCAAACAGCAATTATTTTGGAACAGCATTGACAGAGAGGCAATTTATGTATTTAGAGCATGTGAGCTTGATTTATAAGTGTGTAACAGTCAATTTCACTATGCAGACAAGTTTCTTTGTAAAATAATATTTAAAAATCCCTTTTAGTAAAGGTCTTCTGTTAAACATACTAATTCATTTCAGCTTCACTGCCTAATAGAATAGTTTACAGGATCCCAACAGTAAGCTCTTGTGTGATGCAAGAATCAAGCCTGACACAAATGTATGATTTACTGGTAACTCCTCTGGAAGAAAGTTTGTAAGATTTTTTTGTTGCTACTTTTAACAGAAAAAGTAGCCTTGTCTCCAGTAATTTCTTACAGCAATGGAAAATTTCAAATTCCTTGTGGCTGAGTATGTCCTTATTCTTGCCTGAAAAGGACAGTTTCTACTGTACAGAATGCTTGAAGTAAATACACCTCTACCTTATTTAGACATGAAATTACTCACCTTCTACTTTATTAGCTCTTGAGAATTGTGGTTTTTCCCCACATTTTCTTGGCACATTTTACAGGGTGTTTCATTCTTGCTGGATAAAGTATATGCACAAAGCATCACATATAACAATTTTTAATCAGGTTAGGGAGTTTCATGGGGACAATTATGTCTTTGAAGTTGAAGAAGAAAAATACCTGTGATCTGATGACAAAAAAATCTACCTGCAAAACAGAGCTCTGGATATAACAGAAATGTATCATAAAAAAAGAGGTAATCATTTATTTTTTCCTGTCAGATAGTTTAGGAAAGGAAAAATAAAGGCTTTTAATACCAGCTTTGGTTCTGGCAATCTTGAGGAATTCAAGTCTCTGTGTACAAGCTACCACAAGCAATACAGCTGGAAAGATTAGGAAGCAACTGTAACTTATGAGGTATTTTAATAACCTTGGCTGTAGGACCACACAAAAGAAAAGCTTGGCAGGTAGAACAATAAAAAGACATATGAAACTTACTGTGAGAGTTTGATTTAATACTTCAATTTTAGTTTTTTTTTTTTTAAATCAAGCACACCTAGAAATGACAGTATGTTCATTTTGACCTGTTTTTTACTAAATGTTTATAGTTGATTTAAAGCATAGACTGTGCAGTATCAAACTAAAAATGAACTATATTTGTAATGGACAGGCTTGAGAGAAATTTGCTAACCAAGAGACCCAGATACGTTTGTTGGCAGCTTTTTTTACTGTGGCCTCACCCTAGTAGGACATACTTAGGAGACAGCACACCTATGTGAAGTGGCAGAGAAGGCCAACTGCATCTCTTGGTAGCAAACCTGCATTGCAGAGCAATGTTAATAGGCTCTGATGTAGCTGTTAACAAAAGAAATAATCACACTGTAGTTGTGGGCCCATGTACACCCTTCTTGTATGTACTGTAAAAAGAGTGAAGAGGCGGAACACCTCAGTTCTCTTTTTAAAGCAGCTCTTTTTAAAATCTTAAAATCAAAATAAAACACCTAAAGTTAAAGGTTCCCAATATTAAAAACTAAAAGTATGCAATTTTAGTTTCCCTGTTCTTGGATAAAGGTGCTCTTTCACAATCAAAATGTGTTTAAGTTTTACAAACTGTACCCAATAAATACCTACTGACAGACTGGGTAGTGCTTTGGCGTATTTATTTTCTATATATCATTTCAGGAAAGCAATTATTTCCTACACGATGGAAATGAATATTATGGTTACCTGTACAAATGGGTGTGTGTTGGTTTTCTTCATACTGTGGGATAAAGTCCAGTAGTAACATCCTTGTTTCCCACCATATATTCTCCTATACTTTTGGTTACTATGCTATCCTAAGCAGCTGCCCTCAAGGCAGCTTTGAAATATACCTGTGAATAGTAAATATCTTCAAAACAAGCAAAGTCAATAATATCTATGTAACAGCTGAATACATAGACATTTTCTTACAATGATAATGTCTATTTCACAACCAACTAGAAATGCCCTTTAAGCAAAGGGTATCAGAGTACTGTAGAAATAGTTTGTCTACATAATCACACAAGTACTCAGGTTATCACAGGTTTACCTAGAATTTGACAGCATAATAGAATCATAGGACTTTCCAACCTAGCTGACTTTTTAAGATAATGAAATCCAACTTTTACCACAGGACTGCCAAGTCCACCACTAAACCATGTCACTAAGGGCATCTACATGTTTTCTGAACTCTTCCAGGTATGGTGACTCAACCACTTCTACGGAAAAAGAAGTAGCTAAGACCAGTAATTTATAATAAATGTCTTTTTGTTTTTGTTGCCACACTAACCCCATTTCACATACTATTTGTTTTGCAAACAGAAATTACTCTCTCCTCTCTGTGTATCTCTCTACTGACTAAGAAGTGTGTCAGAACTTGGGTCATCCTGTGTATCTCTGCAACTGAAGCACCAAAGAAGAGCAGCAGTGCTTTATCAAAGGCTTCAGGCCACTTTCTTATCTGTCTTGTGAAACTGCCCAACTGGAAACATAGGCAGCTAAGCATCAGTGTGAACATTTGAGTATCATTCACATTGAGCCTGCAGAGCATTCTATACTTCTTTAATTACAAAGACACTACTTAGCCCATTAGGAAACCTAATGTATAGGTTTGGTACAAATATACTTCCAAGGCCAAGTGTCAGTTTTCCTCATTTTTCTAAATCAGTCCCCAAAAACATACAAGAAAACAGTACACTTCAGTTTTAGACATAGGGTAAAACCCTGAGTGGTCCTTTTTTCTTCTGACTACTTCTGTGTTCTGTCATCCAAATGCTTTCGTAATACAATACTGAGCTTTTGACATTAAATAGCAGAAAGCACTGAATAATATTTCATTAGCATCACAAGAAAGCAATATGCAATTGAGCCATTTTGCTATACAGATGACTGTAGCTGTAGAGTGCTTACAGGTCAACAGCATCTAACAGACCTACTAGTTAAATTAGAAACCATAGCAAGTATCTCAATATGAAGGGTGTAGACCCTAAAAATAAAGCATATTAGCAAGGGAAGTGCATAATACTGATTACCACCTTGCTGCAAAAAAGGTCAGACTCACAGGTGTGCTTAGCAGCAGCCTCCACCTAAGAAAACAAGGAGATGGAGTTTGAAACATACCAGTCTGTTCCAAATACTCTGCATTTCTGAAGCTGCATATGACTCATTAGCCAAAGTTAGCTGACAGAATGGAGCAGCTTCTGTTTGGCTTGTCAAGCACCGCTTTTGGAAAACCAGCCTATTTAGCTAGTATGTGTCTGCTGGAAGAGCTTAGGAAGCTGCCCACACTGCCGACTCACAGGCAGCTTCATGGCCCCATACCCCAATGACCAGCTTGAGCAATCACTGTCTTATACAGATAGCCTTATTAGCTCAGCAATGAGTCTTTCTGACGATGGCCACCTTACTTTAAGCCAGCTCTACACTTGAACCAAACAGCTCTGAAAACACTGCTGTGACCACACTGCAGAAATGACTAGTTTGGAGACAAAATGTGCCACCAAGAAATGAACTGGCTCCAACCAAGGAAGTCAGGGGTATAGAGCATAATGCAGGAAGGGGAGAATATGCCCCACACAGCTGGGTGACAGGACAGGGCACAGAGAGCACAGGCAGGACGCACAACCTTCCCACTGAACCCTCCAGCCACTGCTGCAGCACAGATTTCCACAGCAGTGTTTAAAAGCCAAAAGAAAAGCTACCTGGGAGTAGTTCCTCCTGTGTTCTCACCCTATTCAGGGAGCTGGGGGAGACTTCAGACACTGCCTCCAGAATCAACTAGGTCACTGTAGGCTGCCTTTTCTTCTCAGTCCAAATGGCACATTTACACAGTACCATTTAAACTGGATGGTAGTTCTCAATTAATCTTTTATAGCAGCCCCTAGTAATACCTACCTTAGTTCCCAAAAGCCGCATGTTATCAACTCCTGGGCAGCCCAAAGAGAAAGGGACAAAGGAGGTGCCACAATGTGAAGCAGAAAACAACAGAGGCACTTTTCCACCCCCTCCAACACTACAACGTACAAATGAAAGCAAGCACCTCTGCAATTCCAATCCACCCACTGTACAGAACTACCTGTACTTCCCAAAAAGTCACTTCCTGAAACAAACACTTAAATGAATCTGGACTAAACTCTGACCAATTTAACCCAGTTACAAAGTAACTCAGGACCCGGCATATCTTGTAGCCTATGGAGTTACTTCTGAATTATTTCAGTGGCTTCCACAATAAGCAGAGCAGTTACATTCAGGTCTGAATGACTACTTTTTAGCCCTAGCATTTTTCTCTCTCCTTCATGACTCCTGAACACCACTGGAACTGTTTTGCTGTGGTTACTAAAGCTGAGGTACAGGCAATGCTGAGGTTTATTGCAGGGGCAGAGAAAGACTCAGAGCCTTTTTATCTTCTGCAACTGATAAAATTTATAAACAGCTGTTGACTAACAGTAAAAGGGCACAGAGAACAGTGTTTTGCCCACTGGAGCACAGGCTGCTGTTCCATTGCATTTCTACTACCCTAGGTCTATTTTGTCACTGCGACCATAATAGCCTCCTGTTGTCAGTGCAGCAGGTGTGCCTGTGACTCTGCAAAACAGCTGTCCTCTCAGGTCACTGCCACACCCGAGTGAAACAAGGGGGACACAAGGGAAAACATGGGAGGAAGGTGGAGTAGCACAGCTGTTGTTATGAGCTGGCCACAGTGAAGGGCAAGCTCATCTAATAGCCTGCCTGGAGCTGCAGCTGAATTATGAGTACACAAAGCAAGTGGAAAAATCTGTTCCTTGCTTGGTAAGCACCTGCTTTCAGCACCACCCTTGCTGTACTGTCAGGTTCTCCTCCAGCTGTGGACATTGGCAAAAAGTTTACTTAACCTCAGCTTGCTCCAGGGGTGCTTCCAGGTAAAAGTAAGCCCACTAGACCAGCAGGTGTAACTAATTGCTTTCAACCCAGACCAATCCAAAGGGGGAGGCAAAACAAAAACTCTAAAGCAATGACTTTTAATAATACTCCTTCAATACTATTACTAGAAACTAAGGAATGTAATGTAAAAGCTTTATTTCATGTAAGAAATAAATTTTCTTCTCCTTAAATGACACTTCAGCTCAGAGGAAAGCAGGAGTTGTATCAAGCAAATTCATGTGAGGAGAGAACAACTTTCATGAGCCAGCAATTATTTTGTACATTGTCAGTTTTTTGTTTTAGCAACATTGGTAATTTTTTATGATTGTAAATTATTAGAAAACATTTACAAAATAGCAATCAAACTGCACATGAACAAAACTTATAAAAATTCCTAGAAAGCCTTCAAAAATTCAAGGAATACTGCACACATCACATGTCCTTACAGAAATGTTGGGCGTTATTGGAACTCAGCACTTTTTTTTTTTAAGGACCCAGATAATACTGAACAAAGCAAGTCAGACTGGTTTTATTTTTCCTAACTTTTGTTATCCATTCATAAAATATGTAACTTGAAAAAGTTACACAGCCCTATACTTCAGCTTCTGAATCCCCCAGATGAGTACAGATGTCTTTTTCCCTCATCAGCAGTACTGATTATAGCATCAACTTGGCAGTGATACAAACTGGGGTGGACAAATGCAAAGCAGTAATTGTGCACAACCTGTAGACAGCTAGTAACAGCTGAATCACAAGCTGAAGTCCTGGCTATAATGTTATAATGTAGTGTAAATTCTTATATTACTCTTAACACTGCAGGACTTGAATTTTCATAAATTTTGACAACACCTCAGCAAAATAGTATTATTCTCAGTTTTTAGAAACTAAATGGAAATTAAACAAACATGTGCCTGCTGGACATAATACTTAATTGCGTATAGATCCACAAATCACTTCCAATTGTAATTAACAGCTCCTTAATTGAAAGTGTCACAATTGCTTTCCTTCTCCAGAAGTGACAAGTCTCAAATCTTCAGTTGAAGTGTCATATTCTCAGTTTTCTACCTGCCTTCATTTTCAATGATGACATGAATAGGATAATGTTCAATTTATAATACATGGATTTTACTCTAACCCCATTTCATTAGAACTGGAAAATAACACTTGTTTGAAATATTTGGTTAGAGTTTCCTTATGAAATTCTATCGAAAATAAATTTAATAGGCTTGTTCTTACCTTGGTAGAAAGACACTTTCTACTACATAGAAGTCTTGCATAAGAACATCTCTGTCTGGTTTTGATGTAAGGTTTCCCACTGTGTATCCTATTCCCAGCTGGATAGCACCTTTAATAGCTGAGGATGCAGTCTGTACAGAAAGTAAGAATTCAGGGATGAGTTTGCTAAAAATAGATTTATTAGTAACATTGTAACTTAATAATTTTTGTAATAATAATGGAGTGTCATCTTTACCTCTTAGACCTCAGAGGGATGACTGCTCTTCAATTAAAAATATACAGGAAGCACTATGTTTTAGCAGAAGCTTCAAAAATCAATTATTTGGTTGTACACACTGTGACTTTTCAAACTGCCCAAAAAATGTAGACAGTGGGTTGTAACATCAGAGAATCACAGAATACCAGGTTAGAAGGAACCTCAAGGATCATCTCATGCAACATTTCTTGGCAAAGCTACAGGCCAGCAAAGTATCTCAGCAGCCTGTCCAGATGAGTCTTCAAAGTGTACAATTTTGGGGAACCCACCAGTTCCCTGGAGAGACCTTCCCAATGGCTGACTGTTCTTATAGTGAAAAATTTTCCCCTTGTGTCCCAGGGGAATCTTCCCAGGAATAACTTGTACCCATGACTCCTCATCTTTCCCATGTGACTCCATGTAAAAAGGCAGCCTTCATCTTCTTTGTAGCCACGTTTTAAATACTGAAACATGGTGATCAAGTCTCACCTGAGCCGCCTTTTTCTCAAAGCTAAACAAATCCAGCTCTCTCAGCCCTTCCTCACATGACAGGTTTCCCAGTCCTTTGACCATCTTTGTGGCCCTTCTCCGGATAACCTAGAGCTTGCCCACATCTTTTCTATATAGTGGAAACCAAAACTGAACAAAGTATTACAGGTGTGGAATAATTCCTGACAAGCATGGAATAATGACTCCTTTATCTCTGATGGTGATGCCCTTGCATCAACCTGGATTTTTGATCCCAAGGCCTGAGACTCAACTGTGCTGGTAAAGACAGAGGTGAAGTGTTGAGAACATCTGCCTTTTCAGTGTTCATTACTGATTTACCTCTCCTGTTTAACAGCGGGACAATAATTTCATCTGTTTCTACTTGTTTTAACCCTTTCTTGTAGGTCAGGTTTTGTAGGCCATTCTCTAGCCAATTTCAGTTCAAGCTTTTGCTTTCCTAACTGCATCCCTGCACATCCTGGCAATGCCCTTCTAGTTCTTCATGCTTATTTGTTCACTTTTCCATTGTCAGTATGCTTCCATAAGAGTGACTTGACATGATCTGATGCTTACATCAGAGTGAAGTGACTTAAATTCAACAAATAAGGCTTGAAAGGGAGAAAAGGGTTCAAAAGTACAGCACAAAACTCGGATAAATGTATGCACATAAATTGAGACTATCTCTGAAACTTTCTCACACTGACTAGACAATCCTACTTGATGGATTAAAAATTACGGCAGAACTGAGTAAAAATAAGAAATTGGTAAAGAAAGGAATCCTTATGAAAAAATTGAAGGAGTGAATAAAGAAAACCATTGGGAAGGGAAAGAAGGCTATCAGTATCTTCCCTTGGTATGGTGTATTTTCACCAGTCTGAAGATGCTATTTTGGTGTCCTTTTTCAGGTTTTAACTCCCACTCACCAAACAAGGAAGAGACTGTAACAGAGGAAGCAGACAACACCAGAAGTTTCATGATCAGAACTACTTCAGCACTCCAACAAAAACATTTCAGGAGTGAGAATTACATAAGAAAGGGTTCAAGAATACGAAACTACCCTTGTTATAGTTCTCGGAACAGCATATACTAGAGTGAGTGCTTCACTTTAGTAAATAGAAGACAGAGATGTGTAGCTCCTAAATAATTAAGACTGCACACCAAGCAGAACTTGCACTTGCGTAACAGTTTAGAACAGGCAATTTGGTGGGAACAAACAACACCACCATTCTGAGACTACTACTTTGACTACTAAAAAGATTTGGGTTTGTGTCATAATAAGATTCACATTTTTCTTTCCTTGAAAGGCCTCTATTCATGAATGATTAATGCCCAACAAAAGCAGTACTTATGTAACTTCGATCAAACCAATACTCATACAAATAGTTTCTGCTTCATAGCTGGATGCCCATCTTGTTCAGTGCCACAGTAAGGGACTATGTCTGAAATAGCACAGTACCACATTTTATTAATGAGAGAGGATAAGCTATGCCAAAAAAAAAAAAAAAAAAAGCCAACCCCCCCCCCCCCCCCCCCCGAAACCAAAAAAACCCAAACCAAACCAAAACACACACACTCCCTCCTCAAACCAAGGCAGATAAGCCTGGCAATGTGATTTCAAGGGGAGAATTCTGGATCACCTTTCAAGTTCATGAACAATTTCTGTAGAATTTCTGAAAATTCAAAAGAAGACCTGCAGTCCTTTGAGGGGCAGACTGTCTACCAGTATGGTGTAGACCTTACCCACAAGGATATCTTCTTGTTAATTTCCACTCCTATTGAAAAGTGCCATTAGTAGTCACTCATCATTTCTGGAGCAGTGACAGCAACAGCTTTAACAGAAAAGCAATGTTATGAAATCATTCAGGATACTTTAACAACTGTTTTGAAACAAACTGATAGCAATTACAGGATGCTGAAGGCAAGTGCTGGCCCAAAGTCCAGTCTTTGTGAATCACTGTTACAAATTAACCCTAACAAAAACTGGTCATCCAATATCCCCTTATCAAATGCCAAGTTTCTGTTTTCAGAAGCCTTTAAATGAAAACAAAACAAACCTTGAAATTTGTCTCAATGCAAACACTTGTCTTGGTTTATTATTATTTTGTGATTAAGAAAGGAATTCAAGGATAAGAAAAAACTGCCTTTCAAGCCTTAGAGGAAATGTTCTTGATTAATTAATTTTACTACTATGAAAATGTATTTACTGGAATCTACAAATGCAAATGGAAAAATGTACTCTCTCACTCATTTTTCCTTACTCAGGCATCTCTTTTAATGCTCCTGAAAGCAGCAAAATGTGGTTTTAAACCTAAGCACCTTACTTCTTTGATTTTTTTTTATTACTCTCCTGCTTTAGAACGAGAAATAACATTCAGCAACTTTCTGTAACAGTTCTCTCATTTAGAGACTGAAATAATTTTTCCTTCCTATGAGCCTTATGAAGAGGTTTAGAAAGTGGCCTTCAGTCTATATATCAGCTGTAACTGTATGTGACAGGGGACACTGATTGTACAGTGACTTTTTTACTTAACAGCTTCTGAAGCTCTAAGAAACAAAAGGATGAGAATAAGCATCAGGATAAACAACTTCAGTTGATGAAGTTTAGACTATGAGACTAAATGGATTTGCAGCAAATGGTGCACACTGTGACAACTGTCTTTGCTATCTAAAGAGGCACAACAAAGGAAAGATTTTACTACCCTCCTCCTTTTGCTGACTAGAGTACTACTGTCTACTGCACAGGTACTTTGGTGCTTTTTGTACTAACAATGAAAAGAGAAACCCATAAAAATGTTGGCAGTTTCACATTAAACTACCTTTTACTGGCTTTGATACTGTGGATCCTAACATGCTAGGCCAGAATCTGTCCTTGGCAACATATAACAGCATAAACTTCAATGGGCACACAACCTCAGACCAACCAAGGTCTTACTGACTTATATTAATCTTCACTTGTGGTGCTGTGAAAAGGACAGACCTGTTCTTTACTTTGCAGCCCCCCAAACCTATGCATCGGTACTCTTCCCGCTGTGCCAGCAAGTTTCTCTGTGTCCAGCCACACTGGTTACAAAAGAGCTGACAGAGGTTTTCAGTGGTACCAGTTTCCCAATTCATGTAAGCACCAATATCAGCCACTCAGCTGAATAAAAAAAAAAACACCACCTCACATCCTCACAGAATAAACCAAACTGGATAGGGCTTATGTTTGTCTTTCTACTGGCTGCAGGAGGACAATTTGGAACTAGCAAAAAGCCTACTTCCTCAAAATTAATGTCATCACCTCCGGAACATATCTCAAGGAACACTGAATTGATACTATCTCTGTTTTGTGCCATATAGCCAGCCAGCACATGCTTATCTTGATAGTGGGACCTCTATGTTTCTCATCAATCCATAATCAGAATCAGGTACAGCTTCTCTCAACTCTAGGTTTTCAACAAAAGTTAGTTCAGGAGAGAAAACAGAGAGTTTCACACAAATTCATGTTAAACTGTGCCTTACATAGATACTGAGAAGTAAAGCATGAAATTATACAATTAAGTACAATGTAAATTGCAATTCCTGCAGCCATGCAAACTGAGAAATTGCCCATTCCCTGTACTCTTGCCCCAGAGTGCCAGTATTTCAAAGCAGGTAGCGACGCTTCTCTCTCACCTAACACCAGTTGCCTATTAAATGGAAGCAGTTCGGCAAAGGGAAAAGAGCTGGATTTCAGGAATAGATGTACTGGGGTTAAAGTGCATCAGAAGAATTTCTAAACTGTTGAGACAAAAAGTGCTTCCACAGTTTTATCTCTGTACATAAAAGCTTAAGTTCTTTTAATTCTGACAAAGCCTACCTTTGCCCCTTTTTTCAAAAGTAACTATATATTTTCCTGTATTTGCCACATGGCATTGGTAGAAGGCCTGTAGAGATGGAAAACTGTATGTGCAGTCATAAATCATAACAACTTACAGGATGAAAACAGAATATAACACAGAATATGGACAGGTATATGGAATATTTGCATCACTGATAAAAAATCTACCACTAAATATGCTATCTCATGAATTACTGTTCTCTGCAGATGGGTCTTTCAGTCACTGTACATCACTCCAAGCTGAAATCCTTTTTCAGAATAACAAAATATATGAAAACTTAAATCCTTTCAAAATCAGATATTGAGTTTGTGCATAATCCCACAGATGTACTAAGCAGGATTTTAACATTGCTTTTCCTACAGATTATTGCTTTCAGGATAGTTCTGTAAAATTTACATTTGTTATTTTCATAAGAGAAAGGTGTTAATCAGACACACAAATGTATGTAAAGGCAATTAACCTTCAGATAACAGAAAAAAATAAATTAATGAAGTTATTTAACAACTGCGCAAGTTAGGGCAAGTCTATTGAAAAGACTGAAAAAATCTCTCCTTTAGGAAAAGAAAAAATAAAAATCCAGGGATGACAAAAATATATGTATAATAGTTCCAGAAAATACACATTACTCAATAAATATTTCCATGTGAGTGTGCAGGTTGTAAATGGCTGGCAAACCTAGCCCACCACTAATACGATGTAAAGGATTGGTACCAAGTACATGATACACAAAGACTTCAGATATGGCACATAATTTTCCTTTAAACCAGCTTTCTTCTCTTCTCTCCATATTAGTATGGGACTATTACTGACAGAAAACAAACCATTTAACAAACCATGAGCAGAGAGGAACTAAGTAGAATACAGGCTTCATTTAATTTAACAGAAGTTCCCCTCTACTCTCACTCACAAAATTATTCTCGCATTCTTCTTTCAACTATAAATTGTTCTTGCTAGGTCTTTATGCATTCCCCACAAGCAGCTCAAAAAAAACGTAACTGTAACATTCTGGCCTTCTTTGGAAGCAGAATCCTAGTGACATCCTTTAGGACTGCGTGGATGTAAACTTTGTCCTTGTTTATCTGTTCTCCCTGCTTATAACTCATTTTATCACAGCTGAAGTTTCAGTTTTAACACAAGTGAAGTTTGGCCTATGAACTTTCTGGAGCAAAGATGGTGATGCTTTCAGACCACATCTGGCCTTATTTCAGGTGCTATAAAGCAACGAGAAAAAAAAAAAAACCAAAAACCAAACAACTCTGTCCCCAGCAACTCCACCTCCTTATCACCCTGGAAGGCAAGATCATGATTCCTTTCTTTCACCCTTAGTACTACTGTCATTCACACATGTTTAAAATCTGACTAATGAAACAGTAGAGATACCCAGTTACTGAAGTTCTCTGTAACAGATGGGAAGACAAAGGCATCTGCACAGGAGCCACCTCCGATGAGCACTGTTCTGCAGCCATGCTTCCCGCAGTGTAGTTTCCATTAGTTCACTTCTGTCTACTATCTGTGAGGAAGCCTGCTCTCATGTCCCACACTAGCCCACTCTGCTGCTTGGTGGGGTTTAATGAACTGGACTAATGTAGAACAGCTGCCTTGTTTTAGGCAGCATTCTCTAGTGAAGTTCAAAAAACCAAAAAAAAAATATTAAATTAAATCAACAGGATCTCACTTGGTCAAAGTGCTTTAAACCAAATGGGTTAGGCCAGATACAAATTTTCTGCTACAAGTAATCATTTGTTCTTCAGTTATACTAGCTGCCGTAAGAACAAGGAACCCATGCACACATTCACTCCCATCCAAACACAGTTTATCTTTCCCAGACTCCTGAAAAGATACTAAGCTTCCACAAATTGTGTAAATCCTTAAGCCAAAGCACCTGAGGAGAATGCCTATTGAAAACCAGCACGTCTTCTTCAAGCAAGATTTAAAATAAGCTCTCTCTGAACATTACGAAGTTGCAATTAGTTTCAAGATGTATGTGTGGTTATTGTCTAGCCCGTTCCTTCGGCAACTAGAGCTCTTTTGGCTTTGAGCACCTGCTGTGCTGACAGTCCCACAGAACAGCACCTCCTGCAGCTGTTTCTGCTGAAGCTGCTGGACACAGCTACCCCATCTCAGCATGCTCTCTTCAGCTGCTACATTTGAGCTAAATCTCCTTACACATGATAACACAAACAGGGAAATTAAAATAGTTACTAGGAAATGCCACTGACTGTACTAGTTTTACTGTTTCTAACTGGAACCACAGGTCACTACAGCCATGGTACTCGTTCACTCTTCCTTCAGTTCCATGCTGTTTTTATCAAGTATTTGCCCAGCTGCTACAGGTCATACTTCATGAACCTGGACTACTATCCACCATCCTCACCTCTGGGTCTTGCTCTGGGGTGGGGAGGTTTGGGGGGGTTGTGAATGGCTAGTATTAAGTTGCTCTTTCTTCCTACAGAACAAAATTACTTCAGTACTGCTAGCCTGCTTCACAAGAAACAGCTGTGACCTCCAAAGGAAAACTCCAGTCAATATTTTTCTTTATAATAAGGCAATCTTTAATTCAAAATAACCAGGAAGATAAGACAGGTATTTACTTGTACAATGCAGATGTAATTACAAATGGTCACATACACCCAGAAAAGTAAAGGCCTGCAGCAGAGCTGAAATATCCAGGATGTACCTATTTCACAATGCTGAAATTATACTAGTCTATGCTATCTTCTTTTGTCATTCTTTCTCTTTGCATTCTTGAGAGATGCCTCAGCACAAACTAATCCGCATTACATGCTGCACAATACAGTGTTGACTGTGCTTTCTAAATTATACATATCAATAGATGTGTTATTAAAATATAAACAGTAGACCATATCTTTTTCTGGCATACTATGCTGAATGCCATCATAAATGCTAGCTGACTAAACAAGTGCATCTGCTAATATTGTATCTTTTTTTAACCTCTTTATAGAACTGATGTTCAAAGTTGTTGAAAATGGTTTTCTTGTAGTTCTACCAATAATTTTAACAACTTTGTCAGGATGCTCTCCCAGGAAATTGTTAAGACATCTACACATTAAATTTTTCCAGGTCAACTGCTATCAGAATGATTTTCTGACCCAACCTGTATCTGATCTCCCTTCATTTTCCAAAATAGAATTCACTGACTCCATGTCTTTCAATTAACTTTTCCTCTATTTCAAAACATAAATGCTGAAATTTCAGACAGCCATGAATCCAAGTACTTTGGATCTTCTCTCTGCCTCTCTGAGGAAAAAAAAATTGAGACCTGCAAGTTTGGTAGTAGCCGTTGATCCAGGCAAAGCCACCAAATACAGTCATTTTGGTATCTTTCGCAGATGCACAAAGTGCTCAAACATCTGCCACTGAAAACATAAGTCCCAGTGTATCAAAAACTCCAGTAGCAAAGTTTCCGTGTGCAAGAAATAAGTTCCCTATATGCAGACATTAGACACAGGGCATAAGCCAGTACCAAACGTGATGCAGTAATGCTGCTTGTACATGTCTGCCAGCTCTAACAATAGGTAGCTGGTTTCCTTTATTGAGGCAAATTCCCTTTGCTCCTGGCAAAGTGACTCACACTTCTGACACAAATTTTCAGATAGGTTACCTAAAGTGCTTGTAATATGCTAAGCAGAAGAGCTTCAAGCTACGTAGTAACTAGAAACAAAGCATAACTGTATTTATGTGTGGCAGCCCTCAGATTTGATAGACGGCTGTGCCACATTCTTGCCACACCCCTGCTATTAAGCATCAGGATGCTACTGAAATCTGTTTTGTCAGGAAGCAGATTTTGGGACTACTGTGTGATTGATGACATTACAGTGCAAAAGCTGCATGTGTGTCAGCAGCTTCTCACAACAGTCTGCAGAATATTGAGAGGAAATGGGGAAAAAAAAAAGAAGTGGCTATTCCATACTCCAGATTTCAGCAATGGATAGACTGAAAAGGATAGACTGTGATGGATACCCAGAAGAAGCTAGTCTGATGACTGCATTTTGTTACCAGGCTCCCTTGCTACTTCCCATCTTCCAGCATGATACAGAACAAATAATCAGAGCCCACTCCTACTCCTCTTTCCTTCCGCTTCTCCCCCATTTATCTCTTTCTGAAAAAACACCTCAGAACACCTCTGAAAACCTCCACCCTCAAACAGCTGGCCACAGTTTGCATAATTTAAGATTTCTTTGATCTCAAAGTTACTAGAATCCTCCATTCTAAAAGCTACATGGAATATATATCTGTGAAATTTCTCTTTCATTAACCAAGCTCTCTGATTAGAGTGACTGAAACTTTTTAGGTGATATTCACACTGTAAACTTAGCAACTTCTTGAAGTTTACAGATACAGAGAAAACCCAGGAGGAGTTACAGAGATTATAATGCTTATAGCAAATGACTGCAGCTGAACAGCCCAGAGACCCACCTCAAATAACTCTGCTTTAAAGAGAGAATATGCAAGGGAAGGTTGTGGTTTTCAGAATAAAAGAAAACAAACAAACAAAACCAAACCAACCAAAAAAACAGAAAATTACATTCCATCATCTCTCAAGGACTTTGACTAAGTCATATTAGATAATTAAAAGCCCTAAGAGCATTAATGTCAGATTGCATTGGCAGAAAACACAAAAGTTAGAACACACACACACACAAAAACCCACACCAACAAAAACCAAAAAAAAACCAGCTGAATGAAGAAGCCTGATCCATACTAGAAACTGTGCCACTATCTTGGTCTAGTTATGCATTTCAGAGTCTGAAAGGATGTTGGAGCAATGCTCATGCAAAACGAGCTCCAAGTTGTTCATATTCATGCAGCTGGCAAGTCGAATTTAGTTCTGCCAGGGAAATGGGCCAAAACTTGAGTATTGTTTGAATACATGAAA
Source organism: Pezoporus wallicus (assembly GCF_028554395.1). Taxonomy (NCBI): domain Eukaryota; kingdom Metazoa; phylum Chordata; class Aves; order Psittaciformes; family Psittacidae; genus Pezoporus; species Pezoporus wallicus. Next base: position 587,535 of record NW_026642858.1, on the reverse strand, counting down.
TTGAAGAAATGAAGACTTAATTAATTCAGGAACATATTGCTATTGCATAGCAAAGATACCAGAGGTCAGAAATAAAATTTTCTGTTAGTAACAAGATTCCTTTTTCACCAAGGATGAACAAGCAAGTAATCCCTTTTGGAACTCTCCCACAGCCAAACTGTGCTAAAGTTACAGCAGGCCAAAACACACTCATGCACAAAGGACAAGCATGCTTTGAGGATTGCCCATATTCACCAGTGAATGATTCAGCTGCTTTTTCTATGCACTGAGCTACAAACTAATTTATCACAGCTAACTAGTCCTCAGAGTTGAGGTACACTAGAGAAGAACATCCTCTCAACAATGCACACACTCTGACAGTATGAAAAGTGTGCAAAAGGCAGAACTACAGAATGAAGAGGGAACAACATTAGAGGGAGCAGATTTAGGAGTCTTTAGTTCCCGCACATTCTCCATCTGCTGCAGCAACTGAGTCCCACATCACTAGATGCAACTGCAGTGGTATGTCCTTTCCACATTAGTCAGTACAGTCCAGCTGCTACTAAAAGCATAACCTACATCATCTACTCTGGAGTCTTCAGAAGTAAAGGGGAGTGAACCACAAGGAAAAGAATGTGAAGGTTTTCTACGTGCCCCAGCAACAATTTGTTTTTCTTCAAACAGCCATTAGAAACAATTTGTTTTCTGGTGGAAATGGGTTTTAGTAAGCCATCATTCATCTCTTTATGAATGGGAGAGATGATATTGGCTAAGGTAACCAGTTTCATTTGCACTAGTAAATTTACACTGGGGGAAACAGAAAATCAAGTATTCGCAGTTATTTTCTCTAATTTTCTGCAGGGTTTCTCTTACAGGTCACTGGATTTTACATAACAAAGCAGCTGTTTTCCATGCATCACTTTTTCTGCTGGTATGTACTTACATATATATATATATATATATATATACACAACTAAAGCTGCACAAATATAATTTTTGCATGCTATTGTTAAAGATGGACATGGTACACATAAGCTAAATGGAAAAATGTTGAAAGAAAAGGCTGTTTTGCTTTTTAGATCAGATTGAGGATTGTTCTCTCTCACCTCCCACCCCACACAAGGAAAATGTAACCATTCAGCAGGGCAGTATCAGTGCTCCTCTTATCCCTAGAGATTTGATTTTATTTTAGGCATTATAGATACTCTAGCATGTGCCTGAGCATCATACGCTTTTTGCCACATGACTGCAAATCCTGAATCAGCAAGTGCCTCTGCAACTGATGTGAGGGGACAGAGGCACTGTGAGAAGATTAAGATCTCAAGGAAGACTTTGAAGTTAAGACCAAACCTCACACAGCTCAAGACAGAGTTACTGTCATGGAGTCCTCATATGGAAACAGAGGGTCCTACAATAGAGGCCGACAGCAGGATAACATTAACTCTTCCTTCACTAATCAATCTGCTTTGCAGTGGTGACCTTTTACGTGGGGTGGGGTTGAGACTGAAACTGTCACATTTCAGGATGATTATCTCCAAGAATTATTGCAGAAACCCCTTAAATTACCCACATAAAACCTGACATTGCAAAACTCTTCTATTGTCTGTATTTCTGAACTATGTGCTAGTTATCCCTTCTGCTTCCAGCTGTACTATTGCTCTGACACAACTTCTTCGGGTACCAGATCTTTTCAGGACAGCACATCACTGAAAAGAATATTCCAGATCAAAGATACACACCAGTACCACAGGTCCCAAGTCACACAGTCCTTTATAAGCTTACTCAGTCCCACCTCAACAGCAGTTACTCTGCTATACATTAGAGGTCAGAGCAGAGTAAAAACCAGAATTGCCTCAGTTCAAGCCAACCTACTGTCCTTTGCTTTTCTAAGGCGAACAGGACAACTTCCTCACTTTTATAATGTTGGTTTTGGTGGTTTTTTGGTTTGTTTTTGTGGTCTTATTTTAAAGGAGGAAGTGAAGCCCCTGAACAATGAGGAGGAGTTAGCAAGCATGGTCTTACTTCAGAACTATGTATCTTGCCTAAGTGTTTCCACTGCAATCAAAGGCAGTGGTAAATGGGAAAAGGAACTGCCTGAGTAGCTGAAAAAGCACCAGCTGAGGAAACAAGCTCTTCCTCAACCCAGATTTCTGGAGGAAGTGGCAGACGAAGTCACGAGAAAAAACTGCAAGTATTCTCCAGCAAAACAAACCAAGTGCAAATGCACATCATGACTGGAGAACTATAAATGCAATACCTGTATAAAAGAGTGAAGAAATGTGATGTGGGTCATAAAGGACAGGAAAGACGTAACTGTAAACCAGACTTAAAAACAGAGCAGTATCTCCTTGAGAAAGTTAACTAAAAATAGGGAATTAAATGGGAAATGACATAAAATGCCTCTGTCAAATACAGGTTCTGCCAGGCTTACCCTGTAACAAACTTTCTAGACATACATGGATGATTCCTCTGGACTTCTGTAAAAAGTATGAAACAGTGCTACATGGAGCATCTGAAAGTGAGAATTAACAGAAAGTGAAAGGTTTGTAAGGAGTTTAGCTTAAGAAGAGAGGTACATTGTTAAAAGTGAAAGTTCAGGCAAAGCCATGCTACCAGTAACCCCTGCATGGATAAATTGTGGGGTCAAGATTATTTATTTTTTTTTAATTAACGTTATCATAAAAAGCAGGAGCATAATGGTAATACTTGCTGATAACACTAAACTATGGGGCATATGGAACACAGGAACTTGAACACGGAACAACTGAGGGTATAAAAAAGGGAATTAAACTGGCATTAAGATACAAGTACAGACAACTAGTGATTCAGGGAAAAAGGCAGAATTTGGAAATGATTGTCACTGTGATCTCTCAGTGTGACATGGTTGTGAATCCTAGGTTTTGTCAGAGAAGTATTTTCAATAAATATGCAAGAGTAGCTTGTGTCATGGTGAGAAATCTTCCTCTGGAATATTATGAATTTAGAGTTGAACAGGAACAGAGGAGAACATGTAAGACAACTGCAGGAATGGAATTCACCTGTGCTGGGACCTCCATGAATTGTCTTGTCTAGCAATATAAAACTGCAAAAGTGTCCACATCATGCACTGAACTTTTCTTACTTTCTGGTACTAAATGTCAAGAACAATTTAGACTTAAAAAAAAACCAAAACAACAAAACAAAACAAAAAAACAAAAAAAAAACAACAAAGCCCCCACAAAAAACACCAAAAAACCCAACCCAAAAACCAAAAAACCAAACATATCTTTTTTCTCAAGCATTACTTCCTTTCATTTTTAAGAAAATTATCTGAAACATGAAGGCCACCCAGATACTGAAAATGTAGTTGCTAACAAAGGAAGTGGGGGAAAAAAAAAAAATAGTAGCTTATTATTCTCCTTGATTTACCAGCACTGCTGTAGGCAACACTCAGAAATTAAAAACCCTAATCCATGATATGTACTGCAGGATCATGAGGATGTCTGCTAGATTACAGAAATTAAGTTAAAAAAAAAAAAAAAAATCACTTTTTTGTGTCAGTACGATGATCAAATCCAGCAACTAACAATTTGGTTGTGTAAATATGTATAGGAATATGTGCATTTGTAGCTCCCCTTAGTTATCAGCAGTGTTAGGTGGACCCAAATAATGCTGGTCTCAGAAAGCAAGTGACAGAAAAGCAGGTATCAGCTACTCTTACAACACCTAAATAGCCCTATACTGCTACCCTTGATGCATGCTACTATATTAAATATGTCTTCTCTTAATCAACATTTCTTTTTTAAAAAGCAAAGCAAACAAAAAGTGTACTATTTGGCAACGCATGGAGGAGGTGGTAGGGTAGGTCTGTAGCCCACATACGTTGCATAAACATTCAAAGCATTTGGGAACTTACCGTACTAAATTTCTGACAACAGTATTTATGCCCAGAGGTGTATCTGTTGCTAAGAGCAAAGAATTTCCATCAGTCTAGCATGACTGTATACTTTAAAGCTGTACTGAACAAGCTTTTAAGTAGTCAGCCTTGCAGTGAGTAGAAATGCCGTATGATTTCACAGAAGGAATTTTGTACTTAGAAAAGCTCTATGGAACATCTTCTGTTTGTTCTTGTATTTAGCCAGTTCTGAAATATATTTCACTTATGGCAGCTTTTAATTACCAATATGAAGAGAAAAACATGCAATGAGAAGATCATAAGTCTTATTTACCTTTTTGTATGTTTTCTCCTCATTTGGCTTTCCAGCAGTAACATCTCCATTTTCAGTAACAGATGACATCTAACAACAGAAGCTTAAGTTATAAACAAAGTACTTGCTTTAGAAAAGTAACTGTTTGTCATACAATTCATCACACAATTGATGAATCATACAATTCATTACTGGGTTTTTGCTAAATTCAAACTTTTTAGAGGACAGGAAGTCTCCAAGATCAGTGACATATCTAGGATATTTCTAAAAGGATTTTTCAGGCAGACTAAAAGGACATGTCCAGCATATGACTAATTCTACACAGCCCTCTACTTCTTTTTCCCCACACCGGTATGTAGGTCTACAAAAAGAACTTACAGTGAAATCTTGCTCCTCAGCAGACTGCATGAGATGATCTTGAAAAGTACAATGATGAGCAAAACTATGAAGCCTGTGAGCCAGATTTTCAGTGGCAAGTCTCAGAGGTCCAAGGCCTTTGGCTGTATTGACACACTGTATCTCCTTAAAGGAGCAATGAGATATTTGACATTGCATCTTATCATGGCTCTAAAGCAATGCTAGATCAAGAATAAACCACTAAGTGACAGACCACTTGAGTCAGTCACTATAAGTGTTTAAAACAATAGACTACAAGGACATTTTAAAATCATTCTAGATCTTGCCAACACTTTCACAATGGAACTACACATACCCTTACAAACAGTAGGACAAGTCATCTGGAGCTGAGAGTTAAGATCAACCCATTCACTGGTGGTGGTAATGTTTTCCAGACCTATTGGAAGAAAAATCTATTATAATTATGCCATCATAAACTTACATCTTGCAGAGCAGCTTTAGATTTCCTTTTTCTAATATTCTTCAGCTCAAGCAAAAATCCAGCTACAAGTGACGCTTTTCAAGAATCATCTCAAATAACTTGGTTACTAATGGGTCATTTAATGTACTTAGAAACTAGCAGTATTACACAGGAGAGAATCAGTTCAGTCTAATTTCCCTTTGCCATTGATATTTCACTACTGCAGCACAAGAAACCATGCAATAAAACATTTATGTAGAGCAGCAGACATACATGCTGTGGAGTGTTGTGTAACTACATGCTCTCTTCCATGAGGACTTTAATAATAAAGTACTAATCCTTATATCTCCACTCACCTGGGATAGCCCATATTTTAATGCCACAAAACCCCAAAAGATAAACAGTAAGAGTGATGGTTTGGAAGACTGCACTCTGAATAGTCGTACATAACAGATAAACTCATTTTGGAAGTTTTCCATAATGGTAGTTACTATCAGCATAATGTCTGCAAGTAGTCTTGTCAAGGTAAGCTATTTTATAGTTAACATGGTTTGACTAAAACTATGAGAAAATATAATGTAATCAGATATTATTTGATACCTATTTGGAATTAGCTCTCCCTCCTATCTTCTTCATCTGTTTTAAGCCACATCAGTAGAGCTATTCTTAAAATTAATTTCTCAACCACACTGGAAGGAAAAAATCTGATTTGCCTTTAATCACTACAAATAGCATCTTATATATAACTAAAAATTGATTAGAAAGAAATATTCCTAGGCCTCATTCACTGAATTTAATTCTCCGGTAATCTGAAAGGTATATGTAACACCACTACGAAACCTATTCAGAAAAGGCTTCAGAACAGTATTTTCCTCCTCTTCAGAGAAGCAGACTATTAATTGCACGCGAGACAAAAACCCAAAACCCAAGCAACACTCCCTAACCCCCAACAAATAGAAACCTGGATTTTTGATTTTCTGAGAACACTTTTCCTTTCAAAAGCCCCTTCTAATGTTACATAACAGTATATTTCTACTGCAGCCAGCTGTCTTCTTTGTAGCTTTCATGCAATTAATATATCTTAATCAGTAATTCCTTTACTTGGATGTGTATTAGCATTATTCTACATATCAAATTCCTACTTAAAGACAACAACTCAGTTCTGGTAGCTTTTAAAACTGAGTGTAGTTTATTTAGCTTACCTATACTCACACATTCTGTATTAATTCATATCAATCTATACTTGTAACTCTGTCAGTGCATGAACACGTGCATCAATAACTTTTGTTAAAACAGTTTTTCCAGGAAAATAATTTTAATCACCGGTAGGAAGATGACTGCTTAAACTTACACCTGGATAAAAAAATAAACCCACCACCAAACCCCCCCAAACTGTTACTCTCCACACACCCTCAAGACTATTAGTAGAATAAGACATTCTACTACTCCCAAAGCTTTCTAAAATACGATTATGCATTTTCAGCAAAAGCCAAAGATGAATGTAACATGCAAACCCTCTTTAAGTAAGAAGTTAGCTGAAGAAAACACTCGTGCCAAACAGGGAAGAAAAGCCTGTTTGTTCCTTGTTCTTTATTCAAGAACACTTCATTCATGTGAAAATACACCCCTGTAATACTGCCAAGGATAGGAAAACAGACAGTGAGATCCCAAGTTCAGTAATTACCGAGTACAAAACCTGAAAAAAAAACCCATAGAAGGTAATTTTTTTTCCTACCTATGGTGGTTTATTTCAGTCCTAGAGACATCTAAAATAGAATTATTTCAGCTTCTAATTGTCTGAGAAATACCTGTGCTTACCTGGGGTTGTGTTAAACATCTTTTCAAGGTCTCTGCTGTGACAACTGTCTCCTATTGCATGGTTCAAATTTTTTTGAAAGCAATTATGACTTTATGTATTTTCACCTTCTCTGCAGCTACCAGAATGGTACAGGGTACCTTATCACATGCTTAATAATATGCATAGCAAGAATGACTTACCCAGTTCTACTGAAGTTTAACAATGCTAAGACAGGTCACAGCTTAGTCACTGACCCACTTCCAAGCTAAGCTACAACTATTTACTTATTTATTTATTAAAATAGCAGGCAGCTGTTATTAACATTGGGTCTCTCCATGTATTTGACAAAGGGCAGGCTCACAACAAAGTAACGCTGCTGTGGAGGGTGTAGTGGAGGAGAACATTTAGTCTCAAAAACAATCTAGGTATTCAGTCAAAGACTGGGCTATAGATCTCCTCTTTAGCTTCTTAGATGCCACACATCCTACCTGATGACAAAAAAACGGAAACATTGAAGTCCAGTAGAATTTACAGAGTACTTTTCCCCAATGCTCTTGAAGAGTCAACATTTTGGCCATGAGTCTTATTCACTGCAAAAACTAGCATGACGTGTTCAGCTCCCCAGCCTACAGTCTTGAATTCCAGAACATCTCCTTGCCCTAATGCAGACTTACAAGAATCACACCTAGTCAATATGCGCTGCAACCTTTAAACAAAAAAAAAATCTGCATTTTACAGTTCAGTTTCTCACCCTAAAAACTGTTAAATTGTATGCTTCTTAAACAGTGTCTTTTTAATTCCTCTGCCTAGCTAGAAGCCTACTGCCCTGCCCACCACGCAGCAAAGTTTTGGTAACTGAGGTGACAGCAAATGCGAGCTTCGTACTCAGCTCCTCTTTGTTCGTTCTGGAATTTTTTACTGCATTTTCTTTATATATCAGAAATTCACCTGTTACTGACAACATAAGGCATTCATTTTGCAGATACACAACTATCTGTTTTAATACAACCTTAATTGCTTATGCCCAGCCCACAGGAACAGATACTGACACTTGAATGGCCTTTCAGCTCAATTTCAAGCAAGTTTTAGAATTCTCACCAACTTCAATGAAAGCCAGTATCCATGACAAATGCTGAATCTAGGTACCTACAGGCCTCATGCATTAATGCATCAAACCAAAAATTAGTTCTGCCTTCTGTCCGTTATAAAAAAAGACAGTATTTGTTTAAACAATGCATTTCTCGGCATCTTTAATTAATTTTCTTAGATAAATCATTTTTCAAAAGCACTGATAAAACATACTATTTAGAAATCACATTCCATATATGAGCCATATAGCTTCTCACTACAACTCCTGCCTTGTCCTGGATGACAGTTAAAATACGTATTTTGTTTTCCTAGCTTTGAAGACAGACATCTCCCCAGGTGTACTGCTGGCACTTCTACATTCAGAAAGAGAAACATCATTTGAAAGAAAATGTATTGCTATCTCTTCAACTGGCATAATCTATCACTTTAAATATGAGGAGGCAAAACCAAACAAAAAATAAACCAAAATGGCAATTAAAATTTTCCAGTGGGCACAGAAAGAATACCAGAAGTTAAAGAATACAAGAAGAAATTATGCCTAAGACCATTAACATATGAATAAAATAGACTGTTTGGTGCACATGTGCAAATTTTTCATCCTTAAGAGCCTGAAACACTCCATGGATTCTCAGGAAACAATTTTTTTTTTTTTTTTTGGCACTGGGATGGAATACAGAAATTTTGGAACTAACCCAGAAAATTGTTTCTTACACTTCCCTACATTTCAGACAACCTATTTATTAGAGATAGCCATTTTCTAATCCTTAAACAGTTCTTCTTCCACAAAGGCACAAAACCCCCAGAATCTTATATTAAATTCATATTAAGGATGTTAACTGAGCAGCAGATAAAAAAAATGGAGATGTAACTGGAAGTTTACAACACAAGACTGCATTCCATTTAAAAGAGTCATCAAGTTAAGTTCCTTTGTAGACCTTGTCACTCCTCTATTATGACTTCAAAGCAGCATCTTTTAATACAACTATGAAAATCACAGCCACTTCTTTCACTGCATAAGTCACCTTTAATGGTAAGATTTGATGGTCATACTTTTCCTTGTGCTAGCTGTGAAAGTAGCTTGACTAGTCAGTGACTCAATGCACTAAAAGGACTTAGAGATCTAGATGGCAATATGCTTTCACCAAACCACTTGAGGTACAATCATACACTAGCAGATTTCAGCTCCAGTGTTGTTCTGCTAACAAGCAGGGTAAGCCATAAAATACATTGAGCTGTATAATATGCCCAGTTAATTAAACAAGCACACTGAAGTGCATATGCACACTAAAGCAAATAAGCACACTAATGTGAATCAGGTATGTATATATATAGTGAATAAATACAATAAAGCAAATTAGATATATATATATATCCATATAAGTAAAGTACAGAGGAAAATTAGGAATGCATCAAATCATTGCTGCATAGAGAGAACAGATTAAGAAGAAATATATTACCGGCTACCACTGAAACATCATCCAGGCTCAGACTTCAAGCTGGGAAGCTGCTGATGCCAGGAGTCTCAGGTAATTGGGAAAATTCCTATGTGGTGCATACACCCATAGGTAAGGCTTTGGATTCGGCTACAAGAGGGTCCTGCTTTTATACCTTCAGAAAGCCAACCGGCTTTATGCCAGTAATTGTTTATTTGTGCGGCCGTGCAGTTTCTCATGATCTCACTGTTGTCCAGGCTAAGAGTGTTGGCCAGGCGCCCTGGTGCGGTCAAGTATGAAGGTCATAGAACAACTGCACACCTGCATTTTCCTGCATTTTTCCAACAGTCACAATGAACATAAATACATATACTCCACGGAATACACTTTGGAAAAAAGCATACTTTGTTATGTCTCTCAGTCATGAGAGGTAATCAACTCTCAAGCTAGGTTCCCATCCACAAGTGGGAAACTGGAAATCTTTGTTAAACAGTGATGCTGGAATGGCAAAAACTTCTAAACCCAAAAATGCTTTAGAGTAGGAAGAAATCCATTAACACATATCCATTAATGAAAAATTATTAAGTACTTGTCCTCTTCCAATCCCCATCCCATGTGCCCCCAAACTATTCATGGTATTCTTGGAGCTACAGGGGAGTAGCTTCAAGCTCAAAATACATTAGTAGAGCTAACTCCCTTACTTGCTTGTGATGATCTAGACAAGCTCACACCTTTTTACTCACTTAACAAACTTCTCTCACAGATGATGCATTTGTAAAGTGTCCCTCCTGTCTGGACTCTCTGCCACCTAATATGAGACATACATCAGCACCAGTTTTCCCAATCAGATTATCATCTCACCTTGTCTATTTTTCCATGAAACTTGGTGGTATTCTGGACTAGGGTCAAATATATTTGACTAATTCAGGTCCCAAAACTGACAATAGCTTTCCCCTTCTCCCTCCAGTAGAATTTGTTTGTAGGACTATTTATAAGATTATGTGCAAAGGAAGGGGTTCAGGACACACTAAACGTCCTCCAACACACATACAAATTGCATACATACATGTTTCCACAAGAAATCAAGTTAAAAGAATCAGCATACTTCTGGGTGTCCCTGGGAACAGGAACTGGAGAAGGAGCCTCAGAGGTCTTTTGCACTGCATTATTTTCAGCATCATAGAATGGTTTTGACAAGAGAGGACTTGTTTTACTGATTGTTAGCTGAAGCAAACTGCCAAGTTGGACCTTAACTAAACAAAGCCATACATATGTCAAAAAGGAACAAGACGAAGGGAAAAGAACATTCTTTGCCTATTCAGCTCATTGAACTGGGAACCATTCCTCATGAAGGAAAAACTTGTAAGAAATTTGTAAGAACTGACATGCACGCTAGGGGAAAGTATCCCCCATGCATCTTGTGCCGCAATCAATAATGCGTGCTTCTTAATGCTACATTGGTATTAAGGATTTTTATTCTCCAGATTTTCAGTGACAGAAAGCTCAGGAGCCAGCTGAATTGTTAGTATAAGGTGCAAACTGTGATCTAAAATGTTTTTATTACAGTTTAGCTTCTTTTCAGAACTTTTCTTTATGCTTTAAAACAATGCTGACTGTAATTTTCATGACTTAACTGCCTTCATTTTGAGGTGGTCAGACAATGCAGAGTGGAGTTTAAAGAAAAAAGGCAATACATTAAATATTCTACAGGTTTCTCAACAGTCATCACAACTCAACCTCCTCTCCAAAAAACTCATGTCATTTAATGTGGTTTTGGTTTTTTTGTTTGTTTGTTTGTTTTTTTTAATTTTAAATAATATACCAAACACTGGTCTGTGGAATGGATTCACTTCTTTGTGGCAGAATTCATGTAGCCATCTAAGATCAAACATACCTGAAACATCCAAGCAGTAAGTTAGTATGTATTTTTAAACCAATATATCCTGAAAATGAAGTAAATGTTTACATATTACAATTCACTGAACAAGAATTAGAAATTCTGAAAGATTAAAATCTGAACTCTTTTTTCCTCCATAAATTTTCCAAATTCAGAACTTCAATCTCAGAGTTTTTAATCTATCTTGTAATGCCTGCTAGCCTATTTGACCTCTACTGTCAACTGTTATGACTGCTGCTCTTCCCAGAAGCACTGAAGGACTTAAGTGTTTCCAGACACCAACTGTGAAAGCAGAGCAATTTTTGTACTGCATCATAGATACCACCAATTCATACTGCTAAATAAATAAATAAATTAATAATAATATCTCTTCTGCAGAAAAAAACAAACTGCATGAATTTTAATGGAGAATGGGGGAAAACTGAAGGAAAAAAATGGTTAGGTCTGTTACCTTGGCAAGTTATTATTCCTAAGACAATCCTGCTCACTTTGTCCAGTTTCAAACCCCAATTAGCTTATAAATATAATTAGTTTTTTGGTTTGTGTTTCTTTGTTTTGTTTTGTTTTTTTTTAATTTTCTTTTAAATTAGCCTCAAAAATAATAGGGAGATGTACATCAGAAGTAGTATCTAAAGTCATTAAACTCACATATAAAGTAAAATGGAAAAAGTCTCATCCTCCTTCTCATGGTCTTCATAGCATCAGGACAGCACAAAGACTACAGAGAAAGCAGCTAGCAAAAAGCATTACGAAATTGCCACTCAGACTGTTCATCAAATCTAAGTCATTTCAGCTGTTCATACCACCTTTATTTAGCTTAATAACACACATTAGTTTCAGTGCCCTGCCAGATCTTTTAGGCTCCCAGTAACCAAGCAGAGTACAAGGCTAAGATCCTGATGGTGTTTGATTTCTACAGTGATCCCTATTTCCAGGAATACAGCACAGTATTTGAACAAAAAAAATTGGTAATAGGAGTACCACCTATTTTTAATTTGCAGCTTGAATTTGAAAAGTAATTTACCAGTATTATTTATAGTAAAAACTATATATGCTTATATTGTAATACTTTGATTTACTGCAGGTGTCAGATCACCTATACTTCTTTAGCTTTCAGAAAGGGAAACCAAATAAAAAGGTAGAACTTCAGCAAGTACTGCTTCCACCAAAGTTTACAAATACTCAGAATACAGTTTAATTACCCAGGAGATTTGACAACTTAGAAGAGTCCTGCCCTCTCCTATTTAAAATGCTACTCCCTGAGGCAAAACAGACTACAACTGTAATATCCAGTCATAGTAACAGCCACAACAATAGCACAAGCTATAGCTACAGATTTTATTTTCTGTTACAATCACATTCTTTGTTTTGAAAATAATCTCTGATTTTTCAGATGGAAACTTGCTTACAACAATGCAAATAAAACTGCAAATTTATTAAAGGAATCAAAGTTTAGAAGTCCTTGGAAACATAGCATACTGTGTTCCTCCAGCAAAACACATAGTTTTCCATTTGTAACCTCTGTAATTTTAAGTTCTGCATCTCACAGACAACTTGAGGAAAAAGTGGGGCTTTTTTCCCTCCATGAATTTCCAGATTTAGAGGTTCATTCTGAGAGTCTTAAATCTATCTTACTCCTCTACTGTCTATTAGAACTATTTAACTTCTGTTGCCAACTGCTGTGTTTTCTGCTTGTCCCAGAAGCACTGAGGGATCTCTTGTGTACTCCCAGAAACCAACTGTGAAAGCAGAGAAAACTTTCTATTGTATAGTAGATGGTGTTCATGTACTAAGAACTATGGGACTATACCAAATCACTGATCCCAGACCAGCAGCAGAAAGAACAAACATTTGGTCCCTGACATAACTGATGTCACATTGTGTGTTTTGCAGAAACTGGTAATAGGCCTTCCTTTCACAAAGTTAAATGACCTCATTAATTTCTCATTATTTTGTAACAGACTGAAAGCATATGAAGTAGAAAGGCATATTTGTACATAACCAGATTTCCCCATTGCTCCTTATGTCTTTGTAACTGAGATTTTATGTGCCAACAGTAGCTTTTAGAAGGCAAGCACGCTTTCTGTAAAGTCAACTGAAGTTACAAATTAATAAAAACAGTCAAGATCTTATGTTTTTTTCTTTTTTATAAACAAGTACAAGAGGGAAACATCTGCAAAACATATACACCTGTACGCATTAGAAGAGCAGTATCACAGCGAAGGGCACAGGCAAAAGACACTGCAGAGTCCAGTATCAGAGCTCTGCTCTTTTACCCTGGCAACTTCGACACAGTAATGGTTGTAATGTTACTAACACATACCAGACATGGTATTTCAGGATAACACTGATACACAATATATGCTGCCTGATAAAATATTGCAGCGTGTTAGGACAAATGGCTGATTAAGAAAGCAAAAAGCACAATTAGAGAGAAAATTCTACATTTGCCTTTGACAGTACATGCATAACGGAATGCCAGGAATCCCTTAACACTGTGGTCATGATTTTTGGAGGGAAAGTGAGGCAAGCTGCGTCACTCGTGTAATCAGTAGATACGATCCAAGGGGAATAAAATCTCAGATAAGGAGAAAAAGAAGCCAGTGGAAATGTTACTTATTTTCTAAAGGAATAACATAGAGGAATTAGGTCAAACACCAGCAACTTTAGTGATCTAAAAAGAACTCCAAAAAGAATCCTAATAAAAATAAATAAATAAATAAAGGAAGAAAATAGGTCAAACAGATATGGCTAAGTATAAAAAGCATAAAGTGAACACAAAAGATCAAAGGCAGAAAAGCACAGAGCAAATTAGTCTGATGAGAAACACCTATGAAACAAGAACCTCACAATAGTTGTAACGCTCTTTGAGACCGTTCTTTATTCATCTGCTTTTTTCCACCTCAGCAAAAAGTCAGCTGTAGTGCATTTTAATTCAGCAACTCAAAATTGCTATGCAAACATAACTTAAACATATCATGAAGAAAAATAATAGGAACTATTTGCTTAGAACAACATTTCAAAAAAAAAGATTGTTGAGTGGACAACACACAATCCGTGGTTAAAATAATTCACATGAACTAAAACAGATGGCATAATTTGTTCATCAGTTCTCCACAGCAAATTGTACGTGAAACACTACAGGGAATTATTCAGTCCATTAGTATATTAGCATGTAATCAATCACAAAGTTTGCAGAAAGATGTGCTGTAGAAACACTTAGCTCAGTGTTGAAGTGGGCTATCATGATCTTAAAGTTATCTATGCTTTCTTACCCTGGGTCTCACAAGTTCAAATTTAATACATAGAGCTATTACTGAACAGCAGCTAAGTTAAATTTCTCATAACAGCAGCCACATTATCTAAGAAATTCAAGTCTTCAAAATCCTATTTCTGTCTCCACTTGAGGGCACTGCCATACAGGTACAAAAAGCCTAGGAATGGAACAGACTACCTTGGAAGACCTGATAGGCAATACTGGAGTTTTTTTCTCAGATTAGACACCTGTTTTAAATGTAGCTGGTACTGTCTCGAAGGAAGGGAAAGGTCTGGGTACCCTGTGATGATTTCTCATGGTTTCCACAGTATCACCATGTACTACTCAGGCTGTATAACTGCAACAATTTCAGCTGAACCAAGCTGGTGCTGCCATGGTCCTGCCTTCCAAGCATGCATTCACTAGCATCCTTATTATGCCACCAGTGCTCCTTCAGCCCCAGGAGAATTCACCCAGACAATTAAACTAACAAAGTAATCTACCAAAGAATACTAATCATAATGGAGCTCTTTACATGGACTCCCCTGAGAAAATGCAAAGGCTTGTAAGGAGATGAGGAAAGTGATGCAACACATAAGACATCAGGCCCATGCTGAATGAGAGATCAACTGTCCCAGCTGCTTCAATCACTAACACTTTCACATAACCTCAGAGTTTAAAGTCCACTTGTGACAAAACCAGGGAGCTAGAAGTGTCAGCCCAACAGGCTGGGCAACAGCACCAGAGCTAAACTCAAGACTAGCTTGGGGGAAATATCTACAGTAACACACATCTAAGGTTATGTTTCCAAATGCATATTTAAACAGCAACTTGTTTTTCAGGTGCCTAGCTTTTGTGAAAAATAAGGTCATGCAAGAATGCATGTAACAGACTGATGTAAACAGCAAATCTGAAAGTTATTTCTAAATTCAGATGAAAGACAATTTAAGGTACTGCACTGAATAATAAAATTTATTATGACTTATTAAAAAAAAAAACCACTATTTTCCTTCAGGAAAGTTAAGCTGCAATAAGAATTTTTCCTTGGACCCCTCCAATTTAATTTTAGTGACAGTTTAACAGAAAGCTCACTTTATTCTTGAGAATGATTAAAAAAAAAAAATCATTTTCAGCATTCTCACTTAAAAAAAGAATAAAAAAATAAAAGTAAAAATCATTCTCAGCACAGAACAACTCCTACATCATCAAAATTCCTTTTCTTAGATTAAGAGGTCTTAGTTCCCTATAGGGCAGAAGTTCCTCAGAGACCTTTTCCAAATCATTTGCAAAGCTATGGAAAGGGAGACCATCAGCCCATTTTTACAAAATGCCCTATAAAGCACAAAAGCTGGAGCATTCTTGGTTTAGGCAAGATTTCTAACTTGCTTCTTTTTAAACTACAGAGAAAGCTTCAAGGAAGAGAAAAAAAAAAAATCAGAAGCTGCATTAGACAAGATTAGTTCAAAATCCAAGAGTAATACAATAAAATGAAAGTCTGAAAACGATTAAAGAAAGAACTGCTCATCATATGAAGACATAGCTGCTATTTGTCATTGCTGTTGTCCAGTTGTCATCAAACTTAAACAGCCATTTTACAGCCACTAGACTAGAACTGCACCACTAACTGCACCAAAAGAACTCCTAGTATTTTAAAAAAGTTAACTGTACTCTCTCACCATGTGGCTGCTTACATGTAAAGGTTTACATGTAAGGTTTACTGCCTTTACAAGGAACTGTGTGCTTCTGTTCTGCAAGTCAGAAGACTTGCATGGGCAGAACAGAATGAGCAACCTACCACCTTTGTCACCTGACAGTATGCTTAATTTGGTACTCATCTAAGATTATGAATATACTTGTAGTACTTTCAGAAACAAAACCACATCATCATACCTATCCTATTGACATTAAGGAATGTGAGGTGTACCTTGGGATATGTACAGATATTCTAAGGTATAGAAACATAGCCACAGAATTTTTAAATGGTGGAAAAAATGCTTTCAAATAAACATTTTAAAGTAATTTTTTACAGTCCAATAATGTAAGTGAACTGTTTTCCAACAGTCTTCCATTTGCCAAACCAAATTGAAAAACCTATCCCTGAATATTTTTGGCTGGAAGAAAGTAAAATTAATTCATTATTATTTTTTGCCAGTGTGAAACACTCCATTAGACATGGTTTATACTCCACATTAATTGCACCAATATGAACATTTTTGTATATCTATTAAAAAAGCAAGTCTATAAATAATATATAAACACTACAGTCTTCCTCCCCAGGGAGTTCTCTGTAAACAGCTAGCTGTTTGGGTTTTTTAATAACATAGGTTGAAATACTATGGGTACATTAATAATCTTGAGCTATCGCTATAAGCAATGGATACATCTTCACATGAATTAGCTTTCTCAATTAAAAAAAATAAATATAGTGAACACAATGAGAAAGGGACTTAAAACTAAAAGAAGACAGCTCTCCACCAGCAGCAAGAGCAAACAGTGGGTGAGCACTTCGCAGCAGAACTATACACAGCCGGACATCACTGAATTTTAAAGAGAACAGACCAGAACCTGTCATCCCTTCCAGGGAATATGAGTGGGAGATTTCCCACAAATGAAAGAGGTCTCTGAATTCTTGAGAAGCCTGAATAAGAATCTCCTTCCTTCACACAGAAGCTCTCTGAAACACTGTCTACACTTCTCAATGCATCATTATAACCAGGTTAGAAGAATCATTATAAGTAGGTTAGAAGAGGCATACTGTATTATCTGTAAGTCAGTTAATGGCTCACACCATGGTTTTCAAAAGGTAAAAATACAGCTTTCAGCATTTAGAAAGGAAAGGCAAAAAAAAACCAACCAAACAAACCAAAAAACCCACCCAAACCATTAATCACACTTTTTTGTCTAATGCATACTGGCCTATGAATCATTAACTAGAAAGAGAATAACATTCCAACAAGATAAAATATAGTCAGTGGCTATGAACATTATAAAGTTTTCATAAACTAAAGTGAAAAAAAAAAAATCAGTTAAATCAGTATGTTCTCACAGGAACAGAGTGTTACAATTTAAATTTTACAATGCTATACACTTTCTGATATGCCTTACTTGGCATTAATCAGCTGGAATTAATAAATAAGATGATTAAATAAATTAAATACCTTTTTCAGCCTATGATTTTACCAGTTGCTCAATTAGGTTTTTTTACTCCAAGGTGACTAAAAAAAAATCAGTATGCTGAACAGCACGTATGTTGAAATGTTTTTATCAAAAACTGCTTTTCAATATTTGACAGTGTGCCCATTACCCCCTGAACTACTCAGCTGTGTGTCTAGTTCAGCAGACTGAGAAGTAGCTAGGTAAGAGAAAATATTAAATAATTAGGAAAAAAAAGTACTATGTTGGACTAGGTAGCTATGCTTTTACTTTAAAGCAAATAAAGAGACTGGTCTTTAGTTTTGCCTGAAATACAATACCATTGGTAAGAGCACTGAACTGCAGCCCAGTACTAGTTACTACAGATCACCAAATAAAGGGCAAGAAAAGAGTGAGACAATTAAGAGCTATCCAGACCACCCTGCATGCTTACCCCTCCTTATTATTCTAGCAGCAAGGACGGCCACAGGACAGACAGATGGCCCCTTCATTGCAGCAGCCAGGTGCAGCAGAAAGTCACAAAAATGGTGATGGTGGTGTGAACAGCTTCTTGCAGAGCAATGTATTATCCAAATGCTTTTAAGAGAAGGCCATTAGTCTGAGAAGCAGATTAGGAGATCAGCTAAAAACTTTACTGAAATGCTCTGGTACATGCAAGAGTGACAGGAGAGGGAGGCTAGACACTGTAAGATGTCTCACAAAGCCAGGCTGAATGTGCTGTACCACATCAAAAAATGTTGTTAACTAGCAGTGACTAACACTGGACGGGCATAAAAGCCAGAAAAACTGGACACTGTGTATCTCCCTTCAAAGCAAATGTCTTTCAGCAGAAAGTACTGGTTTGGCGATACAGGTTTAAGCTTGCATTTTCACTCCAGAGGATGAAGCAGTTGCTAGGATGATTCAAAGTGAGGCTGTGATGTGGAAAGATACACAGGCTTAACGCTGCAGCTCACAGTAAGCCACTCTCCCCTAAGTAAAGGAGAGGTCCTGCAAGGCTTTTTGGTCAACACTTCACTTGGGAGCTTCTCCAGATCATAGAAGTAATAATGAGAGTTTCTAATTAACTACACTTTGATTATTTGCGCTACCGAACAATTTGCCCATGTTGGTACATCTGTCTCTGAACAGCCTCTTGCATCAATGGGCCCAGCAGGTCCTAAACTCAGAGTGGTCTCTGCACAGTGTTGGAAGAATCTCTTTCCATACCACTGAGTTTAAGGTAGCACAAGTACTGTGCATGATGCATACAGCTTTCAAGGGCTGAAGTGTTTCAGGGTGGAAGAGGATAGAAGAGGAATCTATAGAGGTATTTCACACCTGCATGTCATGTCTTGCCTTAAGGGGTGCACCCTTCTTTGCTCAGAAAGTTGCCAAGGGTATTGAAATGCTGTCTCTCTGGGCTAGCCTTCATTTTGCTTTGTTGTGTTTCTGTCTCACTGCAGGATGAAAACTAAAACTAGCTGAAAAATGACTGTGACTTTCACACACAGAACAGATAGGAAGGGTGCAAGTGAACAAAACTGGCAGTTTGAGATGGTTAACAGAGTAGAAAAAGAGACAAGAAAGGGAGGGAGAGTCAGCAACAGGTTGTGCACAGTTGCATGGGGAGGAAAGTGAAGCAGTAGTGGAGTAAAAGTAGAAGGGAAATATTTATTAATAGGTAATACATGGATAGAAAAGGCTTTCTGCTTTGGTCTACTAAAGACAGGCATTCAATGCCATTAACTTTGAATAGTCAAAAGGATACTCAAGGGAGGAAAAAATAAAAAAAGTCAATAAAGAGCTGATAGTATAAAGTTTTGTTGTAGGGAAGAGAGCAAAGAAAAGAGATTTGATTTTTATCTCCAGGACAATATAGGTGTCCTGACACACATAAAGGTCAGTTCACTGTGAAGCACAGATATATACATTTGTCTCAAAGACAGGGTTTGAGATATTCAGTCCTGTCCTGTTTGTTTGCTACTATCTAAACAAAATGGCATCAATCCATGGTCAAGATTGAGGAGACAGATCAAAACAAACCAGCCAGCAGAACCCAAAGCGCAGTACAGCTTTTATCAGCCAAGGACCACTGGAGGGGCCTATGCAAACAAAGAACTGGCTCATGCAGAAGCCAGTCTGATACAGGTCAGCAGACTTGAGCAGCTTGTTACAGTAAATCACATTCACTCTTATCAAGCTACTGTGAAATGAAAACGTTGTCCTGTCTTGGCTTCATTGCTTTCAGATACTTACCACAAACTATTATCAAGTGGACCACAAACTACAGACAAAAGTTCAGTGAAAAATTATATGTATACATACACAGACACACTTTTTTTCATATTCTCCTCTACTACTTGGTAACAACCTGCAGCTGGTTTACCTGTGTGAGATGATTTTTATTATCCTTAACTGTAGATATCACCATATCACACTGTGATCCCAAACTCTTAAACAGAATTTTTAGTTACACTTCATGTAGGCAGTGCTGTTGCGGAAAACAGTTGCAATTTTAGACAGCCAGAACAGAGAACAATCAGGGACCTACAGACCTCTCAGAAAGTTTGCAGTCTTTATTAATTCTTCACACTTGTACTATCAAGCCTCCTAATGTTCTTTCAGCAGGCAGTTGAGTATCATTGGCTTGAAGACAATCACTTCATATCTTTTTTTCTGCTGTCATTTCTTTAATGAAGAACAAAAATCCCAAATGCACCACTGCATATGAATCTTTTAGCTGCTGCATAGTTTGATGCATCTCTGTGAGGAATACATCAATACTTGCATATGGATCAATCTAAACTATTACCCATTTGCATAATTTTGGCTAAAAGAAATGCTATCATACAAAGAATTCTGGTGCTAAGAAATCAGAGCAAAAGGAGTTATCAGTTCTATACCTTAATAACCAGATGAAACCTCTAAAAAAGCAAACAAATATACTGAAGAATTCAGCAAGGTATTAAACACTACTCCTGTGTTTTACAGTACGTTCTACCAATACTGGAAAATAACCTCCTGCACAGTTATTTCAAACATACTGATCTTTAGTAGGAGATGCTGGTAAAGCATGTTTTAAAACCTTGTGAAGCAACTAAGCTTGAATTACTGTCCACATTCCTGATGAGCATCCAAATGGTGTTTTACTATTCAAAACAGACAGAATTGGGAGTCTAGGTGCACAATGTTCTGTAGCAGACAGTAATATTTGCATACAGAAAAGAGTTTTTGTTTGCATATCCTCTGTGTGGGATAATTTGATCATTACAGGAAGAACCAATGAGCTAATGGAAGCAGCTGAAGGAGCAAAATGTGAACCTGTACTTATTTTCCAAGAATTCTGTGTTACGCTGTTCTTGCAAACTGAATAAAGACTTACAGCTCCTTCCCCACCTCTGTTATCAGAGGCCAAAATTAGCCTCACAGGCATGAGAAGTACAATCACAATAAACTGGAAAAGGCTTAAATGAGTGAAGTTACTTCTGCAACATGTTTTGTGATAACAGAGAGCCTTTACCACAGACATCTAGGCCTTGTCTGTGCTTTCTTTTCCTCTGTCATTATACTATGTAAAATAGATCACAGATTAAAGGAACAGAGAACATAAAGGCTGCACACAGAGTATTTTTCTTCTAGTCATAGAATTTTATCTGAGAGAGAAATACAGCAAATAACTAGTGTGATTTACCTGCATTTATATCTCATGGCTATGATTTCAAATAGCATTCGTGTGTGAATTTTAGTTTAGCAGTCTATAACCACAGAAGGAGCCTACCTCTTGTATTTTTGCACAGACCTCAGTCACACGCTGTCTGTTGCAAGGCCAGAACATGAACTACCGCACTCAACATGCAATTCCTGAGGTCTCTGTTCCCCATCTCACAGAAAAGGAGACACTATGAAGAAGCCTGAATTTTTCTCACAGTGCATGATCCTGCACACAATGACGTAATTCGTACCTACAAAAAGGTTATGTATCCGGTTTGTTCTCTCATGTACTCGTTGAAATTGTTAAGATGTGATTTTTCAGAGTGCTGTTTCTTACTGAACATCTGAACCACCTAGTCATTTCAACTGATCCACACTCCTACTAGACAATTTCTACCTTAACCTCCAAATTCCACCACTAAACTATGCTAATGCTCTCAGGATAACTTGAAACTCATTTGTTTTTCCCATTTTGCAGCTCATTCTTATATAATTCTTACCAGAAAAACACATTTGATAACAAGGAAAAAAATACAGCGCGATTTTCCCCTAACCCCCAATATTCCATGTCAAATTAAATTTGTCAGTATTTTTGAACATGAAGATAGTCCATAAAGACATTCTGAATAGGCTTTCTGCAGAATGCACCATTTTATCAGTGTTAAATTTGAGCTATAAGTCCAAGAACTGCCTTTGCAGCTCATTAAATCAACATTATTTTGACTGTATGCTGCAGTATGTGTGATTCTTATGAGCAAGCTTCACCACTGCATTCTTACACTCCAATTTTGTCACTGCACGCTCTTCCCAATACAGTTTTCTCCTGTCACTTGGCACCATGCATGATTATTTCCATGGGCCTGTAACTATGGCAAAAATGCAATATTGCCAAGACTAAGTGAACGATGAACAGTCCACATTCACTCCATTAAGTTTTTCTTCTGGATAACATTTATAATATAATTAGGAACAAGTTAAAAGTATCACAAGAGATGGCTCAAAAACAAGAGATGCATATTGTTTCTGAAGAAATGTGTCTTCCTTGCTTCCTGCACCACTATGGCCTAAGTAAAATTACTCTGGTGCCTAGCAGCTTGCAGAACCAGACTGTTTAAAAAAGTAAGTGGGCGTACCTAGGTCACAAACTGAACAAAACTCTCACCTTTACTGCAACAGCTGCAGAGGTATCCAGATAGAATAGCAACAGCAAAACTAATCCTGAGGAAAAAATGAATATAAAAACTATTTGAATACTTTTGTTACTTTAAATAGAAGACTGGTTTACATGTGAAACTTCCCTCTAATGAGAAATTCTCATGTACTACGTCATCAAAATCTTCATCTTCAGGTAATAAATAGGTCTATCGCTTACTGGAAAACAATCCGTATTTTAATTAGCTAGCCAACAACCTGGAGCCCACAAGACGATACGTCTAATCATGGGAGTACAGTGTCTCAAACATTCTTATTCCCTTAACAAAAGCATGTCATAACACTCCTGCTATTCTCCTTGTTCCTCACCCCTAAGCCCCCTGAAAATTCTGCACATTTTCACATTATAAAGGGGTACACTACACTTTCTCACACTTAGCTGGCAAGAGACCTGAGAAACACCTTCTGTCTCAATTCATTTTTCCCCCTATCATAAACTCTTGGCGGAGCAACTTAAAGCTTAAGCATCAGTGTTTGCAAGCATCTGGGGTACAGCTTTGCCCACTTTGCTTCATAGCTAAGGACACTTGAAAAGACAATGCTTACTGGTTTCATCACTGCACAGCAAAGTTTTATTAATGCTTCAACAGTGTGACATTTAAGAGCATTTTTCAATTCCAAGTACGTAAGAATTCTAACTTGCTTACAAGAAGCTCTCTTGCATTACAACTATGCACCTTATAAGACATCCTCTGAACTTCCTTCTAGCAGTGGGACAAGTGGCAGAGGCAACTACCCATGTGGAGGGCAGTACAGACTTCTACAGCCTAAGCAACCTGTGAAATTTCTACAGTCAGAACAATGAAATCATTCAAGATGTGTTCAAGTTCCTAAAGAGTCAAAATAAGACTGGGGGAGGGGAGGAAAACTCCTTAATTGTTCCCACATTTTCAAAAAAGAGCTCCTTTGCAGCTCTTTTCCCCTCCATAATGTAATTCAGGACAGGAAAAAAACCTACACTAAGTATTCACAAACTTACTAGAAATAAATCTGAGAACACTGGTATTTAGAGCCGATTTTTGAAACATAGGAAAAGAGCATATGCTTTTCATCTCTGTAAAAGCATACATTTAAGCCATAGGTAGGTATATTGAGCGAAAAGAAAATACACAAAATCTAAGCCCTACCTGAGTCCAGAAAGGCCCTTCAAAAGAAAGCTGAAGAACGCTTTTATGCACACATATACAGTTGATATAAAGGGAAAAGTAATTAATTCCCGTATAACTCTTTTACACTAAAAAAGATAGATTTTTACTGAAAAGTAGTATCTAAACTGTTAGAAAACTTAACTTTTTACTACATCATTGTTGTGGTTTAAGCCCAGATGGTAATTTGGAACCATGCAGCCACTTGCTTACTCCCCTCCCTTCTTCTCCCCTTCGGGAGCGGGGAGAAGAATCGAAAGAATGTAACTCCCACAGGTTGAGATAAGAAGAGTCCAGTAATTAAGGTACAATATAAAACCACTGCTGCTACCACCAGACATAATAATGATAAGGGAAGTAACAAACAGTCAATCTGCCAGTCCTCCCCATATTTGTACTTCAGCCATTGTCCTTCATACCGGAGAGGCTTTAACCGCTTGGCTTAATTGCAGCACATGTTTTACAATCATGAATAACAATGGACACTATTGCCCAGGTTCAGTCCTCCCCTGGATCACAAGCCCATCTGTATGTTGCATCTCTGCATAGATGGTCTGAGGTGCCATGAGCCCACCAGGCTAAAAATAATTCACCCTTGTGTTCCCAATCTAAATCCATCTGAGCCACTTCAATTTTAGCAGCTTTATCCACTTGTTGGTTGTTGTGATGTTGCTCAGTAGCCTGACTCTTGGGTACATGAGCATCTACACGGCGTACCTTCACCACCAGGCTCTAAAGAGAGGGTTTACAATCAGACTGTAATTTGGGATGTGCGTTCTCCAGAACCCCACAACACCTAAGAAAGATATATTCCTACATATGAGAAGATATGTTCTTACAATATATGAAATACAAAGAATATCAAAACAAATGTATTACTATATTTATTAAAATCATTACAGAATATGAATTATGAATCAGTAACAGGTCACCTCACCAATACTTTAGCTGATGTCGGAAGTCTGTGACTTTTCATAAAAAGGGATTGGTTTTAACTTAGTTTTACACATATTCAAAATCATTTACAGTATTTGCAACACAGTATCAGATCTGAGTGACTCGAGGCTTTCAAATCTCTGTATCTTTATCATAGCAAGTAAACAGACAAATTACTCTCTGTTGCATTTGTTTAAGTCTTGCTTAGCTAAACTTGCTGTTGATTACTGGCATTCTTAGGCTGTATTGTTACACAAAAAAGAAAAAAATCCTTGTCAATAGGAGGTAAAGGAAGTGCAGTGCCAACAACATTTCATGGACCACATCCAAATCACTGCAGTTCTGGCTGAGCAGGAATAGGAACTTCTCTTCCCAGCGAAGTCCAGATACCTGGGGATACATTTTGCTTCTGTACACAGATTTTTAACAGAAGGCTGTATTAATCATCCTTGGTGCTAACTGAACAGGATGAACATAGCAAAGATAAAAGAATCCCTCACATATCATTCCCAGGCTTCCTAGAATACTATTCCTTACAATCTCGCTTTTGTTGCTGTCACCTGCCTTTGTTATCTGATGTGAGCACAACAAAGCTAAAACCAGAACAAATGGTGTGATTTTCCCCCCTCTATACATAATAGCCATTGCACATATCTGAAATGATAGTTCACTGTCTGAGGATTTAGTTCACTGAAATGCTTGCCTTTGCTGCAGAGAGCCTCATTCTCTTGAAAATAAGGTAAATGAACAGATGAAAGGGTCAAGAACAACATTATAACTTCTCAAAGTCACTGCTGGATTTGCTAACTATTCAGTGAATGCCAGGTCCCATCCTCACACTGTCCAATTTTCACATGCATACAATGCTACAGGTCAACAGAACACATATGGCTTAGTAGAATATATTCCAATAATTTACAGGCACAAATAAAAAGTCACTTAATGGAATATACAACATGAAATACATTGTCAAGATCTATTAAATAACATAGATGCTTCACTGTGACAAAATCGACTCAGTGTGCTGCTGGAGTTTCTTAGAAACCTTACAGGACACGCAGGTCCATGGCCAGCATTTGTTTACCATGCATACAGACAAGTAACAGGCTGAGTACACTGTTCTACTGTGATACAATGACAAAAGGAAACACACAGTGTGGATAGCAGCCCTCATCATAAGACATTACCCTTTCCTATGCTAAGTATACTGTATTCCTTGTTTTTCAGTTAGCCCTTAAAAGTAAAGCACTTGCTACTTCTTTTATTCTTAACAGTCTCTCACATAAAGGGCTGAAACTTTGTATTCCTCACTTCTGCCAGAAGGAACTGCGGTGACTCAAAAGTTCTCAGGGTCTAAGACATAATTTTCTCGTCATATCCCAGGTTTTAAGTGACAGGTTGTTTCAGAGCACTGAGTTGAACTTCACAACCTAAGTCCAAGTTTTTAATTAAAAAAACTTCTTTAGCCTAGGCTTTATATGCTGAACTTATCTTTCTACCTCCAATGTCTTGGAGGTAGAAAAACCTACACAATCACAGAATTTATGTTTGCAGCTTTACATTTCATTTTAATGGCAAAGACACAGTATCCAGCAAACCTCATGGAAGTTACAAGACACCCACTGAAAAATTTTATTTCTCCCCCTTCCGAGACATCCTCACAGACAAGCTCAGGAAGTACAGGCTGGATGAGTGGAAGTTGACTTGAGAACTGACTGAATGGCAGGTGTCAAGGGTTGTGATCAGTGGCACAGAGTCTGGTTGGAGACCTGTAACTAGCAGGGTCCCCCAAAGGCCAATACTGGGTCCAGTGTTGTTTAACTTACTAAATTCCAGTCAGAGGTTCATCACTAATACCCCACAGATTACTGCAAATAGAAAAATGAAGTCTCATTTTTGACTATGCCTACTTAATTACCTTAAGCTACTTCATCACACAAACATACATATTTCTAATAGTTTTCATATAATTTGAGATACTTCAGCATAATGTTACAGTGTGCAAATACTGAGAAAAATGTTTACATTTCAGCAAACAAGTTAAAATTCTGAAAGAAACTTACTGTTCTTGTAATTAAACCTAACATTTTAAGCTAAATTCCTTCTGCTTAGAAAGTGTATGTAAAAATGAAGACATTTCTCAATAGCAGCCAACTAAAATATCCTAAGGCATCTTTTGTTTTTAACTCACTTTTATAAGTCACACTTATCAGGCACTTCAGCATCATTTGCAGCTGTGACCAAAAAAAACCCCAAGCAACAAAACCAAGCAAACAACTTACAAATTACTTCCTACTAGAGTCTGTTACTACACATCTAGCTTCTACTGAAGTCAGCTGAAATTGCCAGTGGCACTTTAACCTCCAAGTTTCACCATTTCAAACAGACAATGTACTTGTGTACTTTCCTATTTGCTATAGTTAATGATGTTATCCTGATATTGCACATTAAATCAGACATATACCAGACATAAAAAAAAAGATAGACAAGGTTTGCATGGAAAAAAAAATAAATTAGAAGACTGGGGGAATTTCAGATCATATTTGTTAGTTGCATAAATTCAACTCAAAGATCTGTAGTATCTGTATGAACAACACAATATGTATGAACAATGAATAGAACAGGTAAATTCAGACTAAAATAAAGTGAATGTGGTGGTTTAGATTCAAGCTCTTACCTGAGCTCCTCCCCACCAAAGGAAAATCTGCTTTAGTTTCACAACGAGCTATGAACTGCCTAACACTACTGTCTCCCACTGACTTTCAAGGCTTCTCTAATCAAAAATCAACCTGGAACAGCAATGCAGTCATAAATAGGGAAGATTCAGCTCAAATAAGAGCTCAAATAAATTACTGCAAATAAGAGCTGCAATAATGCCATACACGGAAAAAGTTTAAAGAGATTTTATCTTAATTGATGTGATGTATATTTCTGAAATAAACCAGTTCTGTGGTAGCCTGTTTCAGGTTGAGGGGATAAGAAAACAACCCCAAACCCTCGGTCTACAGTATCCTTCTCTTGAAAGGGAAATGTACAATCCAAGTTAGATTATGACTTGGCAATAAGTGTTATTATTTAAAACAACTAATTTAAGCAACCTAGCTTCCAATACACTATTAGTAGAGATGCTTTTTTCATTACTACAATTCTCACTAGATGCCTTAATTTAATAAAAAGATGTTTATTAGCCTTTTTTTCAGATTTTTTTTTTTTTACTTAAACATAACATGATGCAAGAAAAATGAAACATATAAAGCTACAGTTACTGTATTATATCATGTCATGACCAAAGAGATCAGGCAGTCCTTCAAACACAGATGACATTTACAATTTATTTTTAAATTAAACATAGACCCAAGCCTGCCAGACATTATGTACATGGATCAGTTCTTTATGGTAGTATGTTACATACAGTCATAGAACCAGCTAGGTTGAAAAACACCTCCAAGATCATCAAGTCCAACCATTAGTTCAGGACTGCCAAGACCACCACTAAACCATATCACTAAGGGACTCAGACCCCTTAAAGACCCATAGAGAGAGACCCCATAGAGCCCCACAGAGCCCCATGCACCCACCATGTTTTTTTGAACACTTCCAGGGACAGTGATTCCACCACTTCCCTGAACAGCCTGTTCCAATGCCTGACCACCCTTTTGGTGAAGAATTTTTTTGTAATATCCAACCTAAGCCTCCCCTGGTGCAGCTGGAGGCCATTACCTCTTGTCCTATCATTTGTTACTTGGGAGAAGAGATACGTACCCCAGATGCACAGCTCCTCATGAGTCAGCTTCATCAACACTGCATTGATGTCTCCCCTCTGTCAGCTGTGTTTTAGGACACATCTGCCCAGATCATTGTGCCACAAGGCTGATTTAGGGTATCAGCAAGGCTGCCATTGCTAAGACTGCTA
Source organism: Pezoporus wallicus (assembly GCF_028554395.1). NCBI lineage: Eukaryota > Metazoa > Chordata > Aves > Psittaciformes > Psittacidae > Pezoporus > Pezoporus wallicus. The sequence continues at coordinate 559,027 of NW_026642858.1, read as the reverse complement.
GTAAAGGCCAGAGGGGTCTTTACCCACGTAAAAGAAACGCAGGCAAGTACAGACTAGCTGTGGGCAGGCAGAAGCCCTTTTCAATCTTTGCATCAGGGTACACACCTACCCCTAGCAGGAACTTCCCTTGCTTGCTCAAAGAATACCCACTCAGATCTCACCACTTCAGCTTCTACATGTGTCAGAGGGAGAGCTGTGGATGAGAAGCCTGTGCAGCAAACTAACAAAGGGAACACAAACAGTGGGACTGCATGAAAGTGTCTTGATTAGGTTTCAACATTGTGTGGTTGCAGATTGTCACTTCATACCAAACTTGAACCACGATTCAAGTGGTGAGATGCAAAGTGCAATTCTGAATGACAGGTAGTCTCGGCAATGTCTGGGAGGAGTCAATGTGAGTGCTAAAGGTAACTGCACTTAGTAATTGTGCAGATGTTCATGGCTGCTTACTAGTTAATGATTAACCTCCACATAAGGTAAGACAGCTGTTAAATTATCATTCTTACATCACAGATAAGTAAATTCAAGCACCAAAAATACGAGGTTAGCATACTCCTATGATGCATAACTGCTTTGGCACTGCAACATCACAGTCTGATCACAAATGCACTTAAACTACAGTGATCTTTCCTGAGCAGGTAAAAAGATCAGCTCTGCAGCACACAACTACTATAGGGATCTTTACACAAGTTTTTCTCTGGAGAAGCTAAAGGAGAAAGGGTGCTGCTCTCTGACAGTCAGCTTGAAATGTCAACCTCAAATTCATTTTCCACCCTATATAGTTCTTTGTCTGCTAAGTAACATACGGGACATGAAGCAGAAAGAAGCTGGGTATGTTTAAACACTGAAAAGACTTGTCAAAATAAACTTGGAGGTCAGTAACATGCAAGACAGGCTCTGTTTGGGCTTTACTACAACAGAGTTCAGATCCCAAAGAAATCCAGCTAAACCTAGAAACTGAAGCCCCCAAAGACAGAGCAGGCTCTTCTTGCCTTTCTAAACAACATTTCTAACCATTCATATAGTAATAAAATGTTGTTAGTGTACATTGCTGAAACACACACATAATTTCCCTTCTTGTTGTTGCAATGTACATTGAACTTACAACACTATCAGCTCTTCCACAGTAAACGTAGCACCTTTTTAAAACTGAGAGACAGAAGTGCATGTTACAGACGCCCCTTTACAACCAATCTTATACAGAAAAGGAAAAAAGTGAAAGCAATAATTAGCAAAGGAATAATCAGTTCAATGACTAACTGGATTGCTACTGGAAAGAGCAAGTTAATTGATCAGTTCAACTGCTAATAGAAGGAAATAATGTCAACCTGAAAATCAGTATTTCCAAAGAGTAGCTCTGAATGTGTTCCTTCTTTTACCCTGAAGCTTTGTATATTCGCTCTTGGCTAACTACAGCACAACAGGAAGGCTTGTGCACATATCATAATAACAACCTAGTCTGCTGAGATGAGGAGGCATAAATGATGGAAACACTGTCTTCACGGCAGGCTGTAGAGGCTGCAGGTGACACAAAGTATTCATAGCTGCTCAAAACCTCCGGTTTTGCTACTCTACTACAAACAGCTAGTCAAATACCAAAGATAGTCCTAGGTGGAGTCTGTTTGTCTGCTTCAACACTTCAGACTGCAAGGTCAGTGTATGCAAAGCACATGACCAAAGTCACACCTAGGTATATACACCAACACGCAACAAAAACTGACATGATCTCTGAGGAAAGAGAAGCAACCTTGTAAACCCTAAACAAAGTCATGGAATAGCCTTACAAAATATCCAATCTAGCCAGGAACTGGTATGTTTCTTGACTATTTTGCATGAGAAATGCAGACAAGTTAAAATATGTCTTCACAGACAGGTCAGAATTAGCTGCCCAAGTTCTACATAATTCCAGACAGAGAGTTTGGGGGTGAGCAAAGATGGCAGTTTACAATACTCCAAGACTTAATTAAAGTTTTTGACAGCTTACAAATAGGACTCTACTCTGACTGTTGGAATTTCTCTGTTCAAACCCTCTGGCCCTGTCTTGCCAAGGGGGTTGGACTAGATGAGCTCCAGAGGTCCCTTCCAACCCTAATGATTCTATGAATAAAACATCCTTCTGAACACATCTCAGATGTGAAGCAGTGCATGAACCATTGTAACCTAAATATTCATAGTTACAAGCTGTTAATTCTTTACTCCTGCCTCTTAAACAGTTATTTTAACAGTGAACATTTTAGCAAATATTTCTATATGAATGAAACAAAAGCAATTTGCCATTCACATTGCTATTTAAGAGGTCCTTCTGAATTACTATAGATTATTTTACTGAAGAGCTCTGAAACTCTTCCTTCTCTGAATTAGTATCTCTAAAACTTTTTCCTAAATTGTTTCATCTAGTTACGGCAAAATTAAAAGAGGTACCTTAAAATTACACAGGTATATGTGTTTTAATTTTAGGTACTTTTAATACCTTGTACTTGGATTCCATTATTTGCACACCAAGCAATAATATTCTATGTATGTTTTTCTCCTTCAAAATCAGATGTCAAACTGCCTCTTCTACAACGTCATCTCTGCTTTCTGCATACACTAAGAATCACCATATGGCATGACTGAAGATTAAAGCAGTCCCAGGACCACAACCACACATTTCAGCAGGAGTCTAACAATCAAGAGAAAAGATGATCATGAAAGACTATGATCCTTACCCACTTACATACCCAGTATTTTCGAAGTATTTCTGGTGTAAAGACTGGTGAAACCTCAGAGTAAAGTTCCAATTTACATTTTTATTGGTATTCAGAAGTACATAATAGAATCCTAGGATCATAGAACAGTTAGCATTGGAGAGGACCTTAAGATCATCTAGTTTCAACCCCCCTGCCATGGGCAGGGATGCCTCACACTAGACCATGTCACCCAACACTCTGTCCAGACTGGCCTTGAACACTGCCAGGGATGAAGCATTTACCACTTCTTTGGGCAACCTGCTCCAGTGCCTCACCACCCTCACAGTGGAGAACTTCTTCCTTATATGTAACCTGAACTTCCCTGTTTAAGTTTAAACTCATTACCTCTGCCCTATAACTATTATGATGTTCTTTCCATTTGCAATACTTCAGTGTCCTACTATAGTGATCTGTGAATAGCTGGCAAAAGGTTTATAGTGTAAACAAAACCTAGTAACATGAAATGTACAAGTATCATTATTTAACGAAATGACTTGTTACATCATCATGCTTGTATTAAAAACAAAACCAGAAGCTGCAGACTCCCAAGAAAACGTTTTCTGTTTCCTAGCCAAAAACCTCTTCATAATACTTTGTTTCCATGCTTAAAGTGACTGAACATGGTGGGACATCTCTCCTTCCTTCCAGGAGCTTCCATTACCACTCTGAATGTGAAAGTTTCTTTTCCTCAAAGTGTGCTCAAGGTTCAGTAGGGAATAAAGGACTAAAAGACCAGTTCCTCTGCCACTGCATTGAAACATCTCCATTAGACAAGAAGGTAAATTTTCACCCCTCTATCCTCAGATAAACATCTCCTATGTCCAGTAGACATACTGGAGAAAGAAGGTTGAACAGGATTGTTTATTACCTTTTTTTTTTTTTTTAGAATTCTGCATTAAAAAAGTATTTGTACATTCAAACAAATCATTACACAAGCCCTCTCAAGTTTGTAAGGCATTAGAACAAGAGAAGCACACACTAAAGACAAAGGTCCATGACACATCTGACAGATCACTTACTGGAGCTCTGAATGTCAAAGCTGATACTGAAGCAACTTTAAAGTGATCAAAAAACCTTAACTCAGCACTACTGAAAATAAAGTTCTGTGTTCTTATCTGAGATGGTTTGGGCTCTTTTCCAGAGGTTAAAAAATGGCACTGTCCTACTGTTATAAATGATTGGCAGACAAGCTAACCACATGCTACTGCATGTGCACACCTTTCTACTGAGAAGGAAGCATCAACAAGCCCTGTAGTGCTAACTGCCACACTGTAAACCTGGGCATGGCCTCATTCAAACGCTGCATTGCTCTCAGGCAAAAAGCCTTGATTCATGACACATTAAACCAAGAGTTTAAATAGGTACAAAGGGAAGAATATCTGCAGAAACTTTCAGGGTAGAAAGTCATCTTTGCAATATCCAGGGAATCCCATAATCTTTCCATTTAGTTCAATTATCCTCTGAAGATTTTCGTATGTAGTTGTAACAGGAAGCTCATGAATTTCTAAACTCTTTTCAATAGTCCTACAATTTTACAGCTTGGATTAGGGAAGGTACGAACCACCAAGACTGCTATCTTGACCCCAAAGAAATATTTTCATTAATCTTCTAATTGAAGACAAGGCAGCAGTGGTGGCTGCAATGGACTTTTACACTACTCAAATAAAAACTTGGCTGCTTCCCATTTATCTGTGTCTTGAGCACTCAGAATGGCTTACCAACAACTGAGTTGAAAGAAACCAAACAACAAAACAAAAACCCCAAACACACACACACAAAAAAACCAAACAAAAAATAAAAAGCCACCAAACCCCAAACTCAAAGAAAACATATTTCCCAAATTTCATAAACCAACAGATTACAAATTGTCCTCCTGTTCTGGGTTCATCTGTAGCAGTAATTTTTCTCCTTCTTGGTGCAGTGCTGTGTTTTCTACTTTAGCCCGAGAACAGTAATGATAACACACTGTTTTTAGTTGCTCAAAGGCTTGTCGTTGCTCAGGGCCTCATTTGAAATCACCCTTCTGGGTCACATGATAAATACAAGACAGTAACAATGAAATAAATAGCTGTTGACACTAGTGGGATACCCTAGTGGGATAAGAAAGGAACACAATCATTCTTAGGTGCTGTGGGATTCTAGAGAATGCACATCCCAAATTACAGTCTGATTGTAAGCCCACTCTATAGAACTTAGTGGTGAAGGTACGCCATGTAGATAGATGTTCATGTACCCAAGAGTCAGGCCACTGAGCAACATCAGAACACATGACTTTATTCTCAGCTAGATGGCCATATCCACCACTCTGAGTTTTGAAAAGAAGATATGTGCTGTTATCATCATCAGCAGAGAATAAAGTCATGCCATGACACCTCAGGCCATCAAGGCAGAGATGCAACATATAGATGAGCTTGCAATTGAGGGGTGGACTTAACAATGGACACTATTGCCCAGGTTATGGAACAGGAGCAAACTCCAGCACACTGTCTCTCCTGCCCTGAAAGACTGTTACAAGAGGTGGAACCTGACGTAATTGACTGAGTGAATCTAAAGTAGAAAACACAGCACTGCACCAGCTACTAAGGAGGAGAAAAATGACTGCTACTGCTGAATGAAGGACACCTCCAAATCACTGAAACCAGCTTAAACCTTTGGTAAGCTTAAGAAAAAAAAAAACAAAAAAAACAAACAAACAAAACAAAAACCCCAACAAAACAAAAACCAACCAACCAAAACCAAAGCACTTGACACACAGATTTTGACACTACTGTTTCCTCAAAAATCATCAGTAATAAACAAACCACAGTTTAAGACATTCCATCTCATGCAGACAATCCTCTTCATGAACTGGGAAAAAAAAATAAAAATCATCAACCTGAGATTTGGGGAAGAAACAACAGTTTGTAATGAATCCAAGAGAAAACGCTTACTGGCTGTCATGGTCTTGTGGCTAATGGCAGGAGACCTCACAAGAGTTTATGTAACTGTAAACTGTAAAAAGAGTTTACAAAAACGAAGTGGGAGTGCCATTCCAGCACCTTTCAAAACACTACCGTCAGCAAAAGCAGCAAACTAACAGGACAGAAGCTCCAGCACAGTTCTGGGCTCCCATCAGCTTGCCACTCTTGGTACCTCCCTGCTCCCCAAGTTGCTGCTGCTGCAATGAGCTATGTTGAGACTTGGAAACTGACAGGCAAACCTCTGCTACAATCAAGCTATCACTTGGCTACATGGATGTATCCCCTGACATTACAGTGACTCACACTGACACCCAGGGCAGGAAATTCCTGTGAAAACAAACTCAGCAGGAGAAAAACACAAATTACTTTCCCAGAGTGACAGAGGTGGGAAGTTCTGGGTACAAAACAGCACAAGGAGAATACAGCCCGTTCACTCCTTAGCCAACACAGGTCTGAGCATAGTCTTTTCTAAGCTATAGCGCGCAGCAGCAAGAAAAAAAGACCAAATGGGCAAAGGAAGTGATATTAGACTATGATGCAGACTGGGGACATGGTGGGGGCAAAAGCTGTTGCAAGCAAGTTTCTCTCTCAACTAGATTATAGGAATTCTGACAGCAATCTCACGTATGTTCTCACAGGCAAAAGAAACTAACAGGTCTCACCCTACTAATTCCACTTCTTTTCCACCTCTCCACTGCTGTTTACACATCCCCACACATAACCCCACAAATGGTTGTACCAGCAAATTGCACCGGTTAAAGCCAGTTGAAAAATAGCTGCCCTCCACACAAATTTCTTTTGTTCTTGTGAAGTTATTTTTAACCTAGATCTGTTCAGTCATCCGATGTTATCACCAAGACTCACCAATAACTTGGTAACCACAGCCAAAATAGTGGCAAACTACCATAACAGTTATAGTATTTTTAAGTCGGCTTTGGTGATGAAGGCAACATCCCATTAAAATACACTGCTCATCAAGCTATAAACTTCAATGTTAGAAGTTTCCTTCAGTTCAAATGGCATGTTTCTGGAGTTATGAAGAAGATTTAATAACTGCATTTGTAAACTACAGCAATATTTCTAGTACCTAATGGTATTCAACTTTTAAAGTACTTGTGTACCTGAACTATCTTTGTATTTCTACCTGTTGGACTTAATATAATTCTGATCATAAAATATTAGCTCTAGTCATAGGAAATCAAGACAGGTTTTCAAATTTATATATTCATATGCCAGGAAACTGCCAACTCAGTAACTCTGGACCGAGACAAAATGAGCCAAGCAGAACCCAGTTCCAGATCCCTCACACCTTTTTCCATAGGATGAGCTTTATTATTCACAGCGAATTGGTCTCCACTAAGAGAGGATAAAAAATAATCTTAACATTGGGACATGACCTGCAGACACACACTTCTTACACAGCACAGGATGAATCTTTCAGCCTCTGCATCTTAGCTCCAGGGTGTGTAATAGGGGTGTTCCCCGGCCTTTGTGAGACATTTTAAAAGGAACTATTTATAGTTTCCTGCAGTAACAAGCATCACATAAAAACCAAAGTGTATCAAACACAGAGGGCTTGCCAGGTGGCATGCAGTCACAAAACACATGAATCTTGATCTGAAACACCTAGCAATAAAAATGAGCACAGTTAATCAAATGGCCATCATTCAGCACCTGATTTACCAGACAGAAACATCCTATGACTGTGCACATACACAGCGCCACACAGAATTTTACAAGTAACTTACTTCTTGACTATGATGAAGATCATAGCCTTGACATGCTGAAGAAACTAATGTTAGCTTACTACTAGTTATTCAAAATCTCATCTTCAAAATACACAACATAAGCACATCTGGACAATGGTGAAAACATAAAAGGCACCTGCAACACCTATAACTGCCCCCTACTTTGCTACACTTGATCTATTTAAGGAAAACAAAATTCAGAGTATCAGTGGTGTGGGGCCACAACAAGCAGGTACAGTACAAAATGGATTCAAACACAAATTACACCTAGAAAATGAGGAATGGTCCAAGCTGTACCTAACACTCGATGGCAGAGATGATGACTTCCCAATCCCTGCCTAGCACTGTTAATAAAACTTCATTTAAAAAAGCATTTAAGTGCGTTTAACTTGTGCAGAGTTTGCTGTTCAGTGCTAAACAATATCGTAGTTTGAATATTACAACACAGAACAAACTGCTTATGTATATATGCTTCTAAGTGCACATTTTGCCTGATTAGTAAAGTTTGGTTTTTAGCTTCTACAATATAGAAATTTCAACTATAGTGTCATATAATTACCAGCAGTAGAATCACAAAATTACAGAATAGTTTAGGTTGGAAAAAACCTTTGAGATCATGGAGTCCTGCCATTAACCTAGCACTACCAAGTCCACCATTACACCATGTCCTTAAGTGCCACATCTACACATCTTTCAAGTATCTCCAGGGATGGTGACTCAATCACTTTCCTGTGCAGTCAGTTCCAGTGCTTCACAACCCCTTCAGCAAAGAAATTTTTCATAATATCCAACGTAAACCTCCCCTTACCCAACTTGTGGCCATTTCCTTTTGTTCTATAACTTATTTCTCGGGAGGACAGACACCCCACCTTGCTGCAATCTCCTTTCAGGCAGTTGTAGAGAACAATAATGTCTCCCCTGAATCTCCTTTTCTCTAGACTAAACAACCCCACTTCCTTCAGCTGCTCCTCATAAGATTTGTGCTCTAGACCCTTCACCAGCTTCACTGCCCTTCTTTGTATGCACTCCAGCACCTCAATACCTTTCTTGTAGTGACAGGCCCAAAACTGAACACAGTATTCAAGGCGTCGTACAGTGCCAAGTAGAGGGGGATGATCACTTCCCTGGCCCTGCTGGCCACACTATATTGATACAAGCCAGGATGCTGTTGGACCGAAGTGCAGGACTCAGCACTGAGCCTTGCTGAACCTCATACAACTGGCCACAGCCCATCGATCCAGCCTGTCCAGATCCCTCTGCAGAGCGTTCATATCCTCCAGCATATCAACACTCCCAGCCAACTTGGTGTCATCTGCAAAATTACTGAGGGTGCACTTGATCCCCTTGTCCAGATCACTGATAAAGACATTAAACAGAACTGGGTCCAGTACTGAGCCCTGGGGAACACCAGCTGTGACTTTCTGCCAACTGGATTTAAGTCCATTCATTGTCATCCTTTGGGCTCAGCCATCCAGGCAGTTTTTAACCCAGCAGAGCATGCTTGTCCAAGCCATGAGTAGCCAGTCTCCCCAGAAGAATGCTGTGGGAAACAGCATCAAAAGCTTTACTCAAGTCCTGGTAAATAACATCCACAGCCTTTCCCTCATCCACTAAACAGATCACCTTGTCATAGGACGAAATCAAGTAACCAAAGTAACCATACTGCAACACCAACAAGCATACATTCTGTGATTATTGTGTACAATAAATGTTTAGGCAGGCTCTCAGCAATTGTTAGCACAGCATAGCATCCTGCAGGGTGCTGAAAACTGCACAGAAGCTGTTCCAGCTCTTATCTCCCCTTAAAATGAAAAAGGAGCTGGAGGGAAAAGGGCAGGCAGTGCCTCATGAACAGCTTCCCAGGCCCTAAGGAAAGCCTGTTACCAGCTTCCAAGCTGAAGTGGCCAGGAACACCAACACACTTAACGTGTCTTAGTTACACAGGCCATAAACAGAGTGGACACTGTACACACGGAGCTGCAACAATCACTAAGCACATTTTCAGCCTCAGAGAAAGTCTGTTTTTTTATGGTTTCCAGACCATTCTGCTTACGTCAAAATGAAAAAAGAAATCCTATCTACAGGATAGGTGAGAAACAAAACTGAGACAAAAAAAAAAAAAAAAATCAAGGCCATTCCACAAACACACTATTACAGCCAACCATGTAAGCATATGCTTATTCTTAGGCATGTATTTCAATTCTCCTGATATCAAGAAGACCTAAATAAATAACTAAAGATTATTAATAGCCCTAAACTAGCACCAGTTAACTTAATGAAAGAAACCTCCTGCTGTTTCTAATCATTTAAGGATCAGTTCCTAAACTTGGAACATGACTTTCCACTCCATTTTATCTAGTGGGGGAGGGAAGAATCCAAGAAAGAGATTAAATACAGTAAAATAGAGTGCAGGGGAACATTCATGCAATCATGTTTTATTTTTCTCCTCAATATATTAATTATCAGAAACTGACCTTTAAAAGCAAAACAGCTTTTAGTATTTGTGTTCAATTTTGGACTTCATGAATCAATTCTGAGATGGCTACAAGGCAAAAAAGTACATTAAGGATGGGAGAAAGCATCTGGGTGGAGGAAGAGATGTGTCAAATTAAGACTTATGAAGGTTTTTTTTAGGTTCTGGAAGAGTCAGAGTAACAGCTACATTAGGCATTCATCAGACTATGTATTCTCTGCTTTGAAGATCAAAGAACTTTGGGTGACCATTTAATGAAGTTTATTAAAAAGCACCTCTACCATAATAAACCATGGGATAAACATCCTATAAATTTACATGGAGACATTCAAAGGCCAGTGCCTGCTACAATATACATTTACTAATTCCCAGACTGACAGTGCTCCTTATGTTAGGTTCATTTTAATTTCTGTGGTATAAATTTTGATCCGAGCCCTCCTCCACCTTACATTATCCAAATGTTAGCTCAACACGTTTACATGACTATGTACCCTCTAACAAAGTAGAAGGAACAAAACCACTGTTTCCTCACCTTAAGCAACATCCTTTTAGAAGCAACATGAAACAAGTGTATTTACATTTCCTTTGGGAGACTTAACGTAACATCCGCACAAAGTTTTCCTAAAGCAACAGCGTGTACCATAGCTCTGTTTTAAAGAAGCAGCATTCAAAATAAAAGCGGGTGCTGGCGGAATGCGGGGGAAAAACCCAACTGAAAAAAAACCGAACCAAACCAAACTACAAATCTAAAGCTCTCTGATCACCTAAGCAGTATATCAGAAACACTGCTACTCTTGGAAAGCCACTGTATGGTACCAAGAGGCAAGTTTCCCATTTAAATTGTATTTCTGTCGGACACTGTTCCGGAAGATGCGCATTCCGGAAAACAGCGCCTCAGCCCACACCTGCCTCCCACAGGCATCAGCAGCGGCACCAGCGAGGGGTCGCCCCACGGCGCCCAGCCAGACCTCCACGGGGACGGGCTGCGCGCACCTGAATAAACTCCTTCAGTCAAAACAGAGTTTAATCACAGAATATCCAGCGCCTAAGCCATTAAGGCATGCAGAAAACTACCCCTCACACGCTGTTGCTCTTTTCTCCCCGTTCCCGCTCCCCCTTAAAAAGCGAAAATCCCACAATTAAAGAGGCTTGAAAGTCCGTGGAAGTTCACAGAAAAACCTCCCCAAACCACCCAGAAGCCCCCCAGAACCAAGACGCGTTTCCCGTCAGTCCTTCATGCTGCAGCCGGCTCGGCCTCCTCCGTCGCAGGCGGAGCTCCTCAGCGGGGACAGGCACCGGGCCCCGGGCGTCCCCTGCCCAGCCACAAGTCGCGCCCCCCGGTCCCCCGCAGACCTGCGCCCAAGGGGCTCCACAGGTCTGAAAATTCAACCTGGCTAAAACTGACCAAATCCGCCGAAGCCCCCCACGCCCGCGGCGAAGATGCCCACCCCACAGCGGGGAAAGCCCGGCCGGTGAGCACGGAGGCACTGCGCTTCGGGAGGTACCCGCCGCACCCGGCACAGCCCGCGGCCAGCCTGTGACGGCCTCCAGCGAGGCGCCTCCAGCCCGCCGGAGGCCTCCCCCCTCCTGCGCCACTCTGCTCGAGTCCCCTGAGACCAGAGCAGGGGACCCCGCTGAAAACACCTCTGCCCCCGGCCCGCCCGAACTGCAGCACCGCAACTCTCTCACCTCCAGCGCTGGTGTGTGGCGGCGGGAAGCGGAGCGGCGCGGCTCGAAGGGCCGCGGTTCAGGCCCCGCCCGCGGGCCGGCTCCTCCCGCCCACCCTGGGGGCTGAGGCGGTCCAGTGGGCGCTCTGCGCGTTCAACCGGGTGGCATGCGGTTGCCTTCCCCCGTTTGGCGCTCCTTGTCCTCTGTGAACGCAGGAAGTGGTTCAGGGCACGGCGAGGGACGGTGGATGAGCGGCTGGTAGCTGGGGGTCCCGGATCCGCAGGATACGCCGCTGTGGCTGGTCATGGAGGACTGCGTGCTGCTTTGATGAGCGAGGCCGTGGTGGTACACTGAAATGTGACAGCACATGTTGGCCCATATTTGGCAGGAGGTACTTTGCCTCTACGGCCAGCTGGCCATCGGGGCCAGCTCTGGCAGCCTGGACCGAAGGGCCACTGTGTGGTGTGTGCTTCCATGCTTCATGTTTTGCTTCTCCAGGATTGCACTCGTTCATCACATGTGAACTCCAAGTACTGCTTGTCACATAAAACTCTTTTGTGCTGGCCACCAAGAGACACATACACCCTGAGTGGGACCACACAAGCACTATTACTGCAGCTTCCACCCAGGCATCCCCATCAACACTGAGGCGGCCAAAAGTCCAAGTTGTTAATTCCCCCAACATCATGTACTTTCCATGTTTATGTTTCTTAGGCCTCAGGAAAGTACTGAGGAAAAGGGCAGTGAGGAAGACTATAATCAAGTGTAGATCTATGAATGTGGAAAGGAAGCTGGGAGAAAGGACATACAAAGATCTAGTGCTCAAAAAAGTGGGGGTTGGGAAGACCTCATCTGCAACACTCCTGCATTCAAGGGAACATCTCGTCTCCGGGGGCCTGAGCTCTTCTTCTCAGGGAGCAGAGTGCTAGGGCCGTATCCCTGCTGCATGACCCAAGACTGGGTCATGACAGGTGGCTGTATCTGCTCTCTGCTCTGGAATGGTTACAAACCTTTAGTGTCTACTCTGTGCCTTTTTGTTCATGGTAGAATAGACTACTCCCAAGCTACACAAGATGAGTATGTAATAGCTGTTCATTTATAGCTGTAATTACTTAGATAGCTGACTCATGCACATTGAATTCCAAGTGTAGAAGGAACTACTGCATGTGTGCATGTGTTAAAGTAATTGCATTGCATTTCAACATGCTACTTCCATTTTGTTTCATTTTATTCAAAGTCCTTACTTTGCTCTGCTTTTTTATCTGCCATGGTATTTATAACAAATGATAGCAGAGCAACTGCATCATATGTTTACTCAGATCAATGTGCAATAGTCACACCACATAAATGGCAATGACTTTCCTAGGTCAGAGCTGGAAGATAAATCTCTGCTAAACTATCTTCTGCTCTCATCCCCTGGTGCTTCAATTTCTGCTTTTCACACCAGTAGTAGTACAGTGGCTCATATACACTGCAGTCAGATGTGCCATCTGACTTAGCTCTCGATCTTTAGAGTGAATGATACTTTCTGAATGTATTCAAAATCTGCAGCATTAACTAGTTTGTGGTAATACAAGTATTTGAAAGATAACAGAGGATAATCTAATACTGTCTGGACTTTTCAAAATCTCCTTTCAGATCTTTAAGGTGGACTGCTTCACCTTAGGTTTCACCTCAACTGCCAAGACTGTTACGTCTTACATAACTCTTGCAAAGGAAGTTTTAAAAACTGCAGAGAGCAGTGATACTGTTACATGTGGCAAACAGTCAACACCAAGTCCAGACCCAAGAAGAGCAGACAGAACCTGATTCCTTTTCCTCAGAAAAGCGTCCTAATGTAGGAGAGTTTTTTCCTTCTTTCTTCTTTGTGCTGAACTAAGCAGGTGCCTGAATGCTTTTTCCCACTCATGCATGCATTCAGTGCTATGTGATGGAAGAAAACTGTCAGTAAGTGACATATTATGAATTTCAGTGACCAGTTTCTTCTCCTCACACTGCCAGGCTGGTAGCTAGTTGCCCTGGGGTCTACGAGCCACAACCTGGACAGATAGGCAAAAACCAGCCTGATAAGAGTTGCTGCTAGCTATGATGATAGTTTGTTGCTTATGATCTAATTTTCTGCACTTGTCATTTTAGCTGATCACCCTACATGAAATTCCATGCTAACACTTTATGCAGATTACATCATATGAGCTAGCAAAGTAGCTGCAGGAAATCTGGAGCTGTAAGTGGCAGTCCAACACATTTTTCAGATTTGTACGATTATGCTTTGAAGGGATTGAAGGTGATGTTTATGTCAAGGACATTTACGCTATGGTTTCAAAATATTAAAACATCTCACAGCCTGTTTATTTCTGCCACAAAATATCTGAGATGAGAGGAATACTATTATTTAGTTTTATAAAATGAAGACAGGTATTGACAATTCACTTAAGTCAGTTTTAAGACTCGTAATTCCAGATCAAAAGCACTGCAGCAGAGTGACGATCTGGTATATACTCATTTTGCTGGTTCAGACTCCTTCACACAGTTTATATGAATTAGCTTCATGCTGATGAGTTTTTTATCTTTCCTCTCTCAAGAGCTTACATTCTTGATTGTGTGGTGAGAAGTGTAATTGTGTTCCATGCCTTAGCCAGAACAAGTATATGCTACTGGGAGAGCCAGTGGTGCACAGGTCCAGGATGAATTATGCTGAAACCATCAGTGCAGACATTTAACTTTAGCACACAGAGTCCAGTATCATGCATAGTTAGTATTTTAGGCCTCTATTAATAATTTTATTTATATGTTCCTTTGTTTTTACATACCCAGTTACCATGGACCAATTTTTGAAGGAGAGTTGCACATAGGATGACTTACTTCCTTCAACATTAAAAAAAAAATGGGAAAGGAAGGGAAGGAAGGAAAGTGCAGGGGAGACTAAGAAAGAATTTATAGAAATCTAAAAATTTAGTAAGGGGGCCTGCTGAGTAGTAATGGGTAATAAAGTTTTTTGCATCAAAATCCTGCCTCTAGATCATTACTTATGCAGGAATTAAAACTCAACACACTGTTTCAAGACTGACAGTTCTGTGATATGTTAATTTGGAGATTTTTTTTTTTCCCCAAGAAAGGTACAGAACTACAAAGAGTTCTATTTCTTATCTTAATTAAAATAAGTAATTTTATTCCCTCTCCTATGTTCCTCTCCCACCATGTCTCTGAAGAGTATGTAAGGTTATTAAAAAAAAAAACAACCAAACCAAAACAAACCGTTTTCCAGTTCTACCAATTTGATAAACTTCTCAAAATAATAAAAATTGATATATATTAAAATAATATTAAGCAAGCTTATTAATAATGCACTTTACAGGAAATAAAAACGTATTGGTCTCTTATATTTTGACAGAATATTAAAGGACAGTTTCTCCTTTCTGTCTAGTAATTGCAGATATCATAAGCCTCGTATGTTTTTACTGCCATGGAAATGTGAGCTATGGCATGCCAGCATGTCAACACAGCCTGAATTTGGATTTTGTTTGCTGAAAACAAGGGCAAGGGAGAAGGCCTCCTAAGAGGACTCTGTTTTTAAGAAAGCAGACCTTTTTCAGTAGGGTTTACCTGGATTTCTGATGACTGCTTTCAGAAGAGCAAAAGTCTCTGATATCTAAGAACTGGTTGCTCGTTTTCCCCTTTGTATTTTTTGCTTTTCCACAAGCAATGGAGATAGCTGAGTAGAACTAGTCACTCAGCTATGCTCTAGAAATGAGACAGTTCTTCATACAGATACTCACATGACCCATGGCAATTCAGGTATTTGTCTACATGTTGGCAAATCAGTCATCTTTATCCCTTCCTTTGAACAAAACTGTGGTCTTTGTACCGTTGATATTGTTACTCTTAACAGAACAGGTGCACTTTTCTGGAATCAATGAAATATGGTAAACTGCCTCCTCCTTGAGTCACTTGCAAAAGTGCAGCCAAGTTTACGAATAAATTCAGTCTTTCTGCATTCCTCATCCGTGACTAGGTTCCTTTAGCCACCCACCTATCCTTGCATTTGTCCTAAGTAGTGAACAGTTCTGCAATAAGCTGGGTTTCTTTGTTTTTGTAACTGGGAGGGTGCAGAACATATGCATATGGTGGTGAAAACATGTGGATAGAGTTTCCAGTCTGAAAGTTGCAATTATTTCTCTTTTTTTTTTTTTTGAAGACAATTATATACTCTAAGTGAAATCCACAGGGGAAATTGCATTTTATAGAAAAGAAGTGGTAAAAACTTTTCTAATGGCAAAAGAGGGAGATGCATCTGTGTGAGTTAAAATGCCAGCACTGCCACCCAGAATGCATGCAAAGTTCTGGCAGTTAACTAATGAAATTAAGTTTTCCACATGTTCGCTTGAAAACTCAGCAGTGTTGAGCTCTCCTAGCTGTTAAAAACTAGATGACATTTATTCTGTTTCCCAGTTTAGGACGTGTACCTGTAATGATATAATCGCTAGGAAGAAAAGCCACAGGGAAATTCTAAACCAGTATTTTCTTTTCCTGTTGACTGTACTACTTAGATGATGTAGATGCAAACTAGTGGAAAATCTTCAGAGGAGGGAAAGAAATCAGTAAAATGTTGAGAACAAATGTTCTCTGAAGGTTTTTATTGACTAGTGTTGTTGACTCAAGTCTTTTTTTTAAAATAACATTGCAATGACTGTAGTAATGTCATTTTAGGTAAAAGGATGGTTTGCACTCACCCTTCTAAAGAAGCATCAGATTTAAAGTGACACTTTATTTATAAAGATTATACATGTTCACTAATGATACACACATTAATTTACAATAAGTTGTGTTATTGGCGTGTAAGAATTCTGCTTCATATCTGAAGAAACCTGGAAAATGAAAATTCCATTTGAACTCAAACTAGTATGAATGTTTGCATCTTTAAATTCTGCAAAACCAGTAATTACTCAAAGCAAATGAAAATGCAGGTACTAGCCCATAGTATGAATCCTGCAGGCTTCTACTGGCTTTTGTGGCTTTCTCCTAAAAGCTATGCCTTCTCTTTGAGACAGTGAATCAAAGTACACTTTGTGCTGAGGGCATGCATCAGGTTTCTCTGACAATTGAGTATAAAACTCCCAGTTGATTGTCTGGCAGCACAGAATTGTCTTGCAAGGAAATCTAATGCCAGTGCAACATCTTCTATGTAGAGAGATGTCTTCTCCCAGGCTTGGGATTCTGCCCCCTCAAGAATCATTTGTTAAGTCTTCCAGTGCTGTTTTGTGGTTTTCCTTTCAGAGAAAATCTCAGCTTTAGAGGGAAAGTACTCAAGATTCACAGCAAGGAATTTAACCATGAGGTGCAGTGCATTTTCAATGATTTTGGTGCTATTTTACTGATAAAATCTTGTGCTTTAGGTGTTGTGCACATGGACGCATAGCTGTGCTCACATACATCACTTGAGAAAATTTGGTCTCTAAGACTTTTCAGTTAGTTATGTGCAAGTTTTATTGCATTCATTTCAGAAATCTGATTTTCAAAGTGTTGGTCATGAGTAGTTAGCAAAAGGTCAAGAAAACATAGTTATTATATCCTAGTTAAACAGGAGCTCTAAACCCTGAGAAACCTCCTCTGCTGGATGGTAGAAACCAAGCCCACATGGTTTTCCCAGACACATTCCTTTATAACTGTACAGGAACATGATTCCAGTGTATTTCTATTATAGTATCACATCATCGTATAGAAAAGCCAATGCTGGTACGTACTATTGCTGGTACATACTGGGGCTAGCTCCTATAGCCTGTCTGCATGGCACAGTGCAGTGCTGTGCAGACATACTAAAGGGAACTCTGGTGCTAGACACAGTAGAATTGCATTAGCAACTTAATTGGCCCAGACAAAGAGCATTATGAACACTGTTACACAGTTAGGGCTCCAAAAGCAGTGTCTTTCAGCACTATCTCTAAATGGTGATAATTAGGTAGACCTGCCTGACCAATTTGGTGGCCTTCTATGATGGGGCTACAGAACTGATGGACAGGGGTAGAGCAGTTGATGTCATCTACCTGGACTTGTGTAAAGCGTTCGACACGACATCCTTGTCTCTAAATTGGAGCGACATCAATTTGATGGATGGACCACTCGGTGGATAAAGAACTGGCTGGATGGCCACACACAAAGAGTTGTGGTCAATGGCTCAATGTCCAGCTGGAGACCAGTAACAAGTGGCGTCCCTCAGGGATCGTTGTTGGGACCGGTCTTGTTTAACATCTTTGTCGCTGACATGGACAGTGGGATTGAGTGCATCCTCAGCAAGTTTGCCGATGACACCAAGCTGGGTGGTTCAGTTGATACCCTGGAGGGAAGGAATGCCATCCAGAGGGACCTTGACACGCTTGTGAGGTAGGCTGATGCCAACCTCATGAAGTTTAACCATGCCAAGTTCAAGGTCCTACACCTGGGTAAGAGCAATCCCTGACATAGCTACAGGTTGGGCAAAGAAGAGATTCAGAGCAGCCCTGCGGAGAAGGACTTGGGGGTGTTGATTGATGAGAAAATTAACATGGGCCGGCAGTGTGCACTTGCAGCCCAGAAAGCCAACTGTATCCTGGGCTGCATCAAAAGAGCAGCGTGACCAGCAGGTCGAAGGAGGTGATCCTGCCCCTCTACTCTGCTCTTGTGAGACCTCACCTGGAGTATTGTGTGCAGTTCTGGTGTCCTCAACATAAAAAGGACATGGAACTATTGGAGCAAATCCAGAGGAGGACCACGAGGATGATCAGGGGACTGGAGCACCTCCAATATGAAGACAGGCTGAGAAGGTTGGGGCTGTTCAGCCTGGAGAAGAGAAGGCTGCATGGAGACCTCATAGCAGCCTTCCAGTATCTGCAGGGGGGCTGGGGAGGGACTGTTCATTAGGGACTGTAGTGATAGGACAAGGGGTAACGGGTTAAAACTTAAACAGGGGAAGTTTAGATTGGATATAAGGAAGAAGTTCTTTCCTGTTAGGGTGGTGAGCCACTGGAATAGATTGCCCAGGGAAGCTGTGAACGCTCCATCCCTGGCGGTGTTCAAGGCCAGGTTGGACAGAGCCTTGGGTTGATATGTTTTAGTGTGAGGTGTCCCCATCCATGGCAGGGGGTTGGAATGAGAATATCTTAAGGTCCTTTCCAACCCTAACTATTCTATGATTGTATGATTCTATTTGCACTGAAATCCACGCAGAGAACTTCTTGTCCACAGCTGTAAAGTTAAGTTGCAATGATGCAGCATGCCTATTCTTCCCAGAGGCAAAGAGAACTTGCAGTGCTTTTGTACTTTAAACATAATGACATGAAGTTCAACGGTGTGCAGCTTTCCCATACACAGGGTTGCTAAAGCTGTAATATTACATTACATAGCTGTTTTATATATATATATATATATATATATATATATGTACATATACATATCCATAGAATCACAGAATCATAGAATAGGCAGGGACACCTCGCACTAAACCATGTCACCCAAGGATATGTCCAACCTGGGCTTAAACACTGCTAGGGGTGGGGATATAATCAATGAATTGTATACCCAAGTGCACCACGTGAAATCATAGAATCATAGAATAGTTAGGGTTGGAAAGGACCTTAAGATCATCTAGTTCCAACCCCCCTGCCATGGGCAGGGACACCTCACACTAAACCATATCACCCAAGGCCTCGGCCAACCTGGTCTTGAACACTGCCAGGGACGGAGCATTCACAACCTCCCTGGGCAACCTATTCCAGTGCCTCACCACCCTCACAGGAAAGAATTTCCTCCTTATATTGAATCTAAACTTCCCCTAAGAAAACCGTAAGATTATTTTAAACCCATGCTTTTAGTCAACAAAGGTGCTTGCCAGGCAATGAAAAACAGGGCTTGAAATTGTTGTATTTTTTTTGTGGTTTCTTGTTGTTGTTGTTGTTGTTTTTTGGGCGGGAGGGGGGGATTAATTATTATTTTTTTTTCTGAAGTTATAAGTTAGTTTACTTTTTTAGGTCAGTCTTCCCATAGACTGAAATTCCACATTTACTTACCATTAAGTTACTAGCCATTTAATCTGATGACTGATTAATTCAATCTGATCTTTTCAGGCAAGGGATGAGGTATTTCACTCTCAGTTCTTTATTGACAAAGACAACAATTTAGTCTTTTTTGTTGTTTACTAATTTACTACACTGTGTATTTCTAAGCATCAATTTCTTTTAATGTATTTTCAGACTATTACAAATTATCATTTACATTTATGTCTCTTAAGATAGCACTGCCCCTGCTGCTATGATAGTATCATGCCTGGCAGTCAGTAGATGATATGCATTCCCATGACAAATGAAAAAATAGAAAGAGTTATATAAACCATATTTATTATCATGACATACCGTCAATTCTTCCCACTGTAAATTGATGTAGTAAATATTTAATCTTTTAGCATCCCCTCCAATCATGCTTAAGAAATTTATTTGATTGATTAAATATATTCCTTAAATATTTTTATGATAGTCCTTTAGCACAGGAAGTCAATAAAACCTTACTGTAAACACTCAACTGAAGGTAAAAAAAAAAAAATCAGGAGTCAGAGTATTGTCATAAACTTTTATTTATAAGCATTTTGTATTTCAAAAGCAATTGCTGAAGTAAGCAGGGGCTGAAGCGGATTGTTTCTTTAACCTTGAAATTATTATTATCATTAGTAAATGTCTCTTCTTAACTGTTTGAATTGCATCACCATGTTAAATAAAAACATTACTTTATCATACCCACAGTGCAATCTGACACGTTTTGAGTCAGCAATTTTTTTGTGGGTAGAATGTTTCTGGTGACAGTTCACATTTGGCACACTGACAAGTTCTTGGAGAGTCTGGCTCAACAAAGTCAGTGTCTTCCAAGTTTTTCAGCAAATGTTGAAAGGAGCAGGACTGGAGTGGTTACGTGCCACAGTATTTATAGTATTTATTGCAAAAGAGAATGAACTTTTTTTTTTTTTTTTTTAAGATTAAAGAAAGATTTTGGAGAATTTAGAAGTTTATTATTCTCCTGGTGGACTCCAGGCCACTAAGGATTTGATCTTTCTCCTGTTGAAATTGATAGCAAAATCCTCTATTATTTTTATATGATCAAACCCAAGAGGAAATGGAGTTCTGTGAAGCTACTAAACTCATAATATAAATGCAGCAAATATAACCTATGATGAATTTGAGCTAGATTCTTTTTTTGTTAGTGGCTGAGCACCTTACACAAGTCTTTTTTATATCTTTAAGAAAAAGCAGAGGCCCAAATGCAAAATCCAACATAAATCCTTATTACAGAATTTGTCACAGCTGAAAGTCCTGAACACAGAAATTAGGACACTGATTACTATAATTTATAAATGCATTTTCTTCCATTCCCCAATCCAGTTAAAAGATATTAGTCATCAAGTAAATCTTTGAAGGCTATATTTACAAAACTGCAATTTAAGCATTCAGTAAATTTCCATTTGATACAATTTCAGAAAAATGGAGGGCCAAAATTATTAAGACTTGATTTTTAGAACTGAAGGTACCAGCTGGCTTTGCACTAACAGTCAGAAGTATAACTTTTTGTTTATTCAGACAAAACTGATGTGCTAGAGAGCTAGAGCACCATGTAGCAGTATGCCTCTACCTTAGTGGTATCACCCTGAAGGGTTTAAGTATTGTGAGTAATGAGAGATACCGAGTTGCTGGAGCAGGTCCAGAGAAGGGCGTAGAGCGCAAATCATATGAGGAGTGACTATGAGAACTGGGGTTGTTTAGTCTGGAGAAGAGAAGGCTCAGGAGAGACCTTATTTTGCTCTCTACAACTACCTGAAAGGAGGTTGTAGTGAGGTGGGGGTCAGTCTTTTTCCAAAGAAACAAGTGATAGGACAAGAGGAAACAACCTCAGACTGCACCAGGTGAGGTTTAGATTGGATATCAGGAAAAATTTCTTCACTGATAAGGGTGATCAAGCATTGGAACAGACTGCCCAGGGAAGTGGTAGAATCACCATCCCTGGAAATGTTCAAAACCCATTTAAATGAGGCCCTTCTTACTAATATGGTTTAGTGGTGGAGTTGGCAGTGCTGGAGTGAAGGTTGGACTTGATGATCTTAAAGGTCTTTACCAATCTAGTTGATTCTATGATTCCATGATTCTATGAATTGATCATTTAAACTGAATGAAGGACTAGAAGATTGACATACAGCATCTTCACAGAAATCATCAGAGTAAGTACCAGAATAAGTACAACTAGCATCCATTTATGTACTAATCAAAACCTATTTTTTTATTTAGGAATGGATATGAACTGCTGAGATAGAAAGAAATTATAGTCATTACTACACCCATGAACTCATTAATTCCCAAGATTTCTGATCACTGGAATTAAGAGGAAAGAAGTCAAGAGAATTCCACATGAAGGGAATGTGTGTATGTTGACGAGAGACACTTATTACAGTTACACTAAGAAAAGACCATATACACAAACATGGAGCAATATATAGAGCTGGATTTAGCACTGAGAAAGCCCTAAGAAGGTATGAAAACAGTGTCTTTAGTTTTGGGCAATTCTTTTTAATAAAATCATTCAGCTGCACAAATGAAGAAGCAGAATAATGTTTCCAACTTTTCTTTCTAAACAATTTCATATCAGTAGCCAAGTTTTGAAGAAGCAGCCTTCATGTGAGCACTCCAAGTAATCAAATGTCATATGAGTATATTTAGAAAGGTCAGAAACAGCATCTCCCCATATTGTCTCTATCAGAGTGCAGAAGTGACAGAGCACACATGGCAAGAAGAAAACCTGTCAAGAATTTACGAGCTGCATAAGCTATTCTTTCAGAACTTCAATTTCTCTTCAGGCTAAATTCACTGTGAACTTTTAAAGGAAATTCTGAAGAATAAATGAGCACTTCTGCAGTGTGACCACATGCAGTGTCACAACCACCAAAAAAAGACTCTCAGTTGAACCTTCTTAACAGTTTCCTTCGTCCAATAAGCTTACTTTTGCCAAGTCCACATCTGCACAAATTATCTAAATAATCTTTTGGAAGAAGGATGGGCCACATCCTCTCTTCATCAAGTGTCTAACTTAAGGCAACCATTCAGTTCTTCTAACCCTTGTAGGTGCCTCAAGAAGCTTGCTCAGGACACCTTTCTATTCCATAAGAAGCAGAGTTCTCTGTCATATGTTCCCACCACCTATCTGCTAGTCATACATGAAAAAGTCAAGGAACTCTGGCCCTAGGACCATCTTAACAGCTCACTAAACATACAACAAATCTTTTGACAATCAACAATCTTAGGCATTTTTTAGAATGTGTGCACGTTTTATCTTTTATTGCTGCTTTTTCTTCTAGAAAGAATGTGAAAACTGGAGAGTTTTTCATGAGTTGTTTTTTAAAATAGAGTGAAACTAGCTGTTTTTCTGTGTCAGTTTTATCATGTTGCATTATTAACCCACAGTTTATAGTATTGGCTGTAACTATTAGGCTGAACTGCATTGTAAACAAAAGGGAAATTGACAGGGGAGGCAAAAACATTAGGGAAAAAATAGTATTAGGGAAGGTGAAAATGGAAGTAGAAGAAGAGACTGACAGACAGAAAGAAAAAGAAGAATAGGTACCTTGACAAACAAAAATAAAAGCAGAAGCAGTGTATCTTTGTTCTTGCTACCCGTGGCATAGGGGCTATGCCAGGGATAAGCCACATGACTCCTCAACTGCAGCAAAGCTAGGATGATTTCAGTCTACTGTTTCATACTACTTGGCAGGTATTATTAAGTTCAAATCAACATGACAAAGGAAAGAAACTTTTATTTCTGAATGCCTAGGCCTCGCACAGGACAAATACAGTAGCTAGACAGATGCAAATAAATTAAGAAAATTAAAAAGGAACTAGAAAGGCTGGAATGATTGCTGCCAGTAATCTGATTAAAGGCTTGAACCCACTCATCTTGTACCTGTAAACTTGTACCTTGACTTAATATGAGACCTGTCTGCGTTTAGGAGCTATAGGATTACACAATTATCCAGAATCTTGATGGTACTGATGCTATGTCCTCTGAAGTACAGAGAGTTTCATTCCAGCTGCATTTTGACAGCAAGGAAGCATTCTCAACCTTGGCCTTGCAGGCAAAGAGCTGCTCTCTTCAAAACCTAGACAAAGCTCAAATCAAGTTTAAAAACCTATTTCTTTGCTAAACTGTTTGAAGGATGTGAGAAACGTGTCTCCATACTTTCATGCCTTTTTTTTTTTTCCTTTCAGATACATAGTTGGTCATTACTAAGTGCCAGGTGCTCACAATCGTGTGCATGTGCAGCCCTAAGTACTGTTTTCAGATGTGTAAAACCACTATCATTTCACAGTATCATATGGACTCTCCAGGGGACCACATGTGTACTAGGCAAAACAAAGAATTTTGAGATTGATTCTTCAGAAAAGGTCAGATTTTCCTGTTTGATGTCCTCATCGCACTCCCTGTGAAATAAAGGGTATTTTCTGAGAACAGAACTTCAGAAAATATCTTTTTTCCTCTGCTTGCAAGTATAAACAAAATTGACTTATCTCAAATTGATGACCTTTTAATCCGAGTGGTATTTCACAGCTATGCATTGAGATAAACACATAATCTCAGGTTCATTATTTGGAGAAGCATGTGAAAAGGGTGAAGAGAGGCTAAAATTATCGTAATCGTAATGATGCAGCTTAAAATTCACAGTATTTTGGTATCCAAAGAAACAACTCAGGACTGTAACTTGTGTCTGATTTTCTTCTCCATTCGTTCTTGTGGGGTCATAAGATACATGCAAGCTGAAAATAAAGAGTACACACTTGAATGAGGTGGCCTTTACACCCTTCTTTTCACAGGTGCATAGGAGTACCAAGAAGGCAGTCTTGGATAAAAAATTCAAAAGTATCCAATACCATATTAATTTCCCAAAGGCTCAGCAAGTGTAATTGGCATAGAGTAACTTTACTAGTTGATACAGAGTATAGTGTTTCTGAAATACTTCATCTAACACATTTTTCAGTAAATCTCACGATTGTCAAATATTAATAAGCAGGATACTGAACGCCACAAAGGAGTGTAGCAGCTTTGCTAGCAGAGCAAAGATGTGGCAGAGAGAATAATTTGCTTAACATAGTAAGTTAACGTAGCTCAAAAATCAGCAGAGGAAAAATCCACTTTTACTCCCAATACAAGAATAATCCAATCTCCCTACAGAAATTTCCCCTGCAGAAATCTCCCCTGGAAAAGCAATAGACTATTATCCCAGCCATTAGGTGCAATTTATCAGCAGAGGCTGTGCTACTTGTTGAATGACATAGCTTTAGATAATTTGAAAGTATTAATCTGTCTGGGGATAATATTTCTGGAATAGTACTCATGTAGTCTGGTTACCTGAACACAGAGGGACTTCTTATGATGCCATCAAGCTAAGTTCTTTGTCGTAAGGTGTGAACTTCTGCATTTCTAAACGTGTTCCTTAAAAATAAAGTTCAAAGTCAAAACACAGTGTAATCAGCTACCACAGTCCCTGAAACAACAGCTGGGTTATGGAGGTGGTGATTGTGTAGATTTATCTAATGTAGAGTCCCTTGGCCAGTGAAACCATTAGATGTGTAGCTGCAAGCAGCATGGTCCTGCACTTAAGTTCCCAGGTGCTGCTGGTCCTCCTGGTCCTTTGCAAAGTCCCTGCAGGCTTTGCTGCCTCCTTCTCTATCTCACCTCCTGTCTTTATAGGAGGTGGCAGACTTACAGCTGCCTTGGCATTGCTCTTGCGGGCAACCCTCCCTTTAGCTCACTCAAACTGCCTGTTGTGTTATTGGGAGTGAATCTTTTAGCCATGTTGTTGGTCCAGGAGGAAGGATGGACATTTTAAAAGCCATGATACATTTAATTTTACAGTGCTTGGGTGAAATCCCCCCCCCCCGCATGGGTTCCTGAGTCTATGAGATTTGTACAATAGATTATAGGAATATATAATATATACAATATGCATGGAAAATTCTGCATGGTGTGCACTGAAGTTTCACAAGCAGAACAGCAGGTGTTCTCCTGGGATGCCTATGCAAAATCCCCACAGCACTTTTGTCCTATGTAGCACTGTACAAAGAGGCAGGGAAGAAGTGTGCAGGAGAAATGAAGTGTGGAAGAAATTAGGACACCAAACATTGTGCATGTTCAGAAGATTGTTGTTGGGATCAAGAAGGCTGATAGAGGAGCATGTGAAACTGTGACTACATGTACCCAGTATTTCTAACACAGCAGGTACCTGCTGGGGAACACAGGCAGTAGCCTAGGCTAGAAGCTGGAAAAGGGGCTGCTCAACAGCCCAAACTCCAGTGCTTTGGGACAGCGCTTTGGCAGAGCTTAAAAGGGGCAGATCAGCATGATGCTGAACACAAGCCATTACTGCTTCTGAAGACATGAGGCCTTCATGATTTAATACACAGCAGAAAAAGCTTGTCTGCAAACTGCACAAGGAGCATAAACTTGCTTCCCCAGGCAAGCCGTGACTAGTGCAGAAGGGTACGTGTTGTAGCAAAGTGTGTTTCTCAACTAGTACCACTGTACTATCAGAACTGTATGGTCACCAAGAGTCTCAGCGGCATGATAGAAATAGATGAAACATGTCAGGATTTATCAAAAGATAATCCAGTTGGCCTGCAATCAGTAAAGCAGTTATAACCCTACCCTTCCAGTTTACAATGTATTAAAAGAACATGATGCACAACCACCTCTTTCTCTTGCCAAGGAAATGTCCTTTTGCCCGAAGCAGAGAGTCATTATCCAGACGTTAAATAGTTTGTTGGAAATCATTAAATACTTAGTAGGCTTATAAAATAGTAGGTGACTGTTAGAGCTTCCTTAGTTGCTGTTAACAGAGAGGTGTCTTGCTGCTGTAAGGTGTTTTGCAATTCCATTGAAGTGTCACTCTGTCATTAAGGATTTAATGTAGTTATCACAAAGTTAAATTCCCTGCCTTATGGAAGATCTGGTTAGATGGCTGGAGTAATACCTCTGTTCTGGCTGGTAAACAGGTAACTATGTTTTTACTCACTTCCATACATGAAATATATGCTTTGGCTGTATCCTGCAGAAATCTGCTTTACACTTTGATATAGTGTTGCCCCATTGTTTAAATTGTTATATTTGATCAATTATTTCATTTAAACATTGGATATTTTCCCAGTTAAGACTGTCTTGCCATATCAGGTTGACTGTTTCTTTTCCTATATGCCATATGAAATGCAGTCAAAGGAAATATAATGTTTCATTAGATGATGCCATGATCAAAACCTGAACCAAACCACTGAAAAATCATACAGATTTCAGTGACAAGTGCTATTGATGTCAAAAAAATTCCAACACTACAATCAAAGTAAAAAGCGTCACATTTTCCCCTTTCACATTGCTGAAAGTAATTCCGATTTATAAAAAGCATGCAGCTCTGAGGAGAAACAGATGGATACCTATTATTAATGAATTTGCTACAAAGCTGTAGGTTGCATTCCACAGGTTTTATCCTCCTCCAGTAGGGTTTTTTTCTTTCACTTCACCAAGCACAGGACTTAGTCCCTTGTGACCTTTTTTTCCCCTGTTTTCTGATTACTAAGCTGCCTTGCGTTGAGAAAAACAGTGCAGCTACACTATTACTCTACCTAAGTAAGCTGTGGGGATAACTGAAACAGAAACTGCTCAGTAGCTAATTGGTACTGCTTTCTGTTACAAAAAAAAAAAAAAAAAAATCTCAGATACTGTCATTGCCATCCCTGTTCTGGTTGGTCTGCTGTTCACTGTCATTGCAGGTAATTGCTGCAATGTGATTGCTGGAAAGGCACACTACAGGAAGCATGGTGGAGCAGGTTATCTGGCAGTTTTACAGCATGTTGCTGTCTTCTCTTTGACACAGAATAAGACAGTAGTAGTAGCGTTATTAGTGTTAACACAGCCATCTCCAATGAAGGAAGCATACTAAGTGGTTAGCAGACCTGCTGCCCAAAGAACTTAAAATTTAAGACACACAAGCAAATAAAGCACAAGCCAGGGAGGTATCTGTGCACAGGTGGAGTACTTCCCAGAACAGATGGGTGTTCAAGACCATCTCAAGGAAGGAAATTAAACTGGCATAAGCTTTTTCTTCAGTTTCTTTTTAATTGGCATATACAGTATTTTTATGAACAGAGCTAGAGTACAAAGTAGGAACTATGCAATTTTTATTAATTTCTGACAAATGTGAATATGGAAAATGACAAATAAAATAAACAAGGAGATGCACGATGGCAAGCCACCAGGTTCCAGTGAATTCTCATGTGAATATGATTAAACTTCAGCAGTAGCTCTGGCTCCCACACTTGTCAGTTTATTTAGCAGTCTCCTAGACTGCTCTCAAATTCCAGAATTGACGGGAAAACCAAACTATTTCACTGGCTTTAGAATGAACAAGTCAAAACTCTTTGGGATCCCTGTAAATTTGCTTCTCTAACAATCACTGATTGAGGTTCAGGGGTGTTTCTAACCACCAGTGGGTTAGAAATGGTTGTTACTTCCCCATTTACATCCTCCTAGGCAGACAAATAGTGAAACTTTTAATGGAGTTGTGAAAACAACACGTTCAGCTCAGTCATAATGAGAAAATAATTTCTCAGAGAAAAGTGGGAGCATGGGAGTTTACAGCCAATGCAACATTTAGCTGGGCTAGACACCCAGAGGTTATCAGCTGAACACTGAAGACAAGCTGGGGCACTTGTGCGCCTGCCTGCCATGGGGGCTGCAGTGCAGCTGTGCCTGTGGCATGGGTGGTGTAAGAGGTACGGCCTATGCCCTTCTTTCTCTGGCATTGTGGCAATTTCAGGAAATAGTCCATCTGCTGCCTGCATGCCCTTCTGCTTCATCACAGCATTCAGGCCTTTGAGCAAACAGCAAACAGTTCAGGAAGTGTGTTAAGTGTTTCTATTACTCTTTTTCTTACGTGCTCCCCTAAAATATCACTAGAGTGAAGCAAGTGCAACGTATCTCTAGTATCTATTTAAGTGCAACAGAGAGTAACTCTGTACTTTATAATTTAAAATACACACCTGTTATTTTTTTATGTACAGTTACTACCTATGGATAGAAGGGTTCTCTGGGAAACCACTCCCTGCTCAACATGATGTTGCTTCTATATTTAACTTCTAGTTTATATCTGGGGAGGTGAGGATACAGAGAATGCATGGGAGAAGGGGAATGATTTTTTTATTTTTTTTTTTCTTCTGTTCAATTTGTGGAAGATTTTGCACTGGCTTTTTCAAAATAACAGATTTTCATCACAAATGTGAACTATTTTAAAAAAGCTATGACTGAAGATCTTAGCCATTTTCTCATCCCCCAACATATTTAAATCACATTCATGCTGCTACTGAGTTTTACAGAACCAGTAACCAATGCTGGCTAACTGGTTAACCAAAGAGTAAAACTCTGTACACGGCCATGAATATGAAGTTTTTCCACATTTCCTACTGAGACCTTATCTCATACTTATCACACAGACCAAATAAAAATGGAATTTAATTGACGTCACTTCACACTAGAATATTAATGAAGCCAGAAAATATCTGCCTAAGGAACTTGATCTTAACGACTGAGGTATCTTACCTAGGGAAGGATTTTGTGCTTTCTGACAACATAATCTGAATAACCTAAATAAGGAAATATGTCAGTTCGCAAATTCCAATTGCAATTTTGCCTCATGAAAGTTTTATGTATAAAGTAAGGGATATCAGTACACCTAAACAAATCTGTACATGAAAAGGTGGTCATACTATTTACTGCTTCTTAGTTAACCCCCTTGTTTGGCACTGTTTTTAACATATTCATATGCTAAAGTAATCAGCCTTTCCGCTGTAAAATACCTGAAACTAATTTTCAACTGTGGATGATCACATTATTCATATAAATGCATAAAATTCACTTAAAGTGTAGCATTTCCTGGACAATCATTCCATTCAAGTGCCCAAGTGTACAAGCCAAAGTAAATGCACTGCCTGGCAGAAGTAGTTGACTCACTCACTTTATTTCACTTATATGTCTATTTTGGTTTTTTTTGGTGAAATAAATAAACCTGTGCTTTCTACCTGGCCTGAAACAGTGAGCTTTCCAAACTTTATCATGTTTATAAAGAACATCTTAGGATGTCTCCTATTCCTGCTACATCCTGTTAGAGATCAGGGTGTCTGGAAATGATAATAGTAGATCCATGTAAGAGCAGATTACTGATAGTAACAAAAAGTAGCAGCACTGGTAGTGTTTCTGTGGTGTTCTGTACAGAGGTAGCTATTCATAGCCCATTAAGCTATGAATGACTTTGACATATGAAGTCTGAGTAATGCCCAACATAAGTCAATAACATACTAAAATCCATATTTTGAGAAAGAACTTTATATTGTTATTAGGTAACTTAGCTGATCCATCCTTTTCAAATACTACGGGAGTTCTCGCATGCAGAAAACCCGTCTTCCTTCACTTTCCTCTTTGACGAATTGCTATGTCGGCGGCGCTGCTCCCTGCCCTCGCCATGGGCCAGCTGAGGCAGAGGCTCATGCTCCTGGAGCTCAGGCCTGTTCCCAAGACGCAGGGTCTGCTGAGGTACCTATAGGCCACAAAAAAATAAAGGTACTCATTTCAAAATTAGCTTTCTGAGGAGTACCCTTGTTTAGGCTGGAAATCTATAAAAGCGTGTGTTTTGGGTAAAGACTGAGGGACAAAATACTCTTTTAACTTGAAGAAAAGGCATCAGGCTGGTAGAGGAAACAAACCCTGGGAATGCAAGGGTTATAGTTTTACAAGCAAGCACAAGGAAAAACTCGCACTCTTAAAACTTGCACGGCTACCATAAATGAGATCATCTATTTCGGTTTCAAACTGAGCAGCTGTGTGTGTGGCTGCACGTCAAAATAACGCGAGACAACAAAAAGCACAGGAGACCCTTCATTTTGCCGTCTTTGCTGTTTTAATGCGAACTGCCCGTTAGGTGGTGCTCCTACAGTACTGTGTGCCAGGGAAGCGGCTCCCAGGCAGGGCGCGCAGTGCTGTGCTGTGGCGTAAGAGGGAACTAATTGAGCTCTTTCACACACGACGTGAAAAAAATCATCATTTTAAACTTCCTTCTCAGAAGCCGGTCGTTGGCAAAGGCACTTGCCAGTCTTCTGCTCCAAGTACTTCTCTTGTTACCAGCTTTTTACCGTGATCAGTGGTTAGCTGATGCTTGATGTATTTTTATTGCTGCAGTACAAAGTTCTCTCCACTTCCCGCACTGCTAATGAGTAAGGGAATAGGAGAAGTGTGGAGACAAGGAAGCTGAAGAAATACCTCCGAGCAGTGTGATGGTGTGCATGGCCCTTCTCTGAGTTCCCGGTTGAGTCCTGGGATGCTGCCCTAGCTGTTTGCTGGATGGGGAGGGGAGCAGGGAGTGAGAAGGGAGTGTTTCTAAATAAATGGTAACATTTTCTGTGGAAAAAACTTGTTCTGTCATCACAGTTTTCAAGCTTATCCACTTTTTGCTTTCTCACCTTCTTAATAATGAGAAATTCTCAGTTTTGAGGAAATGTGAGGAGACGTCTTGCAGTGTTCTCAATACTTCCTCATACTGCTGTTACATTACAAAAGCAGGAAATGTCACGTGTGTACACAGGGTGTAAGAATACACAGTTCTCTAATATTCTTGGGCCTGTGAGAACAATAGCATTTCTCAAGACTGACTGTGTTGCATATTACACAGGGCGTTCTTTCTCTGCTAAGTACTTGCACCAAGAGAGAGAATGAACTGTTTCTCAGCTGAGTGTATTTTCTTCTGGCTACAAAGATAACTGTTAGCATAGTCAATTTTTCCATCTCAGAGCAAAGCTATGGCTGATGTCACTAGAAACATGTTTCTGTCCACACGTGTTAGAGAAATAGCAGCTTTCTGGGCCAGAATGAAGCCTCAGATTATAGCTTTCCAACACAGGCAGGTCAGTAGTCCAGTTGGTGTCAGCTGCTGTTTAAGTACTGTGTTAGCTAGAGGATGTCTATTTCTCCACCAGGACTGGGCATGATTCTATCTAAGTGTCGAAACAGCACTGGTTCTTTGCCCTTTTCGGTGCAGTTCAAGTCTGTTAAGTTGCTTACATGCGCTGATCACCCTCATTTTGTCATATGCGATTCTTTGTATTTTAATAAAAGCATTTTTTAATTTTAAAATATGCCTCCTCCCTCCTTCCCTTTCCCTTTCCTTTTCTCTTTTTCTCTTTTTTCTCTTTTATTTTCTTTTTCTCTTTTCTTTTCTCTTTTCTTTTTTCTCTTCTTTTTTCTTTTTTTTCTTTTTTTCTTTTTCTTTTTCTTTTTTCTTTTTTCTTTTTTCTTTTTTCTCTTCTCTTCTCTTCTCTTCTCTTCTCTTCTCTTCTCTTCTCTTCTCTTCTCTTCTCTTCTTCTCTTTTCTCTCCTCTCTCCTCCCTCTCCTCTCCCTTCCCGTCCCTTCCCTTCCCTTCCCTTCCCTTCCCTTCCCTTCCCTTCCCTTCCCTTCCCCCTTCCCTTTTCCCTTCCTTTCCCCCTTCCCTTCTCCTTTCCATTCCCCCTTCCCTTCCTTTTTTCTTTTCTTTTCTTTCTCTTTTCTTTCTTTTCTTTCCTTTCCTTTCTTTTTCTTCCTTTTTCTTTCTCTCCCTTTCTCTCTTTCTTCTCACCCCAGCACTCACAGGCATCTAAGGCACTAAATAAATCATGCTGTTTTAAACTGAATGTGGTTGTTCTTTTGATTGTTTTTGCTAACAATCCACATCTAACAAACGGGGACATGCTACACGCTTATAAACAATTTCTATTGTGTCACATTTTCAGGTGGGACTAGGTCTTGCCTCTGCTTCTTTTGATTATGACAGCCACCCCTTACTGCTGGTGAGTACAAGCAGCACACTGCAGACAGCTTGGCTAGAACAATTCTGGCCCCTGGCAAAGCTGGGCATGTGCCACAGGAATTCATATTTCCTCTTAGGCAGGTTAATAAAGAAAGGACTCAGACGCTTCTCTCTCTTCAACTTTCACGTTTTCTCAAGGGTTTTGTCATAGAAATCCTCAGTCTTTTTAAAGGAGAGTAGATAAACATCTCCAGTAATTTGGGGCAATAGTTCGATACCTATGCAGGACAGATATTATGGCCTCTCCACAGCTTCCCAGTCTCTGACTCAGCGTAACTTGTCCCAGTGTACAAGCAGTTGTATTTTTGCCTTATGAACAAATTACTAAACCTTCAGGTTTTTCCATCTGCAGAATTCACGGCTCCAGAAAACCACAACAGAAGTAGCACGGTGCTGCACTCCTTTAGATCTGGGGCTGCTCAAGCAGCTTCTTGGTATTGTGAGACCATGGTGGCCACAGTGAACTGGCCAGCATGCAAGCCAAGAGAGACTCTAGGAAAGCTTAAACCTGAAACAACAAAGAGTTTGAGTGTATTTATGGTTTTATCTTGCTCTCTAATAGTAACAAACTCTTCCTTTTCCCCTCTTCCCCCCCCCCCCCCCCCCCGCCCCTTCTTTGCTGACAGTGATGGCTTAGATCTTTTACAAGTTTGAAAACACAGATCTCTCCAATAGATTGGTAAACTAAGATATCACTCTTTCAAAGATTTGAGTGCATTGGGAAGAACATGGATTCAAAATAGTGTTCAGGATAGCATTTAAAGGAATTAAAACATTATTTGGAATATAAATGTGAGTCTCTTTTTAAACAGCGTAAAAGCATTCATGTGGGCATGATGTCTGAAGGACACAGAGAAATATATGGGACAGAGGTAACACCTTTTTTTTAGACCAGAGCAAAATGCAAACTGAAAAATTACCTAGAGTTTAAGCAGTTATCTGCAAACTGGTCATCTCTTAAAGAAAATGCATCTGGTATTTGTGAATTAGAGGGGCCATTCATTTGAATTAATAATGAAAAGGAATTTGCCTACAGAAAGAGAAGGAATGTTTCTTAGCTTGTTTAAATTACTAGTGTAGATAAAGGGATATCTTGAAATGTCTTGTTTTCAGCTGATTTGTGGTTGGAAGGAAATTCCACCTCTTTCATATTATCTAACCCTTTCCTAGGTTGTGATTCTCTTGCTCAAGTACCTCATATAAGAAGTCTTAAAAAAAGCAGCAAGCAAAGTGAGAGGGCAGTAGCCTGCGTAATAGAGCTAGCTAATGACAATAATTTCACAAGTGTGCAGCCAGAACCTTCACAGGCTCTGCACACAGGACTGAGCAACTCTCAGACCTCTCAGACAACTGGGCTTCAAGATACTGTGAAACTCTGTGAAGGAGCAACGGAAAGGGCCAAGGGGTGGGGGAAAAATCTTTATCATGGAGCTCAGTAATGAAGGAATTGCTTTGCAAAACTGCTTGTTTGCCTGTGTAGTCATTGTAGGACTCAGAACTTAATGGGGACAGAGGTTCAGATAATGAAGTCATACCACCTGTCCTGGAGCTGGAACTGCATTGTGAGGAATTCCTGGCAAACACAAGCACTAAACATTAATGTCCAGGGTAATGGTTCTACAGGCTTTCTTTTCCCCATGTACCTCTATTGAATCACTTCCTTTGCACACTAGGTTGCAGGGTGATTTTTACTTTCCCTTTTTCTCTCTGAGCACAAGGAGAGAGAAAAACTTACATTTTATATGTCAGTGAGGATATGTGATACATATCCCAGCCTGTGTCTACATGAGACTATGCTAACAGCAAACCTTACTTCCTCTGTCCTCTGTGACACTCTACTTCAGGCAGGGCAGATTTTTATCTTTCTGAGCAAATCAGGTTTATTTACAACAACATGCACTTTTCAGATTTCACAGGCTCAACAGACTTTGTAGGAGTTTGCGAAGTGTAAGGACACAAGAAAAGGCAGATACAAGAGATTCAACTCTTGTTTGCACTGCAGCCACTCCATGCTGTAACTGCTACTCATTCAGTGTGTATTTGTCCTGCATACCCATGAGTTAATTGTGCAGATACTGTACAAATTGTACAAAGAAACCCCCTGCATTAAGCTTCTGGCCATCTAAGTGAAGGTGCCAAAATCAGTCTCCTTCAGCACTTATATTTCTTACCTAGAGAGAGGCATGACTTGTGGCACAATGTAAGTATACATATGTGAGTGAAAGTGCTGCTGTATCAGATGGATTTCCATTTGCATGTGTATCACTGCAGTCTGCACTACAGACTGTGGCCTGTTCTACAAGCAAAGGAAGGTGCAGAACCGGGAAACTACATAAAGGTGAGAAGATCCATGGAGAAAATGTGCCAAATATGTGCCAACTACTTTCACAGGCAAAACATGCAAAGCAAGCGTCCCTCAAATCATTAGTCGCGGATGAATTTACTACATGCCAAGAAAATATATTGCTGCCCGTGGTTCCTGACGGAAAGAGCAGCACGCTGTGGTGGCCTGTACCTTCCTCTAGGGGTCACAGAAAAATACGTCCTCAGCACATACACTGAAGGAAAAAGATTCATCACTGACAATCCAGCGTGGAGAGGAGAATCCAGATGTAGCTGACCTCAGGGGCCGTTTACTTGATAGAAACAGAAACAACAGGGATATTTTTACTATACTGCGAGTAATTGCTGGCACATTTTAACCATGCTGTAGCAAGGCAGAGACATACTATTTTGGCAGAAGACACCACCAAGTGCTAGAGCATAGGCACTGCATGTAGGCTTCACCAAAGAAGCAGCTGTTACAAAACATGCTAATTGCCATGTACAAGCTTTTTGCCATGCTAGATGTATTTTTGCTGCAATGCCAAAACAAACTAAAGGCCTTTCACATTTTAAAAATATATATTACCTTATGCAGAACGTAGTACTGATGTATTTCTACAGCTTCCAGCTGAGAAATCAGCTTGTTTCACTCAAGGTCCCCTACAACATACTATATAGTACATGCATGTACTGTAGCTAGTGTGACTGAAAAGATAACCTACTACTTTATTTTATGCTTAGGAGAGCAGTTATTGTAACCAAATGTGTGCAATTGGAGTTCTTCATGGCACTGCAATTTTTAAAGGAATGAGGAATTTAAATGTCTTCAAATAGTTACAAGATTAAATATTGAAAAACCCTGGGCTCTTCCTGGCACCCTGAACACACTTCTGCTCCCATGGGCTGTGTTCTAGGGCAACACCCACCTGAAGAGAAATGAGGAAAAGCCACCCCATGATCACCTTGCGGGCCAGGGGGCCTGTGGTCCTGGAGCAGAAGTATTAGCACTGCTGGAAGGTGCCTTCTAAGGGGCTTGTAGGTTTCTGTCTGACCTGAAAGTCCTGAAAGCAGATGAAGAAAGGGAGACTTTGCTGAAGCATCTCATATAAATTGCTAAGTGTGAGAAGCTAGTTTTGAATCTGCTGCACCCAACAGGACTGTGTAATTGTCAGGGTTACATTCTCTCTTAATGCAAGAGTAGAAGGCGTTTACATAGTGTCTAAAATCCTAATAGCATTATCAGTTTCAACTCTTTGAAATCAAATAAATAATATTTGTTTCTAGGGCATATCATAGCCCCAGCTTGTTGGCAGCTTCACTGTCCGCCAGTTTTATCCATGCGTTGAAGAGATTGATATATACCCATTGAATTTAGCCAAAATTTACTATTTTTCAATAATAATGATTACCAATAGAAATATAATTTACCACTATTTATCAGCACCTGCATTTGCTTCTCACATAAATCACTACTAATACCTGAGTCAGATTTTCTCACAAATCTTTTACCTCTACTGAAAACCAGCGTGACTATGACGTACATTTAGCAATATCTTCAGGTTCAAAAATGTACTTGTGGGATTGTACTTATGTACTCATATACTCATGGGATTCCTGCTTTAGCCCAGCATTTAGACTACTGCAACTTATGTTGTTTTCCTGTATGTTAATACTACTTCACTCTTTTTTTTTTTTTTTTTTTTTTTAATTACTTGCTTCCCTTTACGCATTCTCTATGTGTCGCATTGTGATATTTCATGTGTATTGAACCAGCTCCTTGAGAACCCTGCCCACTTCAGTTACTGGGTTTGACCTGGCTGGAACTCCTGGCTAAATCTGCAGTGAAGCCAAAACTCCATCATTCAGGCTTAGAAAGATTTGGCTTTTTAATTTTCTATCTTCTGTTCTGTTCCTCTTCTGACCCTGATTTCTGGCAAGCCCCTGGCGAACTCACTTCATGCTCTTCTCCAGCAGTCTCTTTAGGGATGCATGATGAGATTTAGTGGTGAAGGCAGAGATGTCTTGTAGCACACAACAGCTACGGCTACATATACAGTAACTCACTGTATTATATTTGGATACATCTACAATAGCTTGTTGCATTATAAATGGATACATATACAATAGTTTAGTATATTATGCTTTGATACATATTCTTGCAGCACACAACAACTAGTATACAATTAATCAAATAAGCGTATGGGAACTTAACCTTTAAAACTTGTTAACAGTTCACTATTTGTGTATCTTAGCATATTCCAGTTTCTTCTTATCTTGCTTGCACCATTACTTTTGCTTCCTTACCCACATCCTCCTTCATCCTCAGTTCATGTAGAGTTCCATGCAGGCACTTGCTGACTTGGGAACGTGGCCATTCTTTGCTAAAAATCCATCCACATCTCCCCCTTTTTCTTGTTGCACAAGCCAAACACGCTTCATAGCATTCATTGTCATACATTGAAAAATATACGGCAGCAAAATCAGAATTGTCAGAATGACAATAAACACCATTAATCCACCTTTTACTAAAGAAACCAGCCAACCTTGCAGTCCCCATCCACCTAATAAATTGTCCAGCCAAGAAGCTTGTCCATCCTGGTACATCATATGTAGGATTTTAGTATGCTTCTATATTTTATTTACACTCCGCAATACCTTCCCTGATTGGTCTATATAGCTACAACATGACTCATTAAGCAAAGTACATATACCACCAGCTTGGGCCATCAAAATGTCTAGAGCTCTTCTATTCTGAAACACTATCTGTTTTAATGAATCTGTCTCCTTTTGTATGCCAAAAAGAGCTTCTGCAGTCCGATTGGCAATAAGCTCCATTTCTCCTGATATGTTAGCTATTGCTCTTTCTAGTTGGGCTACTCCCAAAGTAGGTATTAAGGCCCTCACAAAACTGTGGTAGCCAGTACCATAGGTTACAAGTGGGTTGTTGACACTTCTGTCAGTTAGATCCCCATAGACCTCGTACTATGCCGTGAAAATCACTATGATTATATAGTTTTAGTGGAGGGGCTAACATTCCCATACTACACTGGCCTGTCCACTTTCCTGGCAGCTGCTTTCTAGCTTTTCGATCCACACAAAGCCACCAGTATCTGTCTGAGAGATTCCAAGAGACGTTAACTGCAAACAATATGTTAGTTGTAGCACGACCCCATTGGTAATCAGCCCACTGCTGTGATCCAGTTCCATTGGTATATTTTCCCTTGGAATGAGCACCAGTGGGATGAGCTATTTTTGATTTCACAGCTGACAGTTTCCTGATGACATATTGATTTGACCCATATTGATTCCACCCATGGAATAGTTAATATATGGAATTGAGTTGTTAACTAGTTCCCACCTAAAGATCGCTGCTTCCACAGCTGCAGTGGCTTGTCTACACTGATATGTGTTCAAAAGGCTATAAGGGTTAAGACTCATCCAGTTACTTAAAGGGATTCCTAATAGCAGTATATTAAATTGCTCTATGTTTCCACACACCCAACAATTTTTTACTTTTGTGTAATTCACTACTTTTTCCAACAAATCTACATAAGTGTTGGCCTCAAAAGCAGCATCAGCTATCTGAAATACAAGCATGATTATTGATAAAAAGAACAATCTATTTACACTCATGTTTGTTCTTGTGCTTCCAAGCAAATAACTTCTGACAATCACGTTTAGTTTTCTCCCAGTGCTCAGGAGAAATCTGCCATATATATGGCACTAATAGAGGCTGTGAACATTTAAACTTTAGAATAGCTATTAATGTTCTGTACTTCAAAGTCTGTCTTTGCAACTCGAATTCTCCTTCTAAATATCTAGGTGTAAGTCCTGGTTCATGCCCTGTAACAAGTAATATACGAGCCAATTCATGAGCCTGCGTAAGCGCTTGGTGCGCACACCATTCACAAGGACTCTGCGCAAGAGGTGGTGTGACCCATAACTGCTGATTACACTCTATAAACACTTGCGCAATACCCGCGGCTCACAAGACCTGCACATTGGACAAATTAAACAAAATTATTCAGTTGATTCATTCAATCACCGACAAGGGGGGTATTCTGGCTCTCCTTGGGTGGCGCTGACTCTTTCCAGGGTTTCACCCACCGAGCTGGCACCCACCGTGGACCGGAATCTGTAATTACACATATAACCTCGACCAGTTAGTTTTACTTCCTCAGGTGCCTTCCAAATACCGGTTTCCAAATCTTTGTACTGGACCAGAATACCCTAAGTTTTAGTCATATAACCTGAACCTAACACCTGAACATGTATTATAGCAGCAGGGTCATTAAAGTCTCCTGTCAATCGCAAAAAATTCCTAACATATACAGCTTTCTGTATCCTTGCTACCGGTGTAAGTCCTTCTTCCCCCGTTTTTTGTTTTTCCAATGTCGTGGTTTAAACCCAGTCAGGTAACTTGTTCACTCACTCCCAGTGAGTGGTGCCAAGCTGACAGCAATCGAGGTCCGTGTCCGTCTCCCCCTCCCCCCCCGCCCCGCCCCGGGGCTCTCCCCTTCCCCGCTCCCGGAGGAACGGGGAGGAGGATCGAGAGAGTGCAACTCCTACGGGTTGAGACAAGAACAGTCCAGCAACAAATCACCACCGCTACTATCAGCTAAAACAATGATAAGGGAAAATAACAAGGGAAGAGAGTACGATACCACCGATACCACCGGCCAAGAAAGCGAGTTCCACCCGGAAGCCCCTGTCCTTCCGGGTAACTCCCAGTTACCCCTCACCCCGGGCATGACGTGCTGTGGTATGGAATACCTCCCCGGCTAGCCCGGGTCAGGCGCCCCGTCTCTGCTTCCTCACAGGTTCCCCTCCTCCCTGTCAGAGCATGAGCCTCACAGAGTCCTTGGTCAGGGTAAACATCACTTAGCAACAAC
Organism: Pezoporus wallicus; assembly: GCF_028554395.1. NCBI lineage: Eukaryota > Metazoa > Chordata > Aves > Psittaciformes > Psittacidae > Pezoporus > Pezoporus wallicus. The sequence continues at coordinate 519,299 of NW_026642858.1, read as the reverse complement.
CGAAAACATCGGCTTCACCAACACTGTTCTCAAGCTGGAAGTCAAAACACAGCACTGCACCAGTTAACACAAAGGAAAAACGTGACTGCTACTGCTGAACCCAGGACATTATCCACCCCTTATTCCATACCATTCACGTCGTGCTCAGATCCCACATTTTCAATACACCATCGCTCTCCCACATATATACATCCATATACATACAGACCAAGAGGAAAAGATCATTTTCTTAGTGCATGGACCAATCCCTATAATGCTGCCGAGTCCATTCGGTCCATGATGTTCAAAGTTCATTCTCTGTTGGGATGATGGCTGGAGGGAAGTCAGGGCCAGTCGCTGGTGACCTGGAGACATCTAGTTGATGGGCTATAAAAGCATTACACAGCAGGCAACAGCATACAATTGAGTTCACTGGCTGTTTTCCCCTAAAATCAAATCCCCTTGAGGTATACATCGGACTTCCCCATCTTCCCGCATTACCCACCAAGTATATCCAGGTCCCTGAGCAAAAGCAATCCCACGAGTGGGTTTGCCTTTACCTGAAGCAGGAATAACCCAGACTGTCTTCCCCAGCAAATTCTTCATATGCACCACGGGAACTTTGTCCCCCTCTACAATATGCAAAAGTTCTGACTGGGCTGGGCCAGCCCTGTTGGCAGATCCTCTGGTGTTGACCAACCAGGTGGCCTTTGGTAAGTGTGTATCCCAATGCTTGAAAGTTCCCCCACCCATTGCTCTCAGTGTAGGTTTTAACAGCCCATTGTACCGTTCGATTTTCCCAGAGGCTGGTGCATGGTAGGGGATGTGATATACCCACTCAATGCCATGCTCTTTGGCCCAAATATTTATAAGGTTATTTCGGAAATGAGTCCCATTGTCTGACTCAATTCTCTCTGGGGTGCCGTGTCGCCACAAAATCTGTTTCTCAAGGCCCAGGATGGTGTTCCGGGCAGTGGCATGGGGCACAGCGTATGTTTCCAGCCACCCGGTGGTTACTTCCACCATGGTAAGCACATGGCGCTTGCCTTGGCGGGTTGGTGGCAGTGTGATATAGTCAACCTGCCAGGCCTCCCCATATTTATACTTCAACCATCGTCCTCCATACCAAAGAGGCTTTAACCGCTTGGCTTGTTTAATTGCAGCACGTTTCACACTCATGAATAACCTGGGCAATAGTGTCCATTGTTAAGTCCACCCCTCGGTCACGGGCCCATCTATATGTTGCATCTCTGCCCTGATGGCCTGAAGTGTCATGGGCCCACCGGGCCAAAAATAATTCACTGTTATGTTGCCAATCTAAGTCCATCTGAGCCGCTTCAATCTTAGCCACTTTATCCACTTGTTGGTTGTTCTGGTGTTCCTCAGTGGCCCGACTCTTGGGTACACGGGCATCTACATGACGTACCTTCACCACCAGGTTCTGCACCCTGGCAGCAATATCTTTCCACAGTGCAGCAGCCCAGATGGGTTTACCTCTGAGTTGCCAGTTGCTCTGCTTCCATTGCTTCAACCACCCCCACAGGGCATTTGCCACCATCCATGAGTCAGTATAGAGATAAAGTACTGGCCACTTTTCTCGTTCAGCAATGTCCAGGGCCAGCTGGATGGCTTTCACCTCGGCAAACTGACTCGATTCACCCTCTCCATCAGCAGTTTCTGCAACTTGTCGTCCAGGACTCCATACAGCTGCCTTCCATCTCCGATGCTTTCCCACAATACGGCAAGAGCCATCAGTAAACAAGGCATACTGCTTTTCACTTTCTGACAGTTTATTATATGGTGGGGCCTCTTCAGCGCGCATCACCTCCTCCTCTGGTGACATTCCAAAATCTTTGCCCTCTGGCCAGTCCATGATGACTTCTAGAATGCCTGGACGACTGGGATTTCCTATTCGAGTTCGTTGTGTAATTTGTGCAGCCCATTTACTCCATGTAGCATCAGTTGCATGATGTGTAGAGGAGACCCTGCCTTTGAACATCCAGCCCAGCACGGGCAGCCGGGGTGCCAGGAGGAGCTGTGCTTCAGTGCCAATCACTTCTGAAGCAGCTCGAACCCCTTCATAGGCTGCCAGTATCTCTTTCTCAGTTGGGGTATAGCTGGCCTCAGATCCTTTATATCCCCGACTCCAAAACCCGAGGGGTCGACCTCGAGTCTCCCCTGGAGCTTTCTGCCAGAGGCTCCAGGTAGGACCGTTCTCCCCAGCTGCAGTGTACAGTACATTTTTTACATCTGGTCCGGTCCGGACTGGTCCAAGGGCTACTGCATGAACTATCTCACGTTTAATTTGCTCAAAGGCTTGTTGCTGCTCAGGGCCCCATTTCAAATCATTCTTCTTCCGGGTCACATGATAGAGAGGGCTTACAATCGAACTGTAATTTGGGATGTGCATTCTCCAGAACCCCACTGCACCCAAGAAAGCTTGCGTTTCTTTCTTATTAGTTGGTGGAGACATTGCTGTTATCTTGTTGATCACATCTGTGGGGATCTGTCTACGTCCATCTTGCCATTTTATTCCCAAAAATTGAATCTCCTGTGCAGGTCCCTTGACCTTACTTCGTTTTATGGCAAAACCAGCTTTCAGCAGGATTTGGATTATTTTCCTCCCTTTCTCAAAGACTTCTTCCTCTGTATCGCCCCACACAATAATGTCATCAATGTATTGCAGGTGTTCTGGAGCTTGCCCCTGTTCCAGTGCAGTCTGGATCAGTCCATGGCAAATGGTAGGGCTGTGTTTCCACCCCTGGGGCAGTCGGTTCCAAGTGAACTGGACACCCCTCCAAGTAAAAGCAAACTGTGGCCTGCACTCTGCTGCCAAAGGAATGGAGAAAAATGCATTGGCAATATCAATCGTGGCATACCACTTGGCTGCCTTTGACTCTAGTTCATACTGAAGTTCTAGCATGTCCGGTACGGCAGCACTCAATGGTGGTGTGACTTCATTCAGGCCACGATAGTCTACTGTTAGTCTCCATTCTCCATTAGACTTTCGCACTGGCCATATGGGGCTATTGAAGGGTGAGCGGGTCCTGCTGATCACTCCCTGACTCTCCAGTCTACGGATCAACTGATGGATGGGAATCAGGGAGTCTGGGTTGGTGCGATATTGCCGCCGGTGCACTGTTGTGGTCGCAATTGGCACTTGTTGTTCTTCAACTTTCAGCAACCCCACAGCAGAGGGATCTTCTGAGAGACCAGGCAAGGTGGACAGCTGCTCAATTTCCTCTGTCTCCAAAGCAGCAATACCAAAAGCCCACCGGTACCCTTTTATGTCTTTCAAGTACCCTCTCTTGAGGTAGTCTATGCTGAGGATGCATGGAGCCTCTGGACCAGTCACAATAGGGTGCTTTTGCCATTCCCTCCCAGTCAGGCTGATTTCAGCCTCCAGCACAGTCAACTCTTGGGATCCTAATGTTACTCCAGAAATATAGATGGGTTCCACCCCTTGACAGCTTGATGGCATCAGGGTACACTGTGCACCGGTATCTACTAGAGCCTTATATATCTGTGGGACTGATGTGCCAGGCCATCTGATCCACACAGTCCAGTAAATCCGATTGTCGCCTACCTCCACCTGGCTGGAGGCAGGGCCCCTCTAATGGTCATCACAGCGTTGGACACTTAAGTCGTGGTAAAGGGATTATTCTTCGTTATCACAGGAGCTGGAGTAAAATCAGCTCTTCCACTCCATCTGGGAAACTGCTCACCAGAGACTGAAGCTGTAGCTCTCATGGGACGATCAGTCTTGGCCCTTGCTCCCCTCTTCAGTTCACTCACCCGTTCCTCCAAAGCTGAAGTAGGTTTTCCATCCCACTTTGTCATGTCTTCTCCGTGATCCAGCAGGTAAAACCATAGGGTACCCCGTGGCGTATACCTCCTGTATCTCCTCTCTTGAACAATAGGACGTCTTTTGTTAATAGCTGAGACGTGTGTTGGTACACGTGAGGAGCTGGATAAATCAGATACATCGTCCCTCAATTGTTCGAGGTCCTGGGACAGTTTTTTCACAGCTGAGATGATGGAAGGGGTGAGATTGTCTTCGAACTCTCGGAGTTTATGAACCATTTCATCCACTGTTAGTGGTACTATGTCATTCCAGGTTACTGTTGCCAATGAATGGGCATATGATGACGGTGCATTCCGTGTAAGTTTTCGCCACATGGGTCGTGTACATTCAACTTCATCTGGATCTATAGGTGTATCCCCGTTATTCGGCTTGATGTGATAGATCATCTCTACGATGGCTGATTCCCTCAGAGACTGGATGCCTTTGTCTATAGTAGTCCACTTGGCCGAACGACTCGTAACATCGTCCTTGTACGGAAACCTTTCTTTCACAGCTGCCAAGAGCCGCCTCCAAAGGCTGAGGGACTTTTTCTCTCTTGCAATTGCTTTGTCAATTCCCCCTTCTCTAGCAAGTGATCCCAGCTGCTTGGCTTCTGTACCTTCTAGTTCGTGACCATCGGCCCCATTGTCCCAGCATCGGAGTAACCAGGTGATGATGTGCTCCCCTGGTTGACGGGTAAAATCTTTTCGCATATTCCGCAGCTCGGTTGAGGTCCGAGCTCAGAAGTTACCTCTTCTTCTTCTTCTTCGTCATGTGATGATGACTCCTGATCAGATTCTGGACCGGGTGGTGAATTCATTGGTTCTTCATCTCGCTTCACCCTTTTTGCCTCCTTTTTGCTTGTTCTCTTGCGTACAGGGGCAACTGATATTGGTACGAATTGGTCCTCTGGTTTGGCTGCAGTGATTATCACTGTGGTTTGAGTAGCGACTGTACTTGTTGCTGGGGGTGGTGTAGCTACTGTGCTTTGAGCTGGGGTAACCGCGCTGTCTGTTGCAGTTGAAGTTTGAGCAGCTGCTGTACTTGCTGCTGGGGTAGCTGTGCTGTTCATTGCAGCCAAAGTCTGAGTAGCGACTGTCGCTTTGCCCTCAGATCCGCCAACATTCTTTTCCTTTTGAAGGTGCTGGATAGTGTTGAACAAGGCCCTGTAAGCATAGGCCAAGCCCCAGCACGTTGCCGTGATTTGTCCATCTCTGGTATGGCCAGAATGACCACACACCTCATTTAAGTGTTTTACTAATTCTTCTGGATTTTGCAGTTGTTCGGTAGTGAAATTCCAAAGTACTGGAGGGGCCCACTGACCTAGATACTTGCCCATACTATCCCACACACCCTGCCACTCATGGCTGTCCAGCCTCAGGGAAAATCTCTCGGTCCTCCTACATCGTCGTTTGACCCCAGACAAGACCTAAACCTGAGTCTGCTTAACTCTTGAAATCAGCAGTGGGCAAAACACACTCTGTATGCGTGTTAGCATGGTGATTCCCATCACGATCAGCAAACAAGTCTCAACAGCATTAAAAGGCCATTCAAAAAATTCAAAACCCTCAAATGTAAATGGTCTGGGGGGACGACTGGGAGGGTAAAAGGATGTCTCCTTCACAGGTTGAGCACCTGAGAAGGAGAAAAAAGATGTGTAATTGCTAAGCACCTCCATCATATACCTCCCAAAGTATAAAGGTGGTGACCACACTGGGAACATAAGCCAGATCAGTTTCATGATCAATGATTCTATTGTATTACAAGTCATTACCATAAAGTACAATGGGATAAAAACCTTAGCCCAAGCCCCACACTTGAAAAACACTAATACAGCAAATACCGGATGGACGTAAGACATGATATACTGAAACTGTGAGATCAAGAGGAACAACCTTGAGAGCCAATAAATCAGCATTGTGATGAGTGACTATCAATCCAGTCAGATCTGTTCTTATCTCAACCCCTCGTGCCCCACGTTGGGTGCCAAAAAGAACTGTCGTGGTTTAAACCCAGTCAGGTAACTTGTTCACTCACTCCCAGTGAGTGGTGCCGAGCTGACAACATTCGAGGTCCGTGTCCGTCTCCCCCACCCCCCCCCCACCCCCCGCACCGGGGCTCTCCCCTTCCCCGCTCCCGGAGGAACGGGGAGGAGGATCGAGAGAGTGCAACTCCTACGGGTTGAGACAAGAACAGTCCAGCAACAAATCACCACCGCTACTATCAGCTAAAAACAATGATAAGGGAAAATAACAAGGGAAGAGAGTACGATACCACCGATACCACCGGCCAAGAAAGCGAGTTCCACCCGGAAGCCCCTGTCCTTCCGGGTAACTCCCAGTTACCCCTCACCCCGGGCATGACGTGCTGTGGTATGGAATACCTCCCCGGCTAGCCCGGGTCAGGCGCCCCGTCTCTGCTTCCTCACAGCTTCCCCTCCTCCCTGTCAGAGCATGAGCCTCACAGAGTCCTTGGTCAGGGTAAACATCACTTAGCAACAACTGAAAACATCGGCTTCACCAACACTGTTCTCAAGCTGGAAGTCAAAACACAGCACTGCACCAGTTAACACAAAGGAAAAACATGACTGCTACTGCTGAACCCAGGGCATCCAACAACTGTTTTGAAGTTTGATGTGTTCGTTCAATAATAGCTTGTCCTGTAGGAGAATGAGGAATACCAGTGACATGAGAAATACCCCAAGTATTCAAAAATTTAGAAAGTGTTGAAGAGGTATAGCTAGGTGCATTGTCTGATTTTAGCTGTAAAGGTACTCCCATAGCTGCAAAACAACCACGTAGATGCACGTGCAGTCTCACCAGCCAGGTGAGTGGCCCAGACAAAGTGAGATAAAGCATCAGTAGTACCATGGACATATTTCAACTTCCTGAAAGACGGTACATGAGTCACATCCGTTTGCCAAAGCTGAAGAGGCTGGAGGCCTCGAGGGTTGACTCCAAGGCCTATACCTACTGCTTGGCCTTGACAATCAGGGCAAGACTGCACAATGCCTCGTGCATCTGCTAGGGACAGTCCAAACTGTCGAACTAACATTTTTGCTGATTGGTGGAAGAAGGCATGGGATGCTCGAGCTTGTTGAAAAATATTTACAGAGGGTCCTGCCCATGCTGGGGCAACTAATTTATCCACTTTGTTACTGCCTTCACTAAGGCTTCCTGGAAGGCCTGAATGACTGTGAATATGCATAATAAAATATGTACATTTACGAGTATTCACAAGATGTAATAAGGTTTTTAACAATATCCACAACCTGTGATTAGCGACTTCTTGCAAAACCGCCCCTTCTATACGTTGAACAATGCCTACAACATATAAAGAATCACAGACAATATTAAGGGGGGTGTCAGGCCATCGCTGAAATACTGCAATAACAGCACCTAGCTCTAGTGTTTGTAGTGAATTGGAAAAATGACCAAGTATTTTCTGCTCTTTCCAACCACTGTCTGTTTGCCAAACATACCTGGCTGTGTGATTAATTTTCCTTGCATCTGTAAAGACAGTGAATCCTACAACAGGTTTACTAGAATAAAAGGTAACATCTTCAAACTGACTATTCTTTAACACTGTAAACATCTTATGAGGCGGAAAATGTATATTTAGAGGACCAACAAAGTCTATGAGAGCAGACTGGACAGCAGAGCTAGATTGTTGTGCCCAGTCTAACCATACCCTGGTGAGTGGCGGACAAATTTGTGATGGATCACAGCCCAAAATTTCCTGACAACGTCAACGACCTCGTACAATCAACAGAGCAACTACTTCTAACTGAGTAGTTACAGTTTTGCATAATCGATAAGGTAAAAAAATTCACTCCAAAATGCATAAAGGATCAGTCTTTTGAAGATCCCACTGTGCTAGTAGACTAAATGGATGATACTGTTGACAATAAACAGAATTACCTGTAAGTTTGGATTCCATTAAGAAGCATAAGAGTTGGTGATTTTTGTCATGATGTGATCTAAGGCCTCATACTGGGCTCTTGATAGAACTCTTTTTTGTTCTGCCTTTGACTCACCCTTTAAAAGGGGCATGAGATTAGTCAAATCATCATTTGTGATTCCACACAAAGGGCGGATCCATTGAATATCACCCATCAATTTCTGCATGTCAGACAAAGTCTTTATCTGTGTGGTAATTTTAACCTTTTGGGGCCTAATTTCAGTTCTGGAAATGATCCACGCCAGATATTTCCAAGGGGCTTCATGTTGCACCTACTCTGGTGCAATTATCAGACCCGCTTTTGCTAATTCTGATTGTAGCAGGCAGAGCAGATAGTCCTTGTTTAAATCTTTGCCTGCAATTAGAATATCATCCATATAGTGATAGATTACACAGTTTTGCAGTTCTTGTCCGATCGGTTGTAATGCCCAGGCAACATAAAGCTGACAAATAACAGGACAATTTTTCATACCTTGAGGTAAAAAAACCCATTCATATCTCTTAGCAGACTCTCCTTTGTTAATTGCTGGGACAGAGAAAGCAAATTTTTCACAATTGCTTGGGTGTAGAGGAATTGTGAAAAAACAATCCTTTAAATCAATTATTATTAAATCCCAACTCTGAGGTATCATTGAAGGACTAGGCAAGCCAGGTTGTAAAGCACCCATGTCTTTCATAACTGTGTTGATAGCTCTGAGGTAACAACCTCCATTTTCCATTTTTCTTAGGAATGGTAAATATGGGTGTCGTGGTTTAAACCCAGTCAGGTAATTCGTTTGCTCACTTCCTCCCCCTTTCTTGCCCTCCCCCTGATCTCGGAGGGATGGAGAGGAGAATCGAAAAGAATGCAACTCCCACGGGTTGAGATAAGAACAGTTTAGTAACTAAGGTATAACACAAATCACTACTGCTACCACCAATGATAATAATGATAAAGGAAATAACAAGGGAAGAGAATACAACACCTCAGCACCAGCTGACCGATAACTCGGCCCCCAAGCCCGACCAAGCTCCGACCGATACCTCCTCCAACCCTGCAGTCTCCCAGCCCTTCCGGCTAACTCCCAGTTACCTCCTGGGCATGACGTACTGTGGTATGGAATACCTCTTTGGTCAGTTTGGGTCAGGTGTCCTGTCTCTGCTTCCTCCTGGCTTCCCCTCCTCCCTGGCAGAGCATGGGGCTCACAAAGTCCTTGGCCAAACCAAAACATCGCTATCAGCTCTGTTCCCGAGCTGAAAGTCAAAACACTGCACTGCACCAGCTACCAAGGAGGAGAAAAATGACTGCTACTGCTGAACCCAGGACAATGGGAGTATTCCACAGACTAGTGGATGGCACAATATGGCCTGCTTCCAACTGTTCAGTGATCAATTGGTGAATATGGGACAGCTTTGCTTTTGTCAGCGGCCACTGATCAACCCATACAGGTGTTTCAGTAAGCCACTGCAACTTACAGGTTGGCTGTCCCTCAATGGCCGCCACTAAAAATTTCCTGTGGTCAGTTTCATTCCCATTTGACTGCGAGCATCTCATCCGAGCAATGCAATAGGAGAAGACATAACATATGGTCTAATTCGGGTATGACTTCCATCAGACATAAACACATCCACCAATTCTTTGCTGATTTGAGTTGATTGCATTCCCCCTATTCCAACAACTCCTTCTGTGGTAAGTTCCAAAGGCCAGGTCCTTGGCCATTGATGATATGGTATAATAGTGACATCAGCTCCCATATCAATCAACAGAGACAACTTAATTGTTTGATTATCACAACCCCTTATAGAAACCTGGTCCTCAGGTTTGTGCTTTTCTATGTCTAAAGCAAATAAAATTTGTGGTATTCCTGTGGAACCCCAGGCCTGATTTCCTCTAATTTTCTGTCCTACCTGAGGGACTTTTGCCTCAAATGGGATTAATTGAGCTATTTTTGAATTTTCAGGGATATTGACTGGGAGAGCATGCATTTGCACCATGATCCCAATACTTCCAGTGTAATCAGCGTCAATTACACGTCAATACAAAGATTCCTTTCCTTGATGTTGATGATCATCCCAGTAGCAAAGCACATAACCCACGACCAAGGGGCCCATTTAATTTAGATAGAATGCATGAACAGAAGTATCAGTTATGGTAAAATCTATTGCTGTTGCCATGTCCACTCCGGCACTCCCTGCACAGGTGGAGGGGACGCAGTCCAGACACCTTGATTTTGTGTCATTGCGCAGGGTGGTATCATGCTCACATTGAAGTTTCCCAATGGGGTTCCATCTTTTTTAAACTTTGAACAACATTCAACCGTCTTGTGGCCAAATTTGTCACATCTAATACATTTGTCTGCAAAACCCATAACACCACACTTGGGGGTTGGGGGGGTGGGGTGAGGGGTGGGGGGCAAAGTGTGGGGGGGGACAGATTGCTGGAATAATTTTCTTTGCAGTACATTGCTTTTTAAAATGTCCCATCCGTCCACAATTATAACATCTCATACCTCTAGTACCCCCATGATCACCTCGACCTTGTTGTAGAAGGGGTTTAACAGCAGCGGCGAAGGCAGTAGCCATGTATCCAGCCTTTTCCTCTGCTGTGCCCACCTTAGAACAGGCATCCATCGTTTCCTGAAGACCAGCAGATTTTGTCAAAGCCTGCAAAATATGCTTACAAGTGGGGTTAGCATTTTCCATAGCCAGAGACATAAGTAAAGATTCTTTAGCACTAGATGCCAAATCAATATTCTTTTCAATAGCCTCTGATAATCTGTCAATAAATTGCATATATGGCTCAGTAAGTCCCTGTTTTATGGATGTATATGAAGGATTAGGTTTTCCTGCTTCCGCCACAGCTTTCAGAGCAGCTAAAGCCAATTGCTGTGCTTGCTGTAAAACCTCAATTCTCACATGAGCCTGTACTCCATCAGGGTGAAATTGTCCCTTTCCCAATAACATTTCAGATGAAATACCATGCGAAGGGTCATTAGGATTACGATCTGAATTTTCATCTGCAGCTCTCACAGCAAGCTCCTCAAACCCACTTTTGAAATGTAAGAGCTGTGAAGGAGTTAATAAAACTGCAGCCACTCAGAGACAATTATTTGGAGTTAAAACAGTACTAGAAAATAAAGCAGATAACATTTGTTGCGTATATGAGGAAGACAACACATACTGAGTAGTTGTTCCCTTAAGTTCTTTCATAGTTTTCCAGTCTATAGGAGTCCAGACGGGCTGTCCCTGAGCATTTATAATAACAGGGAATGCAACGGGAATATCTATCGGTAAGACAGTACCGTCTATGATTGCATCCTGAATGCAACCTCGCCATCTCATGGCACTAGGATTAGCTTGATTAGATGTTGGAGTCGGTGGTAATGGCACATAAAAGGGATTGATCTTGTCTGTTTTTTCTGGGGCTTGCTCCCTCTCCTTCTCCCCCAATTTGTCCAGACGGTCTTGCAAGCCCTGCAATTTTTTACCTAAAAATTTTGTCCATTTTCCCCAGTCCCGCTCATTTTGTGGCTCCAGTGGGAGTGATGCAAGCAGTGGTGTAGGTGGCAAAGGTGGGTATCTATTCGGAGTTTCACCCTCCTCCTCAGGAGACTCCCACCCTGGCAAAAAGTCTTGGAGATTGAGTTCAGGGGCAGTAGCAGCACAAAAAGGATTTACATCAGGTTGTTTCGGTTGCTCAGTAGCCCCTGCAGGCTCCCGAGTATCAGCTGGAGCTGCTGCCGATAAAGGCGTTGTCGACACAGGATAGGGGAAGGGCATAGGATCCTCAAACATTCGTACCTTATGGCACACAGACTTTTGGACAGAATGTTTTATGCCTGAAACAGGCGACGCTACCATATCTGTAGCGCCGGGCGCTGAATCTAATGTAGGTGCCGAGCCCCGCTGTTGTGAAGGCGAGTCAGAGAAAGATGTAAAAGCGGATTTTGCCACCTGTTTTTCAGCCTTCATTGCGACTGGAGTCTCTTTCAGCAGTCGCCAGAGGGCAGCGAGAGGCTTCGCCTCTTCAGATTCACAAGTAACTTCATCCCACAGGCGAGCCCCAATTTTTTCCCAAGGCCAAGCTCAAAAGCTTCATTAACCCCCTGGATCAGCTCTTTTTCTTTACTCCAGAGCAATAGTTTTAACAGATTATCGTCATACTCTATCCCCCTCGCTGACAGGATATGCTGGAAGAACTTAAGAAGGGCCGTTTCTTCTTTGCTTAATTGATTCCCTATCCTAATCCTCTTCCAGACCCGTCAGCTGCTCACCATATTTGCACTGCACAATGTCTTCCAGGTTCACAAGGCTCCGTTCCGAGGCACCTACCTCCGAGGCTTCCACCTCCAGATCCTCATCCAGCCGCACTGAATCCAGCAGACGTCCCTGCGGCTCCGGGTTCCACTTCCTTTGGTGTCATGCACTTTAATTTTTTCAATCTCAATATGGAAAAATATGGGGGTGCCCCATGTTAGGCTCCATTTGCAGCAGAAAAAATATGGACTCAGTTAGAGATCTGTGTGATCAGACCAAAGCCATTTATTACAAAGCATCTATCCTTTTTATACTGTTCTCTGCATCTGCAGAGATCTATCTACAATACCTTGCTGTACTATAATCAGATACATATTCTTGTAGCACACAGCAACTACGGCTACATATACAATAACTCACTGTATTATATTTGGATACATCTACAATAGCTTGCTGTAGTATAATTAGATACATATTCAATAGCTTGCTGTATTGTAAATGGATACATATACAATAGCTTAGTATATTATGCTTTGATACATATTCTTGCAGCACACAGCAACTACTATACAATTAATCAAATAAGCGTATGGGAACTTAACCTTTAAAACTTGTTAACAGTTCACTATTTTGTATTTTAGCATATTCCAGTTTCTTCTTATCTTCCTTGCACCGTTACTTTTGCTTCCTGTCCTGGGTTCAGCAGTAGCAGTCATGTTTCTCCTTCGTGGTAACTGGTGCAGTGCTGTGTTTTGACTTCCAGCCTGGGAACAGTGTTGGTGAAACCGATGTTTTCGGTTGTTGCTAAGTGATGTTTACCCTGACCAAGGACTTTGTGAGGCTCATGCTCTGCCAGGGAGGAGGGGAAGCCATGAGGAAGCAGAGACGGGGTGCCTGACCCAGGCTAGCCAAGGAGGTATTCCATACCACAGCACATCATGCCCGGGGTGGGGAGTAACTGGGAGTTACCCAGAAGGACACCGGCTTCCGGTGGGACTCGTTTCTTGGCCGGAGGTATCGTATTATCTTCCCTTGTTATTTTCCCTTATCATTGTTGTAGTTGGTGGTAGCGGTGGTGATTTGTGTTGTACATTGGTTGCTGGACTTTTCTTGTCGTAACCCGTAGGAGTTGCACCCTTTCGGTCCTCCTCCCTGTTCCTCCGGGAGCGGGGAAGGGGAGAGCCCCGGGGGGGTGGGGGTGGGGGGGCCCTCGATTGTTGTCAGCTCGGCACCACTCACTGGGAGTGAGTGAACAAGTTGCCTGACTGGGTTTAAACCATGACAGTTCTTTTTGGCACCCAACGTGGGGCACGAGGGGTTGAGATAATGACAGATCTAACCAGATTAATAGTCACTCATCACAATGCTGATTTATTGGCTCTCAAGGTTTTTCCTCTTGATCTCACAGTTTCAGTATATCGTATCTTACTTCCATCCGGTATTTGCTGCATTAGTGTTTTTCAAGTGTGGGGCTTGGGCTAAGGTTTTTGTCTCATTGTACTTTATGGTAATGACTTGTAATACAATAGAATCATTGATCAGGAAACTGATCTGGCTTATGTTCCCAGTGTGGTCACCACCTTTATACTTTGGGAGGTATATAATAGAAGTGCTTAGCAATTACACATCTTTTTTCTCCTTCTCAGGTGCTCAACCTGTGAAGGAGACATCCTTTTACCCTCCCAGTCGTCCCCCCAGACCATTTACATTTGAGAGTTTTGAAGTTTTTGAATGGCCTTTTAATGCTGTTGAGACTTGTTTGCTGATCGTGATGGGAATCACCATGCTAACACGCATACAGAGTGTGTTTTGCCCACTACTGATTTCAGGAGTTAAGCAGAGTCAGGTTTGGGTCTTGTCTGGGGTCAAAAGACGATGTAGGAGGACCGAGAGATTTTCACTGAGGCTGGACATCAGGGTGTGTGGGATAGTATGGGCAAGTATCTAGGTCAGTGGGCCCCTCCAGTACTTTGGAATTTCACTACCAAACAACTGCAAAATCCAGAAGAATTAGTAAAACACTTAAATGAGGTGTGTGGTCATTCTGGCCATACCAGAGATGGACAACTCATGGCAACGTGCTGGGGCTTGGCCTATGCTTACAGGGCCTTGTTCAACACTATCCAGCACCTTCAAAAGGAAAAGAATGTCGGCAGATCTGAGGGCAAAGGAACAGTCAGCGCAGATACTCCAGCTCCAGGCACAGCAGCTTCACCACCCCCAGTGACAAGTACAGTTGCTACTCAAACTTTGGCTGCAATGAACTGCACAGCTACCCCAGCAGCAAGTACAGCAGCTGCTCAAACTTGAACTGCAACAGACAGCGAGGTTACCCCAGCTCAAAGCACAGCAGCTACACCACCCCCAGCAACAAGTACAGTTGCTACTCAAACCACAGTGATAATTACTGCAGCTAAACCAGAGGACCAATTTGTACCAATATCGGTTGCCCCTGTATGCAAGAGAACAAGCAAAAAAGAGGCAAGAAGGTGAAGCGAGATGAAGAAACAATGAATTCACCACCCGGTCCAGAATCTGATCAGGAGTCATCATCACATGACGAAGAAGAAGAAGAAGAGGTAACTTCTTGAGCTCGGACCTCAACCGAGCTGCGGAATATGCGAAAAGATTTTACCCGTCAACCAGGGGAGCACATCATCACCTGGTTACTCCGATGCTGGGACAATGTGGCCAATGGTCACGAACTAGAAGGTACAGAAGCCAAGCAGCTGGGATCACTTGCTAGAGAAGGGGGAATTGACAAAGCAATTGCAAGAGAGAAAATGTCCCTCAACCTTTGGAGGCGGCTCTTGGCAGCTGTGAAAGAAAGGTTTCCATACGAGGACGATGTTATGAGTCGTTCGGCCAAGTGGACTATTATAGACAAAGGCATCCAGTCTCTGAGGGAATCAGCCATCGTAGAGATGATCTATCACATCAAGCCGAATAACAGGGATACACCCATAGATCCAGATGAAGTTGAATGTACACGACCCATGTGGCGAAAACTTACACGGAATGCACCGTCATCATATGCCCATTCATTGGCAACAGTAACCTGGAATGACATAGTACCACTAACAGTGGATGAAATGGTTCATAAACTCCGAGAGTTCGAAGACAATCTCACCCCTTCCATCATCTCAGCTGTGGAAAAACTGTCCCAGGACCTCAAACAATTGAGGGACGATCTATCTGATTTATCCAGCTCCTCACGTGCACCAACACACGTCTCAGCCATTAACAAAAGTCGTCCTATTGTTCAACAGAGGAGATACAGGAGGTATATGCCACGGGGTACCCTATGGTTTTACCTGCTGGATCACGGAGAAGACATGACAAAGTGGGATGGAAAACCTACTTCAGCTTTGGAGGAACGGGTGAGTGAACTGAAGAGGGGAGCAAGGGCCAAGACTGATCGTCCCATGAGAGCTACAGCTTCAGTCTCTGGTGAGCAGTTTCCCAGATGGAGTGGAAGAGCTGATTTTACTCCAGCTCCTGTGATAACGAAGAATAATCCCTTTTACCACGACTTAAGTGTCCAACGCTGTGATGACCATTAGAGGGGCCCTGCCTCCAGCCAGGTGGAGGTAGGCGACAATCGGATTTACTGGACTGTGTGGATCAGATGGCCTGGCACATCAGTCCCACAGATATATAAGGCTCTAGTAGATACCGGTGCACAGCGTACCCTGATGCCATCAAGCTGTCAAGGGGTGGAACCCACCTATATTTCTGGAGTGACTGGAGGATCCCAAGAGTTGACTGTGCTGGAGGCTGAAATCAGCCTGACTGGGAGGGAATGGCAAAAGCACCCTATTGTGACTGGTCCAGAGGCTCCATGCATCCTCGGCATAGACTACCTCAAGAGAGGGTACTTGAAAGACCCAGAAGAGCTCTGGTGGGCTTTTGGTATTGCTGCTTTGGAGACAGAGGAAATTGAGCAGCTGTCCACCTTGCCTGGTCTCTCAGAGGATCCCTCTGCTGTGGAGTTGCTGAAAGTTGAAGTACAACAAGTGCCAATTGCGACCACAACAGTGCACCGGCGGCAATATCGCACCAACCCAGACTCCCTGATTCCCATCCATCAGCTGATCCGTAGACTGGAGAGTCAGGGAGTGATCAGCAGGACCCGCTCACCCTTCAATAGCCCCATATGGCCAGTGCGAAAGTCTAATGGAGAATGGAGACTAACAGTAGACTATCGTGGCCTGAATGAAGTCACACCACCATTGAGTGCTGCCGTACCGGACATGCTAGAACTTCAGTATGAACTAGAGTCAAAGGCAGCCAAGTGGTATGCCACGATTGATATTGCCAATGCATTTTTCTCAATTCCTTTGGCAGCAGAGTGCAGGCCACAGTTTGCTTTTACTTGGAGGGGTGTCCAGTTCACTTGGAACCGACTGCCCCAGGGGTGGAAACACAGCCCTACCATTTGCCATGGACTGATCCAGACTGCACTGGAACAGGGGCAAGCTCCAGAACACCTGCAATACATTGATGACATTATTGTGTGGGGCGATACAGCGGAAGAAGTCTTTGAGAAAGGGAGGAAAATAATCCAAATCCTGCTGAAAGCTGGTTTTGCCATAAAACGAAGTAAAGTCAAGGGACCTGCACAGGAGATTCAATTTTTGGGACTAAAATGGCAAGATGGACGTAGACAGATCCCCACAGATGTGATCAACAAGATAACAGCAATGTCTCCACCAACTAATAAGAAAGAAACGCAAGCTTTCTTGGGTGCAGTGGGGTTCTGGAGAATGCACATCCCAAATTACAGTTCGATTGTAAGCCCTCTCTATCATGTGACCCAGAAGAAGAATGATTTTAAATGGGGCCATGAGAAACAACAAGCCTTTGAGCAAATCAAGCACGAGATAGTTCACTCAGTAGCCCTTGGACCTGTCCGGACCGGGCCAGATGTAAAAAATGTACTGTACACTGCAGCTGGGGAGAACGGTCCTACCTGGAGCCTCTGGCAGAAAGCTCCAGGGGAGACTCGAAGTCGACCCCTCGGGTTTTGGAGTTGGGGATACAAAGGATCTGAGGCCAGCTATAGCCCAACTGAGAAAGAGATACTGGCAGCCTATGAAGGGGTTCGAGCTGCTTCAGAAGTGATTGGCACTGAAGCACAGCTCCTCCTTGCACCCCGGCTGCCCGTGCTGGGCTGGATGTTCAAAGGCAGGGTCTCCTCTACACATCATGCAACTGATGCTACATGGAGTAAATGGGCTGCACAAATTACACAACGAACTCGAATAGGAAATCTCAGTCATCCAGGCATTCTAGAATTCACCATGGACTGGCCAGAGGGCAAAGATTTTGGAATGTCACCAGAGGAGGAGGCGGTGCGTGCTGAAGAGGCCCCACCAGATAATGAACTGTCAGAAAGTGAAAAGCAGTATGCCTTGTTTACTGATGGCTCTTGCAGCATTGTGGGAAAGCATCGGAGATGGGAGGCAGCTGTATGGAGTCCTGGACGACAAGTTGCAGAAACTGCTGATGGAGAGGGTGAATCAAGTCATGATCTTAAGGTCCTTTCCAACCCTAAATATTCTATGATTCTATGATTCTTCTTTTTGTTGAAGATGTTTTGATTTTTAGTTGTTATCGCAGAAAGAAACAATTTCACAGTAAACTGTTTTATGTCTTCTTGTGTTAATGTTTTTGCTAGATCAATATATATTTCCTTTCCGTTAGAAATGATCAAACTTATGTGGTCCTGAATAGCATGAGCAGCATGTTTGATTTAGTTGTAATACATGCAATTTTCCCAGTGTCAGTGGTTTACCATCAGCTGTTGCACAAATGGGTATTCTGGTTCTTAGCTTCCTATCTGCATTTTGGTGTGCAAACTTCATGCCAGCAGCATAAAATATGCAGCTAAAAGGATTTCATGCTATTATGTCTGATATTGCTACTTTTACAAAGGAGGAAAAAAAGAATCCAGCAAAATAGTTAATGTCTCCTAGACCTCTGCAGGCCTCCCTAGTTAAGACACATTTGCAGCTAATGGTCTTGCCATTCAGCAAGACTTAATTACAAAGGGGTGATTTATGCATAAAAGGAGTGGATTATTTGCAAAAGGATGTACTGTATAAGACCTCCTTATCTAAAAGATTTAAATTGCTGTTGTTATTTACCATATCCTGCTTATCTGACACAGTTTTGATAAGGAAGGAATTGTATAACCTGTAGGTGTATCAACTCTGTAACTAACCCATTTGGGCCAACTTTGTATCAGCAGTCACTCTGCAGCTCTGTGTTCTCTCCTACAGAAATACCAATAAAATGCTTTTGTTCTGACCTGATCTAAATTGTATTCTGATCATTTCTGCAACAGTGTCACCAGTTTTTTTTCCAGCATATCCAAACAAATTAATGCCAGTGTAGTACTAGGGAGCTGAAGCTGCTTCAATTATTAACACTCACAGCGTTAGATTCTCATCTTTTCTCCTTCTTTGTCATTAAGCTTTCAACATCTGCTCAGATTTCTCCACATCTCTTTTCTGTGATATGGTACAATTTTGTCAACTTTCTCTGAAACTATGTCTGTTATTTCCGAATTTTCATTCAGTGATATTTTTGCTGTACATTATTTATCTTAGTGGATTTCTTTTTTTAACAGCAGGGTTACTACGATCAGCAGAACGTTTTTCAGGAGGTCATCTATTTTTTACAAAATTTACCTCTGAGCAGGGCAGTCTTTCTGCACAGCCTTCATAAAAGTACATTAAATGTTATTCCCAAGAAACTACAGAAATATGGGATCTCAACACATGATTTTTCAGGCACTGTTGTTGGAGGAGGTGTGATATACTGTTAACTTTGAGTAACATATGTGGACTGGTATTTTCCAGTACTGCCCTAAACGAAAAATGGGTCGGTCTTCTTGATCTTGAGAGGTCACAGGTCAGCAATGGAGCAGTTGATGAGCAGCAGAGAGTACTTCCAACCACCCCAGCCAGTAACCCAGCATCATCAGGGGCCAACTGAAATGCCTCTATGCCAGTGCACGTAGCATGGGGAGCAAGCAAGAAGAGCTATAGGCGCATGCCTCTAGGGCTGTGACTTCATTGGAATCACAGAGATGTGGTGGGACACCTCCTATGACTGGAGTGTTGGAATGGAAGGACACAGCTCTTCAGGAAAGACAGACTGGGGATACGAGAAGCAGGGAGTCACCCTCTACATCAGTGACCATTTGGAGTGTGCAGAGCTCTCCCTGGGGATGGATGGGGAGTTGACCCAGAGCTTATGGGTCAGGATTAAAAGGAGAGAGGGGACAGAGGATGTTACAGGGGGTCTGCTTCAGACCACCCAAACCAGGAAGACCAAGCGGATGAGGCCCTCTAGAGACAGATGCAGCCTCACAGTCACAAGCCCTGGTGCTCAGGAGGGACTTCAACCATGCTGGTATCTGTTGGGGGAATGACACAGCAGGAGGTTCCTGGAATGCATTGATAATAAATTCCTTCTCCAGGTGATACAGGAACCAAAGAGGAAGGGCATATGCTGGACCTTGTCCTCACCAACAGGGAGGGGCTGGTGGGCAATGTGAAGCCTGGAGTCAACCTTGGCTGCAGTGATCATGAAATGATGGAGTTTGAGATCCTTAGGACCGTAAGAAGTGTGCACAATGCGCTCACTACCCTGGACTTCAGGAGAGCGGACTTTGGCCTCTTGTGGGATCTACTTGGTAGAGTACCATGGGATAAAGCCTTGAAGGGAAGAGAGGCCCAAGAAAGCTGGTCAGTATTGAAGGATCATCTCCCAGTTCAGGAGAAGTGCATCCTGACAAAGAGGAAATCTGGCAGGAACACCAGGAGGATGGTGTGGATGAACAAAGAGCTCCTGGACAAATTCCAGCATAAAAAGGAGGTGGAAACAAGGACATGTAGCCTAGGAAGAATATACAGAAATAGTCAGAGCAGGCAGGGAAAGCTAAACCCGTGACAGAACTCTATTTGGCCAAGGAAATTAAGGGCAGAATTACAGAATGGTTTGGATTGGAAAGGATCTTAAAGATCATCTAGTTCCAATACTCCTGCCATGGACAGGGTCACTTTCCAGCAGCTCAGGTTGCTCAAATCCCTGTCTAACCTGGCCTTGAACACCACCAGGGATGGGGCATTCACAGCTTCTCTCGGCAACCTGTGCCAGTGATTCACCACCCTCACAGTAAGAATTTCTTCCTAATATTTAAGCTAAATCTGATAGCACTGTAAGAAATGCAGACATGCCCTGCATGTGCCTGGTAGACAGCATCACATATTGGTGATGAAAGGAGTATTATAAACACCTGTCTCCTTTTAACAGAGAAAAAGTTTTTACCAGAATCTTTGCTCAGTCATTGCTTAATGTGGGAATAAGGCTGTAATGGCTGTCACTTAAGGCCTCCTTGTGATATCAAAGTACAGCGCAGGGAAGGCAGGAAGAGAATGAGCTTAATGTATAATAATGAACAAGCAAGAAAAAACATTGCAGCCAATTTCTTTGCTACCTTGTCCCTGTGAGTTGCTAGGGACATCACTTTCATCTTTCTGATGCTATCGTGTAGGTAGAAAACCTTTCTCCCTTGCAGCTTGAAAATTAACAAGGCGTCTTCAGTTTTCTATAAAGGATACAGATGTGAGAGCCAATGCAGGCTATTCCCAGACAAAAGAAAGCCTACGCAGATGACATACTGCACCTGCTCTATTTTCGTTAAGTTTGTATGACTACTTTACTACTTAAAGATTTGCCACTAACAACAATAGATGCAAAAAATGTAGCATCAGCACAGAGCAGAAATTCTTTTCCAGCTCTGTGGTACAATGGCTGAGTTTTCTAACTGCAGGCATGAGCAGTTTGGTAAACTGCTTTTCTTGGCAGATATGCTTGTGACTAAAATTCAACTGTACTTTTTGAAGAAACGTCTACTAAATTTGAATACAGGTAATTAAATTCTACTTGTCTAAAATGCTCCCTCCAAGCTGAACTATGTATAATTCATTACAAAAGAAAAACATGTCCAGTATCAAGGATGAGTAATTTTGACCATGGGTTACAGCAACCCACCAAGACTGAGGAAAGGGATTAACAACTATTTGACAGAATGAGATGTAAGTGGCCACTGAGACTTCTGTGAAACTACTAACCATGTAGTTTTAAAGCAAATATTTATCTGACTTCCCGCTCATCAAGGTCTGCTCTGTTAGTGAAAATTGTAAATCCTGTGCCCAAAACCTGTGCCTAGACGTGCAGAAATTGAAGAAGAGATAGAGTGCCATCTTGTGGATGCCAAAAGAATATAAAAACTTACTGCGCAAGTACTCATTAAAAAGAATGGAAGTACAAATCTTCTTACATATAAATTATAACCAAAGGCAGAATTCATTATAACAGAAAAACATATTATGAATCTAAATATACGTGCTTTTTTATTTTTTATATTTTTTACCTTTTTTTCTTCCTCTAAAGCCAAAGTAAACTAAAAATTCTGGGGGCGAGTGGTCACACTGCCTATTATTATGGCCTGTCATTAACTAGATAACTAGTATAATATCCAAGATACTTCCATTACTAAATGTAATTAAAACTTTTTACAAGTCTCTTCATGCTGTCAGACAGCAGAACAGAATACATGTGGTAGCAGCGGTGTATTCAGGACATCTTTTTCTTTCACTTTTTCTTCTTTTATATATATGATACCACCATTCTTTTTTGTTCAGCTGAAGTTATGTAAACAATGATTCTATATGTCAGTCGAAGTTTCTCAGACTGAAGCAATTAATTAAAATGCTAGGGGGAAGTAAGATGAGAGGAAAAAAAAAGGATAAATCTGAGGTGGAGTCCTATTTTAAATGAATTTTGAGCGTGTTCTATAAAACAACTAGTGCCCACAGATCCGTTAATCAGTGGCATTCTGCATTTTGTAGTATGACATAATCAGTTTCACAAGACAGTTCTCTCTCATTAGCATGAACTGGTTACCATCACCATTACACCTGCAACTAGATACAAGCATGTAACAGGTACTTAGGCTGCATTTCTTCTAAAAATACCCAGCCAACAGAACTAGAGGTAATTCCAGGAGCACTTTCATAAACAGTTATATCAAACTGCTAAAGCTGGCAATTGTACCTTATAGGAATAATTGGAAATGACTGGGAATTCACTTCAAGGATTTTGACAGTCTTTCAAGATGTTATATGAATACGTGTAAGTACCCTACGGCATTCCTGAATTACTTGCCTCCCCTCCTCTTCCGCACCCCCCCCCCCCCCCCCCCCGCCCCCCGACTTATTTGGCATATATACCATTGACATAACGGCTTGGGCTGGCTGCCATGTTGCAGAGACTGAATATGCACTTGTGTCTGCTATTTGGGCTTCTACACGTGCAAATTCGATCTAAAGCTGGTACAAGCTCATAGAAAGGAGTGTAGTGGCAAAGCTACAAAATGAGACTAGAGACAGGAAATTAAGGAAGTGTTGAGGGGGCCTTACTCGCCAACACAGAGTGAGTTCAGGACAAATGTTGCTGTGCAGGTGTATTTCCCTGAGGGAAATCCCTGCAGTGCCAGGCTGACAAATCACAGGAGACTACAAATTATTTTTCTTTACCAAGCAACTATCGTTTGTCATCATAACAAAATAATAAAATTTAAAAAAAAAAAATCCATCTTCGCAGGTTTCACCAGATGTCCGCCGCATCCTGCATCACTTGAGCTTGTCTAAAATGGGATTACCGGGGAATAAACGTTCGCCATTTCAAGGAGCGGGGGGACTGGGCGAGGTGTGACTCTCAGGTACGAGGGAGGCTGGAGCGAGGTCCCACAGCCTCCCAGGGCCGTCCGCCAGCGCCGCCACTGCGCCGCCTTGTGCCGCGGGAAGGCTGCGGGTGGGATGGGCCCCGCCGCTACCCAAGAGCGGAGCCGAGTTGAGTCTGCAGGCAGGGGTGAGCGGCCGCCTCGTTAGAGCAGAGCCAGCTAAGACTCCTGCTGCCTGCCTGCCTGCCTGCCTGCCTGCCTCCCTCCGGAGATACTCGTCGGCAGAGCTCTCAGACGCCTGACCCGCTCCACACCTCGTAGGCTTAGCTTCCCAGGAGAGCTGAGTCGGCGGGAGAGGTGGTCTCGCAGCCCCCGCCCCCGAGCAGGCACCAGGGCAGCGCCATGTGTTAGCGAGTCCGTTTTTGACGGGAGGCAGGTGCCTCCCAGAAAGGTCAGTGCGCTGGGGGCTGTAATGCTCAACCTGTTGCTCCTCCTCTTCCTCTTGGTAGTGCCCAGAGCGCGGCAGAGGGACTGAGAGGGGTGCGGAGGAGGGAGCTGGTCGCTATGAGGCACCTGCCATACTTCTGCCGCGGGGAGGTGGTGAAGGGCTTCGGCAGGGGCTCCAAGGAGCTGGGCATCCCCACTGGTGAGTGGCGGCGCGGGGCCCGGGCACGAGCGGCGCGGGGCATCTTCTCACGTCAGGGCGATGGTGACGCCTGCCCATGGGCGAAATGTTCGCCACGGCCCGCACCGGCTCCTTGCTCTGGGGCCCCCCGGGGAGGCCGGCGTCGGGCGCAGGGGTCTCTCGTCAGCCTGGGCCCCCTAGGCCGCCATAGCGAGAGGCGCCGTGGCGGATGGTTCTCCGGCCGGGTGGAGGTGTGGAGCTCAGCGCTGAGTCTCTGTGTGCAGTCGCTGAGTTCGGGAGACGCTCCGCTGTCCTGCACCAGTTCCCCTTTCGCGTGGCGTGCTCTTCCCGTGAACAGGCTTGGCTTGCTCCGTGTTAGCTTTTTTGGTGATTTTTGTTTTCGTTCATATTGCCTCCAAGTCTTGTTCAATTGTCCGACCTTCTGTTAAACTGACTCTGTTTGCCTTAGTTACCTTATCTGATCATGATCAGTATGAATTGCAAGATCCCGAAAAGTGATCGTATGCACTGTGCATGGTGGTGTGATGTGGTAGTTTGAAACTCTTTGGACCTCAGAGTAGGACAAGGAAACGAGCAAGCACTGGGAGTGGGTTTAAAGAAGCAAATGTAAAGTGGCTGATGCAGAAATTCAAGGCAGAGCACGTGCAGCTCTCCTAAAGAGAAGTGGGGTTTTCTCATTGCCTTTCTTGGTTTGACTTGTCTGAATACAGATAGAGGTGTAATCCAGATTGGATATCAGCCTTTTCTAAAGACAGGCTGGAGTCAGTGGGCATTTTTCACAAATCCTAGGAGGCCGAGAAAACCTCCTGTGAGGAATCTTGAGGTATGGGACATGTGATTCCATCTGTTAATATGAATTTAGTGGGGTTTTCTTGATTGTTTGTATTTGGTTTATTAGTATCAAGGAATATGTTAGGGAAGCTTTTCCTGCTTATGGACTGTGGTAGAAATACACTGACTGTAAATTCTTTAAAATCGTCGTGAAGCCTTAATTGGCAATCTCTATCCATGTGTGAATAGGACAGTTGTTTGGCTAATGGCTTAGATTTATTCCCCTCAGTCAAAAAGGAACTAATTTATTTCAGATTTGAATTTTTCTAAGAAAAGCCTCAAATATGAATAACCTAAAAGGCAACATGAAAAAAATTGTCAAGTGACTGAAATAATAACTTCGTTTATTTTTACATATTTTACTTCCAGAAAAATACACCTCAAAAAACTTATAATATGTAAGTAATGCTAAGATGCTACTTTATAATGCAGAGAAGCTTGGGATTTTTTTTCTGTTCTTTGACCATACTAAAGGAGTGATAGTCCTACCAGTGAAGTGCATTCAGACTGCAGATTTCAGTTTATTACTTTTAACTATAGAATGAACTATTTAACTATATCAGAGGATATAACTATGAAATAGTATGTGTAGTAAGTGTCATAACTCGGGTATTATCACAGAGACTACATTTTATGAGTGCTTTTTCTGTTTATGCTTTTTAAGCGGCATGTTGTGCTAGTGTTGCCGATGTTCTGCTTGTAAATAGCACATAGACAGATCCTGGCTTTTAGGAGATTGAAATTCTGTGATACACTTTACTTACACTTTCTAAAATTTTTGCAGCTAACTTTTCTGAGCAAGTAGTCGAAAGCTTTCCATCCGATATCTCTACTGGTGTATACTATGGTTGGGCCTGTGTTGGAAATGGAGATGTGCATAAAATGGTTTTGAGCATAGGATGGAATCCTTTCTATAAAAATATTAAGAAATCGGTGGTAAGAATTTTGCTTTGTGTGGTACTTTGATTACAATAAATGAGCTAGACGTTGAATAAAATAAGCACAATTGGAGCCATAAATGAGATTAGAAATTCCATTTTCTGTTAGAATTATTCATCTCAAATGTGTGCATTATGGAGAGACAAAAAACCCTATTCCCCCTGTCAGTAGCCATAGAGCAAGCAGCTGTAGATAAGTAAGTTTGATTTTTATTTATCTCTTCACACCATTACTTCACTACTTCTGAAGTAAAAATTCATATTTCCAAAATTGTTGTTGCCTATTGAGCTGATAGGTAGGTAAACATAAGTTTAGATGTATCAAGTTTAGTGGTTGAGACCCCTAAAATGAGCTGGAACCTGCTAATCTCTCTGCCATCATCCATATTTGACTTACGAAATTCTGGCATGCCTTAATTTATAATGATTTTCCAGTAATTCTTCTCTTATATGGTGGAATCCATTTGTGGGGTGCTGTGTCTTAATATACAGAATCAAGATCAAAATATAAATGGTAATAACACAGAGTTAAAATCCTGAACTGTGGCATCTATGTTTTTCTTGCTGTCAGGTGCTGGTACTTTTCCTGGGTCTTGCAGAACTTAATTTTAATTGCTAATACTTGGAAGGAGTTTTAACTTGACATGAAGTCTTGCTTCAAGAATAAGTGCCTTCACTCTTCTTGGAATTTTATCATTCAGTTCCTTGTAAAAGCTCTCTTTACTTGTACTTGTAAAACTTCTCTTTAAATCAGTCAAATTCATTACAGTCATTTGGACTTGGCAACTTAATGGTCAAACAAATCTAGGCATTATTATTCGTGATTTGCTGCCTTGAAAATCTTACCCCTGAAGTAAATACCATAATGTTCTTAAATGCCATGGAGAGTTCAGTTCTTCATACTAACATAATTACAAGCCCTAGCCTTTTAATCTTACATTATACATGTTACTGTAAGTGTCTTAGTTGTTCTGTGTGGGAGAGAATTAGAATTAGAGGTACTAGTTCAACATCCTTACAACAAGGAAAATAAAAAAGTGCATCATGATAATTGTCAATTTATTTCTCTCTTTTAGGAAACACACATTATTGACACTTTCAAAGGTGACTTTTATGGTGAGATTCTTAGTATAGTTATTCTTGGATATATTCGATCAGAAAAAAACTTCACTTCTTTAGGTCAGTATTGCATTTCTCTTAAACTGTTACTCAATTTGTTATGGTCTTGCATTTTGGGAGCACTGTGTCATTGTTCTGTCTTCATCATCAGCTGTTTTGTGTGGGGTAGCTGTTTCTCAAGGGTAGAAACACCTTACAGTCTTATCTAGATAGACTACAGAGAGGTGGGCCATCAACAACCACATAAAGTTTAACAAGAGCAAGTGCTAGATCCCACCTCTGGGATGGGGTAATCCTGGTTAAGCACGCAAATTAGGGGATAAGAGGTCTGGAAAGCAGGCCCACAGAAAGCGATTTGGGAGTTTGAGTTGGTGGCAAGTTTAATATGAGTCAGAAGTGTGCTCTGGCAGCCCAGAGGGCCAGCTGTACCCTGGGGTGCATCAAGCACAGCATCGTTTAGCTGGTTGAGGGAGGTGATTGTCCCGCTCTGCGCTGCCCTGGTGTGGTCCCACCTTGAGTACAGTACTGTGTGCAGTTTTGAGCACCTCCATATAAGAAGGACACCAAATTATTAAAGTGTGTCCAGAGGAGGGACCAAAGTGGTGAAAGGAATTGAGGGCCAGACTTAAAAGGAACAGCTGAGGTTGTTTGGCTATTTCAGCTTGGAGAGGAGAAGGCTTGGGAGGGACCTGGCAGTCTACAGCTTCCCCAAAGGGTGCAGTGGAGATTGAGGTGCTGATCTCCTCTCTCTGGTGACGAGCAGTAGGACCTGAGGAGACAGAATGAAGCTGCATCAGAGGAAGTGCATGTTGGATATTAGTAAAAGATTCTTCACTGAGTCTGGTCACTGCAACAGGCTAGGCTCCTCAGGGGAGTGGTTGTAGCACCAGCCCTGTCAGAGTTCAAGGAGTGTCTGGATGATGCTCTTAGTCATATGGTTTATTTTTAGGTAGATCTGCAAGGAACAGGGAGTTGGCCTTGATGATCCTTATGGGTACCTTCCAACTCAAAGTATTTTATCATTGTCTTACCTTTGACTTTTCAGTAAAATGTGGTGGTTGTTTTTTTTTTTCCTAAGCTGAATCTACTAATAAATAAATTGGTTATATTAAAAAAAGCAAAGTGCCATAACTTCCAGACTATCAGAAATTATTTATTTCAGTCAAAAAATTACTGTCATGTCTGCAGAGTAGCTTGAAAACCATGAGCTTATTGTAAAAGCATTGGTCTGGTCTGCCCTTTTCTTTTAAAAATGCATGTGTGTTAAAACTGAAACAATTAACGAAATTCTGTTGACTTTTTTGATAAAATGTCTTGCAACAAGGAAAAAGTATTTACAGCAGGGAAAAGTGCAATGCATGTCAAAAGCGTAAAAGCCTGTTATTTTAGAGATTGTGCCTTTCCAACTTCATAGTAATAATAAATGTATCCTGACTGTGATTGCTCTCTGGTGTTCTACAGTACACCCTTTTTCTTTTGCTATTGTTTGTTCAGAATTCAGACCAGCTTTCAAATACTGCTTTTCTTACTGCTCTTTTGCAGGCGCACTTGTTTCAGCAATTCAGGAAGACATTGAAGAGGCAAAAAGACAGCTAGATTTACCAGAACATCTTAAACTCAAAGAAGACAACTTCTTTCGCCTGCCAGAAGGCAAACCAGTAAACCACTAAGCAAAAACATGTGGGTTTTTTCATCTCTTGGAGCATTTTGCACTACCATGTGTCATGTATATTTTGATATATGATGTATGTGTTTGTACTGGGTTTGGCTGGGATGGAGTTAATTTTCTTCATAGCACGTCATATGGTGCTGTGCTTTAGATTTGTGACCAAAACAATGAACACAACACATTAATGTCTGAGCTATTTCTGAACAGTACTTGCACAGCATCAAGGCCTTCTCTGTCTCTTGCTCTGCTTCCCCACTGAATAAATTGGGGCTGTACAAGGGAGGGAGCACAACCCGACAAATGACCTGAACTAACCAGAAATACTCCATGCTGTAGTGGTCATGCTGAGCAATAAAATGGAGAGAAGGGGGTCAGCTATCCTTTGTTTGGGACCTAGTTGGGCATAGGCCTGTTCAGGGGAGGTGGTGAATGATTGCCTTATTTTGTCTTCTTTTTTTCATTCCTTCTCTTCTCCTTTGCTTGTTAATCTATTTGTATCTCAACCCGCAAATTTTACTGCTTTTAAAAACAGTCCCATTGCATACTGATCCTGCATTTTGCGGCATTTCACTGCAGCATTTCAGAGAGCTCTGCCAGGATAGCCTTATCGGAATTCTCTGGGGTGGGTTCTGTCAGCCTGCTAGGGTTCTAGTTCATAGTGTTTTAACTTGCAGCAAGTCTTATGGGGTATTTGGGAAAAGGCCTTGAGCAAGTCAAGGAGTCCTTGTAGCTGTGCAGGACTTGATTATTCAGATGCTTATCAGTCCTGTTGATGGCAAAGACAGAAGGGGATATACACCTTTTGAGGGAGAAAAAGAATGATTTCTATAAAGACACTTAAGAGAATGAGCATCATTTTGGCCTATGTTGTTAAGTTTGTTTATAAATTTATCTCTCCAAAGACACAGTTTTGTCCTAACCATTGCCTGGACATTTTCAGCACACTTTGGCATTTCTAGTAGGAAAATAATAAAAGAGAACTAAACTTGCCTGCTGTCAGGAAAAAAAGAAAAAAACCAAAACCCAAAAGCAAACCCTAAAACCAGTTTAATGGGCTTTTGCTGTATTCATGTTGGAAATCTATACAAGAATTTTCTTGAAAGTCAGTTCTGGGTTTCTGCACTTCAGAATTGAAGGATAATGGAAGAATTGTTTTAACTTTTTTTCCACCCAGTGTAAGGAGGCATTCTTGGATATATAACAATGTCAAAGTCTTGCTTCTTATTTTACTTTTCTGGAAGAACAAGTTACAGCCATGTTAGCCAATCTCATATATTGTCAAGAACATACTTAAAGAGTAAGTCTTTATTGATTCTGCTATTATAGCTAAGCTTATAGCTGCCTTTTAAAATTTTTTTTTGCCAGAGATTTAATGTGCCTGTGTGGAAACCAGAGTGTCTTAAGCTGGTTGTCTTAGTAACACTATTCTGTCACCGCTAATGAATGCTGCTATCCAAAATCGCTTTTATCATTTGGCTTTAATGAAACCGAATGCTTGAAGATGGAGAACAGCAGCAAAAGGAAAACTGGAGAAATTTTACTTCCTCACAGCCTTCACGTGAACTGTGAAGTATGTATACAGTAAGGTAATAAACTCTTCTTTGCATGGTTGCCATCAAGCTGAACAAAATATATTTGCATTTATTTGGCTGAGTGTATCTTACCTCTCTGCATTATTTAATATCAGGTATTATATATTGATTTTTTAAGTTGTGCGATTTTTTTATGTTGTGCGATTACCTGCACAATATAAACTTTATGAAGGGCTGTATTTTTTTATGATGTGCAAATAACTATTTCAGTTTATGTTGTGACACTGCCATTAATAAAATAGTATAGCTGAGAAAGTAGCAATGCTGCTTATCACAGGTTTTCTGATTGATTGTATTGTATGTGATGCACGTCATCTGTGTGCATTCCATATCATACTGAAAGAGTTGCTTCAGAGTTCTTTCATTACCATGCTGAAACCTTCAGTTTTTTTTGAAGGGAAGGGAAGGATTGTTGTTCTTGCTACAGACTTGTTGCTACATTATTTATGTTCCAGATGTTTGCAGTACTTTGTAAGGCAATACATGAACATAAAGTGCGGAAGAAAGGTCACTGAAATTGTAGGATTTGAAGCAATACGAGAATTTTCAACGTTTCAGATACTTTTAAAATAAAGCCTGTGGTGCATTTTAATTGACTGTCTCACAACTTCTGAGGTCTGTTACTGTTCTGAAATGGAGTTTGTTGGCAATGTGAGAATAACAGCGTAAGATTTTATTTTTTTTTCAAATGCATATAGGTGATAGTGGTCTTACTTAGATAGCTGTGGCATTAAGCTAGCTGCTGTTCTGATAGCCTAAAGAACCAGTGCTTAGCTGATGTTAAAATGCAGCATGCCTTCATGTTCAGAAGATGTGAAGGTGCAATGTGCACAAGCAAATAGTCTGCAATAGATGCTCACACAGGCTTCTTGCGTAGCTAGCTGCATTTTGAATTTGAAGCTTTCCTAGAAACAGATATATGGAACCTGTGTTGGGTTAGTATCCTTTTCACTTTAGAGCATATTTCTTATATATACAATATGACGTTTTCAAAATCTATGTGAAAATGAAATCAAGCCCACTAAAACTTGAAAATCAATTAAAACATCATGTTTTTTTTAATGTGTACCTATACAAGTAGGATAGTTACCATATTAATGTTGTTACCGATGTGAGTATATTTTCATTTATTTTTCAATAACTGTTACATACTGCAGATGGTGAACTTTGAAAGTTTGTTTCAGAAGACTGTACTATTTTGATATCTTCGATACCTTGATATTTTGATAATTTCTGTCCCTTCTTAGCCCTTTCTAAGTTGTTACATAGAGATAATAGTTGGTATGCTTCTTAATTCTTATTTTGCCTTAGATTTCTGGCAATTCTTGTAAATAATTTATTCAGTTTCTCATCAGTCACAATCACTCCTCTGTTGTTCAGTATTTAAGGGTTATTGCCAGTATTGCTAGTCAGTAAGTTTTGTGTCTGAAGCAGCTTCTGACAATGACTTAATTCATATGGTGCTTTCCTTTGCTATGCCTGGCACAGTTAGGTGTCTCAGTCCTATGCAAAGCTTTGTAAGGGTGATTGCCTCAAAACTTGGACAGAAGAAAAGCATTCAGAGGTTATTTAAACTGGCTAAAATTAAAGTGTGTCTGAAAACAGTCTGACTGGGGATTTTTGTGTGCTAGGACATAGGGGAGCTATGTCTTTGTAATTCTATAACCTGAAATAGATTTGCCTGTACCCTTTCTTTCAAAATGTAAAACTACTTAGTTCTTTTAGAAGTCATATAGAAAGAGTTGCATCCTGTTCTGTTCTGGTTCAATTGTTTAAACATTCATCTGGGTCAGGGCAAAGGTGCATTTGCTACAGCTGGAAAAGAATCAAACTCGGATCTTGAAACACATTAATCTGTCTCAGGCCTCTTGGGGAAAAGTTTCTCTCATACTTTCATGCTGTTTGTATGTAGACCTTTGTATGACCTCTATGTGGCATCCCAGAATTTCATCAGGAAAGAATGTAGTATAATGTGGTTATGGATATTTCATAAGGATTGCTTTTGTGTTAGATGCAGTGGATTCTTTAGTGTACTTTGGGATTTGTCACGGATCGCGCTGCTGTTCTAATAGCACACTGTCCACACTGGAGGCATGGATTTAAAAGCTAACTCCTCAAGCACCTATGTTCTTTAGGTTTCTGTTTTGACACCCAAGCACTGTAATTTCCAAAGATTAAGATGTTCTACTTGTTTTCATTCTGGAAATGAAATGAGATTTAAAAACATTACAAAATTGCCTTAAAATTTATTTTGTGATTGATATGGTCTGCATAGGGCTATAATTTGTTCCCCAAAGCTTCTTGTGTTTTCCTAAAGAGAGAAGGAGTGAGAGAAATTTTAAACAGAAGGCGCTACTTGCTAGTGTGAAGAGAACTTGCATTATCTGTTGCTCCAGGGGAGTATTTGGATAGATTTGTGGCCTGTTGGGGTTTTTAAGGGGACTAGAACTTCATAAACATTGCTGACCATGCTGGTTAATATATAATTAATTATATAACTTAAGGTACTGACTTTATAAATGTTCATCTTCTGTAATGACTGAGAAATGAATAGTGCTTTCTTTTTTGTGGCTCAGAGTATCAAAGTGCTTAGTATATTATTTTTTAGTTTGTTGTGAAGTTATGATTAGCTTTTCCATAGTACTAAGGTTTGTCTGTGAAAGGTTTCCATGAATAACAAAACTATGTACCATGAATATGTGTATGAGAAAAAAGAAACCTGGGAAATGAAGGTGGTGCTAGGAGACGAGGAGAGAGGATACAGAAGAACAATGGGGTGAGAATTCTAGATGCGACGTGCAGAGAGCAAGGCTGGAGGAACACAAGGCAAGAACATCTGAGCTCTTCCTGACAAAAAATAAAAAAAAGTGCTTATTTAGATGCTGAATAGACAAATGAGGAAGAGTAAAAGAATACTTATAGCCTTTTTTTACTATTCAATTTAATGTGTAATGTAAACATACAGAGTCATGCAAAGAGATAATTAGTGCATTTATTTTATTTGTTAAGGCCTGAGAAGAGATCTTCCTCAAGTGTAAGTCTAAATTGGAAAAAGGATGAAGGGGGCAAAAAGTCATAATTACTTTCTACTTTGTATCGATCTTCTCCAAGGGAAAAATTGTCTTTTGTCATATTAACAATAAAATCACAAGAGATATTGTGAAATCAGTCAATATATGTTGGGCAACTTCTGGTTATTTCTTACCAGTAGGAAACAAACAGTAAAATAGGAACATAGGATATACTACCTTGAAAGAAGAACGGAAGTGGCATGTGCACATCTTCTGTGGATTTTGCATCTTATATCTATAAATGCATCTAGTTCATTGGGAGTATGTCTGTCTACAGTCATAATTTTCAGTCATCTGTTGTTTGATATGATAGCTTATTATTGTCATACATATGTATTCATTAAGAAAAAAAAAGAGTGGAAAAAGTTCTCTAAAGTCTTTCTGTCTGAAAGTGCTTTTGAGCCCTTAGGATATCTGTCCCTCATCAGGATGCACGTCTGATTACTTTTCAGGCTTGAAACCATACATAGACATTTGAGGTTGAGGGAAGATGAAAACTTGATAGCTCTGGTCTGCTCTGAAACATACTCTGTTGCTCCCATCCCAGCAAGTGACCTGGGTAAAATAGTGACTTACTATGGATAATCAGAATTTTTCTATGGGTAACTTTTAAAGTGGGAAGTTTGATTGCTGAGAATACATTTTTTTATTGCAAAGATATATCCCTTGAAACACATTACTTTTCATGAGAAAACTAAATGCCTCAAAATATCCATTTGAAAAGCTTTTTTGGTAACTTACATAAGTTTACAATATTTTCATTCTTTGTTTTGAAATTTCAGCCTGAGTCGCTAGCCAGAAGTCCTGCAATTGTTTTACAAGACCTAGAAGCAAACGTGGTATACTATAAGAATGTAGTCTGATCAGGGAATAATAGCCTGTCGAGGAAGGAGCCTCAAAACACTTGAAATTTGACTCCGACAATCTACTTTTGTCCACTTCCTTTCTAGCAAAACTTCAGGGTAGAGTCATGTAAGAGAAAACTTTCCCTTATTTACATCAACTCTGAGGAAAGAGGGGATAAAGAACACTGGTAACCTACCTTTCAAAATAGATTTCTGGACTGAGAAGTAAGTGGATGGTAAAACTTTGTAGATGTAGCTTTTCAGGAGATCTTTTGGAAAGAGCTTTCCTACTGGAAGGGTAATGAGAGATAGTTTCTCAACAACTGTGGATTTGAATTTCTCTACCTTTCTTTCAGGACAGTGTAAAGGACTTAGGCAGTAGAAGCCCATAAAGTAATCCAGAAAAGCAGTATTTTCCTTGTGTGCTGTGTTCTCTGTACGTTTATTACTTGGTTGTACTTGGTTTGTTACTTGGCTTCCTTGGTTGTATTCTGCTTTCCATGGAGTTTCTTTAGAATTGTGAGTGGTTCATTAATGATCTCCTCTTGTGCCAATTTACTGTTAAACTTTATCTTTCTTCGTCTCCCTGTGGACTCTTAGCCAGGAGTTTTAATTGCGAATGCTGTAAATCTGTTATGGCTCTGCAGAAGTTTGGGTCTCTTCGACCACTATTTTGAAATTCTAGTTTAAAAAGAGTAATAACCTTGTATCATATCCTTCTAACTTAATTAATCAGTTATTTACTGCTCTCCTAAGAAGACTGATTCACCTTCAAGGCAATTGTATGCATGTTTGCACCTTTTAAGAATAGGTTTATCATTTGAGCAGTCATTTGAATCCCTCACAAGAAGTGCTGTATATCTGGGTGGAGGGAATTTACCAGTACCGCTTCTCTCTTAACAAATGGTGCCTCAGTTTTGCTTGTGCCAGTTTTAGCACAAAAGGAAGTCCCCTTTTGCTTTGGACATCCAGGATCCTTGGCTGCATGTGACAAGCTCTGAAAGCCGGAAGGAAAGCGTCAGACTGCAGAGCAGAAGAATCAGAAGCAAAAGAAAATACAGCTAATGATAACTGAAAACATGGTTGAAATGGTGTGCCCAAACCATAACAAAGAATCTATTAAAAAATCACCTTGAAAAATTCGTGTTTGAGAAGAATTTTGTTTGTTTTGAGTCATCCTGAGAAATGCAACTTTGTCCCAGTCTGACTTACACAAATTTAGACAATGGGCAGGGACAAAGGTAATCGCTCAGCTTCTCACTGGAAATCCACAAGAACTCTGTAAGCAAACTTGACAAACAGAAGGATTTTCAAGGCAGTTTTGTGCAAAGAATTTATTCTGTCACAACACAAAGTCAAAGAGCATCCCTTTCTTTAGCATGATAAATTAAGTTTCTGTAATAATAAAAAATCACATTGCTGTGTTCCTTTAAGTTACGTTACCAAATACGTACTAACTATCCCCTTTGCCACTGTCTGAACATCCTGAGCCATTTACATCAGAAACGGAAAAGCTGCTTTAATAAATGTTCTGTGTTTAAATCACTGAGAAAGTAGTTGAAAAGAGAAAATCAGGACTTTTTTTGTGAACATGTTCATAGATTGTATTTCCCATTGCAGTAAACCCAGAAGTCATAGATGTCATAGATGCACAATTTCACTGGGAAGTATGCTATAAGATTATAAAGAGAAATGTGTGGGCTTTGAGGAATACATATGTACCAGATTATGCCAACGAAGGAAATCTGGGTAAAGTCAGCAAACTTGCTTATTCTGTTATGGATTGGTGAGTAATCACAAAGTAGTGAACTACTGTTACCCTATCTGAGTGGTATTCATCAGTTAGATAAATGCACTCATCTTGTTCATATCTTCACATTTCTAGTAGATGATTGGCAAGGTTCTCAGTAAGTGTGAGTGTATGGTTTGAAGCAGAATTTGTGTTTGTTATAATGCACAGAAATACATACTGGGAAAGGATTTACACTCTATTTAGTC
Source organism: Pezoporus wallicus (assembly GCF_028554395.1). Classification (NCBI taxonomy): domain Eukaryota; kingdom Metazoa; phylum Chordata; class Aves; order Psittaciformes; family Psittacidae; genus Pezoporus; species Pezoporus wallicus. The sequence goes on along the minus strand of NW_026642858.1, from coordinate 483,812 downwards.
CAAATGCACAGAAACATAATCTCTTAACCAGTCTACATCTGAAGCGCTACTTAAAAGGCTAGCAAGGATTTATGTAAAGCTTTAGGAAAAAATGTTTCAAGAAACTATTCTGCTCTCAGAATAATTGTCAGCTAAAATCTTGAGCTCAGCATGCTAAGACATAACTAAACATACTCCTCTAAATTGCTGTAATTTAGTAGGAAAAGCAATGCATAAGGGAATTAATAAATTAGTAAAGAGTTATCTAAATGAATAACTTTCATCATCATATTCAAGCTCATCTTCCTCATCATCCTCCAAAAGTCCATATTTAAATTTGCGATAGACTGTGCCATCCTGGCCCATGTATACAATGTCATCCTCATCATCATCATCTTCATTATCTCGATCTCTGTACTCAATGACTTGATCTTCCTGGTAACTGGTACTCTCGTGGTAGTTGCCCACGTTGGAAGAAAAGGTTTTGGAGTGGTTTGTCAGCTTCTCGTACCTGCCTTTATTGACAGCCTGATTTTTGGCTTGTGATTTTCTCCAGATGAATACAATGGCTCCAATGACAAGGAGAAGCAAAATACAGGTAATAACAAAGAAAGCAGTTTTGCTTTTGCTCTCAGGTGATAGAGTGGTCCGTAATACACAGTCATCTACAACAGCAGTAAAAGAAAAACAGATTAAATAAGCCTTGTGAGTGTGTATTGCAGAGGCAGGAAAGGGGGTATCTGTCTTCAAAAAACCCAGTACAATGTTCAGGCCAGCTTACATTTTTAAACACATTCAACTAAATACCTCACTCTTTCAGTACACAACTATGTTCTGTAGCTGTGATGGTACAAGGACATAAACAAGGTCTCAGATAGCTATGCTGCTGTGTTAGATTGGAAATATTCAAGAACCGGAAAACAGGCACACAAATACATTTTGACATGATGACTGTAAAATTCATTGTTTCAGATGGCTCTTGGTTGAAGCAAGCACTTCCCAGTCACCTGGTTTATGAAATGCCTGGCTATTTAGCACAAAAGCTGCAGATGAGAAAAGATGCTGTCTGCTGCACCAGTTGCAATTGCTGTTATTTGTGTAAAGGCCTTCGTATTCCAGTAGAAACACACTGTGTGCCTGCATCTCAGCAGTGCATTTTTGCTGTCTTCCCTTTTATTTTCAAATGCCAGCCTAGTTGATCATAAAACCCTTTAGCACTGTTACTGCTGTTCAGCATGGTCCTACCTTGCGTTTCATTGCAGTCACAGCACTCTGGGGTTCCTGCCAGGTCAAAGTCGTGGCAGCAGGGCAGACAGCGGCTTTCTGCCAGGTAGAGCTGCATGCTGGCTGGACAGACTGTGCAGTTGAGAGGCCCAGGTCCCTTGCACTCCGTGCACGAGCTGTCACATTTTTCACACTTTGGCTCGTCCTCCTTCAGACACAGAACACAAGGAATGCACCTTTCATTTTGAATGCTTTGGACCTTCACTGTCTGTGTGGTCATCTCTGGGTACCATGGGTGTCGATGACAAAACACAGGGAGGAGTAAGAAAATTAAAATTTGGTTCATATTTCCTGGTTTCTCAGTGGTCTCCTTGTAGGGAGAAGGGGGGGAAGTTTTGTAGGAGTTTAGAGAGCTCACCTAGCTAGACAGCAAGGTAAAATTAATTCAGACTGCAAGCTCTTTGGCCCGGAAGTATTTTGGTTTTGCTAGTCCCATGCTAGCAGATCTGTAGTTCTTTGGCAGTAATAGTGGTAAAGTGGTCTTCAAGAAGTGTACTCAATAGTATCATTAAAAGTAACTGGCATGAGAGAAGCAACTTGAATTATTCTAAGGAGAAAAAAAAGGCAGCTGAGAGAATGAATTTCCTTTCTAAGGAAATTATTTGGGAAGGAGCAAAAATACAGCTGGATGATACAGCTGGATGGAAATTTTCTAGCGAACCAGATTTTTATTAGATCATGGTTCTGTTTTACAGAAACAGCCTAGATTCAAATACTCTTCTCAAATTCCAGATAGGCTCCTGGGAGCTTATGTGTACAGACTCTACCAGAGATCAGCATTGTCACATCTACCTTGCAGAATACTCTGAGCTCTGGTATTTCAGTATTTGCAGTTCCTGGCCTATTGGGGAAAAAAATTGCTCTTTTTCTGACATGGGACCAGGACCCCATATACACTGTAAGGATCTGGAAATTCCAATAACCTTTCATCAGACTTGCTGTGAGACCTGTGAGGCTGCTTGTCCTGAAACAAAGGATCTGGGCAAGATGGGAGGGTCATGAGGGGGTCCATGAGGAGGTCCAGTTTCTCAGAGTCAAAGCTCTTGCAAAGAAGTGTGGATCTCTGTGATCCCCATCTTGTAGGCTGTTTTCTCAAGGTCTCAGTTTTGAAGCAGTACTGCTAAGGGGATATTGCAGGCCAGAGACTCCTGGGTATGCAGCATCTCAGGCCAGCTGGCTTGCCTTGCTGCTTTATTCTTGAATAAACATGTTTAGAAGGTAGTTGGTGTAGAAATCTGGAAGCTAGAGTGCCCAGACTTGTGGCACAGACCCAAACCTAATTGTGGTTCTATTCTACTACATATAGAGCTCTGTTAACTTTAGTTTCTCCCTCAACTAGAGGTTTCTGCCAGCAGAGCTGTCAATCTGGAATGCAATGTGATGTCTTACAGACAAAGCAGGAGAAATCCACAGGGAAATCTCAGTTATACTGGAAGAAAAAAAAAAAAATGCTGTATTACTAATATAGCTGATTTTGTTCCCATGGCTTTGATGTTATCACTGACAATGTTGTGCCTTTATATTTAATTGTAGAGGATTACTGTATAGTAGACAACCCCAGAAAGAAAAACAGTGCTTCCTCTCCCAAGAAAACAATGAAATAAATGCATTTAAAGATAACCAGCCTTGAAAACTCAGATAAGAGCATTCTGTGTTGTTTGTGTTGTGCTCAGAAGTTAAAGTTCAGCATACGAGTGACAGGAGAAAATGTCTACAAACAGGTACCTCTTGTTCTGGTGCCTCCTGGACTTTGTATTCACCTACAAAACAGTCTGAGTTACACAGTCCACCTGATAAACTGTGGCTCCATACGCAAGATGTGCAGCTAAATGCTCCCTTCCCTAGAAAGGTAAATAAACAACTTTACAACAGGAAAAATTGTCATCTAACTTCCTTTTAAAATTATTCTGACCATTTCCAGCAAAGAAAAGGGTATTTGCCAACAACAGGAATCAGCAGTGAGGAGTTCAGCATGACAAGGTTGGTATTAAAAAAACGTTTGGCCTAGTCTTGAAGTTTTATGTGCAAATGTATTTCTTACGTGTTTTGGTATTCATGAGGAGCTGATTTGGGAATCAGTTGTACATGGAAGCTCTGACACTTTCAGGGGAATCAATTAGGTCAATGCACTGAAGTAAAATTGTGGAGAACCTTGGCCACATGCTCTCCTTCACAAAATCAACATTTATTAGGCCTGATAGTTAACTCTTTCCAAACCATAATGATTAAGATATGTTTGTGTTTCGACAGCAAAATAAGTTTTTTAGTTGCAAGGGAGCAAAATCCTTCACTAGGTGCAACCAGACCATCATATGCACTTTTGTGTTTTGGAGACTCTTTTTGAAGACAGATGCTGCATGCAGTATTTCTGTGAAACATTGAAGTGAAGGCTTTGTCCTATGTGTTAAGATGCACCTGTCCATTTCCCTGCAACTGGGCATTTTCTGCCACCATCTGCAAGGAAGAAAATGGAAATGTAAGTAGCTCAAGTTAGCAGCACTTAAACATCTGAAATTAGCTGCCTTCTATAACCCAGTGAATTTACTATGTGATTTTTCTAAGCATTACGGGGTTTGCCTTCCTGTTCTTGAGAAACCAGACACCACAACATGTCTGCTCACCCATCAACAGTACAGATGAATTTTAGGAGGACTGGTTTGTGCTTCATTTTAGTGTCTCTGTAATCACAACACAAAGTCTGTCCTGTAATATTTATCCCAAATGAAGTAAATACCAGTGGAAGTTGTCTGTAAACTAAAATGGCTATCCTTTTATCCCAAATCCAAGCTAAAATGTTTCTGTTACTTGCTATAATGCTATTATACAATTAAATTTTAGTAGTTCTTGAATATGGTTTCATTTAAGAGTTATTTCCACAATTTTAAATATTGTTATGTTGCAATTAGCTATGTATGCTACCCAAAATATCCACTATCCAAAACAAATTTTGTATGTTACAGTAAGGTGTGGTCTAAGCTGCAGAGTGGTACTGTTAGTTTTCATCTAATGCTGTTCAGATAGAAAAGGATGTCAAATGGATCCAAGAGGATTAATGAAGCTTCTTCAGAATTGGATGAATTAGGAAAAAGAAATAAATGAATGCGTAAGTGTGCCACAAAACAAAACAGATGGTCTCTCAAAGTTAACTTTGAAAAATACTTAGCCACATTAAAACCAGCAGACATCACTCTTCCCTTTGCAGGCTGTAAAGATGTGTGGTTGGATTTACATTCCTTGACTTTCACAGAGTAACACATAGTAGGACAGCTCGAAGAGTGAGATATAATTCAATCATTATGCAGTGTTTGTGTGAGGAACAAGGTCCAGCTCTGTATCCAACAGAGCCACTTTTTTTGAAGTTGATGAGGATCTTTGTGAGAGGACTGCCTGATGGAAAATTCATTACTGTTATCTGTTTCCCTTCACCGACTTGGCACCGGGACTTGTTCCCAGTCCTCCCCATGAGTGGCTGCCTTTACACTTGCGCTCCATGGCTGGAGAAGGCCCTGTGGGGAGCTTGGCAGGAATTCATATACCTGCTTTGATCTTGATCAATCAATACTCTGAAAGTAAGGTGGCAGCGTGGAGCAGCCGGTGCAGCAAATAACCCAGGGCCAGGGTGAGCCCGCAGCCACAGGAGAGGTCTGCATCACTCACTGTAGCTACTTTGGTCACAGACAGGTTTTTAGCGCTGTATATGGCATGTGTCTTAGTGAGGTGTTTCCAAATCTTGGAGCAGAGTGTAAAAAACCAAAGATGTTAGGTGTTTTGATAATGCTTGGCAGGTGTTTTGATAACCCTTATTTTGGTCAAAGCTTTTACCTTCACAAGTTTGGCAGGAAGGGTGACATCTTTCACAGACATTGTTGTCCTTGTTTTCATAGTAGTACTCAGGACAAGAGCTAATGCATTCATTCTTGGAGCGCAACAGGTAGAAATATGTGTCACAGAAAAGGCAGTCTGTGGGTTGAGGCCCCATGCACTCCTTACAACCTTTGTGGCATCTCTGACACGATCCAGTGGAGTTTTGTGCAAAATACCTGAAACAGATCAGATAGTCATGGCTTTGCACAAAGCCCAGCAGTGACAGCAAAACCAAAACATCCTTCATTCTTAGCTTTTACTATGACTACATCAATGTAGAAAAGTGATATTAATGTGATTGCAGTAAACATTTGCAATCTCAGTCAAAATAGAATTAATTTTATTTAATTCCCTTTGGCCATTGGAATTCAGCTATAAAGCAAGATTTGTAGATAAGGGTGTATAAAGTAAGGTCTTCTAAAATCCAGGGTTAATTCAGACTCAATAGGTAGGGCTCATAAAACCTCAACTCTGTTTTGGCCCTGAGAGATACTCTGGAGATGTTGGGTAAGCAGGGAATTCCTCACTGCTCCTTGACCTGCTGTTAGATGAAAATTCAGAAATTTCATAGTTCCTTTCAGTGCGCAAGCAGGCTTACCCAAAGGATATTATCAGAAGAGCAGTGTTCAGTTCAGTTGAGTTGATGGAAAAAAGGAATTGCTGTACAGTGTTTTTTTTTGAGATGCGGTCATAACAGACTTCCAAATTTAATGGGATGATAACTCAATATAACAGGCAGTGTGATCTTTACTATATTGCAAAATGAAATGGACCTGAACCAGAAATCAGTTCCCAAATTTGAATTTTGGAGACATATTCACAAGAGCGCAGTGAATTCAGGTTTTGAAATTATATGGACTCATATTAATGAAGTTTCTGACTAGAATTACGAGTCCTCAGTTGAAAGGTGTTTTAATGGTTGGTTTATTTTATACCATTGTAAACATTTACTCATTGCAAACCAGAAGTAACCTCATCTGAACTTCAGGCTAAGTGAAGGCTGCAGGGGTGCTTGAAGGAAGTTACGCTGCTTCCTATACTAAAGCTAACAGATGGCTTCCTATGTTTATTCTGTTTTACACTGTCCCATACAAACATAACTGAAGAGCATCCTTGGAGTGTAAGAAAGGCCACACCACATAAAACTAGTCCCAGTTTGGGTCCCAACTTTACAGTTTCCTATAGTGAGGGAAGGTTTTCCACCACCTGTGTACTGCTACGACATAAGAATTTCTCACCTGAATATAGAATTCACTTCTGTCTCACTCTCAAATAAAACAGCGCAGAGTGATCTTATTTCTGCCAGCTCTTTCTGTGGTGTATCTCTTAGCTAAAGTTCTTGGACCTTACCCTGCTGGACACTGGTTTACACATCCTTTTCCTTGTCTGTACCAGCCCGGTTTGCAGGAAAGGCACTGTGAGCTGTGTTTTCCAGTGCAAGTGACACAGGTGCTGTGGCATGGAGAACACTGTCCCTTGTCACTCTCAACATAATACCCATCTGGGCATGTTTCAACACAGGTTGTATCTGCACAGACAACAATGCAGAACAACACGTCATATTCAGTACTTGTTGCTGTAAGACATCTCAAACAATCATTCTGACAGGAGGTGCTGCTACAGCGTGTACCAGAAGAAGAGAATGCTGGTGTATAGTAATTATTTTTTGTTTCTTCTAAGTCTTACCAGTTCATCAGTCCTCATTTCTGCATTTTATGTGCATTTCAGGTAATATTTTATCTTTGGGAAATGCGTAATACATAATAATGAATGGCAGCTGTGATTTCTTTCAGAATATATGGAAGAAGAAATAGTAACTAGGAAACTTTCTACCTGCATTGCTATTTTCCTTAATTTTCACTCTAAACATCAGCCTCATTGTATTCTGTGCATATCACAAATATGATGGTAAATTTGAGATTTAATGGCACCTGTTCATTTGTCTTTACCCCTATCTTCAGCTGCTGCTAAAGCAGACTGTATGTAATAAGTGCCTGTAATACTGCCAAATGTACCAGGTACATCCCATATTTTCACTGAGATTTCAGAGGGTCATTAAAAGAGGAAGGGCATGTAGAGATAGGACAAGGGGTAATACCTTTAAACTGGGAGAGGGTAGATTTAGATTAGATGTTAGGAAAAAATTCTTTGCTGTGAAGGTGGTGAGACACTAGAACAGGTTGCCCAGAGAAGCCATGGCTGCCCCATCGCTGGAATTGTTCAAAGGCAGATTGGATAGGGCTTTGAGCAATCTGGTTGAGTGGAAGGTGTCCATGTTTGTGGCAGGGCAGGTGGCACGAGATAATCTTTAAGGTCGCATCCAATCCAAACTATTATTTGATACCATGATTCTACGAATCTTGAATGAGAAGGTAGGACTGATGCAACTAACTGCAAGTGCATCAAGTTAAGAGAGCAATGGTTATCCATTAGTAGCTTGTATCCTTATCTAGCTTGTCTTTATAGTTTTGCTGCTTGGGTTGCAACTGGGCAAAGGAAGACACTTCTCCTTATTTCTGGTTTGTTTTGGTTTTTTTTTGCAATCCTTTTTCCAGTCCAGGATGTTTATTTACATACTTCCATCAATTTTACCAATTGTAATGGTGCAAAGAATCTGAGTGTGTTGGTAAGAAACACAGGTCTAATGCAAGACCTTAGAATTTTAAGTATGTAAAAGCATTTAAAGTATGTATTCTAAAATTCTAAAAAGAATTCTAAAAAGAATTCTAAAAAGAATTTTAAGTATGTATTCTAAAATTCTTCATCAGAATCAGACTCAAAAACTTAGGTTCAGTTTTAATTCAAACTTTTCAGCTTTTTTTTTTTTCCCCTGCAGGAAATAGCATTTTAATTGTTTTTTTCTCCCAAGGATTTTTTGTAAAGTATATGTGAAGAAATAAAGCTTAAGTTCTGAGATTTTTTACTTTTTACTAATTTGTTTCTGAGACAATACAGTCTTTTGCTCCAAATTCAGAAGTTTTGCACCTCACTCATCCGCTAGACAGTGACCTAGTGATTCATGAACCATTTTTTAACAGCTCTGCTTAACTATTGCTTTGCTCATCATATCTCTGAAGGGATTAAACAAGCCAACATGAAGATATGAGCTCTTTGTGTGTACATTAAAAAAAACAACAAAACAACCAAAGAAACCAAAACCAGACAAAAATCTAACGATATCCCACTCATCTTTTAAGTTCCTTGTAGGAAATAACAGGAACAGTAGTACATGAAACTTACAAGTTTTGTTCAGCCTTGGCATTTGTTGCTTCAAGGTAACGTTGCACAAGTAATCATCTCTACCTGTCAGGTCAGCGAAAGCAGCCCTACATGTTTCATAAATGTGACAGAAGTTTGCCTATTTCATGCATTCAGTGTAGAATAAAATCTAGAGGCAGAAACAAGACACTTACTAAGAAGATAGTGGTTATTGGCACAGCTAAGACACTGGTGTTTAGTGGGTCCAGAGCAGCGGAAGCATTTCTTATGACAGGGCTTGCAGGTCTGAGTTTTCTCAACATAGTACTCAGTGCTAGAGCAGTATCCAAATGGCACACAGCGCCCATCATGATTCAGCATTAGGCCATTTCTGCAGGTAAGGCAGGCAGTAGAAGAAGAGCAGGTCTGGCATGTCCAGTTGCACGCTGAAATGACAAACAGTAGGAATGTCATCATTTCTTATTGCATTTCAGATTATTATTTCAGCTTAATACTGCAAGGAGCAGCCATCGTCTCAGGATGAGGCTGAGGGGAACAGAGTGATAGCTCTGCTTCTGCATAGTCTGCAAAAAAGCCCATTTTACTGTTTTCAATCTTATGCAGGCAGTTCCTTGGGTTGTCTTTTGCACTGGCACTGCTTTTGCTGAGCAGTGGTTTTCAACATTCTGTCCTCAGCAATATGTAGCAAAAAGTCAGTGGTTACCCATAATAACCCACCAGAATTACCCATAATAACCCACCATAATTACCCATAGTAACCCACCAGAGCGGTTACCCATAATATTGCAAACAATGAGCTCTGCTACCTCCCTCTCAGCTTTCTCCATTTTTTGCTAATCAAAGATATGCCTTGTTATTTTTCTGCATTAGCCATCTCCTCTGCTTCCAGGACATTGATAGTGAAATTAGGTGGTATGTGCCGGCCCTTTTGAGATGGTCTTTAACCACACCCATTTGTATGTCAGTACTGTTCAGGGGAAAACAATAGCTGCCAACCTTGACAGTCTTTAGTGGCTTCATCATAGTATGTCCCTTCAGGACACTCTTCAAAACACGTCCCGCTGTAGAGGACAAAGTAGCTGATGGCACACTCAGTGCAGTCATCTGAGTCCGGCCCATCACAGTCCTTGCAGTCTGCATGGCAGGGAAAGCAGTGCTTATCTTCAGCATAGAAATGAGAAGGGCAGTCCTGCACACACTTCCCCTCATGCAGGAAAAAGTCATCCATGCACTCTATAGGGGACAGCAAACAATAGGTAAGCAAATGGGTGAGCAAAATCTGACCTCTGCAAGCAAGGGAGTGAAGAAGTCCTAGGAAACCATAAATCTTGCAGTGCCTGTCATAACAGGGGGTAAGATGACAGTGCTTTCTTTTTTTTGACTCCTCCCTCTCCAAACTGCCCATTAATGGCCCTACTGTCACACAGCATCTTCTGTGTTATATCAAGAGACTGAGAAGGGAAGTCACCTGTTCAGCACTGCTGATATTAACCAACCTGTGCTGCCACTGAATATAGGTACTGAGGTATTATGGGCTTCCTGCAAAATCAGGGATGTCTACAACTGAAGTTCTGTTTGATATATTAATAAAATATACATGTGGCTGGAACATATGGACCTGAATGTTTGTCTTTGCATAGAGCTGGGATTCAGCTGCTAATTTTATATGAGTACTTGGTTTGGTAGTTTTGCTTATAACTTCTCCCCCCCACACACCCTGTTTCATCCATGTTTATGTTTCCGGAATAGCTTGCTCAATATTAACTATCCTAGAAATTTAGACTCACCAGGATATTCAGGTCTTTCCTGATATGTTTCATTACCGAGATTTAATTTTCTACCATGAGTTGTCATTTGCAAAAACGGTAAATGGAGGTAAAGTTCAACCAAACTAGGAAAGAAACATTCTGTATTTCACATTGGTGTAAATGTGTATGCAAATGTTTAGGCATGGGTACACCAGATGGGAAATAGAATCAAATCGATGGGAATCTCTGTAGGGCAACAGGCACAGGCAAAGCAGTATGAAATCTTTACAGATTAACAGTTTAGACTCATCATAAACAGTTGAGTCTCTTCATTAAACACTGATTGCTTAACCTGTGTCTTATTTTTGCTCATTACAGGTCTTTTTCAGATCTGTGCTTGTCAGTCTGTCTCTACACAGATCCAGATGGATTTTAGCCAAAATGGGAACAGTTCTTCATAATACCTTTGCATATTTCATTGTAAATGCACTCCAGACACATTTCAGGGCAGTGTTTGCAGGTTCCTTCAGAGGCAAAATGCTTTTCTGAACAGGTAGGTTTACATTTCCACTGCTCCAGAAGCAAGGGACTTTTACAGGACAGGCATTTAGTTGCAGTTCCCATGCATGTCTTACAGGATCCACTGCATTCCTTGCAAGTCTCAGAATCATTAAAATATCCCCTATTGAATGAAAACAAAGACAAAGTGCTGGTCAATCTGTAGTTATCAAACAGTCCAGTGCAGAAAATGTGCACAGTTAGTACTATGAAGGGTGCCTGGCCTTCCTTTGTCCTTGTACCCACTCTCTAGTTGAACTTTCTTTCTTGCTCATTTCTTGATTCTCCCCTTACATAAGATAGAAATATCTATAATGTCTGGGAAAAGAAAGATGACATCTCTAGTCTTGTACAGCTGCCTCTAAAAAGTGGTCTCAGGGAAAGAGAGGGAAGTATAACCTCAGTGGCCCTAGAGGGGAGAAAGAGAAAACCCTGGAAGTGTGAAGGTTGGGAAGAATAAGGTGAGCTGAGATTTAAAAAAAACCCACCCAACAAAATCAGGTTGTGCAAGTGGTACCTGTGTTTAATGACAGAAGCTAGAGACAGTGAAGAGGGAGCACATTTTACTGTGCTGTGGTATCTGTGGTTTGAAAGCAACCATAGACAGCCACAGTTGGAACTATTAGTTGTAAATATACCAAAAATTTGTGCTTATATTTCAGGACGAGAGGGATAAAGGAGGGGCTGGTTGCAATCCAGTCTCCCTACATTCTCAAAACCAAATTTGAGAAGATTAAAGGACAAACAAATACACATTTTGAGATGATTACTTATTTATATGCATGCAGCCATTGATGGAAACTAAGAAAGAAGTTGACACTGAAAGTAGTCCCACAACATGTACTTCACATGTTCCAGAAACATATTCATTCTTCCCTGTAGATGGGTGCTTCTCCTTTCCTTCTTGGGTATGACCTTTCTAAAGAAAGGCTGAGGAGATGCATTAAGATCAATATTAGTGAAAAGACAGGAAGAGCTGTGCCTGCCACTTATTATAATATTTTTTTTTTTTCATGATAACCTTTGTCATGATTCTGCATCTGTTTCTCACAGGCCTATCTTCTTCTCTTGTTCCAGTCTTGAGTACCTGCCTAGCTCAGTCTTTCAAAATCCTGTCAGAAATCACCAGTGCAGCAAGTCAACCTTTTCTATCCCATACAACATGTCCCAACCTAAAAAATAACCCAGAAAAGAAAATCTTATGTAATACTATGCTCCACTGGAGAGTAGCTATGCCTCATGAGCTTTGCCTCAGTGCCTGAAAACCAGAGTTTAACTCTGGTGGACTTTGATGAATGATGTCTGGGAAGCCATTATTTATAGTCTGGAATTTGTGAAAAGGGGGATAATGACAACTGAAAAGAATAGTGATAGATGAAGAGGTTTTATTTTGTAATACTGACCTTGTGGGGGATAACTGAGAAAAGGCTTAATTTTGTAATGTGTACATTTTGTGGGATGACTGGTGAATGAGTACTGAGAGCAAATATATTAATATCAAAGCATTATCTTTGTTCGTATGCCACAAATTCTGATACTGAAAGTTCTTTCTAGACTTGACTTTAGTGCAATTACTTTGCATTTACTCTGACATTTGATGATGAAAGTCTGTTCCACTGGTCCTTCCTGTCTTATTTGACAAAGTTTGACGAAAAGTACTGCCAGAGAATTTGTCCTGGATCATAAGAAAAGCAGGAGATGCACATTTCTCTACAGAAAAAGGTTAACCAAGATATTAATGCTGCATAGTACAAATTTTATATGTCTATATAGGCATGACAAATGCTGGTGAAAAAAAAACACAGAAACAGGAGAACCTGATCTAATATCCACCATAGTCAAATGGGAGCCTTTCTTTTCTGAGTTACACTTATTATAGGAAAAAATAAAGAATATAAACAAAGAGAGAAACACATCACTAAGCACTATATTTCCATATCAGGAGTCTGATACATTTGTTCTGGTTCCACATCCCTGCTCTGTACTGCTTTGAGGAACAAATAAGTTAGTAGAATGACTTTTTCAGTCAGCATAAGGAACCACCCTTAGGTAGCATGGTCCTACTGAAGTCAATGGGAAGCCATAGGATTTCATGTCTGCTTTTGCTTCTGTTTTTTCCACTTTTTTCTCTAAGCAAGAGAAAATGCTGTTTATTTGGGTCAGATGAAAATGACTTTTACTTTGAGATAGTTTCTGGTAGCTGGGGTTATAGTAAGGTCTCCCTTGAAAGGTTTATTATGGATCTGAGCTTTAAAAAGAAAGAGCACAGTGAGAAAATAAGGAGCAGTCTTCAAAGGGGAGTTACTTACTCAGGGCATTCCTGCAAACATCTGCCTTCATGGAGGAAAAGTGGTTGGTCCTCTTCAGCCTGACACTTCTGACAGTGCCAGTGGTCGGAGCACATTTCACAGCCATCCATGCACATTTCGCACTTTCCACTTAGAACATTGCCAAAAGTTTTTTGAGGGCACAGAGAAACACAGGTGTCATGGGTAAGAAATTTTCCTGGCAAAAGAGCAATCCAGGTGGGAAAAGACACCAATTTAAATTTAAAAGATTCCTGCCTTGGATAGCTATAAAGAAAGCCTTCAACTTCCTTGAAATGTAACTTTTTGATGCCTAAAAAGGTGACTAAAACATTCTTTAAGCCGTTTCCCAAAATAGTTTGCTCAGTCTTCACTGAAATTTAAGGTTAGAAGGAATCATCAGGATTCTCTAGTACATCTTCCTGAATAAATCACTATTCAGTAATTCCTGCATGATGTCTACAACTTTTGATTGAAAATAAAGAAAAGGAGCAGCATCCACCGAATAATTTTTTTACCTATATTGCTAAAGGCATGTGCCTGTTGCCTAGCTAATGCCTGACTTCAGCTGGTAATTGTCTGACTACCTGCCTGTGCTTTAAATTGTCAAAGAACTTTCTAGTGACCATTGATGAAGATATTACGTGGAAGTGTGTAAGATACGGAATATTTTAGCCTTTTGCAAAACTTACCCAAAGAAGTTGAAGTCTCTTACCTTCTGGACATGAAGTACAGATGTCAGCAGATTTCTCACAAGTCCTGCATGAAGGGCCACAGGACTGCAATATTTTTTTTGCATCTGCAATGAAAAGGAGTAATATGTAATTTTTTTACTGTCTTATGGGATGGTTTTATTCATTTCCCTTCTCTTTTGGAGGCCCATTTCCCATGGCTTTTTCTAAGTTGTTTTGAAAATGTACCTCTGTGAATTTTTTGAATACACTAAGTTGAAGAAGTTGATGATTGTATTCAAGAGTTGTAATGAAGGAAAACATAAACTTTATCCTGAGATCCACTAAGGCACTCTTCTGGACTGTTCATCTCAAATGAGATCAATAATACATCTTAATAATGTAGTGCTCACAAACCAAATCCAGATCTGTAATCCTAATAGATTACAAACTAAAAAGTATGTAAATTTGGACAACTTGGTCTGCTGAGGTATTTTCATGGGGAATTTCTATAAGCTGGTTGGAGAACACCATTATCCTGTAACTAAGGGAGAAAATGTTGAGTAGGAAGGAAAGGAATGAGTGTTTGGAAAGCAGATCTGTTAAGCACTTGTCCCCAAAGCCATTTCCTGATATTTCCCTCCAAAAAGAAGAGTCTGATGTGTGTCAAATGGAGTCTTATACCTGTGGAAAACTAAGACTTTGGTTATGCTTTGCATAGACTTCATTAAATATATTACTCAGCTCTAAAATGACAAGGAGACACAAGGATTATATGTAGTATGGAGAAAGTATGTTGTACAATATGATAGGTCTCAGCGTACAGCTCTATATTTTGATCCAAGTAGTTACAATAGTAGGTAGATGCATGTCTGACGGAAATGGAAATGTGGGCCACTGAACAGAAAATAAAAAATAAATAGTAAATCAGAAGTTGTTTGTAGATTGAGCTCTGCGCTTCCATTAGCACATCCAGCTCTTCCTGCCAATTAAATATGTATGATTTCTGTAAGCAGATGGACCAGCTGACAGTATCCATTAGCCACATGCATAAGCATATCGCTGCACTTTATAGTTCTACCTGTTGTGGCAAGATACTTTAGAATGTTGACATTTTGAATGAAAGTCATGAAATCAAATGCTTTGAGTAAAAAGAGGAGGCAGGAGAACAGGAGACTTATATAGAGCCCTCTCCCACAAAGGGAAATGGTGGGTATTTTATTAAGCAAAGAAGCACTTAATAGAAAAGTGGGCATGTGTATAACATGGCACAGGTGCAGAAGGAGGAATAATAATAAATATTAATTATAGCTGTACTGTTAAATGAGTTGAGCCATAGCTATCTCTGAAAGAATGTGGCTGGGAGATGGTTCATAACAATATGACACATTCATGTCTGGTTCTACCAGCAGCTGAGAACATCTTAAAAACTTTATGTGCTAAAAAAATCTTTCAGTATGCTGTTCCTGGCTAGAACAAGAACAATGCAGGAGGGTTCAACACAGCGGATCAAAACTTGGATGTTTAATAGTAGGGCACTCAGCAAAGATGTAAGTTGTCATTCTTTGCCAGGACGACTTGTGAATGCTACTTGCACAGGGTAGTGGAAGCCTGTAGTGTTGCAGCTCTCGTTAGTAACTGATGCAATAAAAAGCAGATATAGTAGGAGATTAGGAGAGTTTTCATTGTCACCACCATTCTGGCTACAGCACCTCTGTCCTCCCTGAACAGGGGCCATAGTATCTGGCTTTAGTAGCCAGAAGTGTTGGTGACCATGGTGAGGCAAGGACCAAGGCAGGTGGGATGACGGTATTTCAGTAAGTACCACCTGAAGACAATTTTCAACTCCAAAGGTACAGAGGCCTTCTGGAGGTAGAAAATGCCTGAAACTGAATTTTGAGTTGTGCAGCCTCAAACTCTGCTAAACAGCTGGCATAAAAATCCTGGGTTTGAGTACACAGGAAGGATGTGTCGCCTTTGTGACTTCATAGTGAGCATACCTGAACCTAAGATGTATACTATCAGGTATCATGCAAAAATGAAAACTTCTGGAAAAGCTCTTTGGAAAGGCTGAAGGTACAGAGTCGCCGGCTTGTGGGAAGAAGAAAAGGTGGAAATGTTATATAAACATTGGGACCTGCAGACATAGAGGGGGTGGTATTTACTAATAAGTAATCTGAAGTTGCAGTGGTGGCAGAATAGCACATGGTTAGCTGTTTATGAAAGACTGGAGAGAAACAAGAAGATCTCAGTGTGTAAAGTGAATTCAGTGCTCCCTAAAGCAGCAATGAAATGTCCTACCTTCTGGTATCATCAGTATAACTGGGGCCTCAGTGCTGGAGCACTTTTCAATGAGGCTCCTGGTGCTGGGAAGGCAGTTGTCAGATTCACTGAATGCTTAGGGTGAAAGCAGATTTTTTGACAAATCCTGATTAGGCTCTGTACTTTGCACTATCTGTGTATAAATTATGTATTTGCATGGAGATAAACAGTTGGGTAGTTTAGGGAATGAAAAGCTACAGTTACAAGTAGTTTTAGGATACTCTTTTTATTTGTATGTAAGTTTCACCCTTCTTTAGGAGAATGACCATTTACTTCTGCTTTTCTTAGCCCTTCTGTGTGGGTGTGGGTATCTTGTAAGGCTTTCTGCAACAGCAGGTCCTGTGAATTTAGATCCTTTCTGTCTCTTGCTAACAGAAAGGATCTATCTCTTTTTTTCCCTGCAGAAGACCTGTATTCTTTATGTCAGGTTACGACATGCTGTTCCAAGAGGATTCTAGTCTGTTTAAGTGCCTCTGAGTGTAGAGGGCAGTATGAGTCTCAGGCCTCTAGCTCTACTTAACCGAATAGCACACAAGCATTTTCAGTTTGCTTATCCAAATAATCCTCAAAGTAACTTGCTGGTGACCATTGCTTACTCTTGTAACAGTCACTAGAATGAGCAATGGTCACAAGATTTTTTTTGAGAGCCTAATCCTCTGCTTCATGTTTTATTTCCAGACACTTCACTGTTGAAAATCCTTAACACAGTCTTCTGGTTGATGTCATCTGTAAGAATATAAGGAATACCCTGGAAAAGCTGGATGCTTGGTGTTAATAGTTTTTTTTTCTCCTATCCTTAAATGTGCAGATCTTTTCTCTTTTTCTGCTCTTGAGAGAAGATCCACTCTGGCCTTTTGCTTTTAGATACTAATAATTTGGCAATCTGTGAAAAAGAACATTGAATAAGTAATGGTATGTTGCACAGTCGTGTGGTTTTTGGTTGTTGATTTTTTTTTTTTTTTCACTTTGCTTGTAGCACCTTGACTGAAAGAAAGACCATCTGTTCCTGATGTCTGCCTGCAATTGCACATCCTCTGTTACTCCATCAGGTGCTTTGATAAACCTTCACAGTTTGTCAAGGCAGAGTTCTGATTTTCCCACTGAAAATATCACTGTTTTTTTTTTCTAAATATGCAGTAAATAATACAAATTTTCACTTCCTTTTTCAGCAGCTTTGCATCCAGGTATCTTACCCTGGCTTACATTTTTTTTTTTTTTAAAATCCCTACAGAGTAGTTTTAAGCGCTGTAGTTTAATACCAGTTATGTGTGTGAAGAAACAAGCCAGAAATATTACTGAAGTATGTCTTGTCAGGGGAAAAGGACCTTGATCCTGGCAAGAGAGTTGGTATAATATAAAAAATAAGTAGAAGGAATTTAAGGTTAAGCAGAGCTCTTAACTTCTGCTGAATAATTTTTAAACGAGCTCATTGATTAAAAAAACATTTCAAGCCCTATAATTAAAAATAAAGATCCTTTTTTCGGTGAAGTACTTTTTTATTTCCATTTAATCCTTGCCCCTTTGGCATTTGTTATTTTCTGTAATATTTGCTGGTCACCACCAGAGGGGAATGTATACAAGCAGTTGGGCTTTTGACAGTTGGAGACGACTTTTAGCTTTCTAATCAAATGCAAGTGCTTAAATGCCAAAACTTTATTACTGACAAATCTCACAATTATTGTTATTATTTTTAAATTCTGGACATTTAAACCAAGATTTTTTTCTGTGATAAAGCTGTTACTGACTGGAAATAGGCTCTAGGTTACTAAAAACCCCACTCCAACACATGTTTAGAATAATGTGAAGTTTCAAAATGTAATTTTCTTTCATAGCAAAAAGTTCCCAAATGGGCAAATGTGATGCAAGAGGTTTTTTTTTTACAGAAACCAGTGTATACTACTTGCAGTAATGCAAGGAGATCTTTCAAAAGGTAGCCTTACAAAGCTGAAAAATGCTCATGCAAATTGTATTACCTTTGTCTTTGGGCTAATTATAAACTGAAAGCTTGGAACTCTCTGGTTTAAATTGTTGGGTTGTATTTTGCTTTTACCAAAAGGATGCCATTCTGTACTTGAGGATCCAACAAGCTTTCCTTTAAAATTTCAGTCTGTAACTTTTATGGTTGCAATTGAAACTCCTAAATGTAGAAGTCATAAGTCTATGATCTGGAGTTGTAAGCCACTCATATTTGAAAAGTGGGACACTGACTCCAAAAAAACCCACTGTATTCTATTATTATGCTGTTCTGCTCTTCTTTTGCTAAAGGCCAAAGCATATGACCTTTTCAGACCATTAAGCTGCTTTTATCCTTATGATTATATTCTTTATTTCCTTTTTCCATTTTTTTTTGTATAAAAATGCCTTCTATTTAAACTGTGTTCAAGCCAGAATACGACTCAGAGTCACAATTATTCTTGCATCACGTCAGAATGAGTAACAACTTTGTCATACACCCAACTAAATCTCTCTTATTCCTTTCTAGAAACTGAGAAACTGAATCACGCTGTTTCTTGAGCTAAGGTTTACTGCAATTCTGACGCTACCATAGGCCTCTTGCCTATTCAATCTATCCAGGGATTATCAAACTGGAAGGGCGAGGAAAGACTGAAAAATGTGCTTTTTTTCTATTTTCTTATTTGGGCTTGTGCAACTTGAATGAGGCAATGGGAGAGTTTCTCGAAACCTAGAGCAGTAAGTCTTTAACTGTTGATCCCAACATGAATTAAGGAAGAGTAAAATTTAATTCAATTTAACAAAATATCCCCTTATTTACTTTCTTTTTTGCTTAAGTGATCTTACTTTAAACTCTTAGATTTTTTTCAGTCTGATTTTAGAGAAAAATTAAGTGAATCGTCAAAAATATTCAGGGTGAAAAACATGGGTCCATGTTGAAAGAACTGTGGACCTCTTTACGTGCTCACAACTTATTCTGAAAAAAACGTTAAATGTATTAAAAAACCCCAACATAAAACCCTTTACAAAACCTGAGCTCATATAAGCAGAGATATAGCCATAACTAAAAAGAAATGCCTTTAAATATGATAGCATTTGAAGTACCTTATGGTCCTTTCTTAATTTCATTTAAACCCACAACTGCATTATAATAATTGTTACTAGTATATACTCCTCCTCTTTGTGCTGCCCATCTTGTTCTCTCTAACCACTCCCTGCACAATGGATTGTTATGCTAGGTAGTGCGATCAGTAAGGGTTCAGACACTTTAAAGATGGTTTGTTTTCTTCATTTTAAGTCTTACTTATTCATGTTCTTCTATGAATAAAAGGGGGATTTAAAAAGTTGTATTTTTAAGCTCCTATCAAGGTAGATCTCTGTGTACCCTTAGCTTCTAGACATTCACTTCTACAAGGTGAGACAAGGAGGCACAAAAGTACAAAATGTAATCAGTTCTAGGTAATGTTAAGTTTGATGGCTTTGTAATGGAAAATAACTGCGGTGCTTGAAGGTAGTTGATATAGTTTCAGGCCCTCAGGACCTCAGTACAAAAGGTGTGAGAAAAGCAGAATAGAAGGGCAGGACCAGGGGATGGGGAGTATCTGGGACTAGCAGATGTCCAGGGTGGGCACAGATAAACTAACTGATAAGTAAAAGGACAGGATGATTGCTATGTTTGGGGTGTTAATAAACCCATTAAGCTGGTGTAAGCATCTACTAGGGAGTATCCGGACTAGCAGATGTCCAGGATGAGAGCAGTTAAACTAACTGATAAGTAGAAGGCCAGGATGATTGCTATGTCTGTAATGTTAATTAAGCTTGTTGGGAAAAGTAAACGACCAAACTCTGCTGGCAAGTTTGTTCCTGGAGTTTTCTCGGAATCAAAGGAGAGTATTTTTACAGTATATTTTGTTGTAGGACCATGGCAAAATTGCTGCAGTAAGAAATACAGAAGGAAATTAAGTGCCATGGCTGTTTGTAACTGCAAGCGTATTCCTTTCAGAAGGTGACCTGTCTAGGTTTTACACCATGTAATGAGATGTGATTTGAATGTGATCCAGTTGAGATGCTGCTTAGTTTGTTACATTTTATTCTACATGTGGCACTGGCCTTTCAATACTGATAGTCATGATAAAAGCTACAAAACCAGGATATGTATCTCCATGATGTAATTATGATTACATAGAGTAAAATGTAACAAACCCAATATACATATGTAATAAAATACTAGACCTATCCCATTTTGAAGGCTTATGTGAACCGTAAGTTTAAGGAAACTATAGGAATGCTGAGAAGTAAATCACAATCCCCAATAAACATTAATTTCCAATCTAGTTATCTTGTACTACTTTACAAACAACTCGTGAGAATTTGAAATTAACATGCTTAAAAACATATGGGATAATGAATCATTTTTGCTTGCCGCTAGCAACCTGAAATTTCATATATGAATGATACTTATAAAGGTCCCCTAACTCTTTCCATGATGCTCTAATTCTGCGCTCTAAATGCCATAACATTTTCACATTTGGAAGATTATGACCTGTTCTCTCCTGCTGCTGATTTGTCTGCTCTCTTCTGCCCACCCCACTCGTTTCTTTTTTTTCCATTCCATATTCTGAGACCTTTATAGGTATACCTGCATAGCTGCATTAAGTTTCTTTTAAACAATCTTTTTTGTTTAAAGCCTGAATTACTTTTTTTTCTCTCATTCAGTACATGTTTATTGTTTTTCTTTATACTTAGGAAAAGGAAAATACACAGGATGGATGCGGTTGATCAATGACTGCTTATGGGAGATTGTTCTTTTATTGGGGCGAATGTAATACTAAACAGAACCAGCTGCTATTTAGCTGCAAAATTTACAGCAGCATATATTATCTGCATGTGAAGAAGCACATATTCCATTTTGAGTTTGCTTCAGAAACAGACCCCATTCCATACCCATTTTTTAACTTCTGCACTTTTCAGAAGAATATGGTAGGTTAAACTGTGTAACCGAGGAATGAGCAAGTTTTTAGGGTGTGGTATTTAAGTGAACATGCAAAATGAAGACCTGACCATAACTTGCAAAATGTCTAATCCATTAGAAAGGGTGTGTGTATTCACTTGGTGAATCAAGCTTACACTAGTGTGTCTCCTGGCTTCCAAACCAATTTCATCATCTGGTACATGAGATAAAATACAGATGTTTCATGCTAGAAACACAGAGCTCGACCTCCTCTTTTTTTTTCTTTCTTTTTTTTTTTTTTTCTCCTTTCTTGGCTTGCCTTGTCTTTCTAAAAGCCTGGATAACAGACGTGGTCTGTTGCATTATTTCAGACCTGAATATGACTTATTAATAATTCCTGATATAAGTTGAACTGTTTGCCCAGCAAAGTATACCCCCAAAGTAAATATGATGTTAGAAAGTTGGTTTTAGATAGAATGTTCTGGAGTGTGTATAGAACGTTGGAGTATGTGCTCCTAAAAATTCAAAAGACTGACCTATCATTTATCCTTGCATAAGAAACAGAACTGAAAGCTTAAATACGGAAAAAAAGTGTATTCTGCATTCACAGAGGTTTTAATCTTCACCTAGATGGACTATACTATCAAACTGCAAAGAAAATCAGATTCTATTTTGTTTTCACAGTGAGAGACTCTGATGTGCTGCCCTTTAATTTATGTGAGCCTCAGACCCGAATAAAACAACAGTCTTTTTCCTAAAACTCACTTTATCCCATGTGGTACATCAAGACAGTCATTAAAACCACAGTGGAACCCACTGAATCCATGTGGCTGGAAGAGAAATGGCTTCATTATTTGTAAATATAGTTCAAGGTCTAATATGTCAAGTCTCTGTTAGTAAAATTTCTAAAGAAAAACAGTAAATAGAAGACTAATGTGGTAAAAGCTGACATAAACTACTGGATTTGGAAATTTTGGCTGTCTTCCTAGTTGCGTTGTCTTCTTGCATTGTCTGGAGCAAGGCATGTGCTGAGGATGAGGTTGGTGCAATCTCATAGAACCATAGAATGTTTTGGGTTAGAATGGACAATAAAGATCATCCAGTTCCAACCCACCCTGCCATGGGCAGAGACACCTTCCACCAGACCAGGTTGCTCAAAGTCCCTTCCAGCTTGGCCTTGAACACTGCCAGGGGTGGGGCAGCCACAGCTTCTCTGGGCAACCTGTGCAGTGTCTCACCACCCTCACAGCAAAGAATTGCTTCCTAATGTCTAATCTAAATCTCCCCTCTTTCAGTTTAAAGCCATTGCCCCTTGTCCTATCACTACTTGCTCTTATAAAACATCCCTCTCCAAGGGATAATTTCTCAAGGCCCACGGAGTCTTTCTGTACAGGTATGCCAGCCAGAATTGTCACTGACAATAAGTTTCAAGGAGCACAGGTAGGTTTTCATTTTGCCTATTCTTGTACTGCATTGTTGAATAAAGTGGTAAAAGGCGGTGGCTGCCTCTCCTGAATTTTATTGGTTTTCATAAAGCTTTTGACAATGAAGAAAATAATTGTAACAGATAGTGAAACTGTTTTCTTTCGTTTTCTGGTTTTTGTTTTGTTTTGTTGTTTGGTTTTTTTTCTGTTTAGAATTATGTATTCCAAACAGTATCAGGGTGTGAAATGCATTGCAGTCTCTAACTAGGAACTGGCCTTTGGGTGTGATGTAATACTAGAGTTAAATGTTAATGATTCTGCCTGAATCCTGTATTTTTTGTTAAGAATCTTCAGCATGGAATGAGAATTAAAAAAAAAAATCAGTTGTAAATCTGGACTTAGCTGATAACTGCCCCTTCGATACACCATCAAAAGAAAGAAGTGAAAGAGTGATATTCTAGCCTAAAAATTCAGCCATTTAGATTTTCATTAGCAGATCAAAATGACTGTTATGAAAACTAGATAATCCATCAGTATCTGAGCATAAAACTTCACAAACTGTTGATAAATTTAGTTATTGACTGTCAGTAAAGACAATGACAAAATGACAACTTCATTAACATTTTGACTTGAAGGTTAGTACTATTTGGAAGCCTACCCTAGTGAGAAAAGGCGGAAGCCTTTTCTGTTGCACAGTTCAACATCTGTTTCTCAGCAGTTACATGGCACATCTGGAGCCACACTGCAGGAATCCCAGGAAGCGTATCCAAGAGATGAAGAGCCACGAGCTGGGTTCCTTGGGCACCTGCCACTAACTGAAGCAGAAATCCTGTCTGGTCGAAGCAGTAAGGGTTGAGGGCTGCCTTGGTTGCAGCGACCACGAGATGGTGGAGTTCAGGATCTTGTGTGGCAGGACTAGTAGAATACCAAGTAGAATTGCAACCCTGGACTTTAGCAGGGCAAACTTTGGCCTTTTCAAGCAATTGCTAGGGGAAATCCCATGGGCAGGGCTGCTTGAAGGTAAAGGGGCCCAAGATAGTTGGTTGACATTCAAGGACTGCTTTTTCCGTGCTCAAGATCGGAGCATCCCGACACGTAGGAAGTCAAGGAAGAGGGCCAAGAGACCTGCGTGGCTAAACAGGGAATTGCTGGGTATGCTCAAGTGGAAGAGGAGAGTTTACAGGTCATGGAAGGAGGGGCTGGCCACTTGGGAGGAATATAAGGCTGCTGCTAGAGGATGTAGGAAGGCAGCTAGGAGGACTAAGGCATCCTTAGAATTAAACCTGGCAAGAAGGGTCAAGGACAGCAAAAAGAGCTTTTTTAAATACATGGCAGACAAAACTAACACCAGAGGCAATGTAGGCCCACTGATGAACGGGATGGGTGCCCTGGTGACAGAAGATAAAGAGATGGCAGAGTTACTGAATGCCTTCTTTGTCTCTGTCTACTCTGCTGCGGGCAGTCCTGAAGAGCCCTGTACCCCTGAGACCTTAGATGAAGTCAGGTCGACGGAGCGGTTTGCCTTAGTCGATGAGGAATGGGTTAGAGACCAGTTGAGCAATCTGGACATCCATAAATCCATGGGTCCAGATGGGATGCACCCGCGGGTGCTGAGGGAACTGGCGGAAGTCATTGCTAGACCACTCTCCATCATCTTTACCAAGTCTTGGGAAACGGGAGAGGTGCCTGAGGACTGGAGGAAAGCAAATGTCACTCCAGTCTTCAAAAAGGGCAAGGAGGAGGACCCGGGTAACTACAGACCGGTCAGCCTCACCTCCATCCCTGGGAAAGTGATGGAACACCTTATCCTTGATACCATCTTAAGGCATATCAAGGATAAGAAGGTTATGAGGGGCAGTCAACATGGCTTCACCAGGGGGAAATCATGTTTGACCAATCTCTTAGCCTTTTATGAGGAAATAACACGGTGGATGGATGATGGCAGAGCGGTGGATGTGGTCTACCTTGACCTCAGCAAAGCATTTGACACAGTCTCCCACAGCATCCTCACAGCTAAATTGAGGAAGTGTGGACTGGATGATCAGGTAGTGAGGTGGACTGCGAACTGGCTGAAGGAGAGAAGCCAGAGAGTTGTAGTCTATGGGGCTGAGTCTAGTTGGAGGCCTGTAACTAGTGGAGTGCCTCAAGGGTCAGTACTGGGACCGGTATTATTTAATATATTCATCAATGATTTAGATGAGGGAATTGAGTGTACTATCAGCAAGTTTGCTGATGACACTAAGCTGGGAGGAGTGGCTGACACGCCAGAAGGCTGTGCTGCCATCCAGCGAGACCTGGATAGGCTGGAGAGTTGGGCAGGGAGTAACTTGATGAAATATAACAAGGGAAAGTGTAGAGTCCTGCATCTGGGCAGGAACAACCCCAGGTTCCAGTATAGGTTGGGGAATGACCTGTTAGAGAGCAGTGTAGGGGAGAGGGACCTGGGGGTCCTAGTGGACGACAGGATGACCATGAGCCAACACTGTGCCCTTGTGGCTAAGAAGGCCAATGGCATCCTGGGGTGTATTAGAAGGGCGGTGGTTAGTAGGTCGAGAGAGGTCCTCCTTCCCCTCTACTCTGCCCTGGTGAGACCCCATCTGGAGTATTGTGTCCAGTTCTGGGCCCCTCAGTTCAAGAAGGACAGGGAGCTGCTGGAGAGAGTCCAGCGCAGGGCAACAAAGATGATTAAGGGAGTGGAACATCTCCCTTATGAGGAAAGACTGAGGGAGCTGGGTCTCTATAGTTTGGAGAAGAGGAGACTGAGGGGTGACCTTATCAGTGTCTATAAATATATAAAGGGGGAGTGTCACGAGGACGGAGCCAGGCTCTACTCAGTGGCAAACAATTATAGGACAAGGGGTAATGGGTACAAACTGGAACACAAGAGGTTCCACTTAAACTTGAGAAGAAACTTCTTCTCAGTGAGGGTGACAGAACACTGGAACAGGCTGCCCAGGGAGGTTGTGGAGTCTCCTTCCCTGGAGACATTCAAAACCCGCCTGGACGCATTCCTGTGTAACATTATCTAGGTGTTCCTGCTCCGGCAGGGGGATTGGACTAGATGATCTTTCGAGGTCCCTTCCAATCTCTAACATACTGTGATACTGTGATACTGTAACTTTGGAGCAGCCATTAATGTTCAAGTCAGTACAGCTCTGAGAGAGATACCCATAAATAAGATGTGGTTTAACTACTGGAAGAAAAGCAAAACAGTATGCAAGATGGAATGAAAGAGTTTTTCAGCAACACTATACACAGAACTGCATCAGCTGCCTGCTCAAAAGAAAAAACTGACAACAAGTCACCTCATTTGACAGTGTGAGAAATACATAACCAGTAGATAGACCAAATTACAAATGTGCTCTTCCATGGCACTGATGTAGATAGTCTCAAATTGAAAATGTACTAACTCATGAATGAAACACAAGGAAGTGCATGGAGGAGACCAACTTTCTATTAATATTTCTCGTTTTTAGATCTCTGATCTTTTTCTGAAGTGAAGAAATGTCATTCCTTTTGGTACAACATTTCTCCATAGGTAGGCAATGAATAGAAATGGTCAATATTTTTTCTGAAAATATTTGTTAGTATATTTTAATTCTTAATGCCAGGCTATATGGATCTAAGGATAGTCATTCTTTGATGTGTTTGAGTCAAATAAAGACACAGGAATCAGAGGAAAATTTGTATTTGGTAGAAAAATAAAGCCGGAAGGCACCTTAAATAATGTATTCTATTGCTCTATTCAGTAAACATCCTCGTCAGATGCTTTTCATGTGTTCTTAAAGACCCTTAGTGATGGAAATCCCCAAAACTCCTCAAAGATGCCATTATTCCATTTGAAAGTCCCCTTTTTTCCAATGCCAAATCTAAACCTCCTTTTCTGCATTTTAAGTCCTACTTGCTGCACTTAACAGATACTCAATCTTTTCCTTTCTTCTTCGTAACTGTTTTTCTCAGCTTTCTCATTTAGTTCTAAACCCCTCGTTCATCACAACTTTTCATTGTAAATAATTTTCTCCTTAGATTTCTGGTAATTCTCGCTGTTTCCTCTCTAATCATCCCACTTCTTTCTTTTAACACTGTGCCCAAAACCGAAGGTGTTATTCCAGCTGATGCTTTACAATTATAAAGAGAGTGAAAGGATTGTATGACATTGACTTTTCTCTTTGTTTACAGTGATAAGCAAAACAGCTATTGAAACTCTAGAGAAAATGTTACCCTTTGTTGGAGAGTATGATGTACACATAATTAAAAAGTGCCATTTGCAATCCTAACTATTGAAATTCCTCATGCTGCACAGGTTTCACTTAAAAAGAACGGACATTCATAGCAAATGAGTTTTAATTTGTGTGCTGGGTGGTAAATTCAGCTCTGCCTCATTTCGTAACATAACCTATTCAGTTGTACTTTATATAACTGACATAATGGGAAAACCAAATTTTCTCCTATTCACTTTTCATTTAACACTTTCTTATCAAGAAATTTGTGACAGAACAGGGATGCATTTGAAAATAATTTAAAAATTATTTTAGTGGAATTCAGGATCTTGTGTGGTAGGACCAGTAGAATAGCAAGTAGAATCGCAGCCCTGGACTTTAGCAGGGCAAACTTTGGCCTTTTCAAGCAATTGCTAGGGGAAATCCCATGGGCAAGGCTGCGGGAAGGTAAAGGGGCCCAAGATAGTTGGTTGGCATTCAAGGACTGCTTTTTCCGAGCTCAAGATCGGAGCATCCCGACACGTAGGAAGTCAAGGAAGAGGGCCAGGAGACCTGCGTGGCTAAATAGGGAATTGCTGGGTATGCTCAAGTGGAAGAGGAGAGTTTACAGGTCATGGAAGGAGGGGCTGGCCACTCGGGAGGAATATAAGGCTGCTGCTAGAGGATGTAGGAAGGCAGCTAGGATGACTAAGGCCTCCTTAGAATTAAACCTGGCGAGAAGGGTCAAGGACAGCAAAAAGAGCTTTTTCAAATACATGGCAGATAAAACTAACACCAGAGGCAATGTAGGCCCACCGATGAACGGGATGGGTGCCCTGGTGACAGAAGACTCAGAGATGGCAGTTACTGAATGCCTTCTTTGTCTCTGTCTACTCTGCTGCAGGCAGTCCTGAAGAGCCCTGTACCCCTGAGACCTCAGATGAAGTCAGGTCGACGGAGTGGTTTGCCTTAGTTGATGAGGAATGGGTTAGAGACCAGTTGAGCAACCTGGACATCCATAAATCCATGGGTCCAGATGGGATGCACCCGCGGGTGCTGAGGGAACTGGCGGAAGTCATTGCTAGACCACTCTCCATCATCTTTACCAAGTCTTGGGAAACAGGAGGGGTGCCTGAGGACTGGAGGAAAGCAAATGTCACTCCGTTCTTCAAAAAAGGGCAAGGAGGAGGACCCGGGTAACTATAGACCGGTCAGCCTCTCCTCCATCCCTCTGAAAGTGATGGAACACCTTATCCTTGGTGCCATCTTAAGGCATATCAAGGATAAGAGGGTTATGAGGGGCAGTCAACATGGCTTCACCAAGAGGAAATCATGCTTGACCAGTCTCATAGCCTTTGATGAGGAAATAACACGGTGGATGGATGATGGCAGAGTGGTGGATGTGGTCTACCTTGACTTCAGCAAAGCATTTGACACAGTCTCCCACAGCATCCTCACAGCTAAATTGAGGAAGTGTGGTCTGGATGATCAGGTAGTGAGGTGGACTGTGAACTGTCTGAAGGAGAGAAGCCAGAGAGTTGTAGTCTATGGGGCTGAGACTAGTTGGAGCCCTGTAACTAGTGGAGTGCCTCAAGGGTCAGTACTGGGACCGGTATTATTTAATATATTCATCAATGATTTAGATGAGGGAACTGAGTGTACTATCAGCAAGTTTGCTGATGACACTAAGCTGGGAGGAGTGGCTGACACACCGGAAGGCTGTGCTGCCATCCAGCGAGACATGGACAGGCTGGAGAGTTGGGCAGGGAATAACTTGATGAAATATAACAAGGGAAAGTGTAGAGTCCTGCATCTGGGCAGGAACAACCCCAGGTTCCAGGATAGGTTGGGGAACGACCTGTTAGAGAGCAGTGTAGGGGAGAGGGACCTGGGGGTCCTAGTGGACAACAGGATGACCATGAGCCAACACTGTTGCCTTGTGGCCAAGAAGGCCAATGGCGTCCTGGGGTGTATTAGAAGGGGGGTGGTTAGTAGATCGAGAGAGGTCCTCCTTCCCCTCTACTCTGCCCTGGTGAGACCCCATCTGGAATACTGTGTGCAGTTCTGGGCCCCTCAGTTCAAGATGGACAGGGACCTGCTGGAGAGAGTCCAGCGCAGGGCAACTAAGATGATTAAGGGAATGGAGCATCTCCCTTATGAGGAAAGACTGAGGGAGCTGGGTCTCTATAGTTTGGAGAAGAGGAGACTGAGGGGTGACCTTATAAGTGTCTATAAATATATAAAGCGGGAGTGTCACGAGGACGGAGCCAGGCTCTACTCAGTGGCAAACAATGATAGGACAAGGGGTAACGGGTACAAACTGGAACACAAGAGGTTCCACTTAAACTTGAGAAGAAACTTCTTCTCAGTGAGGGTGACAGAGCACTGGAACAGGCTGCCCCGGGAGGTTGTGGAGTCTCCTTCCCTGGAGACATTCAAAACCCGCCTAGACACATTCCTGTGTAACCTTATCTAGGTGTTCCTGCTCCGGCAGGGGGATTGGACTAGATGATCTTTTGAGGTCCCTTCCAATCTCTAGCATACTGTGATACTGTAAATTAATTCAACTTATTCGCTTCAGCAGCTTTAATTTTTGAAAACATATTCTTTCCAAATCTTTTTTTCTTTTCTTTGACAGAAACTGTTTTTCCTGTGTTGTAGGTTGAGGGTGCCAAGAAAGAACTGATTATTTTATGAAGGTTGTGAAAATGGCCAAAGTAGGATAAGAACTTCAGAATGTAGTTCTGTGTCCAGTGTTTAGTTCCCTTAGTGGTGCATGCCTAAATTAGGGGGAGAAGAGAAAAGAAGAGAGCTTGCTTTTAAACACATGCAACATACACAGATAGACACATACTTGACAACTTTCCATTTTCTTCAACTCCACATATTTCTAGGCAGGGAATCAGTAGCTCCAAAACTGGTCTAAAACGTAGCCTGTAAGGCTTCCAGTAATTTAGATAAGGAACTCCTAGCACTTTAATCTATTTTTTTTTTTTTTTAACTTTTATCCATCTAGATAAGACAACTCCTAGATAAGGAACACCCAAGCTGTATTAAAATATGCTATTTGCAGGAAGATGAATTTCCCTTTGTGAAACCAATGTTTTCACTCAGTATGTTTTTGATACAACAATGAATTGGACAACACTGCAGTTTCACTCAAGGTGCAAGATCTTGATATCCTCTTTCTAAAACTTTTAGTTTAGTAGTCTCCAGGGAAACAGAAAAGATTAAGGGATCTTTTGCAACTTACCACTCCAGAACTTCCCACTGGGTTGAGAATTTCTTGGGCTCAGACACCGCCCATGAGAAAGCTGGAAACTGTTTCTGCACCCAGTACAGTTCTCATAGCTGTATCCAACACACATTGCACAGCTCCGGTGGCAAGGTTCACATTCTCTGGAGACATCATCAGTGAAGAAGCCATTCCCACACACACTCACACATGTGCCACCTGCAACAGAAACAGAGCCTGGCATTGTGGTTTCTACTGCCTCCTGTGAATCCTGACAAGGAGGTTTTTCCCTTCAGCATCTGTCTCCAGCAAGAAATGGTATTAAAAAAAAGACAGTAAATAAGAAACCATAAAACTTTTTGTAGCTATGTAACCTCTAGCTTTTTACCACGAAACCTAAATTCAGCTCAGCTCCTTATGCAATCTTCATAAACTTCAAACTAAGCTGCACTTAAATTTTGTAACTATCTATCTAGATGGTTTTTCATCCACATCCTAAAATCTGGCATGTACAAGTCTTCCAAAAGTCAAAATCTGGATAAAAAATTTATGGTTCCATCCTAATTATTATACTGGCCCAATGTAAAATATAAGTCCAGCAGTCCCTAAGATTGTTAGATATACGCAAATTTTGAGGACTTGAACACAAGTCTAGCTTCTGGCGAATATAAAGCTAAACCCAGGTAAATCAATTTGAGTGTTGGCATACTGCAGCAAAGCCCCTAGAAGTTGTTACACTGATAATTTTTTGAGCTTCCTCCAATTTTTATTAAAAATCCCCTACACCACCAGATCATCTCAGGTTGTGACCACAGGGTTTTCCATGAATGTGATGCTCTTGTACTCAACTACAGGGCACCTTCATCAGGCAAAGCACAAGAATACCATAATCTCAGGATTTCCTGTGATACATTTTTGGCACTATGTCTGAACCAGACCTGCCTGATTTATGGCTTTGTAATAAAGCTAAGATATTCCTAGTCTTGTGTGAATCTGATGTGGAATTTAGTGGTTTTAACTGAGCTTGTTTCAGTTTAAGGGTTTAAGGCTTGTTACTTTGTGTGGACCTGAAAGTCAAACTTGACTTGCAAATAGTAAGGAAAAGTTTCCATATCTTTCAGTGAGTTAAAAACTTTTCCTTTCACAAAGTCTGAATCAAACACAATAGTTTTTCTATTTGATCAAAAGAGTGCAAATGCATTAAAAATAAAACTGAAAAATATAGGAAGATGTGGTCCAATATATCAGACCAAACAGTACCGTTGGCTAACATAGCCACCCTGTTAATACAAAGGATCTGATTCTACAAAAAACTAACTTCCCTCAGCCTCCACTGTTTGCCAAATAAGAGATCTGTGAATTTAAGAATTTAGGTCCAGATTCTTTCTCTAAAGAAAAATCCTAAAATACTTTGGTACGTATGCCACATAGGGTATCTTTCTTACCTAAGAGATAGAAGCCTTCCTTACACGAGTCACACATGCCCTTGTCACAGCTATCACATTCGCTAGGACATTCTCTACACTGCAGAGAACTTTCATCTCTGTAGGTATTTTCTGGGCAGTATTTATAGCAATGCTGCTTATACCTGTAAGATAAAGTAGAACATCATCAGTAAGTTTCTTTTGAGGTCACTGAGTCTCTTTTCTGTGTGTTTCTAGGTATGGTAATGGTAAAGCTCTGTTCTCATCCTAATTAACAGAAATTGTTCCTCTAATGAAGGGCTCAACCAAAGTGTATTTGTGCTTATGTTGCTTATTCAACTGGCAAATGGAATCATAGAATGGTTTGGGTTGCAAGAGACAATAAAGATCATCCAGTTTCAACCCACCCTGCCATGGGCAGAGACACCTTCCACCAGACCAAGTTGCTCAAAGTCCCTTCCAGCTTGGCCTTGAACACTGCCAGGGATGGGGCAGCCATAGCTTCTCTGGGTATCTGTGCCAGTGCCTCACCACCCTCACAGCAAAGAATTGCTTCCTAATGTCTAATCTAAATCTACCCTCTTTCAGTTTAAAGCCATTGCCCCTTGTCCTATCACTACTTGCTCTTATAAAAAGTCCCTCTCCAAATTTCTTGTAGGCCCTGTTTAGGTAGTGGAAGGCTGCTTTAAGGTCTCCCTGGAGACTTCTCTTCTCCAGGCTGAAAAAGCCTAGCTGTCTCTCATCCTGTCTGCATAAGAGAGGTGCTCCAGCCCTCAGAACATCTTTGTGCCCCTCCTTGGGACTTGCTCCTGTAAGTCCACATCCCCCTTGTGCTGTTGCTCCCGGAGCTGGATGCAGTATTGCAGGGGGGGTATCATGAGAGCAGAGTAGAGGGGGAGAATCACACCCCTCAGCCTGCTGGTCATGCTCCTTTTGATGCAGCCCAGCACATGGTTGGTTTCTGGACTGCGAGCTCATGCTGCTAGGTTATATTGAGCTTATCAACCAATACCATGAATTCCTTCTCCTCAGGGCTGCTGTCAATCCATTCTCGGCTCAGCCTGTAGCTGTGCCTGGGATTGCCCCGACCCAGGTCTAGGTCCTTGTGTTTGGCCTTGCTGAAAACTGGCCCACATCTCAAGTGTGTCAAGGTCCCTCTGGATGGCATCCCTTCCCTGCAGCATATCAACTGTACTACACAGCAAATGTGCTGAGAGCTCATTCAATCCCACTGCCCATGTCACCAGCAAAGATGTTTTCTAATATGAGTTCTTGAGTGTAACTATTTTGATTTTCTTTTTTAAATGTAGGTACAAAAATAAATGCATGCTGAATTATGAAGTACTCTATTGCATTTGTAAAGAGTTGATATGTAAAAATACATAATCCAGTGCCATTGTTTACAGCTAGATTGAATAGCCTCTTTATGTTTTCTTTTGTCATGATAATTTTACATCTCTAGATGTCCCTTTGAAAAGCAGTAAAGTTCTAAATTTCCCTCTATTTAAGTTAATCTTTGAATTAATGTTTTTCCTTTGCTCAACATTTTTAAATGGTCTTACTGAGCTGCTAATACCAGAACTGGACACAATATATTAAAAGCATGCTAATTCCAAATCCAGAAGCACTGTTTTAGACATTGCTCTCTTCACACATGCAAAGTTCACATCAGTCCACGCATTTTAAAAAGCCTTGATGGTGAGAGAGAGGCTAGTTTTTCAGCATTTTACAAACCTTTTTCCAAAATGACTATTCTCAGATTGGCAGCGCTTATAAGGAATGAGGTAACACATGCAGAGCAGATCTATGTAGTGAAGCACAGATATTTTCTTTAGAAAAGTGTATGAGCATGAAAAGCTATAGAGCTATACTTACATATAATAGTTCTGAATGCATGTTATACAGATTCTTGGGTCATCTGAAATTAAAAACGTGAAATTATGTAAATAATATTCAGAGTTAAAACCAGAATGCTAAAAAGAATTGTTGCTACACAATTTTTATGTATTTCTTACATTAAAATCACTATAGCCATAACTAGATTATTATCTCTGAATCTCTGATTACATTTTTTTTGAGATAAACTCTTCCATAATCAGGTCTTGACCTGTATTTGCACAGTGACCTGTGACTTTTGAATCCTCAGTGTAAGGTACCCAGAAGTTGCTGAGTGTTTAAGAAGTGCTGTTCTTATAAACAGAACCTTCCTAGGAGCTCAGGCTGGGCACAATGAATTCTTAAAAGGACACTCTATGTTATCCTTATCTGTAGTTTCATCCTATTTCTTCATTTGTTGCAGAGCTAAGTTAGAAGCATATGGCACATCTAAAAGGAAACTTTTGGAAAACATATATGCAATTACTTAAATTTTAAAACTCCCAAGCTACACAAACACCTTTCTATATTATGGGCAGGGAGAGGAGGGGGGAGATGGCATTTGGATAAACTTCCTTGTCAACAAATAAATTTTGGCATTCAAAAATTTTATTAAATGAACAGAAAAAGTGCTATACAAATTCTTAGAACTGTTACAGTGATGGATATATGGCTTTATGCTCACACAAAGTGAAGAATATTTTCTATAACCTTCCATTATCTTCTTTTAGCTTTCCATTGACTTTACCTTACTCAAATATCCCAAAGGGAGCAGAACGGAAGGAAACAGAATAACATGGGTGAATGTATTTATAAACTGTTCTACTATGAAATGGCTATAAATTATTTTTGATATTAATAGTACTCATAAGGCAAAATTTTTGCTGAGCCTGTTTGAACTGCATTTACAATAAATCACACTTTGCACATGCAAACTTACTAGGCAACATGCACTTGGTTTTGCAAGTAGTTGTAGCGATTTATTTATGAGGTGTAAAGTTTTACCCAGAAATGCTGCAGATCTCTGCAAATACTCTCTTTACTGTTTACAGCAAGAACAGAAAAGCAATCACCTTATCTTAACGTTTGTTGCATTATGTTTTACGTTAAGATGGGAAACGCTCTTAAAATATGAAAATATTTTCTACAAAGTCTTCTTTTAATTCTAGCTGAAAGACATTTAGTTTGTCCAAGGCTTCTTTCTGAATGATTTTTTGAACACTATTATTGTTTCTGAGTAAGGACACTTCCTAAGATTTTTTTTCCCCGATTAATCTGTGTGTATTTTTTCCCTTACAATATTTATAGAATATTGTTGGAGCCAGGTTGGTATGATGATAAATAAGTGTATTTATAACTTTTCAAAATTGGCACAAACACTCCTTTTGTTGTTGGAAAGAATAGGGAACGCATCAAAGAGACATTGTTAAAATTTCTGGGACTGCTTGCTGGTTTAGTAACTACCTCTCCATGTACTTTCTGGCTTTTACGAAAAAAGGATTCTTTCCCCTCTTGCCCGTGGGAGGTTCAGATGACAATTTTCTTTCCTAACTGCCCTCTCAGTTTTGCCTGTGTGGATGAATATCTACATAGCTCAGTTTGAGACAGATCTCAGCAGTAATTTGAAACAAAGTCTCAATGTCTGGTTGTCCTGTGGAAAGAGTTTGGAAAATTAAGTAAGTGACCATTAAGTAGAGAATATGCATTTTGAGTTGTTTTAGGATCTAAGAGAAGGTAGTTAGGGGAAAAAAAAAAAAAGTAAAAATAATTTGTTTACAGTGTGAATAGGAATACATATTGTGGAGAGGAAAAAAAATGTATCACAAATGGCACTTGAATTCTGCTGCTTACACAAAATTTAGACAGAAGTGGTAATAGTAAATACTTTATTACTAGGCCACAAAATTCATAGGGATAGCTGGTTTGCTGTATTTCACTTGGGAATGTGCTGAGTCTTTCTTCAAACCTAAGATTTTGAAGGCAGTGGGAGAATTCTTGACAATTTTGTGAAATGAAAATATGCAGATATTGGGCTAGTGTGATCTGATGTGCCAATTTGTGTACTATTGTTATGTTTTTAGGGGGCCTATAAGGATGCTGGGGAAGGGACTCTTCATTAGGGACCGTAGTGATAGGACAAGGGGTAACAGGTTCAAACTTAAACAGGGGAAGTTTAGATTGGATATAAGGAAGAAGTTCTTTACTGTAAGGGTGGTGAGGCACTGGAATGAGTTGCCCAGGGAAGCTGTGAATGCTCCATCCCTGGCGGTGTTCAAGGCCAGGTTGGACAGAGCCTTGGGTGATATGGTTTAGTGTGAAGTGTCCCTGCACATGGCAGGGGGGTTGGAACTAGATGATCTTAAGGTCCTTTCCAACCCTAACTATTCTATGATTCTATGATTCTATTTATCAGCCCTTAGCAGACGACTGTTCCTTCTCTTAAAGACATGCCGATGAAATAGGTGATCTACCACATTCTATATTTAGCTTCTGAATTTAAACTGTTAAGGAATAATGAACATACTTTAGAAAAGAATGCAAAGAGGACAACCATCTAATAGTAGGCAAAGAGAAAACTAAATATGGAACTATTCCTGCCATAGCAAATTTGATATTTAGCAAAGAACTAAGTCTAGGGAATTTTTTGGATATATGTATGCAGCTCTTCTACAGTGGGTCCTTTCAATCTACTACAATAAATTCTTGGACTAGCATTAACAAACATGCTACATTCACTGAGACCTTCACTTGCGCATAAAATAATGCAAAGTGTGGTGCAAAGTGGGTTTGTTGATATGTCATGCTCCAAAAGACTTCTTGTAATGAGAACTGCTAATATTTTACCTATATTTTACAATTTCCATTTGCATTTTCTACTGTGTTGAGCCTATGCCACTCCTTTGAAGACAGAAACAAACGTGAACTTGATAGCACTGGAAATGGGATTCAACTGATTCTCAGACCTCACACAAAAACAAATCCTCTTTAAATTTCTGGTTTTATTGCAGTTTTCTTAGAGAAGTAAAGATCATTTAGAGTTCATAGAAAAAGTAATTTGGTTTCCTTCCTTGTCTGTAATAAACTGATACTCCTGTTCCCTCCCTCATGCCCTCCCTCACCTTCTCAAGTACAATACACTTGGAGTGCAGCTATGTTATAATACAGAAAAGGTATGTGCAAGGATTAAATATTGGTCAAAGGCCAAACATTCATGCATTCTGTTGGAACTCTCTGATTTGAAATGAATTAGTGTTTTTTCTGCTCTGGGAGGGAAGTATGGGCATTAGCATTACAAGCATAGCATTGTTGTGCTGGAGGGGTATTTTTGTTCAAATATGTAAAGGAACACTGTAAGTGATGTATTTTTTTTTTGTTTGTTTGTTTTTACTGTAGAGGCTTATTGAAATATTTAGTACATAAGTTCATCCCTATTAAAAATGAGCTCCAGAGCGTTTTGGAAATGCTTGTCACTGTTTCACTGTCTTTGAGTGTTCATGGTATTTAGACAGATCCTAATTCTGGAAACTTTACATGGCTAGCCCACTGTACTTTTGAGTAGCACTTACTCAAAGTATCCTGTCTAATTAGACCCAGATCTTGCAATGACTTGTGTGCATGCCTAACTTTATCTACTGTATACTATAAAGCTGGGAGTTGAAGGTAAGTGCAAGGGTACATTTTGCAGGATCTGTATTTAGACTGCAATTTTTATTTTAACTTCCTGTTTTGTGCATGATTTTTTTAAAATTAAATTTCTTGAACTATTCAGTGGCTCAGCTGTGAACCTAGAAAGTGCTGTATCCCCTCAACAGTTTTTTGCATTCCGAAGTTCAAGATATTCGCTGCGTGGTTTACCTTTCTGTTCCAGGTTAATTAAATGTAATGACTGAATATGATTTTATATTCCGTTGAAGTTTTCCCTTAAGGGCCAGCCTGCAGTAATTGTTTAATTTCAATAGTTATAGCTAGATTTTATTTGCCTTTTACATTCCCCTAAACAATAATTTACAATAATCTAAAAAAAAGTACTATAAATTGTAATGTATTACCAACTAGAGTAAGTATATATTTTAACTACTGTAGACCATTTTTTCTTTAGTTTTTATGGCATCTCAATTACAAATAACTGAAATGTACAATCCAAACATAATAAGATTTTTGACTAGTCATGGGCCCAAATGAAATCTTAGCTTTCAGTAAGCCTTAAAAATGAAGATTTCTGTTGTGGAACCAAGAACTCTGTTCTGGATCTTCCAGTTTGTATGAGAAGTTATTTGTTTGTGTGTGGTTTTTTTGTTTGTTTTTCTTTTTTTTTTTTTTCTCCTCTGTGTGTGTGTTTGCCGGTAAATCAGTTTTGTCTTTGTTCTTCTTATTTCTGACATAATAATTTATTTTGACAAGTCATACTACCAAAGTGGGAGAAAGAAGAGACTGTGATTTTAACCAAGGAAAAAGCTGGATTCTGTTGTCAGTAAGATTTATACAGGGAAAAAAACCACCATCAGTATTTCCTTTGGAGAAACCCCATAACTTTGGTTCAGCCAAGATATTTAATAAAGTAAAAATATATGCATTTTAAAGCATGAAAACTCAAAAATACTTTGTATAGACTAAATAAATTGAAAAAAACCTCTATGTAGTTTTTTATATTCTTTTCCTTTAATTGAAAGCTACCTTTAATTAGGATGAAAATGAGACTAATACAGCCAAAACATATTCTGAGTGCTATTCTTGCTGTAAAGCTGGTTAACTGAAAAAAGTCGCACAGCTCTAATCTTAATTACCTTAGCCTAAAAGAGGAATAATTTCACTTGCTGTTATTGAATTTCCTTGACAAAGTAAAGGGAATGAGGTATATTTTCCTGTTCAAATAAGGATTTTAATGTAGTGAATTTAGAAGTAGAAATGAAAGGCAGATAAGATTAAATGCAACCAAAAATTAGCATTATAATATGCATTATTTGAAATAGGTCCATGGTTTGCACAACTGAGGTGAAATGTTGAAAAATACATAAGTACTTATATATATGTTGGCAAATGCATCAGATTTGGGAGATTTCACTGAAAGAAAGTGAAGAAATCAAGAAACTTTAAGGAATAGAAGATTTTAAACATTGACTTATAAATAATGGGTCAGAAAGCTCTGGTCTCTCACTAGACATAGTTGATCAGTGCTGTACTGAGTTTTACATTGCACATGAAGCTCCAAAAGGCAGTATCAGCTAGAGGAGGCATTGCTTACAGGACTGCAAAGAAGTAGTGGTTCATTCTTGCTTTTAATAAAATAAAAGGTAAGAGTACTTCAACAGAAATTAAGTCAGGACAATGGCAGTACAATTAAGAAATGGCATTCAGTTTATTTGTCTTAGATTTTATTTTATCATTTGGATGTTATGTAATCTTTTGTTACTCTACTGGCTGTTGTTTCCAGCTACCAGACTCTCAATGTGATGACTTCAAGAAGCATGAAAACTGCATATTACTAAACATGAACTT
This sequence comes from Pezoporus wallicus, assembly GCF_028554395.1. Lineage (NCBI taxonomy): Eukaryota > Metazoa > Chordata > Aves > Psittaciformes > Psittacidae > Pezoporus > Pezoporus wallicus. Next base: position 445,305 of record NW_026642858.1, on the reverse strand, counting down.
TCTGTGTCTTGAGATGTATTTTCTGAAGATAGTTATTATGGTGAGATGGACCCTTATGTTTGAATAGTTTCTTACTACACAGGTAGTTCCTCTGAATAGCACCATCCAAAGAGTGCTCTCCTACTAGCAATAATGCAGACTGTGGCCCAGAGGTCCTAAGTTTATACCACAGACTTCAATGCATGTTTTAACACTAATTTGAACAGCTGGATTCCATTGGTCCTCCATTAACAAAACATATTTATGCAGGCAGGACTCACATGGGAAACATCTTCTCTAAGATGGGGAGAATCCAAGATTTGAGCTGCCACAGTCAGTAAGTGGTTCTGTAATAAAATTCGTTATTGAAAGATCAAGACTCTGAGCTTTAGGTTGGTATAAACCCAAAGAATTTAAACAAGTACATATTAAGGTAGAATTGCTTCAATGGAATGGAATGGAATGGAATGGAAGGGAACAGAATAGAACGGAACAGAACAGAACAGAGCAGAGCACAGCAGAGCAAAGCAGAGCAGAGCAGAGAGCAAAGTAGAGTAGAGCAGAGAAGAGCAGAAGAGTGCTTCCTAATGTCCAGCCTAAACTTCTCCCGTCGCTGCTGTGAACCATTCTCATGTGTCCTACCACTGGATCGCAGGGAGAAGAGATGAGCATCCTCCTCCCCACTTCCCCTCCTCAGGAAGCTGTGGGGAGCAATGAGCTCGCCCCTCAGCCTCCTTTCCTCCAAACCAGACAAGGCCGGAGCCCTCGGCCACTCCTCACAGGACACGCCTTCCAGACCTTCCACCAGCTTTGTTGCCTTCCTCTGGGTGTATCCAAGGACCTTCACATCCTTCTTTAACTGTGGGCCCAGAGCTGCACACAGGGCTCAAGGTGAGGCCACACAACTCTGCATACAGCAGGGTAATCATCTCCTTTGACCGGCTCGTTCCGCTGTGTTTGATGCAGCTCAGGGTGCAGTTTGCTCTCTTGGCTGCCAGGACACACCACTGACTCACAGTTTGCTCAGTGTCAACCAGCACCCCCAGAGCCTTTTCTGCAGGCCTGCCCTCCAGCCTCACCTCTGCCAGTTTATACTTGTGTCTGGTGTTATTTTGTCCTAGGTGCAAAATGCAGCATTTGTTGGTGATTATAAAAAAACAAGGTTCTGGTGGAGGCACGTCTTGGACCCATGTTTTGGTGTCCTGGGCTCACCTGCTTCTTACAGTGCCTTTCTCCATTACTGGGAGGATTGAGGAAAACACTACCCATGCTCCTGAATCCTTTAGCATTTTTCCCAGGGTCTTGAAATATCTTTTGATTGACCTTGGTCTTTTTGAAACATCCCTGGTACACAAGTGAAAGAGCAGGAGTAAGTAGTAATTCGAAGGCTGTACAAACCTCATCAGTTTTCTGGTGACACCCCTGATCTGGGCCCCAGGCAGGCAGCTAACTTCCCTGAAAAGAGGGTCTGGTCTGCAGATGGTTTAGATTATATTTGTTTTAATATATTTGTTCTTCAGTAATTCCAGCAGAATGATTCAGCAGCTAGCATTGCTTTACTGTTTTGATTCATGAAGCTCCTGAACTGCAAATTGTTGGAGCAGCAATCCATGCTTTGTTTATCTTTGTAATTTCAGGAGTACATTTATTGTTTGGTCAGTGGCTACTGAGCGAGACCAGCTTTTGTTCTGATCCGGTATTTTTCTCTTGTGCTCTTATTTCTACAGAGAACTCTAAACTAAAATCTGGAGTATTTTGTGTTTGCAGAACTCATGGTTCGATCTTGTATCTTAGGCTTTTCCAGTGACTTGCCCAAAGACTGGATTTTGCACAGGAAATAATTTTCTTTCTCAGAGAAAGAAAAATATCAAAACCAGAATGTTTTATTTAATAGATACATTTTTTATCTTCAGCATGCAAGGAAATTTTCTTTTACCTATACTCTTAAGAAAAACAGCATCCTCTAATATAATGATCTACCTATACTGAAATACAAGTATTGAAAATCAGACACAAAAAGCTCCAGTTCTTGGTGGGCATTCTTTTCACACAGATTGCGTGTTCTTACTCCAGAAGCCTGTGAAAATGAGTCCTGTTATCTGCAAATCTAAACCCCATTCTGCAAAATGAACCTCTTGAGGAAGATTTACTTTAAGATAAAAAAGGATCTTTCTCATAGTTTTCCCTGGTATTTTGAAAGCCAAGGTGCATTCACCAGCTTTGAAGAAATGAAGTTTTCCTCTGTGTTTCTTAGGTTGCTATGGGAACCAGATCACTTTTCACTCATTAATCAGCAGCACAACTGCCAGAATCACAATCTGTACCTGTGAGCTTGAGCCTGTTCACAGTGCTGCCCTTTTAGCTATTTCATAGGTTCCTTAAATCTTCTCCAAGTAAATTTTCTCTCACTCCCATTGCCTTATAGATGATCTTTCCCCATCTTACTCTATGTAGTGGATCTTGTGGATTATTTGCCTATTATTTTAGTCTCACTTTCTGCCTTTCTAGATGTATGTTTGTACATAGACCTTGGAACCCAGACCAAACTAAATAGTTAAGCTCTGGATAACCTTCGCGAGTTGCTCAGGCTTTGACTTGCTAAAACAAAAAGCTACACTTGGACCTAAATACCTGTTTTGTAGGCAGGGACACAGCTTTTTGGGGTTTCTCAGTGTTTGTCTTTTTTGTAGAGTACATTTGAAAGAGAAAAGCATGATGGCTATTCTGAACGTTCTTCACTTTGCATCATCACTAAGAAGCACTCTATTCTCAGTGTTAACCTCTGAAAATAGTGCTGGTGCAAGTGTTGAAAAGCCATGAGCTATTCCCTGCAGAAACCTGGATGGGTCAAAATGTGATATACATGGTATTGTGCTACATGTTGATGAAGTAACCTCTGGGAAACCCTGAGGAGTGCTCATATCATAACATGTCACACTTTCTCAGGCTGGATAAGTGGAAGTGAATCTGCAAGTAGGTGAATAAGAATTGAATTGGGAGTATGTGGCTTCATGGGAGGACACTGGCAGGAAGGCAAATAAGTTGAGTGAATGCCTAGCTTTAACAATCCCTTCTGAGAGGAATATTTATCCTGTTGATTCCTATGGATTTACCAACGATCCTCAATGATCTCCTCAATGAACTAGGTGAACATACTTAGCGTTATTGGTCAATGGTGTGGTAGTTTCTGCTTGTGAAATGCACATATGCAAGTCAGTAGAGATTGCATATAGGAGAAGTTTGTCACTTATCACCCTCATGAATAATCATATTCTGTGTGTGTTCACTATGAAGGGGTAATGCAAATTGTATTATTAGAAAGAGATAGACAGCTGACGGTGTCTGAGAAAACACATTGGTCCATGTGTTGTGTTATAGACATATCAAATAACAGGATTGTTATGTTCTTCCATTGTATTGACACTGAAATTCTCTTCGAATAATTACCTTCAGTGGCTCAAATTCTGCAGGTTTTTTTTTTGTGGGTTATTTTTTGTTTCTTTTAATCCTGAGCATTGGCTTATAGTCAATGGCTTTCTAAAGAGGTAAGTTCAACTCAGAAACTTATTACAGGTTTAAGAATCTGGAAAAAATAATATAGTGTTATTTTGAAGTGATCTAAATCTGTGAGTAAGTGAACTTACATTGAGAGGTGGAAGGTAGAAGCTACTACGGCACAAAGAAAATCCTTCTCCTAATGATGTTGTTTCAGCAGAACTTTCTCTTTCAAAAGCTGCCTTTGTTGAGGCTACTGGATTTAATTTTACGGACTTCATGGTGTTTTCTGGTGCCCACGCCCACCAGAAGGCAAGTCATTAAAACTTAATCATGGCCTGATACTCAGAGTGATGAAGACCTCCAGTTCCCATGGATTTATTTGCATCAAAGGGAGCAATAGGTCATTGCTATTCTAGAAAGTAGTCTCAGAGTGTCCAAAATTGGGTTATCGGTCCTGAGGTACCAAAGCCATAAAGATAACCTTGGAACTATGGACTTGGAATTTATTCAGCACACTTCCTTAGAGACTTTGTACAATTTTGTCTTTGCGTTTGCTTGCACAGCTGTAGGAATATATTTGAAGCTTGTAAGAATTAAGGATTAAACATGCATATTAAAGTCACCCTTAAGTCTTGACTTGCCTTGGCTCTCACTTCAGATTTCAATGTCAGGGCAAGAGTCTGCCTTTCAGATCTCATGGGATGCCACGAGCTTGAGCATGCCATTTGGGCTTGTATGGCAGCAGGCAGTCAGATGCATTCAAGAGCATGTAGGCAAAAGAAGGTAGGGATACGAACCCTCCTGTGCATAGTCATTGTTTTGACACTGTGTACACAAAGCCATAAATCCTTTAGGGATTAATGCTAAGGCTGCTTGTCTATTACATATCCCAGGATGTGAAAGTGTCTGCATGCAAAATGGTATCTGTGAGCATTAAAGGTTCTTTATTTCCCTAAAATATGGGCAGCCTTCAAATTAATGAAATGAATCAGAAAGAAAAGTATCACACGAATTTAAAAGAAAGCATCATCTGTATTTAAACTACAAAGACTAGTGTATCCTTGATTAAGTCTTTCTGACAGTTCCCATCTTTGCATTTAGACATTCAGTGTTGATACAGTAAAGACATGTTGCCACACTGAAGCCCTAAAACAAAACTGAGTCCCAACTGGGAGGAAAACAGATTTTACTTCATTCCCTGAGCATCCCAGAAAATATTATGAACACTGTCAATCTTCCACCTCAGTATCCTCATGCCTGGTGAACAATAACCTGCAGTATTACTTACTGGGTATGTTTTACTTTTTTGTGTAAAATGTCTGACATGGGATGTAAAGTATCAAACCAATATAGAAGTATGATACCCATGTCTCAATCTTTCTGTAGTGTCACTACTCATCAAGAAGAGATATTTCCTATACAGTCTGCCTCCACTACTTGCTCTATTCTGCTGGCATCTGGCATCATGCCAGAAGAGAGTAAATCTTACTCATTTTCTTGCCTGCAGAAAGCAGGACAACATTGCCCACGGCTGCAGGCAGTGGTTTAATCTATTCTTTGGTGCTCTGTGAAAAAAGTTTTTGGCCAAAAACTACCTGCCTTTCAGGCTAGTGGGAAAAAATGCAGATACATTCACAGACATATCTGTCTTTAAAATTAGATGTGTCTACAAAAAAGAAAAAAAATATCAATTAACCTCTGTAATTTCTAGATAGTAAGAGAACCACTTGCATTTTGCTGCTCCTAGTTTACAATGTAATGTCACTGTGGTCTAATATTCCTTTTTAAAATTCATATAGATTCTATAAGTGGGCATGCATTCAGTATAAACTGAAGTTAAATATTTTTACCTCTTACAGTTTATATCAAATGATCTCTAAGCACTTCAGAATGAGCAGGTGCCTGATGATTTTTTGTCTTAAGTAAGTCTTTTGCAGATATGCAAATATGCACAAAATATGTTTACATTTGTGTATGAAGAACTTTTGAATATGTGAACTATGTAATTTTGGTTCCAAATGCTGTGCTTACCACATTTTACTTTGTCTCCACCCCCATTTTTTAAATAGAGCATTCCCCAAAGCTTTCTACTGCACTTCTAGTAGAAGTGTTCATAGTGTTGGAATGCTTTTCCTCCTCCTGCTCTACAGTTCTTATCTAGATTAAATTCCTCAGTGACATTGGAAGGAAGATAAGACAGAGACTGCAAAATCATTTGCTTAATTTTAAAAAGAGTCTGTAGAAAAGCCATAAAGATGTGAAAATAAATGTGTCAGATTCCATATTTTATCACCTTGAAATTTTGCTCTTCGAAGTTACTTTTATTGCAATGCAGTTTACTTATAGCTTTCAAAATAATCCATTTCTTCTAAGAGACAGGCAGTTCAGCTGCTTTTTTAAAGAAGTCCTTAAATATATCAATTTTCTGATAAGACATGAGAAACCTATTACTCTGTTCATCTTATCTATGAATTAAGTTATTGATATGCCCAAAAACTCATAAAATATTAAGAGTATAAATACAAGCAAACAACATCTCTACCTGAATCATTCTAAGTTTGAAGTTTATAGGTCATGCTTTACTTCAAGAGCACATAGTAATTTGCAAAAGCTGCTTGGGATCTTTCTTTTGGCCCACTGCTGTGCTTCTGTTCCAAACAGAACTAGCATTAAACTAATCTCTTTGACTCTTAATAATATATGTATCGTAACCACAAAAGAGTTTCCTTTATATTATGCCCCTTACCAAGCTCTGGCATCTAAATACTTCTGACTTCACTCAGCAGCGAAAGTTAATTCAGTTTTTGTTTTAACTGCATCCATTCTGTTGATCTTTGAAGCTTTTGAAAAACCTATTTTAAATCAGAAATTTGATTGAAAGAGCCTGAGGGTAAATATGCAATGAATATTATGGATGATTAATATTTAGGAGATGAGTCATCTTCTGAGAACAAAGGTAAATGAGTACAAGCCCCGTTTTCCGTATGCCAGCTGCTGCCGAGCACTCTTGCAGTCTCCTTATGTAGGAGCTCCTTATTAAGCACATTTACAAAGAAAATGAGCCTTTGAGTTGCTTGCAATGACTGTTTTTAAGATAATTTCCTATTTGTAGTGCATTTCACCCTAATTCAAAGCAATAATTGGCACTTAACAGTTGCCGAAGAGATGTAAAAAATTTTTCATGTTGTGTAAGGAACCGAAAATATTACTACAGAAAAGTAATATCCAGTAGCAGCAATAAAAATTGGCACTGAAATAGATTCTCTCCCTTAGCTTTCCTTCTTTTCACTCCCTACAAGCAAGCACATAGCTGGCATGACTCTAGATACCATGCCATACAAAAAAAGACCACGGTATAGTTGCAATCATGTTAAAAATTGGTACTTCTAGCTCTTCATTCAGCAATATTGAAAGCTCCAGGTATAGTCATAGAGAAAAGCATTAGGCTTAACTGCATTCATTCAGAATGGCTGGTCACCAGAGTCATAGGGCGTTTTATGATACAGCATATTAGATAGGATGACTGGTCAAAAGTAGTATAGGATGAATTCCTTTTAAAAGTTTGGTATGCATGAACATTTATGTCTTTTTTCCGAGGGAAAAATGTTGTTGACACAAAAACAGAAAGTACATCAAAATGATTGTAAAGAGATGGGAATAAATTTTTTGTCTGTTTATTGATTTTTTTCTCATGGGGTATTTTCATAGTTTACTTTGACTTGAGTTCCTGCTATACACTCTCCTCTGAATGCATAGCAACATCCAGTCTCTGTGTACTGGTGTTAGTGCCTGTTACACTAGGCCCCAGGTGGAGCAAGTAGGAGAATTCAGTATGAACTCCTCTGTCTGTGGAAATTCTGTCTGAATTCAGAGAGGGGGTGTATACTCCTGGTACTCTCTAAGTTTTGAACTTCAAAAAATGATTTTGGAAACATAACAAGCTAAATGTGTTCCTTTCTTTTAACAAGTGGTACTTCCAGATAACTAACTATAGATCAGTGACCTGCTCTAGATTTGCTGCAAAAAATGTAAAGCTTAGGTTTATTAGGTACTCTGTGCTTTCTTAAGATTAAATTTGTCTAAGGGGTCATAAGTGAAGACTGCCTTTCTGATGGGTCACCCTCAGAATGAGTACCTCTTAGTCTTGAGGTACTTGTACTTCTGTCCATATAGCCAGAGGAAATAAAATTTTCTTTATGTAAACACAATGCAAATGATGAACTGCAATGTCTTTTGAATAGTTTTAATCCTCTGTCAAGGTGGGCTGTTGTGATACAGAATCAATCAAGTTCTGCAAGTTAAATGGCATTTGTTTGAAGACAACAAACTTTCTGTCAACATCATTTTATGTTGAGAAGGAACATTTTTTTTTTCAATCCCATATGAAAAAATGACTTGATGTTTTAGTGTTTCTTATAGGGCGGTAGCATTGCTATTGTGATGAGTTGCTCATGAATGAAATTTAAGATCTGTCCGTATGTCTATTTCCTTAAAGAAAATGTTCTTTCTTTAAAAAAAAAAAAAAAAAAGCATGGGCTAATGATCTATTACCAGGTCTGAAAAAAATGAACATCTGTGATAAAGCTCTGCATCTGATAATAGCTTCAGAAAGGCAGCAAATCTCTCAGCCTGACTGTGACATTCAAACAGGAAAAAAAAGTACAGCAAAGATTAATGGATAAATTCATACAAAAAAAGAATTTGTATTTATGCTGGAGGTAGAATTTAGAAATGGTATTAAAAAATTAATATGCTGTGAAAAAATGCAGTTTACTTAGTGAGAAAATGCAGCAATGACTAACGGCTCAGCAGCATACACATAGGTTCATGACCAGAGAGGAGGAGGAATAGTTTTTCCCTACCTTAGGTATAAGAATAAAGGCTCATAAAGGGAATATTTACCTAATTTGCATTTCTGGCATCCATCTGAACAAGGTATGCAATCTTCAGAGTCAGGATCTTCCACCTCACCTGTGTTTTACAAATCAACAGTTTGGGTTAATTCTAGGTAATAGAAGCCCAATACTTGGAAGCACTTAGCAAGGTTCGTGGAAATAAGCTTTATCCAAATCCAAAAAGGAGAAAGATTCACAGCAATTTCTTTTCTCATTTGTTCTGATGTAACCCCACTCAATTTGCAGAAAATATTCCTATTTTATATTAACATGGTATTAGAAGAGTATCGGAGCTGGAATTTAAGGACCTCAGGATCAGGTGTGATTGTATATTACAAAACAGGAACCAAGATGCTTAACCAGATTTCTGAAACAAATTAGAATAGTTGTAAACTCCTACTGAAGGATGCTTACCTTCTCTACACCTATGCTTCTGACATATATTTTGAGTAAGGTAGTAGCCTCTGAAACATCTTTTGCAGTGGCTGGAGTTCAGGCATACCTCACAGTGGCTAAAGCAAGCCATGCAGATATGCTCTGAATGGTAGTGACCTGGAGGACAGCTCTCTCTGCACTCCCAGTGGTACAGAAAACGTTCGATCCCTCTTCTATCTGCGTGGCAAACAAATAGGAAAATGGTGTCAGCAACAGAGGAAAATTGGGCATAACAATCTTCTTAATGAAACGCCAGTGATGCAGCTGGTGAGAACTGATATTGGTCACTGCTAGATTTGCACAGGTTTAACACAGATGAACTAAAATATATAAAAGATTCAAGACTTCAAACCTTCCTCATTACTGGAGATATATGACATATAAAGATGTCATGCTAGTGGTTAATTACTGTTTATAGCCATCAATCTAAAAAGAACAAGAGTTTTCCATTACCGAGTTCCCTTGCAGTGGACGTATTTTATTGCATATGCCTATGTAGAATTTCCATTAAGAAAGCAAAGCTGTCCACTTCACCTGTGGAAAGGATCAGTCTTTTTCCACAGTAGATTAATCTCTAACATTCATCCTAGTCACAGCTAGACTCTGGAATCATTTAGATTTGAATATGAATAGCAAATGGGCATCATGTGCAAATGCTATCGGGAATTAGCATTCTCTAGTGCATGGAAAACTGAGAGTTCTCTTCCTCAAATCCTTCTGAATGAAACCGGTGAAAACACCTATGACTCCACACACCATGTGCTGCAACATGGGAAGTTTTCTAACAGGTTACCCCATAGTATAAATGACATACATTACTGTGCTAAGTATGTTTGATTGCTTTACCTAAAAAGCAAGGATTTGCTTATGATAATTTGTTTTTGAAACAGCTGTAACAGAGAAGCAGCTATAATAGGGAATAATTGCTGCATCATAGCAGAAGTAGTCAGACTTGTTTCAATTTTCATGTGAAAATCCTTACGATGATCTTTTCTAGCTTCCTCAGGGTGTGACTCTTGTCAGTGTCTTCATTTCCTGATATGCAGAAATACAGAAATTTATATTGCTGTCCAGTATACGGAGAGACTTGGGGAACAATTACACCAACTTTTGCCACATGTGGGACTTGAAGAATCATTTGAAACTCTCATCTACTGAGTCACGTTTCCAAAAATATAATCAAATTAATGCCACCTGTATTAGTGTTTTCTTGTAATCTAGACACTTATTACAAAATAAACCCTGGGTCATTAATGACTAGGACTGAAATGGAGGTAGCAGCTGAAAGGAAAAAGGCTGTGGACTCACTGTGATTTCTCAGAAAAAGCTTACCAAAAATTCCTTTTTATTAAGTGAATTTAAAGTTAAACCTTAACTACTCATTTCCAGTGGCAATTCAGGCTAGCTACACATACTTGTATATAATATCTTCAAGTTCTTCATTTGTCAGATGTTACAGAGGCCGGAGGAAATAATTTTTAAAATGGAGGTTCGAGAGGAGAAGAGTTACTTTTCTGAACAACCAGAAATATAACTGTATTACCCTCTTAACCTAGGCTCTGTAAAAATGTGTCAAAAAGTATGAGTTTTTATGTGTGTTAGTGGTAAGCTTCTCTTTGCATGCCCCATTTTCCCAGCTGAAAGGACACAGCAGTCTGTGGTGGCTTGTTTCCTTGCCTTCTCCAGACATTTTGGAAAGCACCCTGCTTGCTTGTGCCTTTTAGTGTAAGACATACTATGTAGAGGCTGAGGAAGGCATGTATGGAGCTTTCTTTTCCAGAGGCAGCCTATGCAGGCTTTCTGTCCTTTTTTTTTTTTTCTGTGCTACACTTTCTGCTTCTGTTAATACAGCTCCTATTCAAAATAGACCAAGGGAAATGCATAAAGGTGCAAGGACAATGCAGAGTTGTGTTTTCTTGTACTTTTAAAAAGATGAATGGAGTTCCAAATCTCTTCAGGATTAAAACAAGATTATGATGCAGATCAGTAGCAAAGGCACTGTTTATATTATTGGCTCTAACAATTGTGAGAGAAGAGGGAAAAGGGAACTTGGAGGCCAAGGAAGGGGAAAAGGCTCCATGAGGAAATCTTTCTTACCTGTTCCACAAGTGGTGCATTTGTTAGGTTCACTTCCACTGCAGTCCAGGCAGGTATGATGGCACAAATGACATTGTCCTTTGAATTCAAACTTTCCTCTGGGGCATTGCATAATGCAGCGACCATCATCAAAGACTCTTTTGAGGCAGAGAGGCATAATTACAGATTTAGCAATTACTTGTTCTTTAAGTTTAATAGAAACTAACAAGAAACCCAAGATATTTTCCCTTCACTTTATTCTCAAAAACAATTTTCCTTATCTTATTTGTAGTACTTATTAAGCATAATGTCAAACATATTTTGAACCTGGATCTTAGACTTCAGAGATTAGATTTTTCTGGGAAAAAAATCACCTTTTGATAGTGTACCTAAATGTCCTCTACCACAATCACTGCTGTCATCACTTATGTCAGAAGGAAAAGAAGACTTAGGCTTTCTCTGTGAAGGAATGATTTGTCTGTTGAAGTTTTTTATTAGTTTTACTTTAAAGGTTTCCTGTGAACAGTGCTATGGCTTCAGTAAAACAACTTTGTACATGAAGTCAAACTTCTATCTGAATCTTGGCCTTTAGGAGCTGTATTATTTAGACTTTTATATCTGCAAACACTTAGAAGTTTTGCTGCTAGATGTTCTCTTTTTACTAGGTAATGAAATATTTGCTACAGAATCCTTTTGTCTGATGAAAATTTCTGGTCCATTTTTCACTGCTACTTAATGTCTATGGGTTTTAATCTGTCTGGAAGAAAATTAGAAAAGCATCACTGAAGATATGATTGTTAAAAGAATATAAAACAGCTTGCCTAGAATTTGACAATATTTTCTTCCATGTTTAACTATTTTGAACTGTCTGGTATCTGAGGACTTGGGAATCAATTTTTAGAGAAGCTGAGCACCATTCACGATCTTAGTACAGATTCCGAGACTATCAACTTGTCTGTACACTGAGAGAACAGTAGGTATTCTATAACATTAAGATAGTGTATGCTTCCTTGGAGGCAGGCAATGGCATTAGAAAATGCCTCCAATATGCCTTCATAAATTTGAATTGCTATAGTCATCATCAGATTTATTCTGAAAGAAGAGGAGAAAAATATCTGCAAAGTTTAAAATCAGTTTTGTCAAATATTTTTTGAAACTATTTAAAATTTATCATGATTGGAAAAGTCTAGCCTTATATGAAGCGTGAAAACAGAAGAATAGGCCATCATGTAAACAGCCTTCCTGAAGTACATTTAACAAAGAAAACTTGGGAATTGATTAAAAAGAATTGTGAGGCTCAAGGCAGGCTGCTGGAGGTAATCAGGGAGAAGCTTTTATGTGTATACAAAGTACTCAGCAAAGATGTATCTCTGCTCTGGAGTCTGACAGTAAGATTTCAGTAAGATTTTCTGATTTCACAGAAACCAACCTGCAACCTATGCAGGTTGGGTTCTGTGAAAATGGGACAATGTGGCCGAAGTACTGAAGGTAGCAGGGCTATGCTTATATAACATGCAAATATTACTGTGTTCTACTACCTGTTCTGACTGTAATGGTAGCCATCCTTGCAAACAGCTCACATAGGGGAAAAATACATTTTTTCTCTGGTTTATTTTTTTTTTTTTTTTCTTATAGTCCCTAATGGAAGACACCGGGAGTTCAGATCTTGTCACTAACCTTTGCAACATAAACATACAGTAAATAGATGGATGAGGAATTCTGTGAAAATCAGTTTGGACAAAATACTACAAATTCTACAATTTGATACAATTGTGGTAAAATTGCTACATACTAAATGCAAAATAACACAATTCCATGTTTTTTTAAAAACAGGTAACTTCATTTTGTATTGCCAAAGAAGATGGTGTGACAGTGATTTTGAAATGAAATAAGGTGACATCTACTGCTGAGTTTTCACAAAGAATAGGGATTGTTCAGTGTTTTCATTTTCACTTTATTTTCAGTAATTCATCCCCCATGTCTTTTCATCCTTTTCAAAGAGGAAAGGCACTCCCCTATAGGAAAGCAGCACTGCTGATTTGTTTTATCTATTGGCCACTCTGTCTAAACCAGACACCACCTGAAGCTCTCAAGAGCAACAGGATTTAGGATTCTGTTTCAATTAAATAGGTCTATTTCAGGTACATAATGAATCATGTCCATTGGAAGGATGTACTCTTTTGCCTCTGGATGAGATTTTTCTTTGTTATTATTTCTTTTACTACTGGCCAAGCTAATATGACTTTTTCTAATAGCTTTTAAAATGTGCAAAGGAGAACAGAAAACTTTTATAAACCTTAGATACCAAAATTGAAAACTGTCAGAGGATTTGTTATGGGAGAGGCAACATCAACCTTCCAAATGGTCAGAGACCTCATTGCTGCAAACATCTAAGCGGTTTTGCCTAATGATGTTGTTCTTTACCTTCTTTGTTTTGCAAATATCTCTCTGTAAAGCTCACAAAATAGGTTGCAAGGAAATACACACAATCTGATTTAAATGCAATTGTGAATCAGATAAATCCAGTCTGCAGCACAAAATTCTGTCCAGATTTCCTGTGCTAATGCCATTTCTGACACGATACACCTTAATTTAATAATGTTTTCTTAGTGATTAATTTTTTTGGACTCTATTGGTCCTGGTGTGTCTTTCGTTTGCGTAGTCATGCCATAGATATCTGCAGGGTAAACTGCAGGATTGAGTGGGGATTTTTTTTCTATGCCTTACAGATTACTGATTCTGATTTCATACTGGTGTAAATATCAGCTGGCTACAATGAAATCCAGTACAAGAAAACCAGACCTGTCAGTGTGAGAATAAAGATGATTGGTAGGACCTGAGTTTAAAACCAGCAGACTCCTGGATTAGGTGTGAGATGACCTAAACATAAGCCTCTGCTCTGCAGAGTCCTGCAGAAAACCTTCTTTCTATTTCTAGTCACATTTTATGGGAGGTTAGAAAAATCAACCTAACTTAAACCTCCTTTGTTAGAGAGCAAAGCTCTAGTGCTATAAATATCTTCTGAATTACGTGATTGCTAGCCTGTGTCCATATTCATGTCTTGTACCAAAATCGATACCTGTGTACAACTACAGATGCCCTAGACTCTAGCTGTTAAATATGTCACTGTTGTGATCCTAGCAATCATGATTTTGAGAGGATGACAATGAAAGAAAGACTATTCTATGTATGAAAAGAAATTTTTCTGTATCTGTGGGAATCATCTGGCTAAATGTCAGCTGCACATGCAGTGAACTATCTTTTTCACATAATGCTTGTTTTCTCACTTGCTCTAGTTTTGTTTGTCCTAATCACTTCTTGCTTCTTCAATTGACTCCACAAGCTAGTGCTAAAGACCATACAGCCATTTCTCCAGATGATGATGCCAGGTCTTTGTCCTACACTGTGCTGGGAGACAATTACCTTGTGAGTGGGCAGCTGATGCAGTTGTCTGGCTCAGGTCCAATGCACTTCTGACAGGATGCTTCACACAACTGACATTTTTGGGAATCATCAAGATACTCTCCTGGCAGAAAAAAAAATAGTTTACTTCAGATCAACATCTCACATAAAAAAAAAAAAAAAAAAAAAAAAGCAAAAATCCAGATTGGAAATTATAGTAAGTAAAAGGAATTAGAGCTGTTTGAATTACTGAAATGAGCACATTTCCCTGTAGTATCAGGAAAACAAGTGCTGGGTCTTTTGGTGAACCAGCATACTCAGAATTAGTAGTTTCTAGTCCTTATTTACTTTCTTATTTATTTATTTACTTATATTTTCCATGTGACTCTGACAGAGTCATTCTTGTTCAGATTAATGCAGTTGTTTTGCATCAGTTCAAGTAATGGGAGACTTTAAGATTCACCATGCAGACTTATATCAAAACCAGTACTACCTAGGTGTATTTATTACCTAATGTCCTTTGGTGGAGCTGCAACATGCTCCTGATGGCAAACTGCAGCATAAAGAGTGGGCTTTCATGGGTGTGGGGTATGCTATGTGAAGGGAAGGACAGCTTCAGTTAGTCAGAGGCATGTTGGTGTTTCCCAAATCTCCAGCTATAGCATCTCTTATCCTCCAAGGTTGCTGCTGGAAGACTCCACAGTTAAAAAACTTAGGGTCTTGTTTAGGCTGAATGAAAATTTTGAGCCCAAATGCCTGTTTGGACTTGAAAAATATATGACTTGTTACCTTAAAACTGAGATAAGGATATAAATACTTCCAGTACTAAATACTGTGGCACCAAAGAGCAAAGTTTTCTTCATTATTCACTAAATATTAATTAAACTATTGGTAGAAACAAGTAAGCTATATGCTTCATAACTCTCAGAGCAGAAGTATTAATTAGGTAACTAGCATGAATACTATATCTGTGTGCAGCATTGTGTGGAGACAGCAGATTGGTTTATCATGCAGTTTTACAAAGCTCAAGTTTTTTTTTAATGTCAATTTATTATGGGAAAGTTTATTCTGAGTGTCTATATTTGAAAGAATTGGCTGTTCCTTCATTCATAACTAATGGAAGAGGTTGGGCAGATACTGCTATATAATAAATATAAACAAATATCCATAAACCCTGAAGTCTGTATGGATACTTCAATATGGAGAAACTCTCTCCACTTACTTACATTGCTGGAGGGAAAACAGATTTGGCAAATGTGGTGAGCTTTAAGAGTCAAAATACAAATGTGGAATGACTTGGTTTTGGCTTTCAGTTACAATGAGTTCCTTACATTGAAGAGCAAATGCACTGTATAAGCAACTATTGCTGTAAGTGTAAAATGATGTAGGAAAGAAACATTTTCTAAAATACAGCAATTTACATTCTCTGTCCTTTGAGTTTTCTACACCTTATCAATCTGTATTAAAAAATTTTACAATAGTTGAAATCTCTGTTATGAGATGTAACCTAGGATAGTACTTATGCTTATGTAACCTAGGATAGTACTTATGTATGATAGTACAAGGGGATGGGAACAGTATAAAGGCATACCAACTGGAACATCCAGCCAACAGTGGGAGAAAGCTGAGGTACACAAAATGTAGGTATAGATACAATTTTCATTTTGTAAAGGCTGTTAGTCTCCCGAAGAAAGGGAAAACGTAAAATGCAAGCCAAAAGCCAGTGACAGAGCCACATAAAACACAAAGACAGCGCTCCTCAGAAGCTGCTCTGGGATTAGTGGTAACTGGGAAGAAGCTCAGAACCGGGAGCAAATGAACAGTCTCTTGAGATCGGGGAAACAAGTATGTGTAAGCATACACACTCACACATTTTTATTGTTCTCATTATCCAGAAAGCATTCAGTATATGTATGTATTTACACGCATTTATGTAATCCCACACATGCCCATATAGGCAAAACCTTGAATTGCGTATTGTCATACGCATAATGACGTATGCAGATTGACATAATTCAATGGAAGTGGTGTAGCTTTTAGGCAGTGCAGGACTGTATCTTGTATAGTAGATTACTTCATAAATGACTGATTATAAAAACGTTATGAATTGTACAGCTGTTTGACATAGAACTCAGCAGGATTTTGAATTTATCCAGATATTACTGAGATAAAATGTTGTATTGATGAATAACTATCACAATACAGAATATTTACAATTCTCACTAGGAAAAAAAGACTGTGGCCTGCTGTCTGGTAGATCATCAGGCCATTGACGGATTCGTTTAATGTAGATCTCTTGAGCCTTTGCAATACATATTCAGAGGGTATAACATGGAATGCCATGAGATTTTAAAATATAATTTAATACATATATATACACATATGTATTTGGACAATACACAGCCATGAAAAAATGCAGTATCTGGAGTGTCTTCCTATTACAGGTCTTATGGCTTTGTGCTTTATTCTGCTGGCTTTACATCATGAGGGCAACGTTATTAAATAAAGGCTTATAGAATCATAGAATAGTTAGGGTTGGAAAGGACCTTAAGATCATCAAGTTCCAACCCCCTGCCATGGGCAGGGACACCTCACACTAAACCATGTCACCCAAGGCCTTATCCAACCTGGTCTTGAACACTGCCAGGGATGGAGCATTCACAGCTTCCCTGGGCAACCCATTCCAGTGCCTCACCACCCTAACAGGAAAGAATTTCCTTCTTATATCCAATCTAAACTTCCCCTGCTTAAGTTTTCACCCATTACCCCTTGTCCTATCACTACAGTCCCTAATGAAGAGTCCCTCTCCAGCATCCCTATAGGCCCTCTTCAGATGCTGGAAGGCTGCTATGAGGTCTCCAGGTAGGCTTCTCTTCTCCAGGCAGAACAGCCCCAACTTCCTCAGCCTATCTTCATAGGGGAGGTGCTTCAGTCCCCTGATCATCGTTGTGGCCCTTCTCTGGACTTGTTCCAACAGTTCCATGTCCTTTTTATGTTGAGGACCCTGGAACTGCGCACAGTACTCCAGGTGAGGTCTCACAAGAGCAGAGGAGCAGGGTCACCTCCTTCGACCTGCTGGTCAAGCTCCTTTTGATGCAGCCCAGGATATGGTTGGCTTTCCTCTAATGTTGTTTTGTGATACATATTAGAAAACTTTTTGTTTCTCCAGTCCTTCCCTTTATTTGCCCTCACTGCCTCTGCTTATCCATCAGACCTGAGCTACTAATTCATACACCTCGGCTATGCCAAATCAAATCCTTCCCACATGGTAGAAGTGCTTAGTTTTAAAAGGTTTTTATTATTTCTTTGTTATGCTTTTCATTGGAAGTGCTGTAATTCATTTCAGCTGGGTTGGAGCAGCGCCAGGAAGACCAGTCCTCTGCTTACTTTATCCTCCAAGCTGAAGCATTTTAAAGCATACTATTATAAGAATGTGCACCAGAAAATACTTACATATCAGGCCGTCTGAACTGCAAGTCACACCTAAAACTCTAACTCTGCCACTAAATGTTAACAAAATAGTTTTTAGTGTATATTCATGGAGTTCACACTGAAAACCACCTTTAAAGAAGACTTTTAAAGTATTCCACGTTAGTTTAACTGTTTGCCGTAATTCCTTGTGGGCAAAATATTTCTTTACAAATCTTGCTAGACAAATGCTAGTTACCAAAGCCTCAACTTTTCTTTTTTTTCTTTTTTTTTTTTTTAATCTGTATTTAGATCTGTTGTCTGTCCAACATACGTATGGGGGGAATACTCTAAGCAATTTGTCTCAGCTATGCCTTCAATCAGACAATGCTTTCATGTCATGATCCTCCCATATTTAACCTTCATTTATATCTCAATCCTGTTACCTTGCTACCTTTTTTAAACAAACCCCAAACAAACAGGAACTGAAGGTATTACAGAAATACGGCTATGTTAACAGACATAATGCCTCATAATGGGAAGACTTTAATGTAAAATTTTTAATGTCTCTCTTTGGAAATGTCTTTAGCTGTATATGAGAACTGCACACATGGGCTTAGTTCCTATCACTTCATAGGATGCATTTTAAAATGAGGTAAGGACTATTAAATCCCATCAAGAAGGAAGAAAAACTGAATTGCAGTGAGCTTGACAAGTTAGGGTGTCATAGCAAACTAGAACTGTAGTCTGAGTCCCAGACTAAAGCACGGTCATAATTGCCAGGCCATTGCTATGTCCTTGCGTAAGCAACATTAAGTGTACAGCTTAACTATTTTTAGTTAACTATTTCTCTCCTGCTTTCCAAAAGCTGTGCCATTCATTGACAGCACATGGTATTTCAGGAAACCAGTTGGATGAGGGTGTGAATATCCTTCTAAGTTATGAATGGAGATACACGGTTTTGTGTGCTGGCAGTCATAAACAAATCTTTCTCTTGTAGCCCTCCCGTGAGACTTAGTCACTGCAAGTCATGTATTACTTCCCCATTTTTCTTAATCAAAACATCACATTATCGAATTTAAAAATGTTCATTGCTTATCTTCTATAGCACTGCCCCAGTGGCTTTTCTTCATTGTCAATGGAAAAATGACCTTATTTCTTCCCTTTTGCTCATTTACTTTCATGGGAACCTGATATGGATTTTGTACTTGGGCTTTTGTATGTGTAATCCATAGGTTACAAAAGTTTTACAGAGCAGATAAAGAAACATTGATCAGAACTGTTTTTCATCAATAAGCAGGGAGGACTGAAGGGATTTAGTCTTGAAGAGCTCTATGCTTTTTGCATGTTTGGCCTTTATACATCTTGTTTTGGCTGGCTTGTGGGATCAGCCCCTTGAGTTTTGCTGAAGAAATATTTATCCATAAAGCTTAAGGCCATACAGACTAACCTGCGTATAACAAGCCATTAAAGTTCACCCTGAGGATTCCTCTTGAAGTTGCTTCTTTTTATAGCCCAAAACTTTAATGTTTGATAGATTACAGCTCCCTGAAATAATCTTGTCTCAATTTTAAAAATGTTAGGATATTTTATTTCCCCCCAAATTTTGGGCAGTCATACAAGATTTGATCCTGGTTTCCAATTATTTGTCTAGCTTCAGCTTTCATTCTCCTGCTAATTATTCTTCTCTACTCAGTCATTTTACACATTGACCAAATTTCTGCCTTCCTATCTGGATGCACAGAAGGGATAAAGAAGATACCCTTCATGAGCAAAACTTTGGGGTGTAAAATTTGAGGTGATGAGAGGGATTCAGTCTTCTTTTCAAAAGTGCTTTGGGCAGTGACAAACCTGAAGGCTGAAATTAGGATGTTGGCTCCCAAGTCACCGAATCTCCCCCTTTTGCCAAGGGATAAGGCAGAAACTTGAAAAGGGCTGAACATCTCTTCCCTCAACAGTAGTGTGTAGGGCTGAGTGTGATATAATGATTTTAGGATGAAAGACCCTTTTGTAGCAGGATTAGCTGGGATCACACAGAGCCTCAGGTTAGCTTTGATTGTGACAGGCAGGAGAGAGGCAACTGCCTTTATCAACCACACTATCTTACACAACCCTCTATTCTTTCCCCTGCAGAATAAAAATATTTACATTAGCCAAAGCTGGCTTTTTTGCTGACACAAAGGGATTTTCTCCCCCCTGTTTATTCTGTGTATTTCTTTCTTCATTTCTATGTAGTATTTATACAATGGTTGTTTCAGAAACTCACTGAAGTAAGAGCCCTCAGGGGTACTGAGTGGGCACAAATAGACTCCAGCAAGACATTTTTTTAGCATTTAAAAAATCAGCTTTAAACCTCCATTTGTACTATTATTATTTTTTTAGCATTTTAAAAATAACTTTAAAACCTCTGTAGGTACTAATGATGTGGATGCCTGGAAGTAAAAGCTGTCTGGGATCAGGGTTTTTCCCTGGCCTGTGTGAACACAAAGGTTGGTCCCTGGCAAGGTTTTCAGCTCCTCACCTGGGGCCTGAAATTTGACAGCATTTCCATGGGAAAGTAGGAAACGAAATGGAGCAATCCTGAGCTGTATTGATAACACTGTTCTGTACCCTTCTCACCTCTAGGAGTTGGAAGTACCGTGGCAGTTTCAAAATTTTAGTCTGACAATGGAAAAAATGTGCTTAGCCTCTCCATTCCTGAAGCTTCCCAACTGGAATTCTCCCTGTCTGATCTTGTAAAGCTTCAAATTTCTTGTGAAGCTGAGTGGCTGGGAATTTCCTAAAGGGCAGTGGAATGGAGACACCTGAACCTCATTGAAAATATCTCGTCGTGCTGATAGCAGTGCTTTGGTACCAGGTAGCTTCCTGTGAAATATGCAAAAGAAAGATGGAAGCTGACTGTATACATTGAGTAAAGCTGGTGTTATTTGCGCTTGGAGTACATTAAAGATAGAATATTTCAATGCTGGAGGAAGACACGTCATAATCCAGTGGCAACCAAGGTAGCATGGTGTCTCTCTCCTGTGTTTTACAGCTAGAAGTCTGTAATTTGTATACACAGAGCCTTTCCCTGTCGATGGGACTTCTGCAGTTTGATTTGGGTAGACCTAAACCTGAAATGGGAAGAACTGGATGTCTCAGGGCAGTGTTTCAGTGGTGTTGTCTGTCTTAAACAGAGAAACCCCTGCACATATTTTTTGTGCTGGAGATCCCCAACTTAATCAGGATGCTAAAACATATCTGCTGATCTACCGATTACTGGGCAGATTTCAGCAGGCAAAGTATAGCCCCAACAGGATAAAACAACATAGATTCATACTGCTAATCAAATGCAATTTCTGTTTAGTTTGTGGAGATGAATATTTGACTGAAAGAAATCTGTCAAAAAGACACAAGCTTATCTTCTTGGAAGTAAGAAGCAGAAAAAAATAAGTCTTTAAATGAGAGGTATAATGGATTAAATTTGTGTTCCTATCTGTAACTCTTCGGCTAACTTGATACACTTATGCTGGTGATTTTTCCTTGCTTAAAATACCCCCTGGCTTGTCTTCACTATAAGTATTTCAGGAATAGTCAAGGTAACCTCTTGTCCTGGGTTCAGCACTAAACCACGACACCTCTTTTCATGATTACCCTGCAAAGCACTGTCTGGGTTGTTCCCTTTAACAATCATGTGTTCCACACTGAAGGTGCAGAAATAGGAAATGATACATAAATTCACATATGGCTACAGAGAGGCTTTGTGACACTATTTGGCTATGTGAGCTCTTTGAGCCCTCATTTTATCATTATGGGAGGCTGTGCTAAAGGCAGACCCTGTAATAGCACCATTTACACAACTTCAGTTCAGTATGGCCCTGCTCTTGGAGTAAGAAAAGGGGATACTTCATTTTGGGATGAATATTTGAGTTATTAATGTCTTTTGATAAAGTGGCATTGCACAGAACGGCCACATTACCATGTTCACAAGCACCACGGCTAGCAGCAATTGTGATCCATGGGGACAGGCAACCAGGTGCTAGACTTTCTTTCTAACCCACATCTCAAAGAACATCTGCAGGCATCAGGAGGAGGGCAGTGGGCAGGCCAAGGACAATTGAAAATAGGAAAGATATGCAGCATTATCCTAATTATAACTAAATCACATTAGTCATGCTCCAGTAAACATTCATTGGTATTACTGATTTTGCATGATGGAACCATTAATTCTCCTTGGGTAAATAAATATTCACTGCCTGTCAATGTGGTAGCTTCTCTGCCAATAGGCTGATGGGAAAAATAAGTACTTCATCAGCTCACTGCGTAACACCATAAAGCAAAGATGTCTACTGTTTTGTGACGGGACAAGACTTTTTGCTTTGAGAAGTGATGTTGTTTTCCCAGAAGACCTTCAACAAATCCATCCCCCAAATGCTGAGAAACACTGATAAATAAATGATTATACAAGTGGCATTCTTCTAAGCTGTGCTTTGCCCATCTTTGGCAGCAAACTCATGATCTGCTCATAAAAAAAAAGAGATGTAAAATATCCCAGCCTTTGGTGTGGCACTGAGAGGCTGCATTGTTGCTTACCGGAATTACTTTTTTTTTAAATGCTCACAGCCTTCTCACCACAATAAGCTCTCCCTTGACCACATTTCTCATGCTAGAAGTGAGAATTGGCTCCATTTTTATGCAACAAACATTGCTTTGTAATCCCGAAAGAAAGTCCTTCCAGAATTGTTTCATAGTGAATGTGGCTATTAAAATACAATTCTGTGGTGGTGTCTGCAACCCTTGCATAGCAGGTGAATGTTACTCTGGCAATCTCTCTGGCTTTATCCTGAGGATTTCAGTACATTTTCCCTAGTGAGACCCAATGTTACTGTGCTCTGAGACTTCACAGGAATGTCCCAGGACTTTAACAGATCTGAATACTGTTTACTCATCAGTGTGGAACCAGTGGTGGAAATGCAGCTGTTGGTTGCACTTAGGACTGGTTGGTTGCAATTCTAAGGTTCAGAACCTTATGCTGTTCTCACAGACACTGTGTTGCTACCCACAGCTCTTTAGTCCTTCTAATGAGGAGGATTTAAGCCCCAATACACTCTCATGACAGGTGGTAGTAAATAATCAGATAACCAATTTCATAAAAAATTGAAATCTCCCAAGATAGTTTAACTAAACCAAACAGAAATCAGTTTTTCCCCTAAACAAAATCTTCATAAAAAATACATTTTCAACCTTTTTTCCTCCATACATTGAAACTGCACATTCTGAAGAAGCTTGTGCAAGTTGCTGGTGTAAGTTTCTTTTTGATGAAAACTTGACTAGAATTTTTCTTTGTATGCTGTAAAACCTTTTAATGCTTTTTTAAAAATACTATGCACAAACAACTAATGGCAGAACTTTTCCTGATTCATTCTGTACCAATGACATGAGTATCACATACCCAAGATAAATATAAGGCATGGTAAACGATCACAGACAAGTTATTGTTCCGCAAGTTGTACTGCAAATTGAAAGCTTTGACTCATACAAGCAGTCACTTTAATGTCTTTACAGGAAACTTGAATTTATAACAGGGCTTCTTACAGTCATTCAGTTTATTAAAAAGTTTCATTAAAAAGCAGCAGATAGTTACCTAAAGTGGCCACTAATACAGATGCTTTCTCTGGTTGTGATATGAGTATTAAGAAGATTAACTTGGTCATCACCAGTTACAAGTCGTATTTAGTGAAGGGTGAAATTGCTGTACTTAGCTCTAGTATCTCTGTCTATAGTCTTACGGTCTTCAAGGTTCATACAGTCATTACTTGACAATGTCGAACAAGCAGAAGCCCTATTACACAATATAGTCAGTAGCAGGGGGTGCCCAGAATTTCACAGGATGGTGGAAAGCTGCAATCCCAATGGAGACTGGGGTAGTCTGTAAGGTTTCATATGAAAATCTTAATTAGAAAACTCTGTTCTTCAGAGAGGGGGAGCTTGCAAAGCCTCCCCAGAAAGACGCAGGATGTGCCAGTGTAGATTGGTGTGTGGGCAGGCAGGGTCTAAGCAAATTGCTACAGAAGCTGCTGGTCAGAAGCATAAGGTTTCCATCAACATATCTTGGCAGGTGTCAGATTTGCTGGTCCCACAACACTGGTGTGTGGCTGAGGTGAAGAGCTGCAGCTAGAAAGGGAGTAAAACTGTAATCCTATCACAGAAAAGGAAACACTTGTATTATAAAATGATGCCGTCATACACCAGGCTTCTGCAGGATGTTCTGAAAGTCTGGGACATGCTAATTTTTTTTTTTTTTTCTAGTGTTAGCACATGTATGAGATTTCTTTTTTTTTATCAAACCTGTCATTGTCTTTGAGACTTTGAGGAAAGAAGAGGTCTAGTTGGTGTCTAGTTTTCATTTAGATTTAGAATTCCACAGGGATTCTCCTAAGCATACGTGAACTGGAAAATACTTTACCATGGACGTGACATGTCTTTACTAGAAGAGCATCTTCAATCTGTCACTGCTTTTTGATTTGTGATATAACCACAGCAGAAATCAATTAACAGATCTGGGCTGATGCCATCCATGGTCCTTTCAGAGATGGAGAAAAATACCTCGTTTATACTTCACAGATTCTGAACTTCCTAAAAAGATAACTCTTTTGCATGCCAACAACAGTGTCAAATACTGAACTACTCACCATTGAATTAGAGAGATCGATCACCTAAGAAAACTCTGCAGCTGGGTACAAACTAACTTCCTTCAATTGCAATGCTGTTGCTGCAGTGATCCTCTTGAACAAGGACTAACTATAGTGCTTCTTACAAATTCTGCTTGCATCTGGCCACTGCTATTAAGGCATCATAAATAAAAATGATCAAAGAGTCTGAGCTGACACCAGGAAGTGCTGGTTATCAGTCTAAAACTCAGTTCTATGCTTACATGTCTATGAGACTTCACAGCTCATTTATGGATACACCCTGTAGAGCACACTTCTTTGGCCAGAGCTATAACAAGCTCTTTGTCTGTTTCTTACTCAAAGAAGATGAAATCTTGTCTATCAAAGACACCATGATTCATTGAATTTCTCATAAGGGTTGGAAGATAAAGGCGGGGTGTGAGCTGAAAGAAGCCTTTCTATTGTATTGGTGTAAGGGTTAGGCCAAGCTTTTTTGCAGGTGTGGTCTCACCAAACAGCTGCCAAGAATGTGCCATCCCACCTTATTCCCAGGATTGACAAGGAAAATGAGAACGACCTAACCCCTTGTTTTGGAACCGATAGGGACAATAAGATGTTTAAAGCTGAAAGATGTTTTCTTTCAGAAAATTCTTTATACGGCCTCAGTGAACCTCCTCAAAACATCATCTGAATATATGACTTCTGGGGTAAGTCGCCACTTTGGTCTCCACTCAGGTCATGGGAGGAAGTGGGAAATGAATGTGAGCATCAGCTAATGCTGATGGAGGATCTCACTCTGGGGTCACAGATGAGTCTACATGGAGCCCTTTTTGATCTAGTGGCCAGGACAGACATCCTGCTGTTCTCAAGTGGCAGCCTGGGGTTGTGATCTGAGGTATACTCGACGTGAGTACTGGCACATGAACAGACATCAATATCCCACTGTGTAAATGACCATGTACGACGGCAAAGATGAAACCTTCCTCCTAAGCTGTCTGAGCCAACAGGTAGTTACACATTTCACTTTTTAACACTAAGCATGCAAGAGATTAGACTCATCACAAAGTCTTATAGGTCAGAAAAAGCCGACGTTGTTACCTGCTTGGGTTCAGACGTAGCTGTATTGCTACTACACTAAAGATGTCCTCCACAAAACCCAGACATTTGTGCAATCATAAATCCATCACTTAAAAAAAAAATCCACAATAAAATTAAACACCCTTACCCTCCCAATTTGTTTCAATGAATTGCATATAGTGATGTATACCGTAAAGCTACCTGTGCCCTTCAATAAGGGCATTTTACATACAGTTTATCAACATGTTTTTCCAGACCAAAAGAACAGGAATTTAGGTTAATTTAATAGAAAAAATAAAATATGGAATAACATTGATTTTGGCCAATATCAATTACAACAGAACTACCCTATTTTACAAATAACAACTGATCATTTTACACATGTACAGTATTTTTCAGTGAAAATGAATTTGGATATAACAATGTGTCAGTTTTTTTAAAGAAAACAAAGTTTTTAATTTCTTCTCTATAGTAGTGTTAGAGACATTTGTAAGTATCCAAACAAATTCTTTACAATCCATTACATAATTAAATCTCAATTATGAATATATATTTATATATAATATATATAATATTAACTTAAACTTTGAAAGCATTATGTTCTAGTTAAACATGTTATACTGAGAAATGAGGCAGTACCAGACTAGTAGGTAAACTAGCACAAGTTGAATTCGTTCAGATTTGAATGTTTATCAGGAATTTTGTAACGGGCACCAAAGGAGGCTGGCTGGTCCCCTGTCATACCAAACCAAGTTGTAATAGTTTATCTGCTCTCTGCTAAAGGTGGCACATTATCTCTATAGTTTTGTATTAATTTGTTTGTAAAACTTCCACAGTCAGTTTTGATCCCCTTTATTTTCTAACATTTACATACTTAAAGGCCTTGCAATCCATTTTCTATTTATGTGTCCTGGAAAGAATTTGAAAAAGACACTTTGTATATTTTAAGCTTTATCCCCTGAAAACTATATCTTCGCAATTAAATTTTATGGTTTTTTTCCTAAATGACTGTCTTTTGAACACTATGCTAAGTTAAGCTGAAGATATATTAAACAGAAATTTGTACTGTCAGCCGTGTGCCTAGGTAAAGAGAGAAAGGCGGGAGCCAACTCTCTCACCACCCAGGATGGTTTTACAGTGAGGTAACTCCACTGGCCTCACCAAGAGTATTCTTGCTAAAATTTCTATTGTGAGCAGTTAAAAGCAGATTCAGGCTTATCACGACACAACTGTTACGCCAAAAGAATCACTCATTTATTGCCCTATATGTAATTATTCCTGGAGATGCATTTGGCACAATTATAAATCCAGTCCTGTAAACACATCCTGTCACAAATAGTCACACTGGCATTTACATATGGGCATTATGAAATAGCTCCACATATCTGTATGATAATATCCCCTTTTTTATGAAAGTTACAAGACAACAATAATTTATGAATACTTCTTACATGTTAGCAATGTTTTCTGAGTTCTGAGAGTATACATTACTCTTGCTTATGCAAACCAAAAGAAGTAGTGTCTTTTGAATTTGTTCACTAGAGGAACAACTTCTTTTTTTTTTTTTTTTTTAAAGTTTATTTGAAATAGCTTTGACAATTTAAAAAAATAAAATAAAAATCCTAGCATATCTGTTAATAAGCTAGCTGTCTAAAAATGAAATCTATATGACCAAAACCACATTTTGGGCCAACATATATACATACTGCATGTGATACAAAAACCAGCACACAGCGGAGGAAGTAAGAAAAGACATGTGTGCAGAAATGTTTACTTTCATTTCTTTAAATACTGTTACAAAAGGGGCAGAACTTAGTCCTGCAGCTAATGATGTTTTTGATCCCCTCAGGAACTCAAGTTCCCCCTGTCAATACACACAGCACAAAAAAGACTAATGCATACATTTTTCTATAGTTTAGTTTTAATCCATGTAAACTTGTGTTGTATTCTTAAAACACTCTTTAAACATCTCAAGGGGAAAGAAGCAGGAAAAAAGGGAAGAAAAAGGGCCTTCAAAAAACAGGAATAATCCCAAGGTTGACAGGAAATCAAATCACGAGTTAAAATGTTAATTTTGGCATCAAATGCTTTGGTCACACAATACTGACTCTGTGATTCTGGATGCTCAGCTCTAGACACCCAGTTATGAAAGGTAGGCGTGTTGTAGTTTTTCCATTTAAGTTCCAACAAACAGTTCACCATCTCCCCAGACAAAGAGGCAGGGAGAGAGAGAGGTGGCTTTTTTTTTCTTTTTTTCTTTTTTCCTTTTTCAATAATACAGATTAATCTATAAGTCTACAGGAGCAGGAGGATGCTGGGAGGTGTCAGTTCACCCCTTGTGCGTACATGTTCTGCAACATAACTGCTGAAGCACTTTCCGCTGGCAGAGATTGTTCTTTTTCACCAGCATACAGAATCCTCCCTCGGCCCAGGACTCTTCCGTGGCTTCCAGGAGGCAGCAGCAAGAGAAGAAGGGGAGGTTGAAGGTTTGGAGAGCATGGCGTGTACAACGGAGGAAGGTTTAATTGGTCAGACAGGCAGATTTGGTTGAAGAGACCATTCAGGAGCAGGTAGCAAGTAGGAAATTTGGTCCATCAAAAGGAATTTCAGTCAACAGCATTTTTTTTTTTTTTTTCAGGAAGAGATATTGTGTAGTCCGAGAGGGAATGATTGGTATCCATTTGTGAAAAGGAAAAAAAGATTAGAAAGAGAATAATTAGAAAACAGTGATATTTACAGCAAAGAAATTTGTTCTTAATTGTTATGAATGAAAAGAATAAAACAGTCAAACCAAGAAAAAAGAATAAAACTTTCTCAACAGAAATGAAATTCCTATAGTGTTAGTGAGACTAGTAACCAGTGCTCTATTGTCATCTTCATAAAGAAATGAGGCCCTCTGTGCTTTGTAAATTAACAGAAAACATTCTTCCAAACTTTCCTTGCCTATCTTAGTCTATTGAGAACATGTGCTGTATGGTGGGATCCTGTGCAGTGCATTGCAAATGCCTGAAGGCCCACACACTGGTCTTTCCCTTTCATGGCAGCTGCACTTGAAGAATCAGAGAGACCATGGTGAGATATGGTGTCCCCAGTTGTGGGCAACTACATTTGTATCTGACTGAAGTTGAAAGTGTACAAATGAGGACAGATTTATCCAGCCATATTAAAAGACCAAACTGGTACACCAAATATCTGCACTGCAGAATTCGATTGAGATGGTGGTTAGTCAAAACTCATAGCGTTACACTTCCTCTTCATTTATCCATCTGTATCTCACTTTCTCTGGACTTGCTCTAGATTACAATGACGTGAAAAGGCCTCATGACCAGTACCTATAATGTAAGTTTATGAAAGACAGGATACTTGTCAAAGTTTGAGGGCCTGAATTCCAGCAGGAGCTGTAAAGGTCCATGGAAACAAGACTCGGACCTGCAGCCTTTTTTTTTTTTTTTTTTTTAATGCC
Organism: Pezoporus wallicus; assembly: GCF_028554395.1. NCBI lineage: Eukaryota > Metazoa > Chordata > Aves > Psittaciformes > Psittacidae > Pezoporus > Pezoporus wallicus. The sequence goes on along the minus strand of NW_026642858.1, from coordinate 416,422 downwards.
TTTGGTAAAATTCTTACTAAAGCCAGCAGAAATGAGCTGGAGCCAAGAGTCATTGTCAGCTTTTTGTACATCTGATGTCAGGTATCTTCCATATGGCTTAACATTGGACTTTGTTCTGGTATGATTTTCCTGTTGAACTGCAGTTTTTGGGCTGCATCTAGAAGCAATTCACATAGTAACATTTTTAGGGAAGCAAGATGTTATCTGAGTATCTCTGTAATTGTGACATTTGAAAGGAATGAATATTAGTGAAAAATTATGCCAATCATATGCAATAAGAATGCTGTATTGATTGCCACAGAAAACTTTTCAGAGGAAAAGTCACACAAGTGAGAGATTTGAACTTTGAACTTTGAACAAGTGGAGATTTGAACTTCAGAGAAAGTTCAGATCACCACAAATTGGGTGCTCCTTATTTCAGAATTCTTTTGTCCTCATTACCCTTTCACATAATTCAAGCAACACTACAGGTATTTAAAATCCTTTCTACTTACCAGCATTTTCACAGTTTAAAGTGGAAAAATAGATAATAGTGATTCCATTGCTACTACATCAGGGTCTTTAGATAAAAACCTTTTGAAAGCAATGGCTTTTGAAAAACAGATAAGGAAGGAAAAGTAGGTTGTTGGCAGGGGGGAAATTATTTTAGGAACATTCAGGTAAAATGGATGTGACGAATCTTGTTAATACATGCACATGTAGCTTCCTCCTTTTCATAAGACTGAAAAAATTAAGACCTTATGTATGCCTCAAATCAAGACTGTAACAAAATAAAAGAAATAGACCAAACCAACCCATACATGTAAAAGAAGATGGTAGTGGTAAAATGAATGTCTTCAGATATATTTCACTCACCATCCTTGCAGACTGTTCCCACCACGCAGACACCGGTGTCCAGGTTATAGCCGCTTGGACAGCTTGTACAGTTTCTTTCTCCTTGACCACTGCAATCCAAACAGCTGGCATCACATCTGAAAGACAGTGACAGGAGTTGGTCTTGTGGCCTCATCACAGGAGCCCTCTTCTGTATTGCAAAGGGCTTGTTTCTAAAGGTATCAACTGTTCTATTAATAATTAAAAGTAATTAACTACCCCTGCCTCTTTCCTCCATCCACTTTTTACTAAATAGCTGTATTAGTCTAGTATTCTGGAACTATGCAGAAGTAATCAACAAAAGCATTAAGCTGATCGTGCATACAAACGTAAGCAAGACATGAGCTAAAGCCACAGGACAAAAACAACTGACCTGCTGCCCAGTCTTTTTCATCAGCCTTCTGCTTCCATCGTATTTTCGTTGGAAGTAAATTTTTTCGTGTGTGTAAAACTGTAACACAGGGTGATTCCCTTCCTGTCGTGAACTCAATGTGAGTGAATAATAAGTGATTCCAAAGGGCAACAAATGGTATTTGTTTAATAAAGAATGGAATGGAAAAAATGTCCCTTCCTTCCACAGCTCAGCCTTGTCCAAGATTTATCCACACATTTGTACACAGAGTCAGGTGAACTTTTCTGGATAGTAGTCTGGTGATACACTTGTGCCATGTTTGTGGAATGGTCCCTGAAAATAATGATTAACTTGTAATAACCCCCACTATTCTGACTATTTTTGTTTATTACTAAGAAACTGAGATCCTCTACCAGATTTATAAATATAAAACATGCCTATGCATATCTACATATATTCTCACTATTCTTTTAAAGTGAAGGACACACATATATGTATAAAAAAAAACACTTTTAGAAGACCTGCATGAATATAGCTCTAAAAGACCAAACCCCAAACCGAAACAGTCTTCCTTCATTTGCATAGCATGCAATACATTATTTTTTGATTTTTTTTAAGTCAGTAGTGGTGTTATGTTCTCATAAGCATTATCTTCTTCAACACAGGAATAGCTAATATACTGCCAAACACCCGACACACATTAGCCACTGATGATACCTCTTGCAGCTTTTGTATCCACTTTCAGTAGAGTGATCAAGGTAATAACCACTACTACAGGACTGCACACATCTTCCATCTTCCATAAAATAACCTTGTGTGCAGTTTATACAGGCATCTACTCCAGCACCTTAAACCAGAGAGAAAATACACTGTATTACTGGCTAGTTCCTTTTATTGTCTAACAGACACCACCTTTAATGGTGGCAAAACCTTATAACTTTAGAGACTGTATTTTTACCTGCCTTTCTTTCAAACAGCAGCATCAAGCAATAAACGTATGTGGCTTGAATAAACAACTACATAATTTCAGTATATGTTTTTCTGAAAGAAATGGCTGTTGGTAGTTCTGAAGGTCACACAAAATATATCATTACATCAAAGAAAGAAAATGGAGGGCATTACTGGAAATCAGAATAAACTCTACTAATGGCAGGGGGAGGGAGGAGAAAGGTAAAAAATAAGAAAAAAAAAGAAAAGCTTTTATACACGTTTTCAATTAGAAAACTTAGATTTTCATGTTAGCCCAAGGAAGTTTGCTGTATTGAAAATATATGCATGAACTGTCAAGAGAATTAAGCTTTTAAATGTAAACAATCCTGTTAAACTGTAAGTGTGACATAGTAGAATATAATCAGAGCTAAAAACATAGAGGAAAGGAAATGATGCAGACAAATGTCAGTGGTGTACCTGCACATGTTGCGCAGGAACGGTGACATGGTTCACATTCTTTACCATTATGGTATTTTCCTTCTTCACAGCGGATAGCACATTTAGTGCCATGCAAACTATTAGAAAAAGGAAAAAAGGACAGTGTTTGGGCAGGTAACAGCAACAGAGGACAACAAGGTCATGCACAAACCAGTAATTATCTTTTAATAAAAGAATAATCAATACCTTAGATTCACCAGATTCCTTCATTGGTAATATTTTATGAATTTAGAGACAACAATCTTACAAACTTTTTGTAAATACTACCAAGTAGTAGGGGACAGGAAGAAAACGAACAATACCAAAGAGTACTAAAAATTCACGCATGTAAAATTCAATTACCCACAAGGTGTTTCTCACAGGGTCAGCATTCCTGTATTAAAAAAATAATGCTAAGGGACTTGTTTACAAGATCTCATGCTTCTCTTGAAAAGACCTGCAGCATTTCCTGATGTTACGCTACAGCACAGTTTAAGAACGCATCCACAGTGAAGGCAATCACCACCTCTTTCTGCAATAGCAGTTTCCTTTGGAACCTCCTAACTGAATGGCAGTTCAGTGTAGCTGGGGAGATTTGTCAAGATTACAGTTGGAAGTGTTCTCCCTTTGCCCAAAGGGCACTTTGAATAGAGCACAAAAGAGTGAGTAACAGAAAAAAAGAAATAGCATAGAGTCACATTTCCGTGCTTCTCTCTAAGTAGCTGTTTCTGCTTTTCATGCTATAAGGTTCCTACAGCATTTTGCTGTTGGGGTTTATGGTTGTTTTGTTGTGTTGCGTTTTTTTTCCCTCTTAAGACAGGACTTTTCTGCCAGGTTTGCCATCTTCAGTAGAACTTCAGCTTTCATCCAATTTCTTTCTCTAAATATGCTCTTCAGCTCTGGGGATTGCTACCTTGAGTGACTGAAAACCCTGTTATACAGACTGGATCCAGCAAATGTGTGCTCAGCACCACTGGAAATTTTCAAGAATGTATATGGTCCCAATTTAGAAAAAGAAAACAAAAATAAGCAAATTAGACATTCAACACATCTAACAACTCCTGCTTTCTTTTTATTTTTCCCCACTCACACATAGAATCATAGAACAGAATCATAGAATAGTTAGGGTTGGAAAGGACCTTAAGATCATTTAGTTCCAACCCCCCTGCGATGGGCAAGGACACCTTACGCTAAATCATCTCACCCAAGGCTTCGTCCAACCTGGTCTTGAACACTGCCAGGGATGGAGCATTCACAACCTCCCTGGGCAACCCATTCCAGTGCCTCACCACCCTAACAGGAAAGAATTTCCTTCTTATATTGAATCTAAACTTCCCCTGTTTAAGTTTTAACCCGTTACCCCTCGTCCTGTCACTACAGTCCCTAATGAAGAGTTCCTCTTCAGCATCCCTATAGGCCCCCTTCACATACTGGAAGGCTGCTATGAGGTCTCCATGCAGCCTTCTCTTCTCCAGGCTAAACAGCCCCAACTTCCTCAGCCTGTCTTCATAGGGGAGGTGCTCCAGTCCCCTGATCATCGTTGTGGCCCTTCTCTGGACTTGTTCCAACAGTTCCACGTCCTTTTTGTGTTGAGGACACCAGAACTGCACACAATACTCCAGCTGAGGTCTCCACAAGAGCAGAGTAGAGGGGCAGGATCACCTCCTTCGACCTGCTGGTCACGTTCCTTTTGATGCAGCCCAGGATATGGTTGGCTTTCTGGGCTGCAAGAGCACACTGAAGCCGGCTCATGTTCAGTTTCTCATCAACCAACACCCCCAAGTCCTTCTGTGCAGGGCTGCTCTGAATCTCTTCTCTGCCCAACCTGTAGCTGTGCCTGGGATTGCTCCAACCCAGGTGTAGGACCTTGGACTTGGCATAGTTAAACTTCATGAGGTTGGCATCAGCCCACCTCCCAAGTGTGTCAAGGTCCCTCTGGATGGCATTCCTTCCCTCCAGCGTATCAACCGAACCACACAGCTTAGTGTCAATGGCAAACTTGCTGAGGGCGCACTCAATCCCACTGTCCATGTCAGCGACAAAGATGTTGAACAAGACCGGTCCCAACACCGATCCCTGAGGGACACCACTTGTTACTGGTCTACAGGCAGACTTTGCATGCCACCAGCCAGCCAGTTCTTTATCCACCGAGTGGTCCATCCATCAAATTGATGTCTCTCCAATTTAGAGACAAGGATGTCGTGTGGGACAGCCTTGAACACTTTGCACAAGTCCAGGTAGATGACATCAACTGCTCTACCCCTGTCCATCAGTTCTGTAGCCCCATCATAGAAGGCCACCAAATTGGTCAGGCAGGATTTCCCCTTAGTGAAGCCATGCTGGCTGTCACCAACCACCTTGTTGGTTTTCATGTGCCTTACTTAGTATGCCTTCCAGGAGAATCTGCTCCAAGATTTTGCCAGGCACAGAGGTGAGACTGACTGGTCTGTAATTCTCCGGGTCATCTGTTTTCCCCTTCTTGAAAATGGGGGTTCTATTTCCCTTTTACCAGTCATCGGGAACTTCACCTGACTGCCATGATTTCTCAAATATGATGGCCAGTGGCTTCACAACTTCATTTGCCAGCTCCTTCAGGACCCACGGATGGATCTCATCAGGACCCATGGACTTGTGCACGTTCAGATTTTTAAGATGGTGTCGTGGTTTAAACCCAGTCAGGTAATTCGTTCGCTCACTTCCCCCCCTTTCTTGCCCTCCCCCTGCTCTCGGAGGGATGGAGAGGAGAATCGAAAAGAATGCAACTCCCACGGGTTGAGATAAGAACAGTTTAGTAACTAAGGTATAACACAAATCACTACTGCTACCACCAATGATAATAATGATAAAGGAAATAACAAGGGAAGAGAATACAACACCTCAGCACCAGCTGACCGATAACTCGGCCCCCAAGCCTGACCAAGCTCCGATCGATACCTCCTCCAACCCTGCAGTCTCCCAGCCCTTCCGGCTAACTCCCAGTTACCTCCTGGGCATGACGTGCTGTGGTATGGAATACCTCTTTGGTCAGTTTGGGTCAGGTGTCCTGTCTCTGCTTCCTCCTGGCTTCCCCTCCTCCCTGGCAGAGCATGAGCCTCACAGAGTCCTTGGTCAGGGTAAACATCACTATCAGCTCTGTTCCCGAGCTGAAAGTCAAAACACTGCACTACACCAGCTACCAAGGAGGAGAAAAATGACTGCTACTGCTGAACCCAGGACATATGATCTCGAACCAGTTCCTCTCCTACAGTGGGCGCAAGGTCTTCTTTCTCACAGTCCCTGCATCTGCCTTCCAAGACTTGGGTGGTGTGGTCAGAGCCTTTGGCAGTGAAGACTGAGGCAAAGAAGTCATTCAGAACCTCAGCCTTCTCCAAATCCAGGGTAGCCAGTTCTCTCGAGAGCTTCCTGAGGGGGCCTACGTTCTCCCTTGTCTGTTTTTTATTTGCTATGTACCTGTAGAATCCCTTCCTGTTATCTTTAATACCTCTAGCTAAGTTTAATTCTAACTGGGCCTTAGCTTTCCTAACCTGGTCCCTAGCTTCCCGAACAACATCCCTGTACTCTTCCCATGCCACCTGTCCTTGCTTCCACGTATTATAAGCCTCTTTTTTCATTTGAATTTTCCTCAGGAGCTCCTTACCCATCCAAGGAGGTCCCCTGGCCCTCCTGCTGCACTTCGTTCTAGTTGGGATGCAACACTCCTGAGCTTGTAGCAGGTGATCCTTAATTATCAACCAACAGTCTTTGGCCCCTCTGCCCTCTAGGGCTGTACCCCATGGAACCTTACCAAGCTGGTTCCTGAAGAGGCCAAAGTCTGCTCTTTTGAAGTCCAGGGCAGTGAGCTTGCTGCACGCTCTTCTCACTGTCCTGAGGATCTCAAATTCGAGAATCTCATGATCGCTGCAACCAAGGCTTCCCTGGAGCGTCACATTTCCAACGAGCCCTTCCCTGTTGGTGAGCATGAGGTCAAGCATGGCACCTCTCCTTTTCTGCTCCTCTATTACTTGCAGGAGGAACTTGTCTTCCACACAATTGAGGAACCTCCTGGATTGCTTGTGCCGGGCCGTACCGTTCTTCCAACAGATGTCAGGGTGGTTGAAGTCACCCATGAGAACAAGGGCCTGCGAGCATGAGGCTTTTCCTATCTGTCTATGGAGTGCTTTACAAGGCAGGTAGCATTATCATGTTTTTATACATGGAAGAACTAATAATTTGCCCATTTTTGTTTAATGGACCAGCAACAGAACCAGAACTGGAATCCAGCTCTTCCAAAACCTGCACAGGACTGTGAGCACTGATAATTCTGTCAAGAAAATGCAGCAAATTTCAAACGACTAGGGAGCCTTGTTCTGCAAGGCACTTACCTGGCACACCCACACAGATGGTGTTTTTCCAAAAGGTTACTAAAAATCAATCTCAGTTTGCTAATATTGCCCAAGAAAACATTAAGATTGGGTTAATTTGTTTTTTGTGGTTTGGTTTATTTTTTTTTTAACATCCTGATTTCTCCTCAGAGTGAATAGACTTGTCTGCTTTCTTCACTGGTGCTACAAGCTGCTGTTTCTGTTAACGGACAGGGAAAGTCAGTTTCCAGGAGATGAAGAAAATGTGGGTATAACTTTTCTATAGCGACTGTGTCCTATAAGGTCCCTAACTATGTCATCTTTGGTCTCCTGGCATATTTGCTCATTCTAGGAACTTCTAGACAGCTAATTTACTAATTTGATTTTTCAGTTACACAGAAGGTCATGCTGAGTGTATTAAAATTCTCCAAAATCTTAACATGAACTACAAATCAATTAACATTTTAAAAGGGAAGCAGATACTCTCAGAAGTAGAGTACATACAGAAGTATGAACAGACCAATGTTCTGATCTGATCCATGCTTTCCTTCTGATTAGATCATATTTTATTTTCAACAGGTCACTTTTAAAAAAAATAGATATTCATAACAAAACTTGTGCAGGCGCTTGGAAAATCTAGATGCAACATAAATACACAGAAATGAGAATTCCTTTACAAAATGTAAAGGAATTCAGCTATCGATGTCCTAGAGGCAAACAACATTCAGCTCTTACTAAGAATGAAAATCCACTTTGATGGAAGGTAAAAGCCCACGTTAAAACATTTGCACAACGCTCATATTCTGCAAGAAGAACTACAGCCCCCTACAGATACTGAATACTGACTTCATATTTTTTGTGGCATAAAGCCAGCATTCATTCCCTCATGAATTTTACAAGATTTCTGGCCTTTGCTGCTTGGATCAAAAGGTCCTTCATTCATAAAGGAGCTTGAAATGTGTACTGCTGCTTTGTAGGTTTTACCTATCAGTTTCAAGAATGATTAATTCCTCCTATGAAGAAAAAATACCCACTGCTGTTTAAAATATGTGCACACTAAACTGTAATAGAATTGAGCTTGAGGTACTTGAGATAAGTGAATGACTGGATGTCTGAAGAAATACAATATAGATAAGAAAATACTTTTAAACCATCACAGGAATGAATCAGAAAGATCAATATGGTTTATCAGCTTTACTGCTAAAATAATGCTTGACTGTAGGTCAAAAAGGTGAAGAAGCCAGCTTGCCACATGACTGTGCTTTTTATTTTACCTAAAATGAAAGACCCTCTAAAAACCTGTTGTTAGCCAAGCTGGCAGGCAGTAGTAGAAGAAAATACTATATTACAAACTAAACAGTGATGAAACACATGAAATGAGGGCCATTCAAGGTTAAATAGCTATCTGATGTTCTTCATTGTGTATTCACAACCTTGTAGACCTCTTCAGGTATGGTGTTTAGCGACATCCATCATCTCCTTACCTTAGGCCATGTTTGCATTCTGTGCAGATCTGGTATTCAACACATGTCTTACAGTTTTCACTACATTTTCGGCAAACAATCTTATCTACAAAGAGAAAAAGATAACAGCCCAGAAGACCTTGGTCAGTTGAATAAAACTATATGGATATATTATTACACAACTTACTACTTTCTAGCTTGACATTAGGAAGGGAAACAGCAAGCTAGACTAGAGTAGCTAAATTCTGCCTATCATTAGCTTTTCCCATCAAACATCAAATGGTTTAATCTATTTCTAAACATTTGAAGTTATAGTTGTACCCTGAGAAAGATGCTTCGAGGTCATTAAAAATCTTTATAAACGTTAAAAGATTTACATTAACTATTTATAATATGGACTTAAATCATCTTTTCATATAGCAGTGATATGCAGAAATGACTGCCTGTGTTCCAAAGACCATCCTGCAATTTCCCTTTTACACTTCCCATTCAAGCAGCATGTCCTGTCTTCCTGATTTGGAGCTGAAAGACACACCTGCATGAACAGGTCTGATCTTAACACAGTCAACATATAAATTACTTAACACCTGCCTTTTCATGTCAAGAGCTCCCTATTTTAAAAGATGTCTCTCTCTCTCTCTTTGGACCTGCTCTCTTTTGAGATGCAGTGCCATGTACCTTTCTGAGAAGAAAAATCTGATGTTTCCATTTAATCCTAAATTTTCATCTGTCCCTCTTAACTGGGTGTAAAGGAATTCTCTTTACTGTAGTTTTCATGCAGTGAAAAATGGAAGAATTAAATTAGTACCTGTTTTTACTAATTCTCGAAAATGAACACAAAGCTTCATGATGCAGAAAGCAAAAGGTTAAGGTACCTAGATGACAAAGCTCCTGAGCATATATTTATCTTCTACCAATGTGGCCAAAGTCATTGCAGTTTTAAGCACATGTTTGAATATATGTCTAAATACTTTTGCTAGCCAAAGCTGAAAATTAAACACAGGCAGTCTACTTGGCAATCACAGGAGGAAACTGAAGGCAGGTGTCTCACATAGCAGAGGATTAATGCTCTTGGGTCATCACATCACTGCAGGTATGTAGGTCTGTCAAAAACATTAACTGCAACAACATTTTGCATCTAAGGCGCCTATTTTAATTAGAATTCCAGATCAGTGCCCATTGTCGATTCTGCAGCTTTCTCTTCTATCTGACACCATGTCATTTGAATTTGGAGAAATAGAGAATGTCTCATGTTCAGAATGTGCATGCTGCCTGTTGCTTTCTGGAGTAGTGACAACCTGCTCTGTCCTGCAGCTGACTTGCTCTTGAACTGCCCTCCTTCTGCTACCGTCTTTTAAAATAAAGGAAGATATTTGAGCAGATTCTTGATCACACCTGGCAACAATTTAATAAGAGGAATAGAATAAGAGATAGATGAATCACCATACACTTTTCCTGCTTGTAAGTATTCCAGCAACGTCTCCAGACCAAATTCTGTAGCCACAGTAAAGAAACAACAAGAAATACTAACTCTTATCCAGGTAAAACCCATCAGGGCAGTTGGTAATACAGCTATTGGTTACTTCATTCAGGTAGTAGCCGGATTTACAGGTCATGCATTGGTCACTATGGCCTCCAACACAGGTTTCACAGTTGGGTGAGCACTTTTTACAGCGTTTCTTGTCTGCATTGTAGTGACCAGGTGGGCAGGTGGAAACACAGATCCTGCAGACAGCGGGGAAGAGAAGGCAGAGTCATTAATGAAATAACCTGCCACTACATTCCTGGACCATGACTGCCAAGCAGAAATATTTCTCAGCATTACTGTTTTTCTAACGATCACGTGTTCACTAAGATGTAACCCTCCAAAGTATTGCATCAAGCTGCCTCTTCCATCTATTTCCCTACTAAATATGCTATCTCACTGGCAAATGCTTTGTCAGACAGTCATACAATATAATTTTTAACCGTCTACATTTCTTCCTATCTTGTTCAAACTCAATCACAGAAGCTGTAGTAGTTATCACAGTTTTATATATATATATGCATATACAGTTTCATGAAAAAATAATCTAGACATGGGGAAATAATCAGAGAAGGGCGTTCAAAGGCTGTACTTTAATTTCTGATTAACTGGGTTTTGTTTTCAAATCCTAAGAAAATTTGTCAAATTCATTGGCAAATGAATTATCCATGACTGCAGCAAATAGGAAAGGAACTTAAGCTATATATTAAGAAACCTATGAAGCAAAGATATTTTTCTCCTGGTCTTACCGCGTGTTGTTCTTAGATTTGTAGTAGTAGTGCAGACAGTCAGTACAATGATCTGGTCCTGGACCATCACATCCTACTTTACTGCATTCTGCATTGCAGGGACCTGTAACAAAACCAGACACAGGGGGAGAAGGGATTAAAACTTTTCATTTAGTACTTAGCACCCTTAAAACATATTATTTTAATGTATATTGCAACCACTTTGTTTCCCTATTTGATGTGAATTCCAAACAGAAATTTGGCTGCACCAAAAAGAGATTTTTAGTACGAAAAGACCTTGCAAATCCTGGTCTCAGTATTTACTAACAGGGATTTATGATTTCTAGCAAGTGTAGCATTCTCCATAGAATCTATCACAGAATCTATTTCTGGATCCAAACAGATGCTTTCCTAATAAGTGACAAATCATTCTGAATTTTATTCAGAAATGTGTAAGGGCTTCTGTTTCATAATGAGGAATTATTTGCAAAATCGCTTAAAACAAGCAGGTCAACATAAATGATGAACAACATGATCAGTGGCTACCACTCTGGTTACCAGATGGATAACAACTGGTTCAGTTGGCTACTGCAACCCAATTGAACCAGGTACAAAGGCGTAGATGTGATTTCCTCTGAGCTGCTACATGCTGCAAAACCTTACCTATTACTTGTTGATTAGCAAGTCTTCCATCTCATGTTAGACTTGATAACCCATATATCCCTTTCAACTCAAGATATTCTATGATTCTATGTTCACAGTTTTCAAATAGGTCCTTTCTGCTGTGCAAGGAGAAAACCATCAACTCCTGCCTTTACGTAGATGAACAAAACCCATGGGTGAAGTTGTAACATTCAGGATCACCGCTCTCTCATGAATGAAATGTCTTGAGTTTGACAGCCACCTTGAAATTTATCCTAACATCAGGTAAACTTGAAATAAAGTGAGTTTGCTTCATACAGAAACTTAAGAACTTAGTGACCTTTGCAGCAGAGAAAGTAGTGTTTCATCACCGACCACAACAAAGAGTTCAGCAGTTCTTAATCTAAATCGGAACTGTGGGTCTGACATACTGTGCAGGAGACTGTAATAACAGAAACTTCTAAACTGAACTTTGTACTGCTGTTTGCTTACCAAAGCAATACTTCAGATTCATCAGCCCTAACCATCTACATGATGCTCCTCATGTTGGAATACATATAGGAAACTACCAACTTGACATACTTTGCAGTGCCAAAAATCTAGTTCTATTAAAGACTAATGGTAAGGTTGAAAAAATTCTGTAGGGATAAGTAAGAAACAATACAGATGTAGAAGATAATGTTCTTAATATACACATTTGTATATATGTATATGACTATACTGTATATATGAATATATTGTATATATGAATATATTGTATATATGTATATGAATGTATATTTTTATATACTTATATGAAAAGCAGTGCATTCTTCATACTATATTAAATGTAGCTTAAAAAATATGTAACTCTATGCTTATAAAGTCATATGGATAAAATGACAATATCTAACTTTAAATTATGAAACAAATAGTTCTGACCTTAAATTAAGAATCCAGTTCGCTAATATTTTATGTATGCAGAGTCTCAGGGCACTCCTTCAACCCACTACATATTCTGCGAAGGCACAATCAGAGTAATAGAATGTACACACCTGAATAGTCATCTGTTCCATAATCTTCTGTAGGGTCTTCAACTGGACTAGAGCGCACTCTTTCCACTTTTGGAAAATCATTTCTTGGTGAGTAAGGCTGGATTGATGTTCCGTACAGTACCAAGGACCACTCTTTCAATTTGCCTAGAAGTATTTAAAATCTATTTTTAGAAACCATTTAGATTTTCTGTGTATTACAGACCATATCCCTTGTTAACATGAATTTTTGAGCATGTATGGAAAACACTTTTCAAGGAAGTATCTTCAGTTTAATATGGATAGTGTAATTACTGCTTCACTATAAACTGAGAAAGCACACTTTCTTCAATCAGATTTTTACATGATCTCTTCATTGTGCTCCAGCTTGTTGTAGGTCTAGTAAAAAGTTTGCACCACAGGTTGAATTCAATACAAACAATAAACAACACACTCTTTGGCCATACAGTTATTTGGAAAATGTATATGGTTTTCAACCAATGAACACGAAACAGCTACATTTAAAATCTCCATGGAAGTACATGAGTGTCCCCTCCCAAACCAGCGCAATTTCTTACTTATTTTGGCAGACATATCACTGCATTTTCTGTGTTCATCACTAATATTTTATCCTTGCGCTACTTGAGTGAAGAAATAAAAAAATGGTTGCCTACATGGAGCATTATTTGACTTTTTGGCAAGTTTTTTTGTGGGAAGAATGAAAAGTTAAATATGTATCAAGCCATCAGTTCATGCTGCCTCCTACAAAGTGTGAATTTCCAGTTCCTACCTTTCTGTCTATACTACCTGGTGAACGTAAATCTTCCTCTTTTTTTTTTCATTTTAATGATACTCAATAATTTGAGCTTCCATACTGTTTGCTTGGACCTTTTCAACCTGTGCAAGCAAACTACTCTGACCTTTACAAGTGATTTCTTGTATTTTTCCCAATGTCATTTGGTATCATCCATTGACATGACCAAGGCAATACATTGTCTCTGCTTTTACATTCATCCTTCAAGCAGTAAGCAACAACAAGCAAAACTACTACCTGACAGATGATAGCCCAACTCCTTTAAGCCCTGGGCTTAAAGACAGGAATCTCTGTTTTGTCTCTGTCTCATGCCAAACCAATTTAATCTTTCTGGGACAGAAATTTCTACATTTCACTTGAAACCTCCTCTGCTCTATTCTCAGTTGTTGAGAAAAAACTAGAGGCAAGAGGCTATGTCACAAGACAGTTGTTTCACACAGCAGCTTTCAACTTTTCACAGCTACATCAAACCATTACTGTTTTTAAAGAGACATTCAATCTTGATTTAAAAAATTAACTGATGAAGAGCCTACTATGTCTACTGCCAAACTAGTGGCTGATTACCTTGGCTGTAAACCTGCATGCACTGTATTTTCAATTTATCTTTTCCTGCCTCTAGTGCACAGCCTCTTTAGTCACCACTAGGTTAAAAATGCCCAAATCACATATTTTCTTCCTGTATAGACATGTGGTGATCAAGCTACCTCTCAATGTTCTTTAGAGCGATTCAGCTGGGTCCTTCAGGGCACTTTTGTTTTTAGGAAATTAAGTCACACAGGGAGTTCATTTTTAACCAGATACACAGTCATCTCTACAGCCTTTTTGAAGTGCTGCTTCTCCACATACAGTTTCTATCCTTCTTGTGTTTTAACGCCCTTCTACAGCATACAGACCATGATATAGTGTATGCAATCAAAAAAACAAGTGTTTTGCTAAGTCATTCAGATCTTTTCATCCTTGTCACTATTAAGCTCCGAAGATCACTAAACTAAGGCTTGATTTTAGACTTCTTCCAGAACATTGGTAAAAATGCTGCACACTAGAAGAAAAAAGGTATTTACAAGGACCCACTGAAAATAACCACACATAAAGATGCTCCTCAGGCACAGCATATTTTGTCCAGGCTTCATACTCTCGGAAGGGCTTGTACTAACATTATTGCAGGAAGAACTGGTGCAAAAGGGCAGCAAAATAGGGAAATACTGCAGGTTCTTTCAGAAGATCAGCTGCCTTTTAAGAATGGTTCAGTCAATAAAGGGGAAAAATTCATGTAACTTGCCAGCAAATAAATGAAGTCTGCCTCAAGGCAGGTTTAATTTGCACAGTGAAAATATTTCAATAACTAAGTATATATACTTACACTTGTATAATGAATAAAGTGTGCACATTTGAGCCAAAATCTTTCCCCATTTCTGGCTGATTCCATCATTTATCTTGGCTAGAATAATTCTTTACTCTGCTTGTATTTAGTATGTAACAGAGGTCTGATATTGTATGTATAGGAGAAAGAGTGTATCACAGTGTTTCACAGCAAGCACATGTCTACCTCCATAAACTACAGAATTAAGTGCAGAAATCACATGCACTACTTTTATGAACTGGACCCTGAATTTTTTTACAGGTAACAGATGTGGCATTACCTTGCCAATGTAGGGATATGATGACATGTTGGCTCTTTGTTCTCAATTTGATTACAGGAAAACTGCAGCCCCTAATTATAAGACCTTTCAATAGCTAAACAAACACATGCACTCAATAGAAAAAAGAAACAGGCATGATGGTAATATCACTGATAAACTGCAGGCTATGGTGATAAACTAGTGAGGCACTATAAATTATGTTTAAGCACCTTTTGTTAACTCAGCGAGGTGACTAACCCCAACATATGCAAACAGCAGAGTTTATCTGCCACTAATAAATGGTAGGCACTTTCAAATCTTTCTGAACAGAAGTGTTACTGGACAGTGTCCATCACAGGGCTCTAGAAATTTTGGGCACTTATTACTAGACCGTATACAGTGATCCAGGATCCAAATACAACCATACTACAACCAAATACAATCACAACCACACTGCATCTTGTGAAATCCAAATGCATGCAAAACCAGCCTCAAGCAGTGTTTCATTGCAGTTGAAAGAAGTAAAGAGTAAACCCTTCAGTACAATTACTTCAGTGTACCGGCTTCCTCCACAAGCCTTGGCTGGACAAGTCTACCTTCTCCACATCCTCTGGCTTTACTGCCCCCTTTCTTCTACAGCTAAGTCTTTAGGACTTACTCCTCACAAGAGCAAAAGAAATCTGTTCCTTGAGATTAGCAACTCTAGCAGTGAGAAGAGTACATATAATGTATTAAAATAAGTAAGCCAGCAAGACCTTTACAACTATATATGTAAAACAGGAGTGTGAAGGAACAGGCTTTAAAGTGTAAAGCTGGAAATGTAGTTGGCCACTTTTACACTGTCCTAGTGACATAAAAGGACTGTAAAAGTTGTTTGGAGAATAGCCCTGATGAAGTCTGCAAAATGGCTCCATGCTACCTCACTTGTAGGCTTTAATACAGGGAGTGTGCTAGGGAACTGGGTTCCAGTTCACACAAAGGCAGAAGAGCTACCCTAAATTGTACTTGAGAACACCCAGAGACATTCCTGGCTGTATCAGGAATAACAACTGCAAGATGCGGTTGAAAAGAATTGATTTTTATCTTTTCAGTAATCTGATTAAAATTAAATTACTTGTTTAATACCTTCCTTCTATCAAATTAAAACAAACCCACAAACACCAAACGTCCCCAAATCCCTAAACAGTTCTGCTCATAGTCTACGGCTGCTTTTCCAAGTACTTTTAATGAATACTGCTTTTTAATGTACTGTGAATTTTGCTCTGCATTTACTGGTGCAATTAATATCACTTAGCTAAGAACCTTTCACCACTGCAAAACCATGGTGAGAAGTGATCACTGAAGATAAAATTACTTGAAAACTGAAGCACCAGCTATGATGTTTTTTTCTTCCAGAGCTCTAGAGGATGATAATCAAGATTTTCAAGATGCTGTTCTTCAAGTTAAACACTTGAGTATATTTACTTTTAAATAGCACTGGCCACCCCAGAGTTACCACAGACTTTAATAAAGAGTTGTTCACTGCTCAGCAATTTTGAAAATCACACTGATTATCTCAGTCTTCAATGGGGACTTGTTGGCCTCATGTTACATAACAGGTTTTAAAAATTCTGGCTTATGACAGCTGGTTTAGCACTCTAAAAAATTCAGGTTATGCAGGCAACTGAGACAGGCAATAAGACAATATGAGACAGGCAGAGAGACTGGCTATGTGGCCATCTGCTGCATTAAAACCAGCATAATTCAGCTAATGAAGAGCAGAAATAAAGAAGTAAAACTCTCATTCAATTCTGTCAACTTCAACAGCAGTGGAGTGAAACTTGTCTGTGTGTTAGATTTTTTTAGACAAAAATTTATCTAAGCAGCATAAAATCAGTGGTTCTAGTTTGTCATAATTAGTAAGGGATAGTGAGGGACCTGGACAACTCTGTGGTCATACATTAGAATTCCTTCTGTGCCCTTGCTTGCTCTAAGTCATGATGGAAATAGTCCTAGTGAATTTGTAAGCTGCAGGAGAGACTGAACCAGCTGGCCTCCCAGAAAGGCACAGTTACTTTGAACACGTAAACTGCACACAGCCGTTATTCCAATCCAAATAATTTAACAAACCAGATTTCAACCAAGAGGAAGATGAAGTACTCCATTGCAGTATCTGGTGGCAGAAACATTAATGGGCCATTCCTGGACAGAGTAGAACTGAAACAATTAACATTCTTTTAAAATAGCCAACTACATGCACATGCCCTGTTACACTAGCCTTTCTTATCTTAAGCTCAAAGCACTGAAGTTTACATTTTAGTCAATGTTTATGTGTACTTCATGTAGTAGAAAAATAAAAGCACTTGCACTTGATGAGGCTGATTTCAATTGTTTTTACGACTTCCATTAACCTACTAATTCAGGAACAAGTTTAAAAATCACCTATTGCAAAGTTCACAAAGACATACTTTTATTAAGTTAACATCTATGTCTTAAAATTCAGAATTGACTTTTAGCAAATCAATTAGAAAACTCGTACTGCTTTGTGAGTTTACTTAGCTGCCTGAAATTAAATGTATCTTTTATTTCACTGAATTATAAACTAATTCTATTGCTAATACCATTGTAATCCCAAATATATTTCATAGCAGAATTCTTACATTTTTTATCTATTAGAAAGCAGTGATCAACTATACAATGTAATATTATTGCATTTTGATACACTGTCCAATCAGAGTGTTAATTTTGATTTAGTGATAAATGATTTCCTGTACATCCACAGTATTAGTCTCTCTAACATGTTTAATCTAGAGCATTTGATAAAGTGATATTTCACCTTTGATTATTTGTATTGAAGGGTTTCCACCTATTTTGATGTGGGGCTCTGAAGGAGCCTTTAAAGAAGGGTATTTAGTATTCATGCATAAACAATGGTATTCTTGTCTGTGTATAATGTATCTATTTCAAAATGGTTTTTAACATTTAAATTTCCTTAAGTCCAAAGGCAAGTATATACTCATACTTCATAACCAACAAACACAAGTAAGCATGTACTCCCATGAGTTCTTTGAAAGCCCTTCTCTCAAACTCAGTGCTCATATTGACATGTGTGAATGAAACTGAACTGTGCAGTGGGAATTAAAAGCAGAAGAATGCCTGTAGCCTCAAAAATTCTTACTAGGAGCAGTTTGTGAGTGGATGAATGCCACTTCTAAGCACTGTGCCCATACACACATTGCAACCACACATTGCACATTGCAACCTACCAGTGATAGCAAGCCATGAATTTCTTTTGGATGGTGGAATTTTCTAGTTGTGTAAATACCAATAAATGCCCCTTCTTCTTATGGGTAGGATATAAAAAACACAAAGGAAACAAAACCAACAGAAAATAAATCCCTGGGCCCTATATATGGCTGATAAAGGCCAAGTAACTATGGGCCCTCTATCAGCAATGAAAGTCACAAATGATTTGAATACAGCAGAGTAACTGGGCTACTCTAACTTATGTTGAAGACTTGTCTGATAAATCTATATTCAGCATTCAAGAAAACAGATTCCTCTACAAGGAGACTATAACTTATTTTAAATGTGACACATGCACTTTGATGCAGTTTTGTTATCTTTTTCCACAAAAGACTGTGCCTAGCAAATACCTAGCTTTGTTTAAAGCACTGATTACAGTGCTTTACACAACAGCTTAAAACACTGATTACAGTGTTTTCTGGTGACAGGAAGGGATTCTATAGGTACATTGAGGTACTGGAGCACGTCCCGTGTGAAGACAGGCTGAGAAAGTTGGGGCTGTTCAGCCTGGAGAAGAGAAGGCTGCATGGAGATCTCATAGCAGCCTTCCAGTATCTGAAGGGGGCCTATAGGGATGCTGGGGAAGGACTCTTCATTAGGGACTGTAGTGATAAGACAAGGGGTAACAGGTTAAAACTTAAACAGGGGAAATCTAGATTGGATATAAGGAGGAAGTTCTTTACTGTGAGGGTGGTGAGGCACTGGAATAGGTTGCCCAGGGAAGTTGTGAATGCTCCATCCCTGTCACTGTTCAAGGCCAGGTTGGACAGAGCTTTGGGTGAGATGATTTAGCGTAAGGTGTCCTTGCCCATCGCAGGGGGGTTGGAACTAGATGATCTTAAGGTCCTTTCCAACCCTAACTATTCTATGATTCTACGATGCTCTTTACAGCTCTGCCTTCACACTAAAAGCAGTGAGATGTTCCAGGGTAAATAAAGTTGGAAAACAGTCAAGGCAGTATAATGAACTGCAAGCATTCTGAACTCACCAAGTCCAAATAAGGGTTAGAGCCATACCTGGAGTCTTGAAATTTCTCAGCTGAGATGGAGTGTCACAGATTTCCAAAATCCAGTCACCTGCTGCTTTTTCACTCCAGCAGTGAGTAGTCATAAACTCCCAGTTTTTGAATCCTTCCATGGAATGATCAAATAGCCTAAAATAAATAATGACATTATTTTGAGTGAACCGTTTTATTTGGGGAGCTAAGGCTCCCAAGTCTGAAATATCTTGAATGATACACTAATTAGCCAGTTCATTCAATCGTGCCTTTACATAATGTTGCTCATAATGGATTTCCCACACATATTTCAAGTACATTCAACAGTTTCTTGTTTTGATAGAAAAGATTCTTCACGTGTCATCATTTGTGTAATGTGAAAAAGAACGGAAAAATAATTTATTGAAAAAAACCAACCCAAACTGCAAAACTAATACTGTTTAATAGGATTCATGTGTCTTGGGAAAAGTGCATACAATACAGCATATATTTTGCTTTAGCAGCATGACACAAATACAAACAACTCTTAAGCAGGAAAATTGCTGTAACATTTATTTTTGGCTTTGGATTGGAATACTTCAGAGCAGTTTAAAAGCAGTAAAAAATATGAAGTGACTGAGACAACATTACCAATTCAATATATGTGACTTGTATGGAAATAAAACGTCACTGAGGGATTGGTCTCAGTCCTCAAATGACCTAGGTATAACTCTCTTCAAACCCTTGACAGAATTAAGTTTGGGTAAAACTGAAAGATTAATGGCATCTAACCATCAACATTAACATAATTTCATTACCCAGGTCGTGGGTGAAGAGGTTTGAGTTTAGGCCTGGATCATGATAATTTCCAGTATGGGGCCTCAGTTCAGAGGGTGCAATGGAATGCTGATCCCATAAGGGAAGAGGAAGGAGATTTTGTTATCTAAAACTGGAGTTTATTAATGAGATTTTAGAAAGACAAAAGAGAATTTGTGTTTTTTTTTCCAGTGCTCACGGGATCACTGAAACAACATCAGGCAATGAAGCAACAGGAGGTTGCCTGGTACCCCAAAATTGATGAGAGGTGCACTCTAATCAAGACTTTAGCCTCCAATAAAACAACACAGCTCAGCTTTGAAAAATACACACAATTCATAAGTAGGAAAATTGCTGTAACATTTATTTATTATATACAACCATGTATATTTATGTCTATATATTTCTATAGAGATATATAGATATACACAGATATCTATTACATATATTTTTATCTATATGTGCATATATATAAGTATGTATATATATTTATCACTGCTTTAATTTGCTCTTTGTGTGAAAATTCCACTGGTAATAGCAACGCTTAAATACTCATAAACCAAGATCTTTCAGTAGAAAATCCAAAAGATTTAAAACCCTTTTCCATAAAACAGAGAAAAGGTTGGCATTAGACTACAAAAATATTAGGGTATTTTGCACTTACATGGTTCTTAACTGTTATTTTCTAAGCTAATTTCAAGCTTTATTCTCAAAAGGTTGTAAAATTCAGCAGACACTGGGAAAGCAGGATACTTTTGTAGCAATGTATGTGTCAATTTCTAGTAAAAATCACCACACAGAGTGTGAATAAATGCCCTATTTCTTGTCAAAACTTTGGTAAATCAGAGCCATAGGGTCAGGTACTGTGTATTCACACTTTCTGCAATAGGATCTGTATAGACCTGCATGCTACATGCCTGGTGCACTTTATAGGACTCAGCCCAATGCTGAAATGCTGATGTGCAACTTTTCCCCATTTTTAATGAATGTATAATAATATTTTTTATTAGCATTGATAACAAACATATATTTAGAATTTGGCTTCATTTTCTCAGTTAATTGTGCGGTATTTTTTCTAATGCAGTTCTGTGCCTTTGTGTACGTCAGTCTGTATGTGTGTGTATATATTTTTCTTCTGCCAGCAGAACTGGCCTGTTTCATTTCACTGTTAAATCAGTTGTGTGAATGCAGCAAATCTCACAAACACATGGCACACATCATTTACTGAAAGGGTAGAAATTATTACACAGTTATTATTCAGTGTTTACACATGGGTATGTTCAATTTAAGTCATTATGTAGGATATTTCCAACAGTTCGTCAAATTGTCATACTGTGTTTTGCTGATAACTAATGTATTAGTTTCTAAACACCCTGTTAATCTGTCAAGGTAGTAGTACTCCTCTTTGCCATTGTGGCAACTAAATTTTATAGTATTATGTAAGTACTGTGCAATTATATTATAAATTCAGTATTCACTGGGCTTCCATTCACATACATAGAAACACAAGTTGCTGTTTATTTTTACTGTAATTAGCCAAATATTCCCCATGGTATTTTTTATTTGTCACACTTTTGAATTTTAAATTGCTGTCAGATTTCCATTTTAGCACTGCATCATTTTAAGTAATTTGGGAGGAAGAGAAAAAAATTCATTATGACCTTATCACAGGTGAACTTCCCTTCCTCCATTTACCTAAAAATACACTATGGCTGTAACTATAAGCATTCACATCTACAACTGAAATAGGGAAAACATGGTTATATTCTTTCAGAGAAAATTGACTATTTTTTAAAAGAATTCTTTGGGAAAGATCTGAATTTGATGAAGTAAAGTTTAAACTGGAATCTTTCAATGCGTGAACGGTGTTTCTACAAGATGCTACAAATAAGTCAAAAAGCTACTGACAGATCAAAAGAAAAGCTAAAAAAAAAAAGATACTGCCTCTGAGGCTGTCTGTACACAAGTATTTTTGTGTTGCTCTGCTTTTGCACTAAACTCTAAAATCAAAGAACCTGTGAGGCAGTTCATGGATTTCCCTTTCAGCAGTATAAAATAAATGAATCAAGCGATTAAATGTTCAGGTGTACTTTTCCTTATTCAGAAAGAAATACAAATGGAATAGAATATCTTAAGGAGCATGGAGCCAGGCTATATAGTTAATTGACGTCATTTTCATATTGAGACTAAATCAAAATTCATATCAAGGACACATGCAGAGCTTATAGTGGACTAGTAAATTATTAGTATAGTGTCTGATGAAGTGTTATTTGAGTATTACAGGTTACTACTTGTTAAAATGGTTAAATATGATTATTAGAATGATTTGATAATTCTTATGACCACGATTATATGCACCTGCATCATCTGTACTCATGCATGTAACATGAATGACCAAAGTGAGCCAGAGCATTTGAATCTTTATAACTTATTTTCATAACTGTAACAGACGGCCAGATCTGTTATTCAGTTACTCACATAATCTCTTATTAACAGGACATTCAAGTTACAGTCGATGCGACTATATGCCTGCTCACAATGAACAGCATTATATTTAAAAATAATGACTCTTTTCTCTGAGAAATTTTATGACATACTCCTCATGTGCCATATACAGGTCTGTATATGAATATACATATCACAGAGTGTACAGTTAAAATAATTACTTCCTTAAAACAAATTCAAGAGCCTAGAAATCGCACCACATTTCTATCTAAAAATATAACCTCAAGTAGAAATGTTAGTCTGTAATCAAACGTTGAACCCAGAGGAAGACAATGAGCCACTTTCTTGTAATTTGACAAGTAGGAACATAAAGCTCGTCTCCCACAGATAAATCTACTAGTGTCAAAAAAACAACCAAACAAGTGTGCCAGCTTTTTAGCAAAGAATGAGTGAGTTCCTAAATGCTCAGAATTTGTTTTAATTTTTAAGTTCATGTGTGAAAAGGCCGTGGGGTAGGGGATCCATTAGGCAACACCACCATTGCTCATCATGAAAAATAAAAGGTGTATGCAAAAAAAGAGTTTTTTTATTATCAAGAACTTTTTTTTTTTTTTATCAACTCAGAAGGTGCAGCTGCAACTGTCTGGCAGCCTTACTTGTATATTGAACTGATCACACCAAGAACCAGGAAGCCCCACAAGCAGATGGCTGGGGCTGCAGTGGAGTAGCTGGCAAGAAAAGGCTATTTTCTCCTCTGTAGTAGAAATCTTTGTTTATGGTGTGCTCCAGCCTACTAAAATGGCAGGCAAGCACAACTTGTCCACTAGTCTAATTGGCCACATGATTTCAGGTGAGCTTTATTTACAGCTTGAAAAGAGTACAGCATGCCTCATCAAGCTTCACATGTGAAAATGCTTGGATCAATTACTCTTAGAGCAGCTCTTCTCCATAGGGTTCAACCACCAGCTGTCTGTGAGAAATAGCCCCTGAGGAACTGCAGACAGCTCAAAGTGACTTAACAAAGCTTCATCCAGACTCTACTGCTTACCTGCACTGAAGAACTCAAAGAAAAAAGAAACGGTTAGAAAGCATACAGGCACTTCATAAGCTTTCTCACCTGCATGTGTCAAGGAAGATCACTTAAAACTTCTGGATATGGATCTAAAGATATATTTAAAATCTATGCATACCCATATTTTACTTTTTTTCTTTTAATTTCCATATTACATCTGGTTATCACAGTTACTTTCATGAAACAACGGAGATCTTTGAGCTGTCATGATAAAGTTCTTTTGAGACTAGCATGAACAGTAGGGTACAGTGCCTGCCAGCCTGAACTAGTGGATATTACAGCAACTGCAATCTTTAAATATCGAGAACTTGACCTCAGAGACTACACATATCCACATGAAATGCTCCATCATGACCTATAGACTTGTCAGGCTGTTGAGCTCCACATACCACACTGGTCAGCCAGCTATATAGCTGATACTTACTGTGATTTCCTATTGAATTTGCAATAAACCTTCAGAAACCTCACTCTAAATAGGCAGAAATCCTTATACAAGAGTAGGAATGAACCTGGTGTGGAACATACAGACTTTTCCTGCACTATCCTAGGTTTGAAAAGAGACATCTGATTAGGGTAAGGGCAGTAGCAGACACTGTCCATCACATAATCCAGTTTATTCCAAGTGAAACTCAATTTAGTAAGTGTTACAGTACGATTGATGAGGGCCTAGTTTTTGTAAGGCTGGGAAAAGAGTATTTAGTTCTCACTATAGTAGCTGGGACAAACCTACCTGCAGGAAGTAGAAATACCAAGCATTATTCCACAGCTTCATTGAAACAGCCCCCCTCTTTTCTATTTGGTTCAATACAGACCTCAGAAGCTGAGACATTTAGCTGGATTCTAAATATGTCCTTAGCCAGTTGTCCTCAATACTGCTTTAACTATGGAAAATTAGATCAAACTTTTAATGACTGGTTCTAATTTTTCATTAAAACAACTTGAGGTACTGAATTCTAAAAGCCAATACATGCCTACACTGTAAATCCCTTATTAATTCTTTACTAGTCTCAGTCCTCAGAGAAAGTCCTGCGTCACTCTAGATCCCAGACATATTGTACTTCATTCTTCTTGCACTTAGAGCAAATTTCAGGATCAGTTTTACTAACAGGGAGGGTAGTATCACCTACATGAATTCATTTACACTTTTCTGCATGTGCAAAAAAACCCCAACCCTGTCTTTTCTGCAGAGCTGAGAAAATCAACATTATTTTTTCCCTCTTAGATTGAAAAGGAGTGTTTACTATTTTTTTTATAATTAATGCATCTGTAGTATCTCCAGAGCTCCCTGCCCTATCTACTGTTAATACTGAAAGATCTTTAGAGGTATTGATGTTGCAATTACAGTTCAAGGGCTGGTTGGTAGAAGGGTAGTGGGATGTCTATTCACTCTCCCTGTCTCCTACACCTCCTCTGCAAAAACATAAATAGATAACTGGAATGAAATAAAACATAGCAAGTAAGAATTATGAGAAACGGTTTTCTGAGGATTTCTTCATCCTGTAGGCATAATACAAGCAGAATATTGTTTGTTCGCCCTGGACTTAACAGCACCACAGAGTCCTTTCTTGTTACTTATAACAGTGAGACTCAGCATAAAGTTTGGCCCTATCCTTTTCATCATATTTGGATACATAATATTTTGGAATTTTCATTAAAGAATAATGTGTAAACTGCAATAAGGACATAAGACAGACTGGTCTAGAAATCAAAATGTGGTCCTATAAAAAAAGGTTTCCTCTTTTGGTATGCAAACCTTTTTATGAAGCAAACTAGCAAGTAAGATCAAATGAGAATGCTCTGTTTTTGCTCTAAGAGTTTCCTGCATAGGAGGGTATTATTAAAATTTACTGATTATCTAAGGTTTCATGATAGGAAAAAGATGGTCATGAAAATACTTCCTTTTGTTACTGAAAAGAGGTATTATTAATGTCCATGCCATATAAGCATAGGAAGCTAGTGGCCTGGAAACTTGCCATCACGTGGCTAAAAAATTTCAGTTACACAGTTCAAATGGCAGCAGCTGCTTTAAATTTAAAGGGCAAGAATTAAACAAGCCAAGACTTCAGTGGGAGACAAATGAGCCCTAAGTTTGCTTCTTCTATCGTCTAACCTCCATAGCCCGCCCTGTACTGAGCGTTTGTTAGAACTGACCTTGTCATGTCTCAAAAACACTGAGAAACCCATGCTGCCAAATCCAATAGCCAATTGTTTTTTAAAAGGGGATACTGTTCCTGTTTGGACTTAACTGTAGCCTCATCCTCAAACCAGACAGTGCTTTCCAAGCCTGTATTTTCCTCTGCTGCAGCACATCCAATGTAATCATGTTTAGTTCTTTCCAAACAACAAAGCAGATGTTCCCTGTAATGCAGTTTTTGAAAAATGCACATGAGGCTCAAGCCAGTGACAGTGTAATCCACCAAATGCCTGCAAAGGAATCCACAGTGCCTCTGACTAACAAGTTTTCTTACTGAAGTCATTTTGGGGGATGCCAACATTAAGGATAAAATATGCAGAAAAAAGGCCAAATAATGCCTTGAGGGACCTACTCGTCAATGCACCAGAAACTACACAATGACTCTTCTTCCAGAATTGGTGAAGAAGAGCACATGTGTAAAATATACCTTTTGCACTTTAAGACATTTTACCAACAAACTGTTTCAAATTAAACCCAGATGAAAAGCAGTAAAGCAATGAGGTTTTCCCCGGGTTCAGTAAAAACAGCTGGTAATGCTGCTATTAATCATGTATGTGTGCATTAAAAAGTCTTGTATGTCTGAGAAAAGCATCTCAGTCAGGTAGCAGCAATGTACAACAGCCTCTGGGACCTTTGCCTATAGGAAAAAATCCCAGAATACTTGCTACCAATGCATCTCTGCATGCTGCTCATGCTTGAATGCATTTATTCTTATGCCCTCATCAATAACAATTTAAAATTCAAATGCCTCATGACTGCATTCTCATATTAGTGAATAAGAACACTCCTACTCTGAGTTTTATTTTCTAACATGATGCTAAAACATATACACTCAACAATGCTTAGTATACTACTAATTGCAAGACCATGTTAAGACTTCTTGCAAGACCAAATGAACCAAGCCTCGAAACACTATTTTTTGAAGTACTGTACCATATCCATCACTTTACCCAAAAAAAGGGATTGTGAAGACTACAGGTATTTCAGACCTAGGGTTTGCGAAGTACCTTTATTCCTTAATGTCAGTAGCCTAGAGTTGTTTGTTTTAGCCAAATGTGACTGACAAGTCAGTGTACCTCTGAAGCTTGCATGGGAATTTCCTGTGCAAATGTGTAAGTAAGTATTCACTCTGTCATTAATAATTTATTTTTTTGGAAAGTAGCAAACATTAAAAGGCCTTTCAGTTTGTTTTTTGTTTTTTTTTATGGTTAGCTTTCTGACAGTGTAGGATAAGATACAGCTTAAGATCACCTTATTTTAATACATATATTTGTGTTCTCTCTTTCTACCATAGGTACAGAAAATAATTTCTTTCAAGGTGTAGGGGTTACAAAGAGATGGAATGACTTAAACTTTGTACCTATTCCACATACCAGTCATCACCAGAGGGGATCTGTGAATACTGGAATGTCTTTATCTCCCACTTGCTGTGAGTCAGCTGCAAGACATGAAAGCCTAGAGCCAAAAGTTAGCTGTGTTAAGACCACTGGGTTTACACGAGATTGTTTTGTTTGGATATCTAGTTGGAGGACTTTCAACTTTTTTTTTTTTTTTTAATATTTTGAAGCATGGAAGAACTGCTGCATAAAAATTGAATAGAAAACCAAAGAAGGGTTTCTTCGAACAGAAAAACAAAAGACTGTTTCATAACTCCTTAGAGGGCAGAAGTCTGCCTCTGCACTGTTTAGCATATGACACATTCGTTGTTCAGTGTGACAGGGACATACATAGACATGTACATACATAGACATGTGCTCTGTTAGCAAAGCTCTGACAACATGCATAATGAAACACATGAGATATTCTAGAAGGTGCCAAAATTCCAGGACAACTTTCTCCATTTGACGAATTAATGTCTAAAGCTTAAAGAGTATTTTCAGTATACACTTTCTTTTAAATTAACCCAATCTCTCACAAAAATACGGGCTCACACTTCCATCAGAATCAAGTCCATCTGAACTCCAGAACAGGTCCTTCCATTCAAGAAGAAAGGTAAGTCCTTCTACCACTGAGGATGGGAAGACATGCAAGTCTCCAGGACTAGATAGTCACTATACCAGCAAATCTGGCTAGGCGAATGTGATTGACAAGACAGCCTGGAAACCAAGCCACTCCCACTTCACTAAAAGCTCTGAAGAGTAGGACTGGGAATATAAATGTTTGTGAAGACTTCAGCATGATGGCAGCAGAGTTCTTACAACATAGGTTTGACAGATGGCAACATTCATTGTTTCTGAGATACACAACATCAGCTAACATAAATTTTTGTGTGGGAGCCATGCTCTGTGTCCAGCAGAACGGCAGTTACCTAAAGAAATTCTCCCTATCACACTATGGTCCCATCAGGAAGAAGAATTTTTGGCCAGTTAGAATGATAGAAAGATTTCTTACTGTAACTTATTTGAACATTTGAAAATGGGGTAGAGTTTGAGAAGGTTTCTGGCATTTCTTAGTGCTTTAACCATCTCTGGTAGGAGGCAGGTCTTGAACACTGATTTAGCAAGATTTATCTGGGAAGGACTGCCAATGCTCTCTTTCAAGAAAGAAGAGTTCTGCTAGTAGACCAAAGAAATGGAACTATTATTGAGAAGTCTTTCAATTTGCTGAGGAGAAATACTAATGACGCACCAGGTACTGAAATTGCACTAATGCTGGAAATGCTGCACTGGATAAAGAGATACTTGTTTGAGTCCAGTCTGGATAAAAAGAAACTATCTGATGTACTGTCATCATTCCTCCAAGAACATAATACAGAAGTGACAGGATGAGAAAAATGCCTGGTCTTTCTGAGTGGTTATTGTTAGAATAGCTGGACATTCATAAGCAAGTATCCGTTACAGGTCCATGGGATAAAGAAAACGGCTGACTTAAAAATTGTAATAGGCTGCTTACAAATTAATTTCAAAGTACTAGTGCAACTTCTCGTTGCATCTTTGAGTTCATTTGAACTTCACTTTCCCCATTTCTCTCAGAAAAAGAATAATTAGCCTGTGTCTGCCAGCAAACCTACTGTAACAACTTGATTGTTCCTTGCTGATGCTGCAGTCTTGGTGCAGGCTTTGCGCTCTGGCTGGACTGTGAAGTTGTGTTGTCATACCATACCTGTTGGCCAACAGCTGTGACCTAGTTCCAGAAGGAGAGGTTAGGTAAATTGCCAAGTCTCCACGTCGAGGGTGAGTAATAGTGATGCGCACAACGACATGCTCCAAGTAGATCACATGGTGGTTAGGGTTATCTGAACAGCCAGTGGCTTTGTAAATTGAACGGACAATGCTGTCAGGTCGTATTGTTCTGTAATGTAAGCATGTAAAACAACATCAGCATTTCTTGCTTGTTCTATAAAGTAAGGCAACCACATCTTTTGCTTAGCAGTGAATGACAGTGCCGGACAATTGTTTCTGACAAGTCAGTAGCCTATAGCTGTTCAACACATTAGCTGAAACTATCACTACAGGATAATTATTGTACTGCAGCTAAACACGACTACCTGGGTTTCTGTTAAGTGTGTACACATGCTGAAAGAGTACAGTGAAAAACCTGTAATGGGAATATGCTTTTGGGACAGAATGTATCTGTGGATAAGCTGAGAATTGTTGGGATTGTCACAGGATCACAGCTGCTTGTTAAGCCCCAGGAAATGCCTGGCATAGCCATCCTTGCTTATGTAATAGCAAGTATTACATGTTAACTGCACTAAATGGCATCTGACTCAACTGGTTTAAATTGGCTCAATATCCTTGGAGACTATATCAGTTATAGATCAAACTTGATCAAACAATAACCTTAATGCTTTGGAAGTGTGCTTTATGACCGATACTATCTCTTTATTCACAGGGTGAACATGCAGAATTTTGCTACTAAGCCTTGTTCTACAGAAACCCTATTTTAGCCATCAGAGAGCAGTTTAGACTTAGTGTCTGAGCTAGA
The DNA here is from genome assembly GCF_028554395.1 of Pezoporus wallicus. Taxonomy (NCBI): domain Eukaryota; kingdom Metazoa; phylum Chordata; class Aves; order Psittaciformes; family Psittacidae; genus Pezoporus; species Pezoporus wallicus. Next base: position 386,934 of record NW_026642858.1, on the reverse strand, counting down.
GAGTCCTCTGAGACTGTTTGAAAGAGATACATGCATATTTTAATGAAAAGAATATTTGCTTGTTAGACCTTGTACCGGTAAATCCGTACTCATTTTACAAAGGTGTCTGCAGTGCACTCAAACAAACATTCTTCTTTGGTGTACCATCTACACCAGAACTAATCATTATACAGCCTGGCTTGTTCTATACCTTCAGTTTCTGGGGTATTATTGAAACTAGGGCTTTTTTCCAAGCATCACAGGGAACAATGTTTACAGGCAAATGACCTGACATCTCTGAAGGTGACAGAGCTCCCCAGTATGGCTTTCAAATGACACATTATACACAGTTCAAGAGAGGGGTAAATTATACCCAATTTCTTTCCACAACTTTATGCCAGCAAGAGTTTTGGCAGCGGATATTACTTGATTTGCCGATCTGTGTTCTCCACACACACATGCTGTGGAGGGACCGTTGTCCACTTTTCTGCTTCTATCACCATTGCTTCCGCATCCATCAGTCCAAATCCATAGAGGTGGCTCACTGCAAGGTACAAACAAAATGGTTGCAATTATAGCATAAAACCTTGTTTTATATCACAGAGTAATTCCAGAGTGTCAAACAGTAGCTGCTTTCTTTCTAATTCTTCCTTGCTTTTATACAAAGCCCCAAAGTCTCTTTGCCATAAGAGTATATCTGATTTGTTCACTGGATCTGTTCACTGATTACATTGCAGAAGTAGCAAATGACCATCATGAGCAACACTTCCTTATCATGAGAAGTGTGGACCAGAACTGCAGAATGCCAGGGAGTCCAGGTGCCTCTGACTGCCCTTTGTTAGTGTGCTTTAATTCAGCTCAGTCCTCTTATATGACATATTAAAAGGCCAAAAGAACTGAGGAGGGTTACTTATGTTACTCAAATACCAAACACATGTATGTCCGTAAATATCAAGGTAACTAAAACAATAAATTAAAGAAGGAACAGACTGACTTTTGTAACTGCTGTATGGTCTTAACTTTCCTGACTGTAAGTAGCACGTGTATACTTTCCTGTTCCTGTATGCAGTATGGTTGCCAATGGTCAGTTAACCAGATATATCTAGTATCCCTCTCCATCTGCGTGATGAGGGTGAAGAGCAATGGTACTTGAAGACCAGGGCCCTAAAGATAACCCGATTCTCATGCATAGTCTATGTCAGAAAGAGTCCTTCCTCTACCTCCTTTGTAGATCTGCAGATGAAGGACAGATCTGCAGACGAAGTTAGTGCTGGAGAGAGCTATTAACACTGCTGTCAACCTCTGATACAACCTACTGCGTGCATTGCATACACAGTGATACTAAGCATCCATGCTTGAAGGTTAGCACTCCGTTAGTGCTCATTCCTGGATGTTTCATCCTCACCTCTATCTGCCTACAAATTTAACTTAACACCTGAATGCCACCAATTCAAAGAAGCAGAAGGCTTTAAGGAATCATCTTTCTTAGGGTACAAAAAAATTCAGCTTTCAAACGCCCAAGACGTAGACAAGGTGAAGTATTTCCAACAGACTTGTGCCAATTGTTTCACATTTTTTTTTAATTTTAAGATACTTAACTTGATGCAGTTATTACAATAGTTCCACCAGTTCAAAAAGGCTGAAAGTTTCACTTACTGAATGAGCTGTGGTTTTTGATTGCTGTTCAATCAGTACGTTCGCTTACAACTGGATTTTGATGAATTAGAATAGCTGCTAGCTGTTGTTTTATTGTGACAAGTCAGTGCTCTTGATGAAGTTCTGACAGTAGAAGGTGAAAGAAAAAATCTTCCAGAGGGAGGAATTTAGATCATAAATATTAATAAATCAGTTTGCCTTGTTACCACAGACAGTGGTACAAGAAAACCCTCAGAAAAATGTAAGTGCTATTTTAATCAGTAACGCGACAAGGCATAGTGTAAGTCTTTCCAACTTCGCTTTGCAGAGGCTTTGTGAAAGCAGCCTCTTTTCATTGCCAAACCAGAATTCAAAGGACCACATCCAAAAACCCCAACCATGTAAAACAAGTAACAGTTCAAAGCATAAATGCAATCAGTGCTTAAGGATCCCATCTTCCAAATACGGCAGTAACTAATACTGTATTAAAATGCCAACTGAAGAGGGGTCCTCAATGGAAAATACTGCAAGGCATAACGACTGTGTAATGAACTGGTTTTCTTGCCATTTCCTTCCCCTTCAGACCCAAACTGAAGCGCACATAGCATGGAAATGTTCATCTGGAGAGAACTAAACACAGCTCTTCTGCCAAATGAGGCAGGTACCTTTTTCAGAATGAAAACAACTAATATATATGAAAATAATTAAATTCAGCCCTCCTTCAGCCCTCTGAATTCTCTTTAATGTATTCCACAAACAAATTGACAGGGAAAAAGATTCCTATTTTTACACATGGGTGGAGGCAGCCAGAAAAAAGGGCACAGAAAACTTAGATGGAGAAAATATTTGTTCTGTGAAGATGGTTCCTGTGATGGAAATCTCCTTGGTCACAGATGTCATCTTGCAAAAACTTCATCTGCTTATAAGAGCATACTTATCTGTGAAAGTAATCCTTCTGCTCTTACGCTGCATGTATTGCTTTGATATTTAAAGTTTTAATTCATAATCGTTCTGTCTGCTCTGAAGAACAGTGGGGGGAACAAGAGGTCTGCAACTATACACAGTTACTCTGTATAGTACTACATTTAAACAGTAAGGGGTTAAATTTTCATAAATGGAAAGATCTTTTCAACTAACCCATGGAAAATGCATTTTTAATTCATGACAGGTAGCATGCTCAGATGTCCAGTTGTAAAATGCTGTGTGTTCAACACAACTATTGAGCTCAAAGAGCCAAAGTTCTCCCCAGCTCACCCTTTTTCATCCAGAAAAAAGGGCAGAAGGGACCTAACATTGCCACTACCAGGCAGTGAACTTCTGATGGAAACTTAAGTGGCTGTTGAGCCATCTCATCCTGGATTTTTTTTTGCCCCAGCATCCACATTAAAAATACAAATAAAATACAGAGAGTGAACTTTCTATCTTCCTACCATAAAAATTACTTGGAAGACAGGATTGTGTTAATTTTTCATCCAGGAGAAAAAATTATCACCCAAGGTTATCTGGTTGTGTTAACTGCCCATGATTCAATGATTAAACTCTCTTGAATGACAGAAGAGTGCGGAGTTGGGAATGAGAAGTTCTGCACCTGCTTTTTTTTTTCCACAGCTGAAACAGAAGTACGTTTTTAGCTTGAAATAAAAACTTCCTGACAGTCAGGGGTGCTCCTAAATCCTTCCACATGGGAAGCTTCCAGGCAGCTGACATTTGGCTGTCTGCAACATTTGCACTTCAAAGTCCTTGATCCAGTGTGCTGTTTAGCAGCTGCAGGTACCAGCAGAAGCCCGTAATTTTCAAAGACTAAATAACAGCAATTTAGGAAAGAATCACGGAGTTAACAAAAGTAGTTGATCCCATGTGTCTTAGAGAAGAAAGGAGATTTTGTTTCCTACTGCCTTCAAATTGTGTCCCTTCATCTGTGTATATGCTAATACTGCTGCGAACTCTATGCCAGGCTGCCTCTCCCCGAGGTTAAAAAATACCTCAATGGCCCACATGGGGCCATAAATGTCTTCTGGGAAACATCTGGAACTGCCACTGATTTGTATGTGAATGGTACTGAGCTCACTTCTAACCAGACAGAAAAGCAGTATTTGAAAGATTGCAAAGCAAGATAAACTGACTGCAAGTGCAAAATGCCCCAGGATCTTGCACATACCCACTGGCTCTGCACTGTTGCTGTGAATTGCTACGGGGCTTGGTTGCTGTGAGGAATCACTGAGCATGTCAGAGGGGCTACAGGGCTGTTCTGTAAGAAGGTATTTGTCTTTCACAGACAGAATATGAATGTGAGGTTGGTGCAATGTAAGCTGGTGACTAAGAAGCAGACTGCTGCTGCTGTTGAGCTGAAGGGTTGAAAACTGTCATCCCCTTGTGATCAAGGTGTCCGTGGACAGAACTGGTCTTGAATCCTCTCTCTACACATGCACAATGCAAACTGATCCCTTCCTGTTTCTACAAAATCACAGGCATACACAACTTTACAGACGCAGGAGAAGTTTCAGAGAAAAACTTGCCTCCTGCAACACAAAGTAAATATTGAGTTTTAGCTGATCTCTTTACTCTTCTTATCATTAAAGAAAATAACATTTCCCAGGGATAAAGTCCATTTATTTATCCCTGGAGCAATTCCTCTACCAGTGCACCATGAAGTCAAGGCCTGCTCAGCTGCTGGATAGACTTCCCCAGCTTTTTCATAATCCCTTCGTTTTTGTCTGAAACCACTATTAAAAATTCTCATTTATATACAAAGAATATGTAAAGCTCCCCCAAAATCTAAGGGCAGCATGTATCAGGGAAGCACTCGACCAAGAGAAATATGAATGGCTAGTGTTGGTAAATTGTAACACAGAGACCTGTAAAATCCAGGAAAAATGGACCTAGACCCTCAAAACAATGATTTCCAGTGCCTCGGTGCAACTAAACTTGATTCGTTAGGCTGTTAGTTTCCTTGCCTGTCATCAAGATGTCTCATCAGTAGCTTAGATGTTAAGCCTCCCTTGCTATTTTACTCATCTGACAAAACACACTGCAGAGTACTTTTTCCCTACTATATTTTTGGCCTTTAATTTTCTATACTGTGAAAGCAGCGTTGGAAGTATAAATATTTTGTATACAAATATCAAATACTAAGTCAGAAGGAGAGAAATGGTAATAACTTCAGTTTGTAAAATGAAGAATATGCAACTTTCCTGAACTAGATTCAGCTGTTCAATATGTAAATTATTATGACTTGTTCATTTATGCTACCTTAGGATCTTGATCCAGTCTCATCCAAAACGAGATGAACAAAACAGGAGTCTAAAATGCCCCTTACGCTGTGGTTTTCTTAAATTGCGCTTATCAAGGCTAGAAGATGTGAGACTCTTGAGTTACTCTCATCCTGTAAATACTTCAAACTGACCTACACCAATATTCCTTTCACATTTGACATTTTATTTGCAAATATAAAGCTCTAATTCTGTATTAAGTTTCTGTTATTTGCTGAGTGTATCAAAATGCTTCAACCTGGCAAGACAATTGCCTGAAGAAAATTAAAGGACAAAAAAAGTATAAATGTTATGATTACACACAGCTTAAACTATTAAAATTTTGTTTTGTCATGCCCTAACTAAGATAACATCCATCTTGAGTAAGAATTCATCTTGTTTCAGCCATATTCCTATTTCGTGTCAGTGTAAACCAGTAATCTGTAATAACTGGATGTGATTTCTGAAACACGTAACTGCCAATAGCACAATCATGCAAGAATTCTTTTTCATTCTTGCTTGTAAAACCAACTCCCTCATGCTTTTTAGATTAAGCATGCTATTTGTATTTTTTATATTTTACACAGAACCAACCCCTCAGTTTTTCTATTTAAAGACAAAGCAAACAGCAAACTCATTCCCATCTTTCTAATAAGCACTGTTTAAGTACTGAAAAGGCTGCTATAAGTCTCTCCAGAGCCTTCTGTTCTCTAGGCTGAACAACTCCCAGCTTTCTCAGCTGGGAGTTGGTCCAGCCTTTGACCATTTTTGTGGTCGGAAAGGTGCTGAAAGAATACTTAAAAAATTGCTTTTATTGAGCTTCCAGTTGTGTTTATGTCAAGTGCTGTTTTTTGTATTAATAGAAATAATTTCTTCAATAATATACTAACCATGGATTTACCTGATAATATATTTGACAAAAAAGATCAGGCCTCTGGATTTTACTTTTTTTTCTGCCAACTTGGGTAATCTATGTTTTAATTATTACTATATTTTTATTAATAAATTATATTTTATCTGTTAGTCAAGTAATTATGTATACATTTTCTATATTAATTAATATAGAAAATGTATTAATTTTATTTTATTACTAAATAAAACATAAATTGCTTGGGAACATTAGTAGCAGCTAAACCTCCAGTAGCCAGTGCACCTTTGTGAATAGTTTCTGTATGTAACTCTGACACTGCTATGAGACTTTGCAGCCACAGGAAGCATCACCCAAATACTTTCCCCCTCTCACAAGTGTTAGCAGCCTTTAGACAGAGGTTATTAGTCTTGGGATTCAGCCACCCCATATATTCCACCATGACCAGTGACCCAATTTGTACCCAGCACAGCCATGCCAAGTTGTCCCCTGACCACAGCAACACCTGGATCAGTTATGAGTTTACTTCTCAGAGCTTGTTTAGGTATGCCATGCTTGACCTCATGCTCACCAACAGGGAAGGGCTCGTTGGAAATGTGATGCTCCAGGGCAGCCTTGGTTGCAGCGATCATGAGATGCTCAAATTTGAGATCCTTGGACAGTGAGAAGAGCGTGCAGCAAGCTCACTGCCCTGGACTTCAAAAGAGCAGACTTTGGCCTCTTCAGGAACCCACTTAGTAAGGTTCTATGGGATACAGCCCTAGGGGGGCCCAAGACTCTTGGTTGATATTCAAGTATCACCTGCTGCAAGCTCAGGAGTGTTGCATCCCAACTAGAAGGAAGTGCAGCAGGAGGGCCAGGAGACCTCCTTGGATGGATAAGGAGCTCCTGAGGAAAATTCAAAGGAAAAAAGAGGCTTCTAAAAGGTAGGGACCAGGTAAGGAAAGCTAAGGCCCAGTGAGAATTAAACTTGGCTAGGGATGTGAAAGATAATAGGAAGGGATTCTATAGGTATGTAATGAATAAAAAACAGGCTAGGGAGAATGTAGGCCCCCTCAGGAAGCTCTCGGGAGAACTGGCTACACAGGATTTGGAGAAGGCTGAGGTTCTGAATGACTTCTTTGCCTCGGTCTTCACTGGCAAAGGCTCTGACCACGCCACCCAAGTCTTGGGAGGCAGATGCAGGGACTGTGAGAATAAAGACCTTGGGTCCACTGTAGGAGAGGATCTGGTTCCAGACCATCTTAAGAACCAGAACATACACAAGTCCATGGGACCTGATGAAATCCATCCGTGGGTCCTGAAGGAGCTGGCAAATGAAGTTGCTAAGCCACTGTCTATCAAATTTGAAAAATCATGGCAGTCAGGTGAAGTTCCCGATGACTGGAAAAAAGGGAAATAAAACCCCCATTTTCAAGAAGGGGAAAATGGATGACCCGGGGAATTACAGACCAGTCAGTCTCACCTCTGTGCCTGGCAAAATCTTGGAGCAGATTCTCCTGGAAGGCAGGCTAAGGCACTTGAAAATCAACAAGGTGCTTGGTGACAGCCAGCATGGCTTCACTAAGGGGAAATCCTGCCTGACCAATTTGGTGGCCTTCTATGATGGGGCTACAGAACTGATGGACAGGGGTAGAGCAGCTGATGTCATCTACCTGGACTTGGGCAAAGCCTTCGACACTGTCCCACACGACATCCTTGTCTCTAAATTGGAGAGACATCAATTTGATGGATGGACCACTCGGTGGATAAAGAACTGGCTGGCTGGTGGCATGCAAAGTCTGCCTGTAAACCAGTAACAAGTGGTGTCCCTCAGGGATCGGTGTTGGGACCGGTCTCGTTCAACATCTTTGTTGGTGACATGGACAATGGGATTGAGTGCATCCTCAGCAAGTTTGCCGATGACACCAAGCTGTGTGGTTCGGTTGATACGCTGGAGGGAAGGGATGCCATCCAGAGGGACCTTGACACACTTGTGAGGTGGGCTGATGCCAACCTCATGAGGTTTAACCATGCCAAGTGCAAGGTCCTACACCTGGGTAAGAGCAATCCCAGGCACAGCTACAGGTTGGGCAGAGAAGAGATTCAGAGCAGCCCTGCATAGAAGGACTTGGGGGTGTTGGTTGATGAGAAAATGAACATGAGCCGGCTTCAGTGTGCTCTCGCTGCCCAGAAAGCCAACTGTATCCTGGGCTGCATCAAAAGGAGCGTGATCAGCAGGTTGAGGGAGGTGATCCTGCCCCTCTACTCTGCTCTTGTGAGACCTCACCTGGAGTATTGTGTGCAGTTCTGGTGTCTTCAACATAAAAAGGACATGGAACTGTTGGAACAAGTCCAGAGAAGGGCCACAAGGATGATCAGGGGACTGGAGCACCTCCCATATGAAGACAGGTTGAGAAAGTTGGGGCTGTTCAGCCTGGAGAAGAGAAGCCTACCTGGAGACCTCATAGCAGCCTTCCAGTATGTGAAGGGGGCCTATAGGGATGCTCGGGAGGGACTCTTCATTAGGGACTGTAGTGACAGAACACGGGGTAACGGGTTAAAACTTAAACAGGGGAAGTTTAGCTTGGATATAAGAAGGAAATTCTTTCCTGTTAGGGTGGTGAGGCACTGGAATGGGTTGCCCAGGGAGGTTGTGAATGCTCCATCCCTGGCAGTGTTCAAGGCCAGGTTGGATGAAGCCTTGGGTGATATGATTTAGCATAAGGTGTCCCTGCCCATGGCAGGGGGGTTGGAACTAGATGATCTTAAGGTCCTTTCCAACCCTAACTATTCTATGATTCTATGAGTAAACCAGTCTCTGAGTATATGGTATCTACAGTGCTCTGCATATGAGTGCATTTTCCACAGAGTCAGAGAAAATACCCGTGAGCCTTGCTGAAAACCTCAGCAGAGTGACCAGGAAGACTGGAGTTGTGATAGAAACAGAAAACCTGACTACTGCTGGCTGGTGATTGCTAAGACAGACAAGCTGCTGCTTCCCTGTAGCAGCATTTGGCTGTAAATCATAAAGCCTTTACTGAAGACATTCATTTATATAGCTTGAAATGAGCCAGCTTATGTGCATGAAATAAATCTGAGGATTACGTGCGTTTAGAAGGGAGAAGAAAGTTTGTCGAAATAAAGTTGGCTAAGGAACATGTACAGTAATAGAATCTGTACTTTTTTAAGCAGTGATAGTCTTTTTATATTGGATTTTTTACTTTTTTCCCCAAAAGAACAAAGATCCACTGAACAACATGGCTGCTTGCAAGTTTAAAAAAAGCCATTTTGTGATGGCACCATGGAACACCTTTTAAGAAAATGTACTCATTTCCTCTATGAGGAGCAAATTTACCCTTCGAGGTACACTTAGGATTTCCCAATAACTCAAAAGCAGTCAAATGTCATTCTACTCTATAAAAAAACAGAATCACTTTTTGATGAGAGCCTCTGTGCTAGGCTTCATCTCCGAACAGATGATGACAGATGAGTCCAAGGCATTGCAAGTGGGGATACTGACAGATGCTTAGCAGGAGACACAGAGGTAGCATTTCTGTGCTGTCAGGTGTATCAGACACATGGTGCAGAACATCCTTCATGTTTTGTCTTGCACAATGGCTGAGTCTGTTCAGAAGTGTCAGTGCTCCAGAGTGATATTTACACTAAAACTAAATAATGAGTGAGCATAAGGCTGCAGCAAATTTAGGAAGAGGAATGATATACACAAATATGCAAATAACAAAGTGTTTTGCAAATTCGATAATAATAATGATGGTGATTTTTAGAACTAAAAATATAGAAAAGTAGAGAAATTATTAATTAAGTGGACTTCACACTATCCCTGTAGAGCTATGTAGTAGATTCTAATCAGTAACCTTAAGCAAAATGAAGTTAAAAATAAGTCTACACAGACAGTTGGACCAGAAATGCTGGTAACGGACCTTGTGGATGAATTTCCACATCCCCTGAATTAAAAGTGCCCCCCACCCCCCAGTAGCTGACTTTTCTGGAGAAAAAAAAGTGATACAAAAGTTATAAACAACTCCAGGCATCTAACTGATCTGAGTTATTCTATGTAGACCCTTTTCTTTCCCCAGATGTTCTACACCCTGTCAGGATGCTCTAAATTCTTAAAATACTGTAGAGTATACGGTGTGATCTTCTTCCTAACTGGCCTGAATCCTAGTTCCACTAAAGTGAAAAAACTCTTAAAAAGTGAAAGTGGTAACAACTGTCAGTTTTGCAATTACTGAAGTGGACTGTAGCACTGCAACAGCAATGAAGAGCTTTGGTGTTCCCAAAGGCAGGTGCTTGTTTTCTAAAAAAGACAGAACTACCCTGTGCATAAGATATTCACCATTACCACAGATGCATGCAGATATGGGAAGGTATTTACCTAGAATATTCTCAAAAAGTGTATTGCTTCAATAATTAATATGTAAGAGGTCATGCAAATGCATATAACTTTAGGACTTTTAAAATGTAGTCTTCATTGTCTATAATTAAAGCATTCTGTTTCGGAGAATTGTATCATTCACTTTTAAAATTTGTTGATCTTGGTTCTTCTTCCTTAATACTGCAAAATGGAAACCTACATTTCAAATCAAGTTGCAGACTCTCAGGTTATGAGCCCATAGTGGAAGACTTTTATGTCTTCCCTTCTCCCCTGCCCCAATCCTTTGCACAGTTTTCCTAAAGGTCTGAGTTGGGCTTGTTAAAAGAATATAATGTCAGAGGTTATCATACCCATAGTGTACATCCTGTTAGTGCTGTCAGTCCACTTGGCAATGTTTGGAATACTAGAAGCTACAGAGCATAGTAATTGTGCATAGCTTTATGTCTAGGACAGATGGACATCAAGTTTGTCAGCTGCTGAGCAGAGAAACTGTCTTAAAAGTCTTCATCTGCTATGCTGATCATGGTTTGGTGACAATTCTGCATGCTATTATAACAGAAATTTAAACGGTCATTTTACCTTTTCCCTGCTGTCACTCCTGCTTTAGAACCATTTAATTTACAGTTTAAAACACATGTAAGTTTGACTCATAATATATGACCCCAGGAAAGCAACCAACTGTAACAGAGTGTTAATCTACTTTCCATTATGTATCCCAGCACAGACCTGAAGTTTCTGCTTAGACTCCACTTTAGACTCCACATTCACAGCTCCATTCCTTGCTTTTCAGAGCCAGCAGAGAGCAGAGTGCTGCAGAGCTAATGAGTAATGAGAAACTTTGATAATAGTTTGAGGTTGGAATAAATAATGACACCTCCCTGGCTTCTATGAGAGATTCCCTCTACTCCTTTGTACACCTCCATCTCTGGAACTATACAGATATATTTCTGATCTTCCATGTCTTACAACTGGAAGCAACATTGTGTGTATCTCAATTTGTGTAGGGAAAAAAAAAACAACTAATAACCATGATCTAGGCTGTAGAATTCAATATATTTTCCAACTATCTTCCCCAAATCCCTAAGAGATTCTTTTAGGTCTCACTGAAGGCTAGCAGTGTTCAGATACCTGGCAATTTGCTCAGGTTTAACAAGCGAAACACTGAAAAATCCCTAGTTATTACACTTTAAGAAAACATTATTTATAGCTGTGAGCAAGGAATCAGGAACCATCTAGAAAGGTCACAGTGACCATAAAATAAAAAAGACAACTTTTAATTTGCTGCTAAAAAAATGCAAGTTTTTACTTCACTTCTTGTAAACTATCTTAATTTCCAAATCTCACCTCTAATACGTTCTCTAACTACAGCAGTGTTTTCTGTATAAAGCAACGATAAAGGTTATGGTATTGACCCTGTGATTCTTATGATATTTAAGTGTGGCTTGAGATTCCTGAGGATACAGACTTTTTCCAATCATACATGCTCTGTCAGTGCTGGGGGAGACACTTCCACTCACTGTTAGACTAGCTATTACTTGTAGCTGGTTTGCTTCTCTCCTTTTCTGGTGCTAAACTAAATGCTTCTCTGACTTCAAACAACTTCCAAACAGGGACTACACAGCAAAAGGTGTTCAGATTAATCTAAACAGTTCAGCTAATATAAAACTAGTGCCTATCTGTGTGAGTGACTGCAAGCATCTCTCTCAGACTTTACATCCACCAATCTGTTGAAGTCTTGGTCATTTATGTATGTACAGATTGTCTTTTCCAGAAATACATTTGTTTTTCTGAACTCTTGTCGTCAGCTGCCTACTTAGAATCATAGAATCATTTACATCCATCCACTGCAGCACTCCAGTTGTGTGAGTCATCCCACTCTGTTTCCATGATTGCAACTACATCACAGCTTTCCAGCTGCACAATGGCTTCCAACTCCTCCTGCCTGCTGCCCATGCTGTGTGCATTAGTGTAGATGCACTTCAGTTGGGCTGCTGATTCTGCCATCTTTTGTGGGGAAGAAGCCTTAATTCCTGTGTGACTATTCTCAGGTGCTTCTGTTATTTCTAACACATCAACAACAACCCTTGCATCTTTCCTGCCATGTGGATCAACATCCTTACCTCTACTGAGGTAGCCAGGGTGCTGTGCACATTAGTACAGGCACATTTCAAATGTGCTCCAGTGTGCTTGGCACGTGGTGGAGCAGAACTAAGGACCTTGCTAGCACCCCATCCCTCAAAACACTGGCATGCCACCCCCAGGCTTATATCCAGCAAGCCTGGTTTTATCCCTTTTCCTCTTTAAATATTGTTTAAAGCTCTTCTAATGAGCCCTTCTAACTCTTGCACAAAGACCCCTTTCCCCATTTGAGACAGGCATACCCTGCCTGTTGCAAGCAGGCCTGGAGTCGTGTAGGACAACCCATTATCAAAACCCCCCAAATTCTGCTGGTGATACTACTCTTGGAGCCAGTTACCCATCTGCTGGGTCTTCCCGTTTCTTCCCTGATCAATGCCTGTAATGGGAAGGATAGAGGCTATGTGTGCTCCTGACCCCTTAACCAGTTGTCCCAAGGTGCTGATGTCTCCTTTTATTGCCTTTGGGCTTCTTATTGCAAATTCATTGTCGCCTACATGAAAACCCTTACTTAGTAAGGTTCTGGTTCACGTGGCTCACGTTTGGAAATGGTATGTAATATGCTTGTTTCTTGATAAATATAATTTCCGAACATTAAAACTGTGTGGTTTAATGTCTGGTAAGTAGCACTCCATACGTCAGATTCTTCTGATGATGCAGTCATTATACCAGTGGTTTAGAGACTAACCTGCTGAGCTGGAGCCCTTCTCAAGGACTAATGCATTTGGACACAAAATCTGACTCAAAGGGATTCCCTGGGTGGTGTAGAGCTGCAGAAATAGCTCTGTGTCATGGCTTGGCAATGAAGAGATGGGCCTGCTGAGAAGAGCGGATGGTCAAAGGACATGGGGTTGGGGGTATTCCTGGTGAGGGAACACTGCCTCGAGCTAACACAGCCGTGGGAGAGCAAGAGAAACAAGTCACATGTGAGATAGCTTGCATTTGCTAACGTTTGTCAACAAGTTGTAAAAGAAACAAGCATTCTAAAATATCTACCTAAAAATACCCGCTTAATCTTTCAAGCAAAAAAAACCCACCTTAGTCTAGATTGCATAGAATATGGTCTTCCCCACTCCTACATAAAACAATGTAAATTCATGTCTTTGGTGTCAGACTGTCAGCTACCCAAACCTGGGATATTAGCCAAATTCAAAGCTCGTGCTTCATCTGGTCCATGCATCATGTGAATGGGCAGTAGGGGTGGGCAGGAGTTGATATTATCTGCCAACAGTGTGTGAAAATACCAGCTAGCATCTGTAAGACTGGAAGGTCTTTTTATAGATTAACAGCTTTGACTGGCTGACATAATCATTCACAACTGCTTGCTATTTTTCAGAAGTCTTCTGCAAGCTTCTAACAGTGATTTGAAAATAAAATTTTACATTAATCTGAATTTTAAAGGTATTGAAAATATGCAGTAGGGTGCTCATGAATAGTTTATTTGTCTTCTCTGAAATGTAAACGTTGTGAAGACTTTCTTGCTGGTCTCTAAATCTGTGCATGGTTACTGGTTATCCTACAGCCATTAAAATCTGGCAATCTAGGTCTCCTACCTAGAAGCATAGATAGACCCATCTCTTTCTCACTCCCAGACTGGTAATGCTCTTCTCCCAACAAGAATAATCAGTGGTTTTATTAAATACTGTAATTAAGCGACAATATTAAAACAATATAACAATATTAAAAGGTAGTCACATAAAACAACCAAGTGTTCACTCTCGAGTGCAAGCAGCAGATACTTTGGCTAACCTAAAGGTATACAGCATAAATCTGATAGTCTTACTCCTTCGCAAATAAGACAACTCGTGGTTTCTGTAGAAAGAATACTTCCACTGGGCCTAGGAAAGGTCTGAAAATGGAAAAAGTGGCTAGAAGTTTTATTTTGTTTTATCTTTGAGTATCATTTTATTTCACTCTACTGACATATTATCATGTACACTTTAGAATCAGGAAGAGTGAAGGGTGTTCTCTAAAAGTCTCCCTGCAAATTAACAGTATTCCTTTCCTGTGAATGGTCTGTTTCCCCAGAGACAGTATTTGATACTTCACTTACAGAAAAAGAATTCTTCATATGATTCATATTATTGTTCTTAAAACTGCAGTGTTTCATTCTGTATCTTTCAATTTAAAGACAAGTCAGCATTTAGGCAGCATTTCCTTTTTATGAATGCAGTTGAATGCTCTGTTGCTAACCAAATAACTGACAGAACAAAGACCTTTGAATACCAATCTGCCATAGCAAAAACAGATCAGCAGATTTTGTGATATCTTCACAAAAGCAGGTGTTCTCTGGTATTTTTCTACATAATCAGCTAATTAACTGCTTTAATTGTAAGATCCCCTCTGATTTTGAAGTGAAATTGGGAATCTCTTTGTCTACTGACAAATTATATATACAACTGACTAACCAAAGAATATCCCAAAATGTGTATTCAAGTCTTTTTTTTTGAGATAACCAGGCAATAAGTTCCTGAGGAAAGATACAGGCTGTGTGATAACAAAACAATTTAAAAATAAGCAAGAAAAAATTCTTGCCCATTCCTGAGTTAATTCTATTGACATGCATTTAATGAATGCTGTTTACTTGCCAGAAAATTATACAAATAATGGGCACTGTTTTAGCAAATCACTACCTGGCTCAAGGGTTTTTCATGAATTAATCTTTCTTTTTATGAATGTAAGGCAGAAAAAAAAAGGAGATCTTGCAACCAGTAATGACATTTGTGAGCTCCTTCTGTGTGTTCTGCAGTGGCAAAATGCTGCCAGGAAGGATAGTGAGGAATAGGACTGCCATGCAGCCCAGCAAAACAGCCCTCTGAAAGGGCATGCTGACCCACTTTCAACTACCAGTTCTTGCTGACCCTTTGTTCAGTGAGATGTTCTTGCAAGTTTTTGTTGTTTTCACCCTTCCGAGTTCCCATTTCTAAAGCAGCAAGCCTGTCTCTTTCTCATTTTCCTTCTTCCCCAGTATGCATGAAAGAAAGTCAGATTGTTTCTTGTGACTGTCTTTGCTTTATGTAATTAAAAAAAACCTTCCACCCTTTTCCTTGTTAAGAACATGCTGTGGAAGAAATATGGATCTTGTCATCAACAAAATTATGATACAATTCCTTAAGGAACTCAGTCTGATTAGAGTAAATTCATGTATGAAAACCATACTTTAATTGTTACTCTTGGCAACAGTGAAGGATAATAGTGTAATATTACACTAAATATTGCCACGTGCAATAGTAAAAAAAAACCCTGGTTTAGTCTTGCCAGCAGCGGTGTGCAAGCCCCCTTTTGAATTCAGGTTTGGATGTTGTCATTTAATCTAAATCTTTTGCTTTTCCTCCTTCCAAAACCAACAGAGGTTTAAAGAGACCTGCAGTTTTATTGGAACCATTTGTTCAGTCTAAGTTGCCAAAATAATTTAGTTAAAACTAGTGCTTTTATTTGGGTTAAGGTTGATTCCTGAGCTCCAAGAGGTCGAGGCACTTAGTTTGTCTTCCTCTTTCTCAGTTCCGCCATGGAGCCTACAGCAGTGCTCTGCCAGCTCAAGCTGTATTTCCTGAATCCCAGTCCCCCAGTTAAGCTTAACTGTGTTCGTGAGTTTGCACAAGTGGAGAAGAAACCTTTTTTTCAGACCTCTTCCTTACTGTTTATCTGCTACAATGAACAGATAAATATGCAGCTCCAAGGATTCAGAATAAGCAGACTCCAGTGGTGCAAAACTGCAAGTCCTGCTGGTAATGCTGCTACTGCTAGTGTGTTAGTGTGACCTCTCTTTGATAATGAGTGACTGCTGCTTTGAAATGCCTCACAGAGTGTTTGTTTGCCTCTCTTGGGCAACAAGTAGAAAAACCTAAAAATACAGAAATTTGTAAGTTATGGAAAAAAATAAAAGCTCTGCTTTATGCTACTTGAAAAGCATTGTTTGAACTTCTGATAGCTCCAACAAAATGGTAATACAGCTACAATCTCCTACCAAAACTTTGTAAATCCTGGGAAATATATGACAATAACAAATACTATAATGTTATTGTAATTAAGGAAGTACCTATTTCTCACTACGTATGTGCTTTGTGTGTGGGCATGCACTGGTAAATGGGACAAAACCAGGCTCTTGAATGTCAGAACCTTCACACGATGAGGGGGTTTGAGTCAAATAACCATTTCTAAATCTACTCTCGTAGTCAGAGCCTCATTTAGATCCAAAAATGAGGTTTTTTTGTTTGGTTTCTATTCTATTGCAGCAGAAATGTCACAGGTCAGAATGATACATCAAAGATGTTCTATGGTAGCACTGCCTTGATCTGAAATACATTAAAACTAGGCTTCAGTTTTAAAGAGAAACCAGGGTAAAAATTTTATGGCTCTTGTATATGACATTCTTCTCTCAGAAGGCCTTAGCACAAACCAGTTCAAATCTCTTCTTAAAAGAGGTATTGTAGTCTTGAATGGAATTCTCATGAAAAGTGAACCAGAAATGAGCTGTTCTGGTCTTTGGCTTTTTTTTTTTTTTAGATGCAATCCAAATTGAAAGCAGTAAGAATTTAGTGAATGGAAATGAGAAGCCAATCTGTGTAGAATACACATTGTATAAATTCAAGGTCCAGCTTTAACCCATCCTGAAAATATGTATCTTAATATCTTATTTAATGGCATAAATGTTTACACCTGCTTGCATTACAAAAGAGAAAAAAAGTTTTAAATATGTAGCTTTAATACAAAATCACAGGAGTGTACAAAATTTTAGAAACCTACATGACAGCTGATTGAGCAGTATGATTTCTGTCCCATTAAAAGTCTTGCTGCTTAAGATTTGCTTTATCCTAAATTTGACAGAAATCTTAAATATAAATAGTGTAGGGTAAATCATATAAACCAAAAATCTGAAAATGCTGTTTTGTGATTTTTCATCAAAATTGTCAACAATTATGAATGAGAGCATGGTCTGAATACATAAACTGCTGTATCTGCAACTCTATTTTATCAGAATACTAGCTACCAATTTACTTAGATTTCTGCCAGCAGTGTATAAAATAGGACTGAAAGGGACCAAAAATACCTGGCCAACGTAGCAGCCATTTTTGGGTTTAGTGATTCTAAGAGGTTTTTCGTTATAAAAGAGAAGATAGGCCCTTTCAGTTTGAGTCTGAAAGGTCTCAAAACTATGCACAACATAGGGAACAAAAAACTAATTCAGATTACTTCAAAATACCAAAAAATATGCCACTGCTGATGGCAACAAAGAAAGGAAGCTCTCACCCTTATAACCAGCTGCATTCGTTTTCCAGTCGTTAGCATTCAGATGTCCTGCACGTGAAGTTCTGACAATAATATGCTGTATGTCTCTCCAGGTCAGAAATGGACTATGAAAAAAGGGAAAGACAAATTCACAGATCAGACATGTTCTACCAGAATGTAGGGATACAAGATCATGTGAGCTAAAATGTATCCAAACCAAAACAACCCACATTTCAATTCTCAGCTTTCCCTTGCTCCATTCAAATGAACATGTCCTAATTTCACAGAATTATTACACGAAATTGCTTAGACAGCTGGTGTGTGTGTGTGTGTGTTAAACCAGACTATAGAATATAATGATATATAGTAATATTCTATTATATAAAACATAAGGGAAGATGAAAGAGTACATTTCACACAGAGACAATCATGACCATCAACTACTGTATGGTATCTACCTTGACCGTATTTTATCTACCTTGAACAGTGCAAAGCAAAAATACCCAAAATGTGAGCTTCCTCAAAAGCTCTACTAAATCTCACTAACTTTATGCTCAAACTGGCAAATCCTTCAGACTTTCAGCTCATATTGAAGCTATTTCAGGTGCTTCTATAGTTACTCATTTGTCTGCTACCCTCTCTTAGAACTCACTGGAGGTCTATGTGTATTTTTCAAGAAGACCAACCAGCCAGCACTGAATTTCAGTAGTTACAGAGCAAGCGATTCCTTGTACAAATGTGTATTCCTTTAAGGGCTTCCTAATAATGTGGCCACTTGGGAGGTGAAAAAAACAATTTGTATTCTCACTATGATATTAGCACCCATTTATCTTGTAGGACCAGAGCACATCTATAGGGATTATAGTTTTCTTGTTTCACTTAGATACACCCCAAGAAGAATTTCTTTTCTTAGAAGATGATCTAAAGGTGCATGGCCGTCACTGGGGTGTTTTTAATTTCTCCTTCAATTTTCTCAGTTTCTCTATCATCTGTAAGAAGACAAAGAGTATTCCATTTAAAAATGCAGATCAGTAAAGGGAAATGAGCCACTAAATAAGGAAGATGAAAGAAGTACTGCAGTGCATGAGTTCCTCAGTATCGCTACCTACCCATATCACACATACTGGCAGAACTCCACTCACTTGTAATGATGAAGATAGACTAGAATGAACTTTATCAGTCCCAGCACACACTGTCTACACTCTTCAGGACTAGACAGTCATTGAAAACCTGGGAAACCTTGGTTCAGTTCCTCAACACATGCTCTTGTGTCTCAGACCAAAAAAAGTCCCTTCAGCCAGTAGACAAGTAACTTATTCTCAGGAACTATCTCTAAGGCTTAATACTGGGGCTCTGTTTTCACTTGCAGGTAGAAACCACACCAAGGAAACAGACAGAAGAGTGTGGGAAATGTCAACCACGGGTGATTTTGAGTGGGTCGCCTTCTGTGGTGAGGGGGACATTGCCATCACATGGAGTGGCTCTACACTCTTAAACCAACATGTAGTCGAATTGTTAGAAATTTCAATGAGAAATTTCCTTGGAAAGCAGACACAGGGTAAAACAAATATGCAGCAATACCTTGTTCTTCTCTAAGTTGCCCTGTCAGTGGAAGATGAAAAATCTCACTCATCTCTGATGTACCCAGATGAATGTTGTGTGGGTTGGCATCCCACACACACTGTTTCACATCTTACAGAACTTGGTTTTCTCAAAAGAATTTATTTTGGAAATACTTAAGTAATCATTGCTTTATGGTCCTTAAATATGGAATTAGAAACCTGCTTATCCTGTGATCTGAAATCAGGCAATTAGGAAGCAATCAGTGAATACATGTGATAATCTATTTAAAAATGAGCATTTTCCTTTTCATTGAAGATTTGTCAATTTAGGTTTTCAGTTGACAAATTTCAGCCTCTACAAGCCTCATCCTTAAGAAAAGGCCGTAGGGTTGCAGAAGTTATCGTAGTCAACTTGTTTATAGAAAAACTTACTCCTAGCCTATCCTCTGTGTGCATGTAAGCATATATTCATGGATATTAGCCAATGGAAGTCCACTTTTATTGGGGCAATTACTGGCAATGAAAACAAATTTCAGAATCATGGTCTGCAATTCCACACAGGAGAGAAAAACTTGGGACATACAGGATAGTCACTCACACATAACTGATTTGTACACATTCTACTTTCCAATAGCTTCATCATTCATATGCTTGAAAAGAAGTAGGGATGCTTAAAAACATCAGACTTCTTTTATGTAACAGGAGCTGTAAGGAACAGTGCAAAGACAGTGGCCAAATCATTGAATTACACATATTTTTCTCATTTCCTTTGCAATAATATAATTTTAGTTGTGAGTATCTTTTCCATTGCAGAACATTTCCCAGTGGGTGTGTGTGGACCATGGGTAGGCTGATGTAAACTAGCACCTTTCTATCTACACCTGGGACACCACAGGAAGTGACATGTATTCTTCTAGAGTCAACAGAGAAAGTCCTGTCTATAATTCTTGCTGGAACAGGGAGGATATGGAAAATTCTGAAGAAGGAAGATGATTTTTAAGTGAATGTCTTATTAATTGTAGACAGATTTTTCTGTAATATCTTCCAAGCTCTATCAATTCATGGCCATTTAATTTCTCTGTGTTTTTGGCTAGTAGATATAAGGGTCTTCTCATTTTTAAATTATTCTGTTATTTTTAGGGAGGGTTGATGCTTTCTGTCCCTGAGCATTTATTAATACAAGCACAGATAAAATTTTTTTCTTAAAGTGGAATTTCTCACACTAGACAGTTGGACTAGAATGACAATAATTGTTTATCCAGCTGAGCTGGTAAAATGACTGAACAAAAAAAAGAAAAGAAAATAGAGTAATGGAATGTAAGGAGTATTAAGGGTTTGTAAGATAGTGTATGCTTGGACAGTCACGTAACACGCTTCAGGAAAAAAAAAAATCAGTATGATTTTATACCAACTCAGGAATTTCACTGGGAGCCTGTGTAAAGTCTTAAAAAAACATGCTTCAAGCCTTCAAGAAGACCTCCAGGAATCCTGTGAGCTGCATTCTTTATAATCTGGAACCTAAACAATCTGTTGTTCTAGAAAGCAAGCTGTCCACACTATTGGTGAAAAATAAGGCACTAAAATACTACTTTCAACTTCTAAAGGACACATTCAAGATAACGCATGTTCAACTGATTATTTAAAGAAGAATGATAGATCTAATGGTGGATCTAACTATGCCTAGATAAATGAACTATAGTCTTCACTTGATAATACTAATCTCTCATAAATTGAATTTAAGTCGCTCAGTCAGCAAATGAGATTAAGTTTCAGAATCATGGTTAACTTCTAAAAACAAAAATGATGGCAGATCTTGAAATCTGAGCCATTCAATTCAGTGTTGTAGCTACCTACCATCTTTATCTAACCATACAAAATAATGTGAGGATTTCTGGGCAGAAAAACTTGATCAGAGGACTGATTTCCAGGACATGACTGAGTATATGGTTAAATCAGTCTGTCTCTCCTGCAGCCTTCCAGCCTGCTGGCTTACTGTGTAAGTCATAAGATTTTTAAATTTTCTTCTCAAGAAATGGCAGTTTGGGAGTATTTATACCTAAGAGATTTAACATCATAAGAACAATATTCAAACTGATTTTGTAGGACCTTCACTATACTAAAAATAGAGCTATTGCCGGAATGAAATTCTCTCTATACAGTAGACCTCATTTGAAACAAAACAGATATGCAATTGCTTAATTGTTTGCCCATGCTATTTTTCCAGAAACCTTAAAAAAAACAAACAAAAACCAAAAAAACAACCCAACAACAAAAAAAAACAACCAAAAAACTAAAACTCCAAACAAAACCAAACCCCAAAACCAAGCAAGCAACAACAAAAGAGGAAACTGGAATTATGTCAACAGCAGTTCATTTGAAGAAAGAAGAGGGATTTTCTTTTTAACAAGATAGTCTAGCAGCCAATTTTAAAGCATCTGGAAAAATCACAGAATTGCTCAAATATTTGTAAAACATGTCAAAATTGGATTCTAAGTGAGTAAACAGTTGTTTGCTAGCCATATGGGCCCCAGATCCAGACGAGATGTCACTGATGTTAATTGATTTACCACTTGATTAATCTCAGCAGAATTAATGGCTAAGCATCTTGAAATGAACAAATGCATTAACAAGAACAGTGCTAACTCTGTTTGATAATGGATTGATTTCAAAAAATGGGCAATTTCTTTCCAGAAAATTTTTTTCAGTGTCTCATCTGAAGTTGCTTTGGGATTACACATACCAGACAATACTTAAAATCAAACCAGAAAAAGCAGAAGTGAGAACAATTACATATGAAAGTACTTGTACTGAAGCCAAAAAATAATGACTGTTGTGTCTTTAACAATAATTTTACTCTAAGGTACAGCCCTCTTCCTTCAGGCTTCTCAAAATGTTTATGAAACAAGGTAAATGTGAAAAAAATGAAATAGGACAAATAAATTATATTACAGTAATATTCATTTGAGATTTAACTGTATCTTTAAGAAGGCTGCTTAGAAGTAGTAGGTCATCAGTTTTTTCCAAATATGATTTCTTCATTCCACAAGTAGTCTCCCTAATGACAACCGGGTTAATCCTGGAAATAGGAAAGAATTCAAGCTCTACCCTTTTGTGTAATGATACCATGCCAAAAATGACTGTTCAGAATAAATAATCAGTGCAAGATTGAAAATCAGCAAAAATATCATTCAATGCAATAAAAAAATAGGGTGCAACTTTGGTTTGGTCATTTGTTTTTTTATTAGTAAGATGATACGGTTAGCAACATGAATAATAGCTTCTACATGATCTTCATAACCAGCAATTTGAATGTGACAAAAATGGCCTATCTGAAAAAAATATTTCCCGCCAAAATAGCAGATGAGGATTGCTGGAAGAATACAATAAACTTTTCACCAAAGAATCAAGGAGAAACGCAGCATTACATGGTGAACTAAGAGGAAGATACCACTCAATTTGGAAGTACCAAATAATCTTTGCTGTGAGAAAACAGACATAGATAACTGTTACTATAAAAAGGAGTCTCTGTGCCTTAGACATCTTGCAGATCAGCAGATCATTTGAATCACTAATTTCACACCACCCTTAAGGGCTTTATGATAAATTTATAAACAAAACACTACTAGCTATGTTAACGGAAGACATTCTTTCCCAGGTCAGATAAAGAGTCAGTGTGAAGATGCCTGTTGCAGCACAGAATTTTAAGAAGGATGAGACATTAAGACAGCCTCTAATTGTTGTGCTTACCCTGTGCTTAGGTGTCTAAATGTTCTACACCATAAGCATTTCATTCCTGAAAATAAGATACAAAGATGGACTCCAGTGTTTAATAATTAAGTTGTGCATACATACAGACATACAAAATGTTTTTGACATGCCTGACAACCTCATAGATTCTGATTGTCACATACTCTGTAAATAATCCTGTTACATTCCTGCTTAAAAAGTAAAGAATATTATGCGCTTGCTGATCAGAATGCAGCTCTTTCCCTGTAAATGCAACCTAAGTTTCTACTCTAGCAGTCTAGTAATTTTCTGACGTGGTAAACCACTGTTCATTCAAATAGTGTATCAAACAAAACCATTTTGTTACTTCAGAGTTAACTCTCAGTTCTTTCTTTGCTCACATCTCTTTTCTGAGATCCATACTGACATCAGAAATTTGCCACTTCTCCTGCTAATTTCTGATTTGCATTCAATTTTACCCAATCAGATCACTTTGAAAAAAACCCCAAGCCTGGCTAAAGATGACAATCCCTTAAAAAAAATGACTGATGGCAACTGAAAATACTGCAGTTAAAGATCAGTTATTAGTTGTGTTAATGGCATATACAATAGCCCTCTGTCTAAAGAGATGTGCAATTTGTGAAATTTTGGGAAAATGTCTCTCTAGAACCAAAATTGCTGTCAAAAGCCTCTTACACTAATTGTCATATTCCTCCTCTTTTCCCATTAATAGCTTAATTTAGGTACTGGACAAAGAAGAGCAGTGATACACATCTAAAAACAAACTGCTGACGAACAGTCATTAAGAACACATAATTTAAGCCAATTACATTCTGAGTGTCCTGATCTTTGCCAAATTTCACTGTGGAAAGACACACTTTAATCTGTCCATTTCAACAATCACTAAGTAACTTCAGCACATTACTCATGTTTTAAGCATATTTATCTTAAATATCTCAAGCTCACAAATTCTATAATATCATATTTTTCCGTTCAAAGCTTAGCTTTTTGAATATCTTTTCAAGGTAATAGCATTTTTTCTGTACAACATAATCTCTACTGATTTGTGTATGGCTCTAGTTTATGTCATTCAGTTTATATTTGTGCAGCATTTCCACAGTTTCTGCAATGTGTCCTAGTCTGTTTATGAGTCAGTTTGAAGGCTTTTGAACTGATACAACCATCTTTTGCATTATTTACATATTGTTTTTTAGGACAGAATACAGACAAGTTGTGATACGACATGGCTGATATATTCCTTTAGATGAACTGCAGGATAAGCAGACATAGATCAACCAACAATGGATTTCTGGTGTACCTGTGCCAAATTCAAGGTGCACATAATAGTGGTAGACTCTAGATCCTACAGACTTTGTCCAGAGGAAGAATGAAATGGCACCACCCAAAAGACAGTGTGCACAGTCAGCTGATGGACACCAGCATGGAAGCAGCAGCAGCAAAAACCTTAGGCCAGTTCTCAGTTTCAGAACCAACTACAACTGTGCATGTGGGGAGTCATTACATTATATTAGGTTAGTTAATGCAGGCTGTTTTGATTAGCATAGTACCCAGGCTGTTGATTTGACCTAGCTGCCAAGTCTGATGATACTGATCACTTTTAATATAGTTTAGCTTTGACACTGTACTGCAATGAATCTTAAAGACTGCAATCCAGTGAACTTGCTCCTTTTCCACCTTCCTCATTTTCCTCTTGCTGCAAAAACAGACTGGGAAAAGCAGATAAGCTCCCTGCTCTCAAAGTGAAAAGCCAGCAGCACCACTAAGAACAACTTCAGAGACAACCCCAAACAGCTTCTAAAACCTGAGGCTGGGGAGCATTTGGAGAACCAAAAAGCTATAGGGGATAGAGCTGCCAAACTCTTAACTCTCAACTGGGCACATGCCAACTGAGATTTTTGAGAAGCTTATAAAAGTAAAAGGCACTGCCCTGGCACCAGAACAACGGTTATCCACTTGTTCTGTTTTTAGCTGTTGCTCCATAGTGCAGACACAGTAAAACTCCATGAAAAAGTTAGAAATTATCACAATCAAACACATCTTTTTTTCTTTTTTCTTAACCCAGACTCAGTTTAAGAAATGTCTGAACACAATTTTCTTAAAACATTTTTAAAGCCAGTTACATGGAAAATTTCAGACTGAACAATTTTTCTTCAGCAAATTTACATGGAACTGAAACCAGGACCTTAAAAGGGAAAATATGGGGCAACCTGAATTCAGGAAGATATTTCCAAGTCAATGTCAATATAATAACTGGAATTGCATAAATGGCACAGGTGGTTAAAACTCAAAAGAAAAAACAGGTTCTAACTTAAGCATGTATTTATGTTTTTCAAATACTTCACAATTAAGAGCATTATTTTAAAACTACTCTAAAAATCCAAAGATTCACAAAAAGATTTCCAACTCACATGCTCTAGCATTCCCTTTTATAACAGGCAGCCAATCAATGAAGCAAAGATCTAACTAAAGCTGATTGACTCAAATGACAGTATCTCCTCTTACACTGGAAGCCTGCATACAGAGGTCACCTGACAGCATTTCCACAGTTGCCTTGACTGTCTCATCACCTTTAGCCCCTGACTATACTTATGAACCAGTAAAAGCCTCATAACTTTGAAAACACAGAATTAGTTCTCTGTATCCAAAACTGCCCCTTGCTAGACAGTACATTATTACTCTCCTCCTTTCTGTAAGACAACCAATCACTATGGGAAATATTGCAAGTTATCTAATCAGTTTTCAGAAATCCGAAGTATTTTCCTTTGACACTCTTGACCCCTTGCAATTTTCCGTTCATCTCAGTGACTGTTCTTGGTTGCACTGCCTTTTACAAGAATGTGGTGCATTCTCACATTTCTGACTGGATTGCTGGTATCAGAATTAACTGAATTTCTTTATCTCTTCCCAGAACTACCTTGTTCTAGGCTTGGTTTCATGTAACCAAAGACAAATGAAGTATACAGCTCACATAAAAGGAATCACAGAAGAAAACAGACTCTCCAAAGCTGTACCACTGAGTATACCACACAGTAGAAATATAGTAGATTAATATTTCCATTTCAGGTGGTACTTCTTACTCATGTAACTGCCATTACCATAGGTTGGAAAATATGCATTGGCTTACAGACAGTGAAGCATGCAGTTAATTTGGGGATGTACAATGTATTCTTCCATCAGCAACGTAAGATTTCTTTTTCTTTTTTTTTTTTTTTTCAGATTTGGCTTCTCCAAAGGAGCATGGCACAATACCCCCTGGAACAAATGTGAGCATAGTGGCTCTCCTGTCCCTGATTCACCCAATTTCCAAATTCAGACCTTTCATCAATGAGAAAAAGTATTTCTCATATCAACAGTAGATGGTACTATGCAATACAAGTAGCTCACTTTTAGTAAGAACATTGTTGCTTTGTCTGACTAAATGGATTACACTTCATATCCATAATTGCTGGTTTACAATTACCAGAATTCAACATCATGTAATGACTAAGAAGCGCAATACACAAGCATTTATTCACAAAGCCTGAACAGGATCCTAGATATACCAGGAATCATCAGATATATCAATTAACTACCTGAATACCGTAAGAAAACCATGGAATATGACGATTAAGAGATATCCTTTGTGTGATAGCTGTTGCATATCTACATTTAGTCCTCAGGGATTCCAAACAAGCAGTCTGAAACTCAGTTAGAAGTCTTTGATCCCTGAAGGAGAACATGCCACTTGATACTCAAACGCTGGATAGAAAATAAAAAAAAGATGTGTTCACATTATTTCAAATTGCAGTATTTAGTAGACCACAATGCCTAACTAGGATTTCAGGAGCAGATCCCAGCTGAAAACCAAGTGGAGTGTTCAAATTAGGGTTTATTAAGTTAGTTAAGAGGTCTTCCATCAGCTACCTGCCAATCCCACCATATGGGGCTTATCAAAGCAAGAAAGTGGCAGGTCAGAGTGGAAATCCGCCTTGCTCATTTTCCATTGATTTAATGTACCTTTGTGTATGAGTTAAAGCAACCTCTTGGCTGTTATGACTCATATCCAGGCCAGACTAGTGCTCTGCTCACCTCCTGATGTTTCCCAGGAACAGAACTTGGCTACTAGGGAAAATCAACCCCATAAACCCAAAAGCCTCCCACAGTATAGTTTGTTGTGTTTTGCAGCACAAAGTGGAATAAAACTATACATTATTACAGACATATTCAAGAAGAGTTCAGGACTAAGTGTTCCAATTTTTAAACAGCTTGCTATATGATAATCATAAATAGTTCTGCAAAACCCCTTTCCAACTAACCTTTTTTAAAAATTTTCCTATCAACAGTGCTATTAGCACAGGCACTAATATGGATGGCATCTAGGGAAGTGTCTGCATAAAGACAAACTCTGAATGCAAACGAGTTCCAATAAGTCCTAATGCTAAGCCACACTATCGTGTCCATTTCATGCCATATATTTTAGAAGTATTGAATAAAATACTTAACACGGCTTCAAAAGTTTTTTTTGTATACTTAAAATTCCCAGCATTATTTAGGATCACATAAGTTGGCAGGTATCACAGGTGAAAAATATAACCTGAATTTTCAAACCGGACAAATAAATAAGAATAACCATTTAGAAATGGATTAAAATAATCTGAATAGATTCTGTACAAACAAATCCAAGACACTAAAATTGAATTTCCCAAGCACAGATACAGGCTGGACAGCAAATGATAAAGAGCAGCCCTGAGGAGAAGGACTTGGGGTGTTGGCTGATGAGAAGCTCAACACAAGCCAGCTTCAGTGTGAGCTTGCAGCCCAGAAAACCAACTGTATGCTGGGCTGCATCAAAAGAAGCATGACCATCAGGTCAAAGGAGGTGATCCTGCCCCTCTGCTCTTATGACAGCACCTGCATTGCTGCGTCTAGCTCTGAGGGCAACAATGTAAGAAGGATGTGGACCTGCTAGAGCAAGTCCAGAGGAGGCCACAAATATATCAAAGGGCTGAAGCAACTCTTCTGTGAAGACAGGCTGAGAGAAGGCTCCAAGAAGACCTTAGAGCAGCCTTCAAGTACCTAAATGGGGCCTACAAGAAATCTGGAGAGGGACTTTTTAAAAGGGCATGTAGTGACAGGACAAGGGGGAATGGTTTTAAATTGAAAAAGGGTAGATTTAGATTAGACATTAGGAGAAAATTCTTTACTATGAGGGTGGTGAGGGAATGGAATAGGTTGCCGAGAGAATTGTGGCTGCTCTATCCCCGATACTGTTCTAGTGGAAGGTGCCCCATGCCACGGCAGGTAGTACATGATCTGTAAGGTCCCTTCCAACACAAACCAATCTATAATTCTATTAATATATTATGATATGATTGCCTTGTAATACTAAGGCCTTACTTCATAATCTATAAGTTCACAAGACCAACAGTTTCTCCAACCCTAGGACTAGATTAATTAATGGGAAAAACATAATGGGAAAGCTGGAAATAAATATTTCTCTAATTTGCTCTTTTTTTTTTGTTTTTTCTTTCACAGCTGTGCTCAGAAGGTTGGCTGTAAGTACTCTTCAGATAGAAAAGTTAAAGAACATCTACAAATTAATAAAACCAGATATACGATATTAATATGTCATTTGGAGCTATCAAAACACAGGACAACATTTGGAAATGAGGAAGATCCCTCCATATATGCAAATTGAACAGAATCTGAAAGAAGATAAAATCGATATTTTTTCACCCAAAATCTCTTGTTAGCACCACCCAACAAAGTACTACAAAACCAAGGAAGTGACTAGGGTCTTTAGTCGCTGGTGCGTTTTGTCTCTATCACCATATGTGAAACATTAATGCAGTCTTGTCTTTGTTCCTATCATAGCAACTATTAGTTTGGAAAAAAAACCCTAACTCCAAACTAGTCCATAGCACTAACGAGGATTTCGTATTGGTATAGTCACCAAAGTTCACAAAGATAAAAGCTTTTGTAAAGTGTAAGCTTCTGTGTATTTTGTCACAGTCAGCAATAACTTGGTTGTAGGTATTTTGTGCTGCAATTCTTTGAAGGTTTCAACTACAATAATAATCTGTTAGAAAATGCATGCAAAATATCATATAGAACAGAAACAATAAGTTACCAAGCAAACTCCATTCATTAAGAAATAATTAGAAAAACTTTCAGCAGAATTAAATTTATGCACATACAATTTTATCTGCATGTGCAGGATGTTTAGAATGATTTAAGGATTTTAAAACAAATTAAAATATATATATAAATAATAGCATTATATTAACTTTTAAAAATACCTAAAATACCTTTGTTTCAAGTGATTGCATTAAGAAGATTAATTATAATGATACAACTACTACACTATTTAAGATTATGTTAGCTCTTCAATTACTAACTCTTACGACTATAACTCAACATCAAAAAGGTATTATGTGTTGAAAACTGGCCCATGGTTTCTTGCACATGAAAAAAAAAGGCACATGAAAGCGTAAAAATAATTCTACTGTTATAAATTATATATAATTTGAAATTGCTATTGTGTGAAAATTTTTTACTTCCTTCAAAGGAACTGGAAGTCCCCAGAGGAAACTGGTTTTCTTCAGAATTTAACAGAATTGGTGTCCTACCACACAGAAACATTTGATTTCAAGCAGGACTTGTGGTGGAGCATTCCACCTCAGACCTGCAAATATTATCTAATACAGCACAAAATAATGCAAAAAGTTTTGAAATACATATTTACCCAATAAATTGCCAGTATTTCTGCTGCTCCATGAAGCACATTAAAGATACTTATTAGACAAGGAACAAAATCCTGCAGTTGAGAGAACAAGTGTAAGACGGAAATTTTTCTGAGGTAAACTGACTATGGAGCCACGCTATGCAGTTTTTACAGCTGAGGAACTAAACCCATTGAAAAAACAGACTTGTGTCAGCATTCAGAAGTTGAGAATTTCTGTATTTCATACTATGTTCATTTTTGTTCATGATAGCCTAACACCACCCCAAAACTTTTTTCAACACTGAAGAATGGACACCACTAAGAAGAGCCTGATGAATGCAAGAGGTGACCTACAGTAGCCTGCAGAGTACAGTGGATCTGGGCAGCACTGTGAGGGTACTGTAAGACATCGTGAGGATGCTGTACATCATTTAGTGGAAACTACCTGTGTTCAACATGGTTTCAAGTCATTTCAGCACTGCATACTCTGTTGTCATTTCCATGGTGTCAGCTTTCTGCAGACGAAATAAGCACACGGATCCTTCCTGTCCTTGGAAGGGTACTGTGAATTATTACAACAGAGTTTCTGAAACACCTTGAGATCCCTGGATAAAGGCACTGGATGAGTGTGAAAGTTCTTTTTGTATGCTTTACTTTTTTTTTCAGAGTATAACTTGGATCTTACTTTGCTTCCAGTGCCAGTGCAATGATGCCCGCAGCCATAGGTGCAGAGGCTGAGGTTCCAGTATGGCTGTCTGTGCAACGCTGCCTCAGGTCTGTGGTGATCTGGAAGAAATTGAATGTGCGAAATTTAAAACACAGCTTTAGAAATCAGAACAGGTTTCATTTGCTCGAATGAGCTGCATGTACATGGACCATATTTCCTTCTTTTATTGCAAGGAAAGTCAAAAAAAAAAAGTTGTCTGAACACATGACATTATACTCTGAGCCTGAAGTCACTTGTGAACTTGGAGAACTTCACAAGTTCCTTTGTTGCACTGAAAACATAAGTTAGTCTCCATTCTTCTCATGGCATGATAAAGACTTGTAAATT
The DNA here is from genome assembly GCF_028554395.1 of Pezoporus wallicus. Classification (NCBI taxonomy): domain Eukaryota; kingdom Metazoa; phylum Chordata; class Aves; order Psittaciformes; family Psittacidae; genus Pezoporus; species Pezoporus wallicus. Next base: position 356,395 of record NW_026642858.1, on the reverse strand, counting down.
AGAAAAACATGCAGAGGGTTTTAAAACAGCACAGTTAGAACTCTGCCCTTCTACTGCATTTATAGAATACTTTCCATCTAAGAATCTCAAAGTGCTTCACAAACAAGAATGAACTCCATCTTACGGAACTCCCTATGTACAGACTGGCTATGCCCAGAGACTATAGGAGAGGTATGCAGGGGTTAATCAGGTTGCCTGAAGTCACACTGGAACTATGTGACAGAATAGAATACCACTGGGCTCATGCTAAGTACTGTGTTTAATCCTTCCTTCATGCCTTCCTATTCACATGAAATTAAGCAACAATCCATTGGAAAGTCCTGATGTAATCACAAATTTGACCTAGACATTACCAGCTAATTACTTATTTGCAGATCTAAATTGTTACATATTACTTAGGCCACATATTTTTGTATGTAATCTAAAGTGGATATATAAACTGTAACGTGCACTACCAACTAGAGACAGAGTCTTTTACTTAGCATTAGGATATCATAATGAATTTTAGGCAGCCTCTTTCTGTAAGACAGTATATCACACACAAAAAAATGTGTTTATTCTAAATTCTGCTTCTTTCAGGCAATCTAAAGAGATTCTAACCTATGATCTTCTTCCAAAAGAAGTAGTTGCTAGCAAGAGCAAGGTAGGAGAGATAGGAAGACACTACTACCTAACAGAAGTTCAAGCAAAACCCATGCAGACTTGAGAAAAGTTCCTAGCAGACAGCAGTAGCAGTCCACCGCACGGAAAACTCCACGAAGGTGCCAGAGTGAATGACTTGTGACGCCAAACGTTATTCTCAGCATTTCAGCTAATCCCTGAGACTCATTCACAACAAGACATCTGCCTGGGAGGCAAGGAACTTGCTCACACAGCTTCCTACCTAAGCAACCAGAATTACTATGTCTCCATTTCCTCTAATTCACTAATACTTCATTTGCAACACAGGTATGCAGAAAGATGGGAAAAGGAGAGATCAGAGGATCAAAAAATCACAAAAAAGCACAGGGCATGTAAAAATGTCTGTCTAGATTTGAAACTGGAGGATATGGAAAATACAACCTGAAGAAACAGCCACATCCTCTCTGGGCAGAATGCAAGCAATTGCATTCAGAAGGGTTATGTTTCATACATTTGCATTTGCCATACTCAGTAGTGTATGTATACATAATGTGTATAAGGCTGCTTAAAGTGCTCATGACATATAAGCATACACAAGCTAACACAGAAGACTTCTAATAGTGAAGGAGCTAACAGCACCAGGAAATTATTACTGAATGCAAGTTAGTGAGCAAGCGAAACAAAACGGAGGTTTTAAGAAATTTGAAGAGGGATAAAGGTATTTATAATGCCATATCCTTAAATTAGTGAATTTCCCAGAAGTCAGATTTCTTGAATAACGAAGTCCAGAAAGAAACTTTTTTTCCCCCTATTATTTAATATCTTTCATAAATGCACACCTTGTTAAATAATTTATCTTTCACCAGCTAAAAGTTGAACCCCATAAACAAAATGTTCATGTAATTTCTTCTTTCCTAATGACTGTATTAATTTAAACAATGAAAAGTGTTGGAAAAACCTTTATGTGTGCAAATCCCATAAACGACCTGATAATGCTAAGCAGTGAAACTGCAGCAGGAACTGTCCTAACATGACATACAGCCTGTATGTGCAAATGCAAGTAGTGATTTTGCAGGTGGGATTAACATGTCCAAAGACTACAGGATGACAAGCACCCTAATAGGTACAAGATTCAGGTATCCCATTTGTAAAAACACTGGCCAGCACTGTGGCAAGGAGTAAAAGGAAGATCAGGAAAAAGAAAGGGCAGGAAAAGGGACTAACACATGCTTGTCTCTTTTGTAGCCTGGCACCCTATCCCTTGTAAAAAAGTGGTACAGCAGGCACTTTCCTCAGAGGACCACAGGTTAGCAAAGCCTATGGGAGCTCAGGCAGGGAGAACTGCCCTCAACAGCAGCTTTTTCTTAAGAGACAGCCTCTCTCAATACAGTGAAAAGCACACTGAATTGTGCTATCTGTATCTCTCATCCTCTGGAATAACATGCTTCCAGAGTGTTTTATTGTCCTGTAGCTACAGATATTAAGCACAACAAACCACGACAGCTCTTTATTTTGCAACATCTCTCACATTCAAAGCGGATGTTGCGGCAGCAGTTTGAACTACAGATCCTTATCTCTCTCCTTCACTCAGCAAATATTTCCACAGAAGTTGTGTAGGGAAAGCTTCCTACGTGGAAATCCCATTTGAGCTATTCAAAGCCAAGTTACTGACAGAGGCTGAGATGTTTAAGTTACCTCCAAGATCTGAGTTATTTTTTCAGCCCTATGGATTCACTGTCAGAGAAGAGTTGCATCCACCCTAAGGTAAAAAAAGGGTACAGGACCACCACTAGGCGAGCAAGCTTGAAGAATTAAAATGTTCCCCAAACTCCTGAACCACATGAGGGCAACATCATTAATTACAATAAAAGGATGTGGTATCTGACAGCATCACGAAGCTCTCATTAGAGTATATTAGCTGTCATTCTGATAGAGTGGGGAGAAGCAGAAATTTTTGCATCTTTTGTTGAGTACCACACATTTGTATGCTTCAAATACCTTTGCAACAATTGCTGAGCTATGAAAATGTTAAGCAGACTGCCCAAGAGAAGTCCATGCCATATTTCTAGGGAGATGAATTATATTCACTTCTAAATCTTTTGAATCAACTAGATTTGATTGAAGACAATGACAGTGTTTCTGGTACTGGCCTAGTTTAGCCAACATGAAATCAGCAACCTAGGACAAACACCCTGATGAAAGGCAGAGAAAAATGAAATGTATCACCACAATGTAATACCTGCCATATGCAGAAGTCCAACAGCTTTCAGAAAGTCCATGTACTTATTAAAGAAAAAACTCTAGAGCACTGCGATAGTTTTATAGAAGTAACTTGCTCTGAAGAGTTAAGGAGATGCCATTTCTGTACAGTCATTATTAAGGCTGCATAACCAATCTTTCCATAGTTTCACTGATCGGGAGGTTAATGGCTAAGGTAAAAAAAAAAGATTTCCCTTGGCACTCACTGTTCATTCCCAAGCCTCTGCATTTCTCGCTATTTCATATTCAGTGACATGAGCTCTCTGAACTTACTGAACCATTATTTACCTTCTGGTACAGTTCTTCAAGATATGTTGATTTCTATAAAACTGTGCCCCTAGAAGTGATATGGGTTTAATGAAAATCTACTGTTCCTTCTCATATCTTTTGTGTATCTGAATCTACTCAAAATTGAAGGTGCCAGGTTCTGTGTATCTTAATACACTGAACGTTTCTGAACAAGAACAGGGTTTTTTTTGTGTTTTAAGAACTGGCAAGACATGTTGGGGTTTTTCTGGTTTTGTTTTAGGTTCTGCTTAGAGTAGAACCTAGTTGGCAAGGCAGAAGCATATCTCAGAAGAGAAGGAACTCAGGAGATGAACTGGCATTTTTTATAAAACGAAATAGGTGGAACATTAAGTTATTTTCTGAAGGTTAAGTCATGTAATAGGTTCATAAATTATGTTTGTGAGCGACTTTCATATGTAGATTCCTTAGTGCTTTAAGAAATAATTTGAAAAAGGAATTGAAAGGAAAAGTGATGCATTTGTGCAACATGTCCAATAAATGAAAGGCCCCTACTGATAACTGTATCAGGTTGTGTTTAATCTGCCCTAGCTGCATGGTCTGCAGTTGAGGAAGCTATCTTCCAGCATTGTCCTACAGTATTCAAAATAGCAGAGAAGAGAATAATAGAAAAAAATACCTTAACAACTGTATAGTAGCCAGCACTTCTGCACTCACTGTGTTCTGAGAGATAACCTCTGTTAAGTATATCTCTAAGGTCTTTACCTATTATTTGCCCTTGTCCCAGAGTGTGAGCTTCTACACCTACACCTATGCTGGCACTTTGCAGCTGCTCTTACAAGCACCTAAAAGTAAACCTAACCCTTTTCTCAAAGAGTCTATACAAAAGGCATACACCCAGCTGCATCTGCACATTTTGGGCATGACAATACATCCAAAAGGTTGGAAACTCTGTTTCCAATAATGTGCTAACAGTACTACAATAAGATTTGGTAAAGCATGAAGTCAAGCACACTTGAAGCAAGAAGGAACTCATGCAAGATGATCATTGTGTGCTTAACTGTAACTGTTAGCTCAAGTTATTTCAGGTCAGAATTTGCTTCCATTTAGTTTTGCTCAAAGTCAGTATATAAAAAAGCTCAATATGGAAAAGACTTGTGTAGAAATTATGTTCTTATGCTATCATTGTACAAGACTGAAAAAAACCTCCAGACTAGAAAACCTTTTAAAAATACATGAGAAAAAGTAAGAATGAGTTCATTTGATTTTGATTGTAAATCCCACACCACGTCACATCTTCCTCACTTATTGCAGTAGTATTTTTGCTTCCTATTCTGAATACAGGAGTCTCACTCCAATAAACCAAATCACCATAAGCCTTGATCAAATATTGTTTCTTTTTTTCATGTTACAGCATGAATTTGAGCTCTTCACAGCTAATTTGTATATTGAATATATATTTATATGCATAATAGAATTTGGAGATTTTAAATTTAATAATAATCTTTCTATTTTTATTCTATTATTATTTTTCCCTTCAAACTTATCACAAGCTCTAAGCTTTTTGTGAAAAAAATATGAAGAAAATCTGACTCAAAAGAGGCAGCAGTCTAAACAAAAATGTGAGATACGATGCAATGAAAAGGATGTGTGGTACAATAATGAAAATAAATACACATCTTTATTCTAGATTCTTGTAGCATTTTACAGCAGTTGAAAAACTTTGTCCTCCAAATTTTCAGTTGTCTTTAGTTCGGTTCTTGGTTCAAACAAGATTTCTTTCCAAGCCAAATGAGGTTTGATAGTTCTTCAGTTGGAATATATTTTAGTATACAAGTTGGAGAAGACAACAGTGATACTATCATTGCTTTCAAAATCAGACTATAAGCAAGACGGTCACAAAGGTGACAGCAAAGTCCCTGCTTCCATATGTGTGCATATTGAAGGACTGCTTAATATTCAGTTTGAACTGACCTCACAATTTCATGTAATTTCGCACTGGGCTGCACCATAACAGAAGCATGTAGTTGTTACCCATTATGAGAGTTAACTGGTTTAAACACAACACAGAAAGCTACTGACTGCATCTACTGCACAGTGTTTCGCTTTGTCACTGAAGGTGTCTGGAGGGGAAACATGCTTGCCTTGCTTTAAATACCAAATAGCAAAACACCCTCAGGTAGGGTGTGTGTTTCAGAAATCAACTGATAACTGAAATGCAGGAAAAATAGTCTTGGAGAGAATATTTATGGTCTGCTATTCAAGCATTTGAGATCAGTGCATCTTATCACACAGATAACATCAAAGTTGTTTTGCACAGAAGTAGTCAAGGGTAAATTAAATTGTGGTAAACGAAGGATCAACAGATTTGGGTTACTTCCCATGGCTCCTTAGTACACTTACGTTTTTACCATTTGCTGTGCAAAATGATACACTGTGTAGGAATAATCCGAAATTGGCATATGCAACTGAACTGCTCCCAAAAGAATGTCGGATCTGATTAGTAAAAGCACTCACAGCTTACAAAATTGATGGATTTCAATTAAAATTTATTTTTACTTTTCTCCAGTAGCCTGTGTGAGATCTCCAATGGAGACATTGAGAATGTCTTTAAAGAGGCATTTTTTTTTTAATAATGTTTATGTAAGATCTCTTCATTATTTCCCTAATTATGAGATAATATATGTTTATGCTATATATAATAATTAATCTCTGCTTTGTAAAGTATACCTTTCAAAAATCTTACAGTAAAGTAAAAAACTCTACGTATTAGCACAGTGCACAAATTCTGGAAGTGATAGGTACTATACTTCAGTAAAACAAAAAAATGTTTCAGAAGGAGGTCTCTAACAATAAAGGTGAGATCATCTTCACGTGTTTTTGATGCTAGTTTAAGTCATAAAGGAGTGACATGTAAGAAATAAACAATCAAAATCAAATTAAGTCGCTATTACTTTTTGTCATGTAACTCGGAACAAACTTCAGTAGCACATGAGAATCTGCAATACTGTAGTATAGAAATACCTACACCAATACCTATATATTGAAATAGTAATTCTGTATTCCATAAAAGCAGAATGTCTATGTTAATTGAAAAGAATGGAAGACAAAAAGACAATCATGAAGAAAACTACAGCTATCAAAAAGCCAGAGGGATGCACAAAGGTTAAATCAGCTAACTAGAAAACTACAAATAAAGACTGAGAAGCATACAGGTATTTTAATAGATTTTTGTAAAAGTGAGCAAGGATATGCTGATCAACAAAAAAAAGTATTGACAGGTGAAAGAAGCAGTAACTAACTAGCTAACAATAAATAAATAAAAGTGAAGAAAAGACAAAGTGGATAGCAAGGAATAAAAATTAGAAGATAGAAGGTGCACAAAGGTGGTAAGGAAGGACAAAGATGAAATGTTGAAACTTACAAGAATAAGGTATAAAGATGTTTTATTTTGAAGTATATCAGAAGCAAAATAATCCCAAAGCAATATTGTTCTACTTGTGCAGAAATAATAGAATAGTTAATAACAGTGTACAGTAAATGGTTATTTCACTGAATGTTCCTTTTTGGAAAAAAAATTCAGAGCACAGAAAGATGATAAATCATCCTTTTATTTATAGCTATTTTAAATAGCAAGCTTAAATCAGAAAGTTTGGAAGCACCAAAGGCTTTTACAAGAGCTGGAAAGGGAACATGTCAGACTGTACTGTTGATTTTAGCTAGTCTTTGAACACTGGAGAAGTTCCAGAAGACTGAAAGAAAACCCATGCAGTGTCAATATTTTGCAAGGGTAAGCACCATTGTCCTAATAATTTCATCAATTTCCCAAGCTTTTATCTAGTGTAAAAGAATTTATACAAGATTTAAACTAACTATGAATACATTAATTAACTAGTATTATATTTATTGGTGGATAACATAAGCTGCTGGAAAAGAGCTTGCCAAAGTACTGCAAATTATTTTTCTGGCCACCACTTTGTTTGAAAGTAGTATAATTAGGATTCTACAAGACACGTAATGTGATACTGAACATTAAATAAAATTATTTAAAAGATTAAAAGTTTACATGACAATATATAGGTTTAAAATTGAATAATTATGAGGTCTCAAAAGCTAAGCATATATAAGAAATCAGACACATACTTAGAAGCAGAGAAATTATGTATGTGCTTATAGCACAGATGAAACATGAGCCTCTAATTGGGCCTTATAAAATTTGGTTCTTGGCCTTAGTATGACTTAAAGCTTTTATCAAAGACCTGGAAGAAAACACAAGAACCTTGAATGCTGTACTTAGAGAAACTTTGGAAAAAGAAGAAGTGATGATGAGGGCTGGCCTGGATAGAGTACTAAACCAGTAGACCAGGTGGTAAATGATTCAATAAAGAGCCCATAACTGTCTTTGTATCTGCCCTTGGGCCACTAATTCTGAAACAGAGAAGCAACAGCTCTAAGAGCGGACTGGACATCATACCATGCTGAACACATTACATGGCTGTAAAGCTGGCAAGACTCAGGCTTAATGTATAAAGAAGGGGTAACTGAGTTGGCACTCAAGGATACACATTTTCTTGTGCATTTGGCACTGACACTGCTACTGCCTAGTGTGTGCAGTTTGGGTACTCCAAGCTCATAAAATGGAAGAAAACACGCCTTTTACAGAATGATAGAAGCAGTTTACCTTCATCCATCAAAAGGGATTAACTGTTCAGGCTACATGGCTAGAGTGAAAGACATTAGACAACTAGAGTGCTTTTCATACTAGCAGTAAAATCTGTGACACAACCAAATGCCTAGAAATTGAAGCTAGAGGAGCTCAGATAGAAAACAAGAAGTTTTTTTAAAGCAATGGGTAATGAAAATCACTTGCCCTAAATTTAAGTGGATTTTCTGTCACTGGAAGCTTTCTAAACAAGACTGATTGTCTTTACGAAAATTATTGTTGAGTTGACAGCAACTGCTGGATTTGAAGGACTCAGGGAGACCCACAGACTTACTTACCTAAGCAAGAGGCCAGGCTGGCGAACAACAATCATGTCTGCTCACCTTATATTGTATTAGCCTCACTTAAACATGAAGTTAGCAAAAGTCTTTTAAAGGACAGTAGAGAGGATTTAATCACAGAAGTGAGGACTGCTGGGAGACACAGTAATTTATTTTCTTTATTATTATTTATCAGGGAGAACAAGAAACACGCCAAGAAGAGAGATAAGCTTTCAGTCAGGAGAAGCAAGTTAAGAACAGAAAAATTACTGGAATGGAGAAGTACCTCAGAACAAGTTTAAAACAAAAATTAGATCTTCTGAAAATAGGGATGAACTCAAGAAGGAATGGCCAGAATCCCAGAATCCTGAAGACAAGGCAGACAGTATTAAAAAAACAGAGCTGCAAGAATTTTTAACTCCTCACCATTGCCAAGAGAGGTATCTTCTAAGAACCAGAATGAAAGTGAAGTTAGATGTGTGTTTACAGAAACATCTAGGGAAAAAAAAACCCCTAAATTTCTGATCAGGAAGAACATATGATCTGTAAGTTATACACTAGAATAAATAAACAGGGAAGAGGACAATATTACAAACCTGATTAAACCTAGTAAAAGGGTTCAAAAGTTTAAAAGCAGTAATACCGAATATTGGAAAATACATTGAATTCACTTAATTTGAAAAAGCAGATATAGCAAACAGATACTAGTGGTGTCAGAATTGTAACAATTTGTTAGCTTCCAGAGAAGATGAGAAGGTAATGGAAAATGGATGCTGGCTGTTTTGTAATGAGATGAGGAATAATACAGGAAAGGTAAGTTCTGAGCTCAATCTTGGTTACAATACATCAGCTAGGCAGCAATCCGAGTGATAATGGACTATCTTTGAATGTAAGAGAGGAATGATGCTGGATCAAAATAAATCTGAAAAAAATATAGAGGTACATAGGAAAACTGATAATACCATGTATGTAAAATATGAAAAACATTGATAAATGGGTTAAAAACAAGAGGAGACTATATTCTCAGGCCTACTGATGGGCTACAAGATATCTGTAATGAAAGAAATCTGTTTCGGTGGCAGTGGCAATAGGATCTTTGAAAGCATCACTCAGAACTAGCAGCAACGAGGTGAGTGGAAAAACCTGCTACAAATATGGTGTACCTGCATTGCGTTAGGCTGCAACATGCAGAGGTACCCATGCTTGTTTCAAAGAGCAGTATGCTGGTCCCAACTGAGTAACACACTGGGGCTTAATGAACTTGCCCACATATGATCTTTTCCTGAAGCAATTCATTAATTAGTATAAATGAGTTGTCTTCCTCTCCCTTTCCCCAAAGTCATATGCAACACAAACTCATATAAATTAAAAAAAAAAAAAAATTAAATCATACAATTTTCCTGTCGTAGGATTCTCCACTGCTGTATGTTGTAGCTAGTGTGGATGCACATTCTTCCAGATACCATGGCTTCTTCCCACTTTCAGCTGTACTGCTTATAGAGATAGTATAGATGCTGTTGGTGTAGCCATCACAGGAACAGTGGTCACGACTTCTTCCACCATTTCCAGATGCCCAAACGAAGACTGAACCTAAGCCTCTTCGCCCCTGTATGGAAACAGCACAAAAGATTTGATTAATAATTCTTTTCCTCTTCATCTGCTTAACAAACAGGTCTTTTCCCCAAAAATGACATCTGATGAGAGAAAGAGAACAAAAGAAACTAGCTCACTATGAAGAACCTGAAATGAAAACAGCATTTAGAAGAGTTAAGACCCAGACATCAGAAAAATTCAGAAAATGAGTGGTATGAACACAGCTTTAGAAACAGCTTTAAGACAGTGTCTGTTTGTTGCTCTGCATCTATGCTATCCAGCCATACCAAGAAAGAGATGTTGAAGACTCAGAAGTATTAAAGTATCATACTGGGTGGGAAAAGGAAAAGAAATATCATACTTGATATTAAATCTCTTTGTAATGCATTACACCTTTTATTTATTAAGGTGCTCTCAGCTGTCTCTCCTTGGGTTGCCTTGTGGCACTAAGTGTAGTCTGGGTAACATTATACACTGTGAACCGGAACATTATTGTTTCACAGACACTGACAATCACAGAATCAGAGGATACCTGGTGGAAAGGGATCCAGATCATTTAGTCCAACCCATCTTGTCCATTATGAATGCTATATGCACAACATAATATATAAACAAAAATGGACAAAAAGAATAGATTCTTATAAATCTATCCTAATGAAGCACTAAAGCATTAGTTCAACATGACATTTTAAACATATTCTAGCTGGGAAAGTTACTTCAGCATATTAATAATTTCAAATGAGGACTTAAAATAGGTAATCTCACCTTGACTTTTTCTTAATGCACCGAAGTTTATATATAGTGTCCAAATGAATCAAAACATTTTTGGTGGTTCTAGTACTCTGAAACAGGCATTGATATGAAAACTGAAAATGATCAGTTACCTGTATTACTGATATACAGGAATTAAGAGTTACTGACATACAGGTAATTGGACTTTTCCTTATTTATATTTACATATTTCATGCCGGTGAATGAAATTAAGATTCATGCAACTATAGGATCTGCATTAATTAGCAGCACTCTTTATCTGGAAGCATATTACAGGAAGCACTGTTCAGACAAAAAGGTTCACCAAAGAGCTAAATTTAACTTAGATTAAACCAAATTGTGCCACTGTTTCTGACATGACATCCTCTCCAAGCATGGGACGTCCCTCTCAGTTGTAATTATGTTAACAAAGAGTCTCATTTATACCTCATTTGCTTGCAACTCATCATGTATGTATGATAAATTAACGTTACAATACATAATACACCACTTTCTGCCCATGAATTAATTGCTTGGGTATGGGGGGGGTTTGTGTGTTTGTGGTTTTTTTTTCTAAACAGACTGCAACTGTGTACCACATAAAATATAAAGACAGCTGCTGGACATCTACCAGGTCAACCTAAACAGTTAGCAATACAAAGATTCATTTAATCCAGATGCTCAGAGGGGTTTCACTAGGGCTTTTTGAGCTGAGCATAACTGCACGTACACCAATATAAGACAAAAAACCCTTCACAGTTCAGAACCCAGGCTTGCATTTTCAAACACCGATGAATTTCATTTTGTGAACTTTATAAAAGCATACTACCTGGAGAGACTCTTCTCTTCAGCACAGTAAGTTAAATATCAGATTCTCCCAGCTAGTGTTCATATAAGGTTATGTCCTCAAAATGCAACTTTTCATTAAAAAAACATTTCAAGCAGAGAAAAAAAATCCCAGGGTGCCAAGTTAAATGTATTATGATATCCACATTCTCCAGAGAAAATCAGTCTGACCAGCTGGGAAGTATAAATATTTGAACTTCTTTTACTTCCTTTAGTTGATCTTAGCTACTACACGAACAAAAAGATGCAAAATAGTAACATTTCTTTTTGTTTTAAAGACAACCTATATGAAGCGTTAAAAGTCTCCTTCCCCACTTTACGAACTCTCACCAAATCAAACCCCCCTTTCTGTCTGGGGTTCTTGTCCTGCCTGCTTTTCTTAGCCAGCAGGGTCTGATTCGGAGCTTCCCAAAGCCAGTGGTTTTGGATGGGTTTTGCAATTTCATGGAGCTGGAACTGGTCTATGAACCAATTTTCTTTCATTCTATCATCCGGTTATGTCCCTTTGAAGAACTTTACTTCTTACCCATCATTCCGAAAACATATGATGAGAGAGATTAATGGAAGGGTAAATGGAAAGACTATTTCATGCCTATTCACTGATTTATTATCTCAGCACGTAAGGGAGACAGAAATTAGAGCCCTCTCCTATGTTGTGGGGAATGGGATGGAGGATCACTCAAAAGATATGCTGATTCACTACTTTCTGATGTGCTCCTGTTTGACTTTTACCGGTTTTGGTTTGGCTTCATCCTATCATCTCTTTCAGTTAGATCATGTTTCCCAGCAGGGTTCTACTATTTGCTTTCATCAGCTGTCTCCTCAATGGTCATTTTTGGCTTGTCTATCAATTCTGACATCTGTTTGAGAGTCATGTACAGATTCCTGTCCTACATTGTCTCTTCTCTTTCCTATACATACACTGATACCCCAACTGTGTTAGGCAGGCAGAATACACAGAAAAAAGTGTATCATAGAGACACACTTCAACATCCAGAACATGTCAAAATATTCCACTGAAACCTCTTTTTGATGAATTTTCACAGGTACCTGCTATCTGGAGAATTTTACATTTTTCTTCCTCATATGTGTTTCTCAAAAGCGTATTATATTACTACATTTGTCCAAACTGATACCCCATGGGAAATTTGGAATAATTTACCAATCCAGCCACAGGAGAAGAAACAAGAATTCAGAATAATCAAACCAGAGATCCAAGGAGGAGGAAAATGGAATCTAACTATTAATATTTTATCTAAAAGTCCATCTTCCAGTTTTTAAAAACAGTTTTGTAAAAAAAAAACAACAAAAAACTCTCAAAATCATATGCATACAGGAAAATATCCCATCAGTAACAGTCCATCTGTCTTTTTCTGTTGTCATCATCAGCTGGGTTTGTCTATACACAGTAGAATAAGATGATTTGTTCCACTCATGCAATGAAAACGCTTTCGCAGCAGGGTAGGACTGTAGTTTTTGTAAATTTTGCAGGGGCAACCCTTGAATTATTAGCTTCTCTGCAGATATACTGTGTCTATATTCCTTTATATGCATACTTATGCTGCTGAAATAATAATGAAAAATGAGCTGCAAAAACAGATATGCGAATCCACTTTTGGGCACAAAATGTAGTCATGATGAAAACATGCCAATCAATGTTACAAATTCTGCAACATAGTATTTAAATATAATAAACACCGATTCATATTTTAATGATAATAACAGGGCTTTAAAAATAACAGCCGTTTGCACCCAACTATTCCCTTCCATGCTGTTTTTTCTAAACACTGGTAACAAATATTTCTTCAAAACTAATGTCTCTTGAAAATATGTGAAGTATCAACATCTCTGTTACTGCAATAAAAACATAAGTACCAGGTGTACTGACTAATGGAAAACAGTATTTTCTAATATACAGAGAAAGAATCTCCTTTCCCCTAACACACTGCAACACTGCACATTTAACAACTCAGCATTTCACAGAAAACAACTGCATTACCTTCAGTCTGGAAAACATGCTGAAGATCTTGCTCCTAGAAGCTTTTTGGCAAAGCAAATGGCAGCCTTAAAAAAAATAAATGGAATAAGCAAACCTCCAAACTAATTTCAACCTGACTAAAACAATGTGTCAAGTAAGTAAGTCCTGGTTTACATTTACTGCCTATTGTTAAACTACCATTTGATTTCCTCTTTCTCCCTGTTTCCAAACACTCTGTTTTAATTCAATAGACCCTGTCATGCTCAGGAAATTATAAACTTACAAGCAACTATACCAAACAAGTAATTAGAGCAACAGCATCAGCTGTCCTACTGTATGTGAATGCCATTCCCAATCGGTCTCCTTTAAATACATACGGTTAAATAACATTTGGACTGTGTTACAAAGTTAAGATAAACACACATGCAAGCCACTCTGTAGCTTTTACTGTTTGTCTAAATCTATCATCTGTCATCTGCCAGATGCCCAAGGGTGTCAAGATGAAAAGTCAATCCTTGAGCTGTTGAAGAAGCCATGTGTAATTTATTAATCAAATGCAAAGGTGTATTTACAAACCATATGGGTACAACTTGAGTAAAATTTAAAAGAATTAGTGAACTACAGCAGAGGCACAGACCAGGGTGGAATGGTGTGCCACAAAGTACGTTCAGCGCTTGTCCTATGATGTTAAAAATGCATTACCTCTCCCTCTAGGTTCAGTGCTGTTTCTGATCTTCCATTTGCAATGATAGCTATGGACTCGTTCTTACAAACTCTGCAAGGTGTCCGTAACTGCACTTGTGGTTGTCAGCGCACATTTCAGACCATTATGAAATGTTCTCCATTTGTTTTGTCTACTTTCTTAAATTGCATAAATCAATTGCAAAAATAATCAAGTGCTCCATTATGGAAAAGATAAAGTCTTTCACTGACAGCTAAGACCTGCTATCAACCTAGTCACAGTCCAATTTCCTAGCACATTTTCTGGGCAAAGCCAGTGTGCTCAACAGACAGCTGATTTTGAACGAAATGGTCTCAGGTCATTGACAAAAAGGCCTCAAGGCAGAAACTGCACCTGTAAAAGCACAGCACAAGAATGTGGGGGCATTCCCATTTATTTTTTGCTACTTCCTCCTTTTCCTTGGTCAGCAAGTTGCAACTAGGGTAAGTGATATGAAAGCTCTTTTTCTTTTTTCCTCAGTTCAATAGCACAGAAAGGTTAGTCTGCCAAGAACCTGAGCCAGCATGAACATGTTCGTAATGACATCTGCAGAATTTCCTAACATTACGAAAAGAACATCCCCCGCTCCAAGTGTGTGTGCTTGTGTATATGTGTGTGCATACAAATAAGCCACATCTTTATGAGTGAATGCTCAAGCAGTACATCCAGGAACCATTATAAGGTAGAGGTCTTCACGCATTCATCTAAGGACAACCAGCGGCTCCACATACTTTCAACTTGCTTCCAGCACACTTACATCTGATAAAAACAGTTTCCATTTATGAGTTGTATTTTGAGACAGTGAAGTAAGATTTATTCACATTATTTTACAAAGTCTAGGGTGAACATTCATCCACTGTTTACAAGTCAAGATGCCGTAATTCAGCCTGTGAGTCCTAATGATTTCATGCCCAGGAATCAAGTGCACCACTAACCCTCTCTGCCTATGGGGCAAGTTGTTGTCTCTACAGAAGTGGGCAAATTTACTAAGGCAGAGGGAAAAAATGTAAAGCAGCAGGAAAGGCAAAACCACACACCCATGAGCAGAAAGCAAATAATGAAAATTTAAAATGGAGAGAGAAGGAGGGACACTATCCACACCAAGAACCTAAATGTTTAATTTCCTCTATTCTCCCCTATACTGTTCTAAAATTACTTCATGCTTCCAAGAAGAAAAAATACTGTCAGGAAGTGAAACTCATCCTGATGTGGAAGCTGAAAAAAGACCTTAAAAGCTAATTTCTGAAGAGGAAATAACTGAATGTGTGGAACAGAGTACTCTGGAGACCTAAAAAAACCCTACTATGCAGGCATGATTTTGAGTGTGCAGCACTCCACAACCACTGTAGGGCCAGGCACCAAGGATCACAGCACCCTAACAGACGCACATGTGAGAGGCGGCATCCTTTTGCTGCCAGTTTCATTGATCTCAGAGCTTCCCGGGAGATGGATGCTACTGCCCTGTATCGAGTTGCAGTGCTGCCAGTCTGCTGACTGGCAGCATTCTGCTTTTGAGAAGCAGCGTCTCCCAGCTCCTGCTGAGTTTTACCAGTTCACTTAACCTCTAATCTAGGAATGTAAAATAGTCAGGCACGCAACCCTTTGAAGACTCTTCTGTAGACTGCACAACACTCTCACTTGAAAGCAGGCATCTCCAAAACAGATAACATTAGAGTCCAACCCAGCAATTCTGAAGTGCTATCAGAAGACAGCCAAACAGATTATTTATTACTAAAACAGCCTCCTTGGGTATTAAAAGCAAAAACTCATGAACAAAAGGAGAAATTTCTGAGGCTATTAATTCTATTGAGGTATCCATACTCTTAGAAAAAATCACATTTGAGCATCATTAAAAATGTGCATCAATTATATATATATGAAGCAATTAGTAATAAAGCTAACAGCTGTACATAAATGAAGATGCATGTTTGAGGGAATGTCTAAAAATTGAGTCCTGTGTGTTTATAATAGTAGTCATGGTTTTACTCTCAGGAAAACTATGAAGTCAAGAAATTACTTCCTACTGCTGGAACAGGCATACACACAATACATATTCAACACAAAAATCTGTCACTGCTTACAGAAGCAACAATTATATTGTTGAAAAGGCCAGTTGTTACTAATAAAGTTAAGCTCTTTGGCTACTTAGAACCAGCTTCTTAGAAAGACAAAATAATTAAACATGACAAAAAGAAGGAAAATGTATTCTACTAGCTCAGAGGACATGATACCTTTAAACTACCAAAGCACGAAAACATTTCAATGTGTGCATAAAAAAACCCCTTTTTTGAATAACCACAAGCATCCATGCATTAACACAATAATTATCAGGATACATCAATGGAACAATTCAACATGCATCCTTGCATGTGGCATATTTTTTATTTTACTCTTCACTAGAACAACAGCTTAAACAGCTCCAAGATATTCCCTGCGGAGCTATAATTACTGCTTAAAGTGCAACCAAAAGAAGTGTTGGCTGAAACCTGAAATCTGAACATGTGCAATACAAGAATTAATTTCCCATTTTTCCTAAACAAAAAAGAACCAGCTACAGGGCTGTACGAACTGCAGTTCTGGTTAAGGCTGTCTTTCCATTTTATCATTACCATTGTTGCTGTTTATGATATTGTAACTGGGATAAACCAAGCTGAACATTATAAACACCTGTTACAAAAAAAAAAAAAAAAGCAGGGTTTTTCAAAATTCCTGTTGCACGAAGAGCTTTTAGTTAATGACAGGTGAAACTGAAACAACGTTTTAAGGGTGTGTAAAATCACTCTGCCAAGGTTTTGTGCCTCAAACTTATGTTAAATTCTACGCAAAAAAAACTCTTGACACCAAACTTCCAGCTGTTTGCTTTTCAGAAATCTATTTTTTCACAACACACAGAAATACATAGATTCTGCTATTGCTCAAGTATATGAGCAAAATGGATATGTGATTTGCCCAAAGTAAACAGCTTCATCTTTTAAAAATACACTCTCTTAAAAGTACGTATTTAAGTGTATGGAAAGAGGCCCATGTGCCAATGCTGCTTTACAGTATTGGCTTTCCAAATTAAGATTCACCCTACAATAAAAATGGTATGGGTTTTTATATTCAAATGTATCACCTGTTTCAGCCTGGGCACCCAAAACTGGAGGCCATTTTTGACAAGAAGTCCAAAAGCAGTAATGCTATTCTGGCTTGTTACAACAGTTTCCATATATGTGTGAGATTGGATGAGGTAACTAAAGAGTTTTGGTTTCCAGTACACTTTGTGACATTGTAAGGAAACTGGACATTTTGAGGTATATTTTTCTGTAACTCTCATTCCAAATTTTCCTGCCTTTTAGGATTTGTATGTTCCATTGAATGTAATGTAATAACATTTCTGGTATATTTTTTTTTCTGCCTTTGTTTTTTTTTTTTTTTTTGTACTACGCAGTGACTCTCTGTAGAAAAGCTCAAGTTTTCACAGAAAGCAGAGGAGAGAAATTTTAAGGTTAGCTTTGTATCTATATTTCTGAAAGAAAATAAAGGGCATAGTACTGAAGTTCATCCAGGAATCACTGAGCCTAAAGTCTATTTCATTTACTGGAAAGCAATACCCCTAATTCTATTTTGAATACTGAAAGTTGCTAACTATGTGCAAATAGTAGAGCAAAGAATTATTATGAGCTTAATGACGTGTCAAGGTTGTCACTTAACCTTATTTTTACCGGTCAATCTCAGTCTGGAGAAAAAGAAATCCTATCAAGTATAAACCACATCTACAGAGTCATTAAGGCATCCTGAGATATGAGTATCAGCCAAATGCAAGATAGTAAGACCTAGAAATGCAGCTCCTTGATTAGTAAAGAGGATGAATATGAACATATACAGGGAATAGAGAAATAGTACTACTCATACACAGAGAAGTCTACAACTTCTGTGCTCAATTCTCCCATCAAGACCTGAAAAAATTATGCAGGAAACACAAAGTGTTTCAGAAAGAACTACAGGAATGAACTGTGGTTTGGAAATTCTGACTAACAAAAGGAAACTGAATATACAAACCATTAGTGTTAAGTCTGTAGAACAGATTTTGAAGGACAGAGTAAGGGGCACCAGCATTAATGGAAACATACACTTTAGCATTCTAGCTGAATCTGCTAAGTTTTTCTCTGATAACTTATTTCACGCATAGAAATGTACCAGAAACCATCTGTCTGTTTCCTGCAAAACACGTGCTCAACCCTCCAAGAAATCAGTAATGAAAATAAAAATCCCCAAAGGTTACTGTAACAGTAATTTGCCTGTGGAAATGGTTGCACCAGGGATGATGTGGACTGTGATGAAGAAACATGGGGGGGTTAAGGAAGTCCTAAGTGTTTTAAGGATCAGCTGGGGAAAAAAAGTTATCAGGAGATTTTGACATAAAAAGAAAAACTTGTTAGTGAATCTAGTAATTATGATCACCTGAATTAAAGAACAGAATTCAGGCTCGAGGATGTGGAGAAGCACCACTGATGAGCAAGGAGATTGACAGCCTTGTTTTTGAGCGTCTAGAGTGTGGCTTGTTTATCTTATCAAAATGAAGTCTGAGAGGGGACTGTGTTCTATAAATATGTCAGAAATAAAAATGGAAGGAGAAAAGGTATTTAAGCGGAAGCACAATTTTGGTCCAGGAACAAATGGTCAGAAAAAGCGCACAAGTAAACCTGGCTGTAACTTAGAAGAAAGTCTCTAACCAACAGATTAGTGATGGCTGTGAAACTGTCTCCCAACAGAAACAAAGAGGAAAAATTTTCTCATTCATTCTAGAATAGAAATTGATGAATGTATTTATAGGTCATGATGCCTGTGATAGTAGAGAACTGTACTGGATGATCTACATGGTCATTTCCTGTCTTATGTCCCTATGTTCCAATTTAATTTATCTCAGAAATCACTTGGCCAGAATCTGTAACTACTTACATGTGGAGATTTCTAACACTGTAAGATGCACTGAAGTATAGCAGAAAAGACATTTTACAAAGGAAAGGAAACTTGGAAATTTATATAAGCAACAAGCTAAGTGTTTTTAATAGTGAAGGTTAGTGACCTGCACAGACATTGACATAACAGGTTTCATCTTTTGGCTCTTTCCAAAAGATGTACAGAAATCAGAAAAGAATAGATGGATCAAGAAAACAGGGATATTGATGCCCTGATAATTTGATGAAATTTTGCTGATCTGGCTTACTATGAAGGCCATGACTTGACAATTGCCTTTTGTGGTGTTAAAACTACGAACACTGTTTAAAACCAATGGTGCTCATGTTAAAATGACATTATGACTTTTCCATTCCGGCACATAGTTAGCACTCACCTCTAGCACAGAGCCACCAAAGTTTAACTCAGTATGCTGAAGTAACTATAAAATCACATGTTCAGATATTACATCATAGATGCAATAGGGATACACTGTAGATATGCAAATCAAATAACAGATAAACGTCAGAACCTAACATTAGGTTACATCAGCATACTGGAAGTTGTGTCTTCTGAGACCTTCCCCAAGCATAGCACTAATTCTTCTGATTGATCTTCAACAAGTAGCTTTTGGCCAACTAATTTTAAATGTGCAGGAGGTCTTGTGCACGCCAAAGGTATCTACATATGATCTGTATAAATGACAGCCACATTAGAAGTTATTTTGACATGTGATTGCAAGTCTTTTTGTGGTAACTTCTGCCTTTGATTTTTGTACTGCGGTACAACTCCCTGGCAAAACAGAAGAGACTAACTCCTCTTTTTGGAGGCAACACACCCTACACGCAATGATGCAGAGAGTTGATGACAGGACAAGTAAATTTAATAGAAACATATCTGGTATACCATAGCAAATCTTTGCAAATTATGAACTCTCTTCCACTTTTGGAGTAGAAGCAGTAATAATAATGACAATGATGATGATGTGAAATACTTTTCTTTCTTTTCTCCTTTCCCTTTTCTTCTCTATTTCTTCCTTTCCTTTTTCTTCCTATCCCTTTTCTTCCCTTGCCTTTCTCTCTCCTGTATGTGCATAAGAGACTTCTGTGGTAGGAGTGCCTTCTGCTCCCAGCAAACACGTTGAATACACAACCTGCAGCTGGTGAAGTGAGGGAGACGAGAAGGGGTAGTGATGATCTGAGGCACCACGCTGAGTTCTCACAAAAGGTTCAGCCACACAGCATCTGATTATTAATGTCCATCAAATATTTTGGCTTGTGTCCAGCTTGCTAAGCAGAATGGTGTCATGGCAGTAAGATAAAGGTCTCTGTGCCAAAAGGTTCCCTGCCTCTCCAGCCTCTTAGGCTATACTGAGGATGACCTGCCCTGCAACTGATTAGGACTACCTTATGGGTACTGCAAAACAAACAACATAGACCATGCAGTTGGTGAGACGTTTGGAGAGGTGAGATAACCAGCTCTTTGAAAACCTGCAATGTAAAATATCAACAGGGGTCACATATCCAGAAACTTGACTATTAGGTCTTTGACAATCAGCAGTGAGAGAACAAGTCATGGTATCTGAAATTCATTACTCTCCAAATGAAGTTGAGACTCATCCCAGAATAACAGGCTTATTTATATGAAGAGAAATGAACTAGACTGAATGCTGTATCACAGAGCCATGAATCAGGAAGCCTAAGTCTTTAAGCACAAGTGCTTATAGCATTGTGCTTATAAACTGTGAAATACAGACACTCATCTGAAAATCTAATGGTACTTTGGTTTTATCTTTCTGAATCAAAGAAAGGCTTTTGTGTTCTCCCTTTTGTCCCAGACTCAACACAGCCTTATTACAGGATTTGGCCACAACCATGTTTTGCAATGCTGTCTGTTTGTTCTTGAACAAAGCGTGAAATGTGACATTGCATACCTAATCTTCTCTTGAATATGTTACTTTTGGATATGCTGCCCTTCATCTTTTTTTTTTCAGGCAAGTTCTGTGTGATTGTAATGGAATTTTACACCCTTATTACTACACTATTTCCAAGAAAAGTACCTTGTCAAACGGAAGCATGATATAAAGGGAGCTTTTATATTTGCATAGAAATTGTTTGATAGCAAAGTCTACAAGGTTTCTCCTTGAATTCAAGTTGCAAGTTTAATAGAATTAAACAAAATACCCTAAAGATGACAGAAAATCATGGTACTTGAGAAAGGTTTAAAAATTAGTTTCCTCTTCTTTACCTTGATCCTGGGCAGAACTTTTAAAGCATATTTAACTTGCGGGTTAGGTTGTCTTTTCATAAACTCAGTTATTACTCAGTATCCTTTCTTTACATAGATTTGTTTATTTCAATTCATGGCATGTGCTGTCTCTGTGGGACCTTACAGAAAAACTGTACAGTTGTTTATCTTTGTTATTTTCTGCAGGATTTGGAATGAGTAATCATATTAGCTCAGCAGACTTAAAAATAATAACAGTTCACCCTGCAAGAGCTGTTAATTGGAATAATATATACTAAAGATAAACCAGGCATTATTTTCATGGATTCCAGTCT
Organism: Pezoporus wallicus; assembly: GCF_028554395.1. NCBI lineage: Eukaryota > Metazoa > Chordata > Aves > Psittaciformes > Psittacidae > Pezoporus > Pezoporus wallicus. Next base: position 334,899 of record NW_026642858.1, on the reverse strand, counting down.
CTCAGCAAACTGAACAAGATACTGTGGCTCTTGCATCCATTTCATTTTTACTTCATGAGTATAATAAAAAGGAATAATTCAGTTAAATTATATTCTAATCAAAGTACCACCTTTGATTCTCCTAATTAAATAAGCTGAGCACAATTTCTTTCTCCGATTCTTTTTAAAAATCTTTACCTTTTACTTTGCTCTCCTATTTTAAAAAAATAATATCCAGCTGCGTGTACATATGCACAAAATAGAATATAAATCTTGAACCTTTGTGTAGATCTCAATGAGATGCCAATTTTTTTTGTACTATTGTTACTTCAGTTTACATCACATGTTATAGTAGATGTAATACTGTAGTTGTTCAGTTAGATATTTCTATAAAAGGAAGGTCAAGATCTGTTAACAATGTAATAAGCATTTTTGTCTGCCTATTATTATTTGCACAACTACTGTGACTGCTTGGAGAAATCTATGTTTGGCTAAGTATCTAGTCATTATCTTGCACAATGACCTGATTTTAAGGTATATTTTGGCACAGAGATAATTCATATTTTCTTCTACAGCCTCATCTTTTAAAATGACACATCTTATGACAGTGTAAGGAAATATAGAAAAAGTACCTTTCCCTGAAAGAAGAACAGGTTCATCTTAAAGTAATTTTTTGGTCTGGAAACTAAGTCTATTAAGGAAGGTGATAATTGAGACATTCATTTACAATCCTTCAATCCATATTACATTTTGAAGAATAAAAATTAGAGATTAAACTTAAACATTCTGTATTTCTTATCAGTATGATTTTATGTAGGTTTTAAGGAAAACTTTTATTTTCTTAGTACACGTGAGAAAGCTTTGTTAGTCAGAGCCCGATAAAATTTCCAATTATATGGAAATATTTAGATCTATTCAACTCTGCATGTGTAACTTTGGCAGAACAAATAGTAAAATGGAATAGAAGTTAACTGCAAAAAAAAAAAAAAATATTTACTTCCATCAAATATGACTTCTAGTATTTTTCAAAAAAAATATACCAAACTTTTTCTGCATTGTTATCAGAAAAAAGACCACCTCAGAATTTCAAAATTAAATACGATGTTTCCTCTATATACTGGTACTTACTAAAGCCATAGAACAAGGTTCTGGTAAAATGGAATTCATCTGGGTTCTGTAGGGTATCCTCTCATATTACAGCTATAATAACAACAAGGGAACAATAATGCTTGTAGGCAAGATCCATACTCTTGGCAAATTATTCCACATTCTTGGTTGATTCTGGATTTATTCCCAGTTTGAGATTACAATGAGGAAATGGCTGAGTTCTTCTGGTACAGAAATTTGGGCTGAACTTTCCATGAGTGTCTTACCTACATGAAATATTACATTTAAACTAACACATACAGACGTTTAAACATAAAACTTTTTTTTTTCTTGAAAATCCTCTGCATTCTGCAGTTACATTAGGGTCCCCTTCATCACTTTATTATTTTTCTCCTCTGTGGTCACTGTTAAACAGTAGTAAACACCAGCTGGGTGATAGGAGATGCTGATATTCCACCTGAAAGAAGGAGTGATGATGTATGGGAAGCAGTAAAGGAGATGCATTTGGCCTTCTACTTCTATATTGTTCTAAGAGAACTTCAATAACTATTATAATAATCATTACTAAATACAGCAGTGTTCCCTGGGGCAGAATCAATCAATGTTCTTATAAATGTATTTAAGTGCTAAGACATTGGAATTTCTAACCTGGTAAAGTTCAGTACATGCTTGAGTATTTTGTTACAGAAGGCTTCACCTACTACATAATGTACAAGAAGCAAAAGCATACACCTGCAGCTCCACGCCAACTGGTTACCATATGACCAAGTAAAAAGAAGGCAGTGGTCCACGGCTGTGTGGTTAGTAAAGTATTCATAGAACTGAGTTTGAGAGACATTCTTTAACACCATGTAGCATTGAATGCACACAGTCCCTGTTGTTATTTTAGCGTTTCAGTAATTGTTCCTCATGATTTCATACTGCTAGGTAGTTGAGCATGTATTATTATTCACATTTCAGGACAGAAGGCCAGGGTGAGAGTAAGAAATTCATGTGACTTACCAAGAGAACCAAAATAAGCCAGGGATGTAGCTGTGAATAGATGTGAACTCCCACCTCCTAGGCTTCTGCTGCTAGGCAATGTTTATGGTGATACTGGGTATCAATTTTATGATGCATTTATTTACAACTTACAATTAAGTATACTGTAATCATGTGAAAGGCTATACTGTGCATACAGACTGTCAGCCTGACCAGGTGGTCTTGTAACTCTGCTATCACTCTGTACCTATTGTTCCTGTTTGCTTCTGATGATACACGTTACATTAACATAGTCTCTCAGTGTCAGACACTGTCTTTTACACACAGCACAGATCTTCCAGGCTGAATGTTGCCAAAATCAGTCTTGGCATGCCTAGTTAAAACACTGATTTCAACAATATCTGCATTTTCCCTTGCTGAACAGTGTTACCATGTTCCAGAAACGATGCTCTGGGTCCACTTTGGTCCAACAGTTTCAGTTTCTTTAAACATTTTTTGTAATAAATCTCATCTTTTCTGACCCAAGAGCCACCCACCACTGAACCAGCAAGTCTTTTGCCACATTCAAAATAATGCTCAGACCTTCAAATGCAAAGCTTTAAAATCCTTTCCACCAGTTCTACACAGCGAAAAAACGTGTGATCACTGGAAGATGAGGAATTCCCTGAGCTATTTAGCAGGCAGGAGGGTAAAAGGAAGAACTAAAAACTGGCCTCTGACATCAAAAGCTCCTCTAACTACTCATTTCCATCCATGGTCTTATTTGTTTGACAGTAACTTATTAAAGAAAAATAAAAAGGTCTTAGATTTTGTCATATAGGGGCATTTGGGATTTTGTGTGTTGTATTACTGAAGATCTCTGGGCTATACCACAGAGAAAATGTGATAGCCCAAACTTGTAGAGAAATGTATATATAAGTTATAAATAGATTGTAAGTTCTGAGAAAGAACAGACATAAATGCTGAAAAAAACACGGGTGTAGACTGTTTAGCCCCAACTCCCTATTAAAATTATCAAACTTCCATTAAGAAGTCAAGCAAAACAAAGCAATGATAGAAAGGAAGAAAGAGTCGAAAACAGTTAAGGCTTTTGCTTTTAAATTTCACTGCAATTCAGATTTGATGACTTGGCACTGCTGTGCAAAATAGCAGTTTTCAGTCTTATTTCTTCTTGGAGAGTTACATCATCACCTCAGAGCAGTTTTAAAGGACACTGAGGATGCTGTATCCCAGCTGAAAATGAACAGAGCTGATACTTCAGGAAGGACTGACCATCAGGTCACTATAAAAGAAAAGTGCATTTTTAGTTTTACACAAAGAAAGCTTTTCTTTCCTTCAGAATGTTCTCCTCTTCCCCTTGCTTTGTACTAGCACATACCAGGCACATGTCCCCTTACGCTTGCACACAAAAGCAGATCCAGGAAATACACTTTGATGCCAACCTACCATTCTGATGCCATTCTCAAAGGCCTGACGTGCTAGAGATGCAGGTCCATCCACAGTCTTACCGTCGTCATCAGGCCCCCAGCTGGCACTGTAGATGTGGATATGCTGGGGATTAAGGCTCAGAGACTTTGCTTCTACCATGTCTGTCACATCTCCATCCAGCATCCGTACACCTTCAGAATGAAAGACACAATGAACAGGACCAACCAACTCAAAATACTTCTTTGGTTTGTTTTTTCTTCCCTAGTGAAAATTGGTAAGACATTGGACTGAATGATCACAGGAATTTAAACTGCCATTTTAAAAAAAACCAAAACCTCTTTGAGTATGAGCTTTTCCAATAAGAAAAGTCTCTAGATGAAAAAAACAAAAAGCAATATTTTGGTGTTTCTTCGAGTTTTAAAAAATATCCATGAGTCATTTATCCACTATACAGCCTTTGAACTCCAGCAACAAAGTTTCATGCTAGAGAAAATTTAAAAAAGAAGATAATATATGATTTTCTTTTTCCTTTTATACCGCAGTGAAACTGCAGCACTTACTTTGAGTCATTCATAGTCCTTCATACGTTGACAGATGTAATAAAAGGATTACTCTTCCCCAAAGAAGAAACTGGGAAAAAACTCATGTGTACAGAGTAATTGCCACATACAGTAGCAAGACAATTAGAGGAAGTTACAGCAACTACCCTATACATAACATTATTCAACCTGAAACTATATTCTGAACATCCTCCTCTGTGTAGAATTTTTTGTAAGGTGTAATTTGAAATTCTTGTGTTAAAAGAATCCATTCATGTGGGTTTTGACAAGTCAATGTGCCAGCCCTTCTAAAGTGAGTGCCCACATGATGTTTCAAGATCACTAGATTGAATAAGGTAGTCTTAAATCTGGAAACAAATTAAATCTTGAAGTTGTTTCTTTTGACTAACTGTAAGATTTTGACTGAAGTTAATTCTTACTGAGAAAAACACCAATGCCAGCTTTAACCTAAACAAGAAAAAGAAACCACATATAGCTAACATAAAATTTTATCAAAGGGGTGTTAAATATTAAATAATAATTAGCATGTAACTGTATGATAGTACAGAGAATGATTGGTTCCACAAATAACAAGTTTGACACTTTTTCCATTTTAAGAAGCCACTGCTATTTATAAGCCAAATTTACATATTTTTAATTACAGACACATTTTATTTTGCTCATGAGCTCAGACTGAAGTAACTTGAATGTTTACCAAGGCCTTAATTTCCAATTAACAAAAGGCAGAGGGGACTTTTGTGGATAGAGGGTCCTTTTTTTTCTTACTCTAATTGACTCAGAAATGAAAAGTGATCGTATTTCTACGATCAAGCTGACCATGTTTTGTGAGATAATAAACTTTTACAAACAGTGATCTCATTATGAATTTTTATAAAAAGGACATTAAACCAGCTCTGGGGTTCTCTAGTTTTATTTTTCTTCCTCAGCATAATCTCAGAAAATTAATGATGGGTGGAAGTTGTGTTCTCAATTTCTTTCAAGTACACTAAAATATTATCTAGTTCTGAAAAAAGACAATAAAATGTACACTGCTTTTGAAAGAAGGAAAATAAAGCTTTCCTATATGTCTCTGTTACTGTGTAGCAAGCCTAAATAATAGTACATGCACCTGGTGAACAGTAACTCCAAATTCTGCCATGGGCACCTGAAGTAATTCACACCAAGGGTTTTTTGCTAATGGTGAAGTGGTCAAATCTAAAGCAACATGGAAAAGGCTGTGACTCAGGTGTTGCTCTCGGTGGCCAACAACTGACAGATATGCTTCCAGGGTGACTCTGAAGATCAGACATCTCATTGGCTATTCAAAACAAAAATAATCCCTTCCCTTCCCTTCCCTTCCCTTCCCTTCCCTTCCCTTCCCTTCCCTTCCCTTCCCTTCCCTTCCCTTCCCTTCCCTTCCCTTCCCTTCCCTTCCCTTCCCTTCCCTTCCCTTCCCTTCCCTTCCCTCTTTCCTGCCTTCCTTGTCTTGCCTGTCTGCCCTCCTTCCTTCTTGTCTTTCTTGCCCACCTGCCTGCCTTTTCATTTTTTTCCCAGATATCAGGAATAGTTAATTTTGCTGATCACAAAATCTCCAAACTGCATTTGGCATGTGGTGGTAGTGCAAAAAAGCTGTCCAGAAGGCAATTAACAGACTGAATTTGCAGATTGTTCCACCTAAGACTTTAAAGCCCTGTAAACTTTTTCCAACATTTGCAGTAATTGCCAAAATGTAAGTGTCATTTTGGTCAGAACAAACTTTCAATGGATTACAGGAAACGTGCAGAACTGACCTGAAAGCAAGTTTTCTTTTAAAATGTTTGTTTTTAATCAGCATCTGACTTAAAGAAACATCTGAACTAATTCCTTGTCAGCTGAAGACAAGCTACATCTGTTGTGCCATAATTCAGTGTAACCGTTTTCCTGTCAGGACTTGATCCCAGCCAAGTAACTAAACTCTCAAATCCCTGCAGATGCTTTGCAACTTCCACAATCAGTTTGCAACAATAACACCACACTGATAATCCTGCCCTATAAAAGGTCTCACAACCTCTCTAGGTGGTAATTTGCTATGTGTAATTACTGCAGAGAGTCACATTAAGAAAAAGAGCCACCCCTTTGGTGCACTAGTTTGTCTTTCAGTGAAAGGGCCAGTAGCTCAGCTAAGCACAAACTGCAGGCACAGTGCGTTTTTGTTTTTTTTTTAAGAAACATGTCACAACATGTAAAAGAACTGAAGGTCCAGACTGAAATTTTACTCAAATTCTCTTATCTGCAGATTACATCTCCATTTACACTGTTGTAAGGGAAGGCTCAGACTTTCTAAGAATATTAGCTCTGACTTATTTGAGGTCAGAGGTTCTAATAGGTGGAAATGAGACAAGAAGTGCAAACACATGTAGAAAAAAGTGAGCATTACTGGTGGCTATCTTGTTAACAACTTGCCATCACAAAGATCAGATTTGTTCAGCTGCCACTATCTGTCAGAATATCAATAGAAATTATATATTTTCTGCTTTGCTTTATCTCCTTAATACACATGTCCAGAGATGGTTTTTGGTTTGAAGTAAAGAATACTTATTGTGGTGGAGCAAATTCAACATCACTCTTGGCAGGTGCTCTTCTACATAAGGAGAATGTAATTGCTTTACCTCTACTCTAGTTTCTTCTCCAAGAAGGCCTCAGGAGGGTCTTGAAATCCCTGGGAAACAAGCAAGCTGAACACTAGTTCAAAATAATATGATTCAATGTCTTTATACTCTATCACCTGGACTGTGGAGAGGGAACACAATCACTGCATATTCACATTTGTGGCTTATGGCTTTTCTGAGGGGAGGGAGGCATGCCGAACAGAGGTCAGCAGCAGCAAAATTCTCAAAGGTATATAGCTAGTGGAAAAGGAAGCTTAACCTCCCTTCCCAATACTCTGGAATTCTCTTGCCTCTGACTTTCTACAGATTATCTGCTGAGCCTCCTGAAGTCTTATTTTCAAGTGCTGATGCTTTTAAAACGTGGCACATTACCTCCATGTAATGTGCCACCTTTTCAGCTTTAAGAACAGTGTTACTGATGGCTCTGCAGAATCTTGGTGACAAATGGAGCGGACAAAATCTTTATTTCACTGAGATCATTGAAATTTCTTGAAGACTGTTATATTCTCCATACAAAATAAATAAATAAAGGCATACATATCCAGTCTTTTTTGTTCACATTAACTACATTCATATTATGTCCATCTGAATCAGTTTTTACACTGTATTTAGAAAAGACTGTGATTTAGCTAATATGCCTGGAGGGTTTCTAAAACATTATTTTTGCACATTCCTAATGCTTAATAAGCATTTTAAGAAGCCACTGTCACTAATGAAAAACTTTTCAAGGACATGCCCAAGCTGTTGCAGGTTGTGTGACTTCTAACTCATAAACAAAACTTTATCAGAAGCTTTTATCTCTACTAGTGCACTAACTCTCCTCTGACTTTCATTTGACAACACATTAGATTTGATTTCATAGCTGCTAGTACATGACCAAATGCCATGTCCACATGAGAAAGCCTGTTTATCTGCCACAGACTCAACTCACCTGGCCCATTCTAATTTTCTAAACCACTCTGACAGGGTAACTTTGTGCAGGCAGGCTCTTCACCTGAAGGGAAATTGTTTTTCTGCATCACTCTAACCTTATATTGGATCAGGTATTGCCTATCCTCTTGAAGCCAGCAGGAAAACAGAAAGGTGACATTAGGATGATGTTGTGTGCTTTAGCTAATTTGAAATGCAGCTGTGCTCACATTTGATATGGATTAAACGTTTACTGATTCAGTAAAGAACAGATACAGTACTATTAACTGAGGAAACATAGCCTGAACTCTGCCTGCTCGTATTTCTGAATTATCCTCTGCTGTATCTAAACATGTTTCTGTTTTCACAGATGGGCTCTATTCTGGGACAGAAAATCAACAATTAATGCGCTTGAGCTAGGTCTTTCTACTGAAAGCCAATACACTAATCCCATGATTTCATCAAAAGTTCAGGGTAAAACTTCACCTGAAGCATTTAAGATCTGGCACAGCCAGGCTACAGCCCAGGAGGTAAGACAGATGACATCTTGATAATCACCTCCACAAATTAAGTCAAAGGTCTTAACTGAGTAACCACTGACTAAGAATTCACAGAAACAAGGTAACCTCTTGGCCAGAGTAAAATAATGTGCAACTGAATCTTGTATTCCAGGCAATAATCCAATCACACAGAGGGATCAAAAGAAGATTCTCTCCAATAACAGCTAAACACAAGCATGCATTATGTTTCGACAGCGTTATTTTGGGATCAATATACAAGGCAATATTCCTGATGTGTACACTTACTTTTTGTCAAAGTTCACCACGTGTAGCTCCGGATTTGTGAAAAAACCCAAATGTCCTTATTCTGGGGTCTGTGTTTTCATCAAAGGTCTCACCTTCTGTTTTTCTATGTGTACTGAGAGTCAGTGTTCCAGGGAGCACTGGAGAAGTGTCACTGTGGACAAGCTCTTTCAGTACTGATATTTAATAGCCACTCTACAACTGAGATTCACTTGCTAACACAGCTAGGTTTGTTATTAATACAAATCTCCTTCTCTTGTTAGAAAGGTCTGAATGTACCATTTAGCACAAATAGCTCATTGCCTACTTTTTATTTTTGGTGGGATATTGTCTCACATACCTCCAATCTTGGCATTAAAGGCGATTCCTACTGTGCAGTGGGAGTTGTTTGCTGTGGCTGCCACCTCTCCAGCACAACGGGTTCCATGCCTGCAGTCAGACAAACATTTTTCCAAGTGAGCACAGACTGCTGAAGTTAAAGGTTTTGCCTTTGCTCATCCTTAGGTGTAAATGCACAACTACCCACAGTGTCTTGCAATACTTAATTCCTCATAGTAATTTGCACCCATGCTACAATACTCCTCTGAACACATTTTAACATTATCAAGATCATTAAATTCTGCATGGTAGGCTTTTTAGCGACTGGAAATGTGCAGAGTTTGCAACAAAGACATACAATAATACATAATCCACAGCAATACGAAGAACTCTTGGATACTAGTTTCTGATTTTGAACCAAATCTTCCACTATAGACAGAATTTTTGTCCTGCATTGTCTCACAACTGCTCATGTTGCTAGTATGTAGGTGCACATACAACCTCTAGGAGGCACAGCCTATACCACTCTTTTCCAAGGGGAAGATGACTGCACTGGTGTCTAGAGGCAAGCCTTGAAACTGCCTACATGCCAGATATGCTGAAAGCTTCTGTACAGGCACATTCTTGTCATGCCTTGTGCCAACTGTGAAGCCTGCTGCCTTTCCAGAAGCAACAAAAACCAGAAGTACCTCCCACATCAGAGGTATACCCTGTGTTTGGAAGCAGAGCTGGGCTGTAAGAGTATAAATTTAAGCTGCTGAAGCAAAACACAAAACTTCCGGTGTTTGTTCACCCCCTTCCTCACTGTGGAAAGCCACAGTGGGATGCCTTGCCTAGCCGGGAACCATGCTCTGTACAAGGGTGACAGCAATCACCCATAGAGACACCATGGCTACAGCAGGAAAGCTGTTGTGATTTTTGCCTGCAATATAGGTTTCACAGGGTGTTTTCTACCAATAAGTTTCACCCTCATCCTTGCACAGTTAAGCAGCTCCATTGCAGAAATGTTACACAAGCAAGAAGGAGCAGAGCTAGTGAGCTGCTGTGAAGAGGAGACATGGAGTTTCAGATGAGACAGGAAAAGAGATGGGGAGTTGATGAGACAGAGATAGAAAGACAATGAAAGGCTCGGGTAGCCACAAAGAAAGAAGTTTAAAAAGTCAAAGCATAAAATAGATAACAACATGGCAAGCACTTCAGAGGAGGCTAAATGAGGTCAGTTGTGTACATAGGAATTCTTCTGCTGGTGGTGGTTGTCAGACTGCTTACATAGACATCTGGAAAACACACGTGTTTTTGAGTTAAAGTTTACACCCACTATTTTTGGGTTTTGGGTTTTGGGTCAGAGTTTTGGGTAGAGTCACTTCTTATTTCCTTATTATTAGTGCAACTTTTTTTCCCTTAACCTTCTGAGACACTTAGATAAGAAACATTAGGATAACTTGTTTTGAATGGATTAATGCAAAACAAGAACAAATAGGACAAGGAAAAAAAAAGAGAGGAAACAAAAAAAAAACCAATAACCAATATAATTAGCAATAACAACAGCCAATATAATTAGCAATGCTAATCAGTTAGAATTTCAAAGGAGATCATTCAGTTTATCAGATAAGTAAGGTATATATAATCTGTGAGAAAAGTGTAATGCTTATTCAGAAAATCAAAGCGACAAGTTGGATACGGATAAATCCTAAAGCTGGATCAAGGTTTCACAGCTATATATGTATCTCATTTGGTTGCCAAACTTAATCAGAGAATTTTTCAAGACTGAATTTGAAGTTTATTTTCCATATGAAGCCTCATTTTCAAGCCTTTTCTTCATTTGAAGAATGCCTATTTAATTGATAAACCAATATTTTATCCTATTACAGAATTATTTTGAAAAGTAGATAATCCAGGAATCAGAGAAGCAGAAAAGTTTTAAAAATATACTTCTTAATTTTCAAGGATTTTCAAACAGTGTTATAGCTCTGTGTTTGTTTGAAGTAGTGTCTTTTTAAAATGTATGAATATTTATAGGAAAATGCCTGTCTTAAGAAATATTTACAGGACATATGATTCACAAACTTCCCTTGTCATATGATTTTATTAGGAGGCTGCATGAAGATAAATGGAAGAAACAGCTCAAATTTCTCTGTGGTTCCCAGTGGAGTATATGGATAGCTGCTACTTTGTTAGCTACATCCATGCTGCACCATCAAACGGGTTATATTTCCACCAGATCACCAAACCCACCCATGTCACCCCAGCACCATGTAATGTTTGTAGAGGGAAAACAGAGGGAATGTGTGGTGGACCTGGGAGGTGACTGCACCTCCCAGCAGCAATCCACAGTAACACAGGATTACTAGCAACATGAAACTAAATTTTATCTGAACTAGAAGTCATAACTTCAGTAGAAAGCAGCCAAGCATTTAAAGGACTGCTATAGTAGCATGCAAGTATAGGAAGTGGCATGACACATACTTGTTGAATTAAACCACAGTAAGAAATTTCATGTAAATTTCTCACAGAAAAAAAAAAGCATATTCCAGAGGGAATTAGATCTTCAGACAGTTTTACAGCACACAAGTTAAATCAGCTTTGGTGACTATTTCACTAGTACTCACATACCAGAAAATACTTTTCATCATATTGAAACTCCAGTAATGATATAATTCTACTTTTTAAGCAGATTTTTACGTTAGGATCTTGCTCCTCTGCCAAGATTATTGTTAACTGCATTCTACATTTATAATGGAAGTGACAAATACAGAAGTCCTTTTATTCAAGGTCATATGCATAAAATTGCACTTACAATCAGTTTTCCACTGTGTGAATTAATCATATATGCAACTGAATTTGTTTTAATCAGTTATCTTTTATAGTTTCTTTAAGTAATATTTCAACTACAATGTGAAAAGGAAGATTTCTAAAAGTCTGCATATAAAAATTATGTTGTTTCCACATTGCTTTTAATTTTCCCTAGTTCAGATTTTTGCTTGAAGTCTACAGTTTGGAACAGACTGATTCTGCAGTTAAAATCAGAAAAGCCTTCAGATTAATCATTACATTAATTTGTTAACTAACTTGATGAATAAATATGATGCAACTGATGCTGCAAATTCATCAAGTGTGCTTTAAATCCATGAAAACTTTTACTCAGCATGAAATCCTGAAAACTTCAAACAATTTATGAAGGCAGTATAAGCAGCAACAAGAGGTGAAAGGAGGCATTTCTGAGGTAGCATTTTTTTGTGAATGTATATCAAAACATAACTATATCCTGTCTTTGTGGATGCCTGCATCACATAGAACTTGTTTAAGAAGTTGATGCAGTCCTAGAACAAAGCATGTCTGCTGTTCTACAAAGGCCACTCTTGATGAACTCTAAGGGTCGATGCTTCATTTCACTATAGCCTTTGCCAGCTCATGTTGAAAGGAAGTAAGTTCCCAAGCTAGTAAATGACACCTTGAAGGAACACTTAGCTAAAAGGTTTTGCACTTCTCCTTTGTGTTAATGTCGGGGTGATGAAGTATCACAGAGTAGAAACAAGAAAGAAAGCTTGGTTATGAGGCATTCTGCCAATCTATACATGGGTTTCCCTTCCGCAGTCTAAGAGAAAGAAAAGGAATGGAAAGAAAAAACACTTTTTTTGTCGTTGTCTCATAAGGAGCAACATGAAAAATTGCTATTCAAAGATACATTCAGGCTCCAGAGGCCATCAGGTAAAAGAAGTAAGATGTCACAGGCATTATCGGCCTAGCTTTAACTGCTTTAGCTATTTTGCCATTCAAGTAAGTAAGATTTTTTCAGAAAAGTATTTATTTTAGCTTTCGTATATGAGAGGGACAGAATACAAAGAACAAGGAAAATACGTAGGAAATTAAGATCAATTTTATTTTCTTTTTTATAAGGAGGAAATCCACAGTCTGTCATTAAGACAGCAAGGTATCAAAGACTTACTCAGGAAAACCCTAGTAAAGATAATATTTTTGCCTTATGATGCCCTCACTATTATGTGGAGAACTTGAAATACATTGTTGAAGAAATACACTTCTATGAAAAGATGTACATTACTTTTTTCTGTGGCATGCATGGCAGTGCTTAAGCATCTGGATGCTAAAGGTACAGTATTTTGATGGCTTTCTAAGTAAAAAAAGAAATACAAGAGCTGCATACTCATCTGTTACACACAGTAAGTTTATTCAATAACATTTCTTTCTGAGACAGAAACGGTTCAGTATTCCAGGCAATGACGGCAAGAAAAAAGGTGCATATGATTACCTATCACTCCCTATCCCACCAGCATAACCGAAATGCAAGAAATGTATCTTTCAATAATTACTCTTAATTTGCCTTTCAGAAGAAGAGGAAGGTATAAGGCATCAGAAGCATATTTAAGACAAAAGTTAATTAAGCTTGACTCTGAAGATTGAGGGTAAGGAAATATTCAGAGTTAGAAAAGACAGCTGCTGGTAATTTGAAAAGCCCCTGTCTTGTAAATTGCTTCTGCATTTCAGAGCCTCTCTAACAGCTATTCTTTGAATTCCACAAACACTCTGGCCATGCATTTCTTTGCTGCATTTTACTCTTCTGGAGTTCATCAAGTATTTCAGAACACAAAAAGCTCAGGGAACCAGAGGATTTAAAGCCCTCCAGCTTTTCATGACACAAACACTAAAGTCCAGCCCACTTCAACCTGTCACCAATAAGTCTTTTCAGGATGCCATTCTGAAAGTCTTTTCTTCTTAAGTATTTCAATGCAAGCATATCACAAACATCTCTGGGCATACCAGTAACTTACTGAAAGCTACTCAGCAGAGGAATTAGTTTGCAAACAAAGGAAGAAAACAGTGGGGGTTTGGGGAGTGTGTTTTTTTGTTTAGGGTTGTTGTCTTTTTCTTTTTTTTTTCTTTTAATCCAGGGAAGTGTCTATAGAAGAAAACTTCACATCCTTGCAAATTCTATGCTGCACATATCGTAAGAGTGGATATTAAATAACTGTAAAAAGGTTAGGATAGTGAGTCTGAAAGTTTACATAAGATGATATATATTTTAATAGGTTGTGCTTGAATAGCCTACTTTTGATAGCCATCAACTTCCTTTCTCAGACTAATTACACAATAGAGACATTCTTTATTCATAAAGACAATGCATTAATATTAAGAAAAAAAAAAAACAAAACAACTTTTGTCTTTATTACGAGTAACAGTAGAATCCTAGGGATGGAACCTGTAACATGAACTAAACTATGCAGTTGATGGACATCGAAAATTATGGGACTAAAGGAACTTTAAGTCTTAAAAAAATTTTCAAACCTGCATGGGGAGAGGAAGAGTGGAAATTTAAGTAGCCACTGTTATCTGTAGCGAAATACTTGAGTGAGCATTTATTTTTTTGCAAAACTCTTCCATTAAATTTTCAAATGTTTTCAAAACTCATAGAATCATAGAATAGTTAGGGTTGGAAAGGACCTTAAGATCATCTGGTTCCAACCCCCCTGACATGGGCAGGGACACCTCACACTAAACCATCTCACCCAAGGCTCTGTCTAACTGGGCCTTGAACACTGCTAGGGATGGAGCATTCACAACCTCCCTGGGCAACCCATTCCAGTGCCTCACCACCCTTACAGTAAAGAACTTGTCCTTATATCCAATCTAAACTTCCCCTGTTTAAGTTTTAACCCATTACCCCTTGTCCTATCACTACAGTTCCTAATGAAGAGTGCCTCCCCAGCATCCCTATAGGCCCCCTTCAGATACTGGAAGGCTGCTATGAGGTCTTCATGCAGCCTTCTCTTCTCCAGGCTGAACAACCCCAAATTTCTCAGCCTGTCTTTATACAGGAGGTACTCCAGTCCCCTGATCATCTGCGTGGCCCTCCTCTGGACTTGTTCCAACAGTTTCATATCCCTTTTACGCTGAGGACACCAACTCTACACAATACGCCAAGTGAGGTCTCACAAGAGCAGAGTAGAGGGGCAGGATCACCTCCTTCGATCTGCTGGTCACGCTATCTCTCTTACACTGGAATATATTCATAAATAGGTAAATGTGAATATGAGACACCACGGCTGGAGAAAACATGTATTTTAACAGCAATCATCAGAGAAGCATTTTATCAGAAATGCATTTTATTGAGCAATGTTTTATGTAGTGCATAAGAAATTACGGGTTAGACTCGTTCATATACAAATGGCTCTATTAATCTGAAGGATGAGAAATATTTTCCGAAGTGGCACTAAGTTGGGATGTTCTTCTAGGAACATCTGAAAATCAGGTATAAAGAAACTGTCAGAAGTTAAAAGCATGGGCAAGGAAAACCTCAAGCTTTAGCCTTTAATACACTACAGCTGAAAAAATAGAATAAAGCTATTTCAAAAGGAAAGATATTTGTATATTAGCAGTGGAGAATGAGATGACAGAATAAATGTGAAAAACAAGTTACACAAATCTTAAATGTGAGATATCAGGAAAAATGCCAAAGACTTGGGTGTTGCATCACAGACAGGATCCTGTTTCTGAGCATCACACTGTTGTAATGTGGTTACAGCACAGGACTTGAAGCTGTTTTGAGTCAAGGTCCCCAGGGCTAAAGACTTTTTGCATAATTATGGGAAGTTACTTAAAGAGTAACTTGAAAATATCTCATTTATTTCTCACAAATAAAATCAAAGATGACAGCATTAAAACAAACACATGGAACACTTCACATCTCAGACATGCACATCTTAAACTTAAGAGGGGGGGTAACAGTGATGCTGCCTTGCCACTTTCTCTACATTTGTTAGCTGTTAGCATTAAGCAGCTAATTTGTCACAAGTGTGAAGTTCTGATAGGAGCCCAGCAAAGGACTGTGCTTCTACAATACTAATTACCATTTCACAGTTTTGTTTTTGTGAGTGGGAAAATTATTCTGAATGTATAAAACAAATATGCCTTTTTTTTCTGTATTTTCTACCAAAGACAAAACAAACAATAAATAGAAGGTCTGATGGAGCAAATGAAATATGACATAGAGTAAGAAAGAGCAAACAAAATGAGCAAAAAATATATTTAGCCAAATATATAGATTTATGTATTAAAAATAAAAATAATTATTTACTAATGTCTTAATATATTTTAACCCAAGGTAAAATTTTAATTTAGCTTCTTCTGGAGGGAAAAAGGCATTGCTAAGATATAAAACTGTTCAAAACCCAGCAAACCCCAAAATTTTTCAGATAACCTCTTTTTTTTTCATATAACCTTTCACATTAATTGTACAGAAACCTCCTTAAGGCAGGTAATTCAATTCTTTTTCTCATTCATTAAAGGAAATCACTAGAAAAAACCACTACAGTTTAGTTTCTGTGCACTGAAATCAAACCTGTTCAGCAGCAACATCAAGGCCAGTATTACTTTGGAACAGTATGCTGCTGTCTAGGTATACTTAATCAAAAGGACTATTTTGTTCACTTTTGAAGCTGAAGAACATGAAGCTGCTTAGACTTCAAGGCTCATATGCCACATAAGCATAAAGATTTTTTTTTTTAATGCAATTCAAACTGGTTGAGAGGCTGTAGAAGGGATGAAAAGTCGCAGAACAAGGAGTATGTGCTTCAAGAAATTCTGGCAATCATTTTTACATAAAGGAGGGTGGTTGATCCTTTTTTTGTGTGCAGCCCAAAGAACAGAGTAGCATAAACACTTGGAAAGAACTGAACATCTGCCTATACTTTTGTCTTCTTAATCTGTGAGACTAGACAGTTTTGTCTTTTCACTTGTGACATACAGTAAAAAGGACGAATGAAAGCCCAATTACAAATCTTGTTGAAAAATAGCTAACAACTACTGCATTATACAACTCAAGGAGATGGACAAAATCAGGCATGTATTTTTACACGGGAAAAATTCTTTTAATCACCATGTAAATATTGTTAGGTTAGATGATTTTTTTAAACTTGGCATTACTGGTTCAATACAATAATTAAACTGTTTCTCCCCAGGCTGCAACATTCTTGGTGAAAAGAACACAAATCTAGAATTTAGATTCAGCAGCATCCCAAAACCTTACTTACTTAACTTTTAATAACAGTAAAGTAACCCTGTAGTCTTGCACAAATAAAGGTATCCTTGGAATTTCCCAAGGCAATCACTAAAAATACCAAACAGAATAAACAACATTTGCACTACCATCTTCTTGATTGGGAAACAACCTCTCTCTTACATGTTAACATTGCCAGCAGATGACAGCATTAAAATAATGTACATCTTTCAGTGTTTCCGGTCATTTGGTGTTTCAAGTATCTCTGGCTGAAATCTGGTTTGTCTCCACAGAGCAGAAACACCTTGTTTCTTTGGGAAGAAGAGTAGTTGTGGGTGGGTGTCTGCCCTTCTGTGGTTGTCTGTGTGAGGCTGGACATGGTTGGCATACACATTAGGTCATCCCTTGAGAAACAGCTGTTCTCCTCAGCAGTTCCTCTAGATATGTCTCATTTTTTAATTTAATATCAGCATACAATATATCTAATATATCCAACCAGATAGTGGAAAAAAAAGTATTTCTGGCAAAAGTGCTGACATCCAGCCCCTGTTTCTCTGCTCGTTTACCACCAAATTACATGCTTTAAAATCACTTTTCTGATGAGCAAATGCATTTTTTTTTTTAACTTCCTGTATGTGAACAGAAGCACTTAATAGATATGGTGTAGTCCACAACTATGGACTGTTTCTCCCTTGCCTGTTATTGCTATGGTCATATCAGTTATATGGGAACTAATGAAACATGTTTGAAGCACTAACATTGGTCATGTTATACTTTCATTTCAACGTGACTCTGATCCTGAAGACAGAGCAATCAGATGCTGGACACGGGGAAAAACAGAGGGAGGAAAAGCACTGTTTCCAGTGTGTCAGAAAACACCGGACATACAGCCTTCTCTATTGCTTGGTCTACACCAACCTGACAAATCCTGAACGTGGAAGCTGCAGCGGAAATAATGTCCCTAACAATTCGCATTCCCATGCTGCAGCCAATGCACTGCCCTCGCAGGTCTTAATAATCTATATTCATGTTTATGCCTACAAAATGGTGCTGCCCATGCCAAAGGAATGCTGTCTGGATACATACTGATGCCAGTGGACTAGAAAATAACTTGAGCAGGTACCTCACAGGCACCCTCTCTTTCTCTTTCTATCTCTTTTCATCTTCATGCAAGAAACTTAGATACCAAAAAAAAAAATTATCAGTTTTGACACAATGACCATCTTGTCATTTTCCTAGTCAATGCATTAATGCATTACACGGATTTCTAATTGAAAATACAACCCCCACAAAGCAAACAAACAAACATCCAAACGTGAAAGCATCCATATGTCTTCATAAAAGGAGATAGGAAAGAAACAGAATTTAATAGTTTGGGTTGGAAGGGACCTTCAAAGGCCACTTAGTCCAACCCTCCTGCAATGAGCCTGGGCATCTTCAACTAGATACATTAAGTCAATAGGAAACCTCACAAAATCATTAGATATGTTTCTAGATGATGTCATGAGATGTGCTGCCTCATCAAGAGGTATTTTACTCATAAATTGAACTAACTTAACTGGAAAGATGTACATATATTTAAAGAAACAAGAAAAAAAATCTTTGCAGCCAGCTTCTTACATAATTTTTAAAATGTTTTATACCCTAATTTACCCCTGTTAATTGTGAACATAAAATATTTCCACCTGGTAAAAGTATATGGAAGGTGAGATTTGGAAAGTAAGTCCTTAAACTAATTCTTCCATGCAACTATAAAGATAATGAACATAGTTTAAGGTTTTGTTAATGCTTTTTGGGGTCTAAAATTATTTCTAATTTGGGAACAAGGCCTCAGATTGCAGAGGAAGTTAGTGTCACTCCCAATGTTACTTTGCACAAATCAGAAACTCTTGGTATGCTTTATGAATGCTTCCTATTCATTTAACTTAAGCAGGTTTATTTATTAATTTTTACTGATGAATCATTATCAGTGTTTCTGAATACATAACTTGACGATATATTACAATTTTCAACAGTTTTTTAAAATCTTTAGAGGAAGAACTGGAATACGGTAAGTATTTTTGGCTAAGCCACACATTTGCTATTCCTACGAAAATCCACCCATATTTATCTAAGATACTAGCCTTAGAAAACACAGGCTTGGATATAATGAGTAAAGCTTGCCAGAAATTTAAAGCTGAAAATTCCAAATGTACCATCTGCAGTGAACATGCCTGTACTTAAGAAAACTCGCTAGATATTGCTACACCATTTTATCTACATGGCAAGCATAAAGAAGAACTTTAGATGAGATACATATAGGTGAAGCAGTCTCTCATCTGATTTTTGAGCAAAGGAAAAAAGTGATAAACTAAAGCCTGCAAATTTGCTTTTCCAACTACTTGCATTTTACCACTTTTTATTATAAAGTCTGCAGTCTTAAACACTCACAATCTTGGATGTAAGAAAATACTACTATTCTCATTCTACAGAAGAAATACCAAGAAGTTAAATTGCAAATCTGAAAAAAGAAGGAACTTCTCTACTAGAATAGCCACAGCTTAATAATGATTGATAGCTTTCAATATAAATAGGTAAATTCTACACCTTTTGCTTTGCTCCGTAAGCTAATCATCATATTGTACCTGTAAACAAAGCCAGGATTAAAACCTTCAACTGTATAAGCTAGCAAATTGTGTTTAAGACGGTAAAAACCAGGAATGTTCTGTTCCACATTAGTGGTGGCCCACAGTAGAGGTCTGACCTGTGAATTAAACGACTACATTCTAAGATTTTCAGAGGACTTTGACCTGCTTTGGTCATAAGTTTTTGAAGAGTCCCACCTGTGTCCCCTTCCAGCCTCTTGTCCACCATCAGCCTCCTTGCTTGAGGGGGCAGGGTGTTAAATAGAGAAGGCCTTGATACTGCGCAAGCACAGTTCTGCAGTAACTAAAACATGGGTTATCAACACTGGTTTGGTCGTAAATCTAAACTATAGCATCATGTGGGCCTGCCCATATTCCCAGACCACCGTGACTAAAGCCTATGTTCCTATGTTCTTTATCACCTTAAATTCATGGCCATGAGTCTGCTCTGTTACAGATATATTTGTACTTCAGTAGTTTATCTTTCATTCCACATCTTCTGTTTCACAAGCTTTTGTATGACAGTATATTATCAACCACTATTTATCCTGTCTCATGTTTTTAATCTAGACTGACAGCTATATATATCAGCTCAAGAGGTCTCAAGTGCTTGAGCAATCTCCTTATACTTAAAAATTTCCACATGGAACCTCATCATTTCTGTGCACTGAGAACAGAAATGAAACAGAAAAGAAAAACCCTCAAAAATACTTTGTATCAGTTCTACTGAAATCCCATCTAAGCAGAAATGAAAAATACACTATGAATACAAGAATGCAGATCCTGAATTTCAAGTTTGAACCTCCTTGATGTGAAAAGCAGTCCATTGGACCTCCCAAAACCAGACTGGGGAAATCCTTTTAGGGAAAAAACATATTAATGCTTTCATGCAAGAAAGATACTGACAGATACAAGGATCCTAAGGTCATAAGGAAAGAAAGAGGAGCAATAGCGTGAGGCGCAGACAGGCCATGCATGGGTCTTTACTCGTTCTGCATATTTGTAATGGTGGATGACTGCTGCGACAATATTTTTCTAAAAATAGTATTTTATAACTTAGGGTCCTCACCATATTCCAGCTAAGAGATATAACTTCCCACCTATTTTGAATTCAGAGTGCAATTTCAATTGTACTGTGCAAGATATGTACTGCACTTAAACCTGAATTTCATTTGATGCTGTTCTGCATTAAATGGACATCCCACTTCTCTTTATAGCTGCATTTCAGAGATGAATGAGGAAACTGTTGAAGTAAGTTCAAGTCCTACTCTTATCTTTGTCAATAATTTTTTTTTAATGAAACTTAGATCATCAGTTCAGGAGCAGGGTTTGCTCCTAGTTGGAAAAGGGGTTTCAGCATAGATATTCTAAACCACTCATTACACTGCAGAACAATAGTAACTGTTCATCTTATGTTTAGGAAGTGTTAAAAAGAGGAGCACAGGAACGTAAATTGGGCTGAAAGAAGAAGTAACACACATCTTCCCATTACACTAACTTTGGCACTCACTACAGCTCTACCCAGCAGCCTCAGCATCTCACACATGTTGAACAAGTAAACAGGAAATAGTCTGTACATCATTTTGCTAAAATCACAGATTTGATGATTGCTTTGAAACTCTATTGCAATATAAATAATTTTTAAAGCAGGTTAAACTTCTGTAGCATAGACTCCATCAACACCACCTACATCTATAATGGATAACCATTGCTTTATTTCTGTATCTGAATTTCTCCACCTTCTCTACCTTCTTCATGAAGAAAGTAAGTTGTCTTCAAGAGAGCAATCTGACACTTCGCTTCAAGTGTCAAACATAATAATTTGACTGTGTATCTTTAAGAAAGATTACAAAATCACAGTAATGTAACACAAGACTAGAAAAAATAAGCTTGCCTACATCAATAAACTTACAGAGATGTGTATTTTTTCATTTGTAAGAAAAAGCAACATGTGAAAGTTTTATCTTGAAAATGTCTTACAAGAACACCTACTAATGCCATTAAGACATTTGCTTATGGCATAACTTTGCAGAGTTTGACTGGTTATAGCATGGTATTTAGAAAAATGCTTCAAGTAATAGCTTTTGACACTCAATTCACAATTGCTTTATCTAACTTGTAATTAGAGGTCTGCTTTTGATGCCACAGCATTAAAGGGGAAATCAATACTATGTGCATGTATGTGCTGGCTGAGAATGAATGTGATTCTCAACAAACCACCTTTTGCACTGCATTTGACTGAACTAACTACTGTGAAATCAGCTTGGAAAATAATTACCACATACACAGCATGGATCCACTCTTTAACTTTCTCTAATACCTAGAATGTCTGAAAAGGCAACAAAATATAGAAACGTATTTGTGCTCTCAAATTCTACTCACCTGGAGAACATACGTATAAACACATGCAAATTGAAACTGGTCTACCATTTTAGCAATCAAAACTCGTCTACTGTAGTTGTAGATTTCCTCCTCCTAAGTTCAAAACCTCAAAATACAAACGCATAATTAGAAATACCAAAAGATCATCTGAAGAAAACCTCTTTAGTTTCTAACTCTCTATAAAATAGATTTCATAGAAAAGAATCCTTTACAGTGAATTCCACATACACCATAACCATCAAAACTTATATCCTTCTTACTGATGACTTTGAATTGGAATGAAAGATCTGATTCACTGTTATCAATTATTTACATGAAAGAACTAGAAGCAGTTGTTTCATTTTATTTGTGAGCTCACTGTTTGGTACTTCAATCACTAAAAACAGGAAAAAGGCTTTCCTGTAGTGTTGTGATTAGATGTTTTGAGACTATGAGAGTTTTATACATCAAAAAAAGGAAGAGCATTGCTCCTCTAACACCAGCAGGAAATACTGCTCAGTGACCAGTACCAAGGTAGCGAAAAAGTACTATTTTTTTTTATTTCTGCAGAACTGGAATTCTAGTTAAGCTTTGTTTTTGTTTATTCCTCTATCTGATTTCTCTCACTTTCAATGACTAAGCAAAAGAACGTCTTTCCTTTGGCTCTCAAAAAATTGTAAGTCCTATCACTTGTGGACTTGAGAGGGGATTATGCAATGTAGTGCGGCAATACAAGGAGCAGATTAGAAGAGGTATTTCCACTATTGAAGCTGGAACCTGGATCAAAAGGCTACTGATTGTGTAGTCCCATGGATTTTTCATCGTTTTGTCAGTATGAAATGCTCTCACAAGTGACTGACCATAGTGAGACCAGTGATAAGGATAATTGTTGCGAGTGAATCAGCTTAACAAAAACTCTTTATCCTCTAGGATAGCTAACTGACCTTAGCTACAGCAATTTGAGATCCCACTCTCAGAGAGCTTCAAATAAACACACATTTTATTCTGAAGCAGGAATACATGAGAATTTAAAAACACCAACACTTGCTTGTTTTCTGTTCTATTTTAATGCAGACCTTACGCTGCAAGTAAGGTTAAGAACCTGTTTGAGACTAAAAGAAAAACATTACAAGCGCACTATGTGATAGTGTCCTGGCAAAGAAAACAGAAAGTGCAGAAAAATATGCTCCAAATGAATGTGTAAAATTATCCCACTTCAGCATGGTACAGTTTGGCAAGCTGCAATGTTTATTTCCCTGATTTTTACAATTTTACACTGGAACCTTCAGCTACTGTAAGCAACAGAGATCTAGTATCTCATGATCTCCACGCTGCATCATGCCCCTAGGCACTTGCTTGGGTCACTAGACCATAATTCACTTGGAAGCTAGCTGATAAATCACTAACACTTCCTCTAAAAATGTGGCAATCTCCCTATAAGCTGGCACAGACCGAACTCCACTTCATTATTAACATCTGCAAAAACTGCAGTACAAGATACGGCCTTAAGAGCAGTGAGTTTAAAATCAGAACAGGACCAAAACATGATAAATCAGGATGGCAGTCTTTGACTGCACTTTCTATACCAATGACTTCTGGTAGTTTAGTTCAGACCCTGGTTTTCATAAATGAACACTTCATCAGTTAATAGAAAACAATCCATAATCTGCAGTTTCCTAATGATCCTAACCAAAGTCCATTGAATTTGCAGTGACACTGAGACAGAGTAGACACCTGACATTCAGCCACTGGTACCTGGAATTAAGAATATCACACTCAGTGTAAACATCTGATCTACTGATCTGAAATACATACTAAGGTAATTCTCTAACTTACCTTCCCATTAAGGAAGGCATCGGACAGACAACGCTCTGCGACATGACACCATCACTAAATCCTTTAGGTTTTAAGCCTCCAGAAGCTGGAGAAAGTCCAGATGAAAAGGCCTTTTCCAGAGAGCTGATTCCCTACTGCAGCTTATGTCTAGCTTCCATCCACAGCTTAATCATTAGCTTTCCCAGGTCCTCCCTGCAGGTGTGAGCCTTGGGATCTGCAGTTCAATACAGTTTGAAAGCCTTTAACAGGCACAAGCAAAAAAAGTAGTGACCAGTTTAAAAAATTGCCAAGATCTTTTTCTGGTGTTGTGACTAGCCGTTCAACAGCAGAATTGTTTTCTACACAAAAGATGAAGCACAAGATGCTGCAGCAGTGCTTTTCAGGACAGCTTATCTTCCCTTCAGTTTTGTCTGCAGCATGCAATACAGCCAATTTCAAAGCAATAGCAACAGGTGCATACCAGCAATCACAGTCCCTAAACTGCATAGACAGATACCCCCAATAGTCAGCACTCCTTTCTACCACACAGCTGCAGTGGGAACCTTTTTGAGATCTCTCTGGCAATGACAGACTTCAGGTTTCCTGTGTTTGACTGTGCTCAGTTCTTCAGGTATCTGCTCTGACTAGTATCATAGGAGTCAAGGAAGCTTTTTAATTTTACTTCATTGACCATCCAGGAGGCAACAGAAACTGACCTGCCTGTCAAATATCTAGTATCTATTCTGAACTAGATGATCTTAAGGTCCTTTCCAACCCTAACTGTTCTATGATTCAATGACTCAGGACATACCACAGGTCTTCAACATAAGCAGACAGTATAAACTAGCAACTTGGAAAAAAAATTAAGCCTCTTGCATTTTACTGGACATCTACATTAATGTGACTGATGAAAGAAAGAATGAATCAGAATGGATGTCACAGAAAAACAATGTCAAAATGTTGGATTAAGCTTCCCTGAAACTCTTTAAATGTAACTTTGTCGCTGTTGTCAGAAAAGACGTAATGCTGTCCAGATATTGCAAAGTTTAGACATGAGTAGTTATGTTTCTTATGATTTTTGAACAGCAAAATTGTTGTCTCCAAAAAATGTTAGACTCATTAAAAATTAATTTAGAAGTTTATTAAAGTGAGTTATTTATGTAGTGGGATGCATTACTGAAAAATATTGAAAAGGCATCCAAAGAGTGACTCAGTATCTCCGAAACAGGAACAACAGCTTACTTCAATTTTTTCTTACATAAGTATAGTAAGAGCTGCATTAAACTTAACTAGAATTATTTAAAGGAGTGCTTTTAAAAGGTCCTCTGCTTGATAAAAGTGCCTGTCTGCAGAATAAGACCTAAGCTCTGAAATAACCACTCCTGAGAAATTTTCAAGAAACAGAAAAACTCATTTTTGTTTGGTCAAAATAGCAAAATGTTTTAACGCTATGAACACTTCTGTTTTATTTATGAGGCTATACAATGGGTAGAATAGTACTTCAGGGATCCCATCTGCATTCTGTCTAACAACCTGTGACTACTGCTAGTTTTTCAACATAGATATTTACAGGTAATGGTGGAATAACAGAAAGAGAATAAAGCATCAGTAGACAGCAGTAAACCAAAACAAGATGCTTTGCATAGCAGGAATGACTTCATCCACAGCTGACTGCTGTCTTTAACCTCTGAGCAAAAGGAAGCTCTAGTATAGGCCTGTACCATTTACAAGCTTCATGATTTGCTGCCAATTTGTAGAAACCAAAGTAAACTTCTGGCAGGACTTGTACATACCATAGTAGTTAAAGAAACTAACGTCCCACCCTGATTTTGACTACAAGCCTTGAAATATTAGTCTAATTTTTTTTTGTGCCTTCCTATTCTCCTTAGCTCATAGAAGATTTAACGTAAAACTTCAAAAATATAATTATGTGAAGTGCCACTCTGGTTATCCACAGTCTCTCCACAAGTCACCAGTTAATTTTTTCTCATTCCTTTTTCTTCACCTATAAGCCTCAGCAGCAGAAAGCCTTCACTACTAATTAAAAGTGAAAAGCTAGGAAATAGACCCAGTACCCTGATGTTTCACAGCTGCGTGCAAAGCTGTGAAGAGACACCAAAGCTGCCCAGAGACACCTGCTTATATTTACAGCAATTCTTTTTATCATTCCATTCCTTAAGGTCGGGTTATAAAATGAGTTAGAATAAACTAGATCATTCCACGGAACAATGGCACGTCTGTAAATCCCACCTTTACTGGAAAACACAAATCACTTTATGCAGTGATGTCCAGTTGCTATAGCAGGAATCAGGAATCAACCAAATTGATCTTCCACATTATAAAGTCTTTGCTAACCATGGCTTTCAGAAAGTTTCCTGGTTGTGATTACCTCAACTTTCAAGCATAACTTGAGTATCTAGTGCCAAATGACCACACATGCTGTATAATCAGAGTTCCTGCCCCTACTTCTAAAGATATTTTAGAGACATAGAAACATAGAGATAGGCTACTAGTAGTGCTTTTCAGCACTTATTTGACTCTTATTGAGCCTCGTTGGAACTAGAGAAGGAAGAGTGATGGCCCCCAAAATTGAAGGTGCTTAAGTGCTGCTCAGCGTATCTGCTAATTGGAAATACTGAGCCTGTAAGCGGAGGACAGTCTGCCAATTAATCTTACACTGAAAGCATGCTTCATGTATCCTTTGTGTCCAAAAACTGACTCTACAGTAAGGCTATACTTCCTTATAACATTGACAAAGCTCAGCATATCACAGTATCTGCCCTTCCACCACCACATCTCACCAAAACCTTAAGGCTGGGCTGTCAGACTATTCATCAGGCAGGGATGGTATGAAAACTCAAGTCCCCACATCCCCCAGCCCTAGAAGAGAAGGTAATCACATATAAAACTCTAGCAACAAAACAGAAAGCAGCCTCCCTTCTCCAGACATGATTTGTAAGTACCCTGCCAAAGAAAAAGATTCCATGATTCACAGCAGGAGGTACGCAACTCCTTGCAGTACCAGAGGCTGAATCCCTGAAATTGCACCTAACTGGGGCACCTCCAAGTGTACCCTCGTCATGCCCCAGTTCCAAGATAGGAGCATCTTCACCTAAGGTAAATGTGGATGTGTCCCTGGCATGGTGGGGTGGTGGACAGCAGAGAGGGATATGCTGTGATGCAAACTGGCAGCTCAGCTGAGGACTGCTCCCAGAGGGCGAGGCTGACTGTCACATTTTTTCTCAAAACTCCTTGGAGGCCACTGCTGGTAACCGGTTGTCCATCACACTCAGTTTTGTGGACAACAGTCGCAGGCACCTGGGGCATTGTCATGCAGTCACCTCAGTTCACTGAAACTGGCTAGGCCAGTGAAAGGCTCAGGCTATGCTTTATTTTCCCCACTTGTGCCTGGTCTCGCTCTCCTCTGATCTTAGGCTCTGCTGAATGAGGTACCTGCCTGACCTGCTGCAGATTTGTTGTTTCTGCTTTTGGCAGTGCTGTTTTCATGTGATTCACTCTGGAGAGCTGCAGAAAAACTTAGAGAAAGGAGGAAAGAGAAAACATGAAACTTCCAGGGGGCTTCCTTTTGGAGGGCTGAGTTTGGCCTGTTTAGGATACTGGTTGACAGAATCCCTTGGGGAACATTACTGAAGGACAAAGAGATCCAGGAAGGCTGGACACTCTTCAAGAATGAAATCCTCAAGGCAGAGGAGCAGGCAGTTCCTATGCACTGGAAATCAAACTGGTGGGGAAGAGCAGCCTGGCTGAGCAGGGAGATACTGCTTGAACTCAGGGAAAAAAAGGTAATTTGTCATCTGTGGAAGAAGGGACAGTCAGTGCATGAAAAGTACAAGGATGTTGTTAGGTTACGCAGAGAGAAAATTAGAAACTCAAAAGCATGGCTAGAACTTAATCCATAAAAGATAATAAAACATATTTTTACAAACATATTAGCAATAAAAGGAGGGCCAAGGAGGACTGGGGGAAACCTAGTGACCGAGGAAGAGTAAAAGGCTGAAGTACTTCATGCTGCCTTTGCCTCAGTCTTTAACAGACCAGCCATCCTTAAGGTACTCAGCCTCCTGAGCTGGATGGCAGAAACAGGGAGCTGATTGGAGTCCCCATTATCTACTAAGGGTGACCCACTCGGCTGATGAGCGAAAGGCTGTGGACATTGTGTATTTGGACTTTAGTAAAGCATTCAACAGTCTCCAACAGTGTTCTCCTGGAGAAACTGGCTGCTCATGGTGTGGATAGATGTATTATTTGATTAAAAAACTTTAATTCATTCTTCTGTTTCAATTAACATGTTTTTTGAGCATACCTCCTAACAACCTCAGTGTAGTATTAGCATTTTCCATATGACCATCTAGCTCTGAACTCCTCAGTTTATAAGTAACTTAACTGAGGCAATGCCACAACTGATTCTATCCACCAATTCTTCTACATCAGTGAAATTTTTGCTTAAACTTAAACAAGCCTGCAAGTGCAGAATGTTTACACATTTCAAAACAGAAGACTTTACTGAATTTCTTTTTTTATTTTCTCATGGTATACTTGCTTTAGGAGATTTCTAGTGAAGAAAAGGCAGATAAGATTCAGTAAACTGAGCTTCTGTATGAAAATAGGATGAGAAAGATGTGCCTAATAGGCAAAAGGGGGAAAAACAAAAAAGAACAAGCTCTTGCATATACTTGTTTCTACACAAAACTATTTGGCAGCATGTAAACAGTGTCAAATACAAGCAACTAATGAGAACACATGCCAAGATTGCAATCACAAAAAAATAAATTATTATTCTTCAAATTAATACTAATATAATATGATTCTAAGTTAAAGGGCATTTCTTAATTATCACAACTAAGATGTATGCCTTATATATGTGCATTTATTTACATAGCTTCTAAGTGCTAAATCCTTACATGTTTCTCATCTCAGCCTACCACCAGGATCAGGCTGACTGACCAAACAAGTACTTGACAGAATTCACCTCAGTTTTCACAGTTATTTCACAGTTATTATAAGAATAGTTACAGCTGTTCGTACTAGCTTTCTGCTGTAAGATGAGTGTATCTATATGTAACAAGCAGCTATGTGTAACGAGGCCCTGTCCAGCTGTTACGAAAAAGGTGTTGATCAGGAGAGGATTGTTCCATCAAAGTGTGATCCAAGGTTGCCCAAATGGATTCTCCAGTCAAGCTAATGTTTTGCTGCTGACTCCCAGCTCTTGCTGCATTATTCTGGAAAAGGTTTGTGGGGTTGTAGGGAAGAAACAACATAAAACCAAAAGCATTTCAGTTGTGTAAAAGATGAAGTTTCACCTCTTGTTGTGTCTCTTCTGCAGCAAGAAAATACTGAATGCTTTCCACAATTAAAAAAAAAACGCAAAAAAATCAACCACAAGAAAACAAAATACACAGCCAATATGTTGACAACTAGTAGGATTCTCCTTCCTCTAACTCATGCAGTTCCACAGAAAGGTATTTCTTTCTCTTCTAGTTAACAAAATGCTACCAACAAATAAATGCCCTCAAATATCCATCGGGGCAGAAAAGTGGCATGCTTCCTGAGGTGAGATGGGCCTCCTGATATCTTCCCCAGCTCTCACAACAGCACATCCAAAGAACACAGCTGGAATGATAAATAACAGGAAGCAGAGCTCTGCAGGAGAAACATGTCATTCATTGAGATGCATCCAACTAGTCATGTGAACGGATATTACAATCTAGCAGAACTGCCACTTCTGGGTTTAGAAAGTCTCTATTAAACCTCCGCATATAAGATCTCCATCATTTCAAAACACATTAACAAAAACAGACCTTCACTAACTTGTATATTTCTTCAACACAGTAAGTCTATAAAGTTCAAGAGAGTCAGAAGCTAAGAGAGTTGTCAGAAATTACAACCCCCCCCAATACCTTAATGACATGATACCTGAGAAAACTAAGAGTAACACTTTACATTCTGCATCCCAAATGGATTGAAAATTATTAATTTCACAAGAACAAGAGTTCTTGTAAAATTCACATTTCACAAGAACTCTCCAGTTGATTTTTATGTGGTTTTGGATGGCTCCAAATGCTTTCAATGAATAAGTGTCACGCAGTGTGCATGGAAGAGACATAAATACATTTCACGAAGGTTAAATGCAAACCACAGTGCTTTATAAGGAATCAAGTTTCCTAGACTTTCGTAGAAGAACTGGTGCTTTCCATTTGATGAACTAGATTGAAAATATCATGAATGCCATAGTGCCTTACTTGTTCTCATTGCTGGCATCATATCGAGGCATAGGGTCAAAATCATTTCCATTGACATCAAAACTGGCCTGCGAATCCTACAGCAAACAGGACAAAGAAAACCAGTTTCTCATTAACCACTGACTCATATGGCCTATACATTCTTCAGCAGGTTCCTACAAGACAGTAATTAGCTTAACTAACATTCCTGTGGTTTTGTGATGATTGCGTATTTTAGGAAAGGATTTTTTATTTTATAATTATGGGAGTTACATATATTACTTTATTTTTGGAAAGAGAGAAGGATAACAAATGTTCTGAAAAAACACAGTTCCAGTATGAGAGAGGAGCTAGAAAGTGGTGTTTCATTTAACCAGAAGACTATAATTCTTCTAAGAAACTTCTGGAAGTTAAAGAGAGCTCATTCTCAAAATTGAGGTTTTGCTAAATGTTTCAATTTTCAAGAAATTATCCACACAATGATGATTGAAATATCAGTAATAGTTTCAAGGAATAATATATATTTCTTAAGAATACAGTTATAAAAATACAACTTGACATGCAATATAAACTGCAATCACATTTCCCTGGGAGCACAACTGTTTCAAATATTTGCAAGTTATCTCTTTATTTTTGTTCCATATTTCACATTTACCAGAATTCTTACAGCTGAAAATAGTTCACAGAGTAAATAGCTGCTGGTTTGTATGGCTCCCATTAATCGATGCGGTAGCATGTGGTGTGTTGACATGGCAAGCAGATCTTTTTAATCTCTTCTTTGCTCAAAAGCAGTTACCACATCCACCTCAAATATTCCTGTTTGCAGCCACACCAGCAATAATCCGACATATAGAAGGCATTTGTCATCAAACAAGCCATGTGTATTGCTTTGAGGAAATTCCTTGTTGGTGTGAGGAAAATGAGAGAGGAGGTGGTAAGGGAATAAACAGCTGCTTTAAATTCAGTGGAAGGACAGTATTGGGATGAGGTGACATGATACAATCTGGGTCATTCACTGAGAAGGTAAAATTATATTTGGTTTGTTTAAATAACATAAGAGATTGAAATGAAAGATGTGGCATGCATTAGGATCAAGCATACATAGACAAATAGGGCAACTGCCTGTCACTTGTGTTTGTGCAGTCCTCATGTATGTCAAAGCTGAGTTCCACATGCAGCATGGGGAAGGATACGGATGTAAGTATGGCTAATTTAGAACAAGCAACTTTAAACTGTGGACATGATTGTAGCTTTTGATGGCTTGTTAATGATATTTTTGTTACCTTCATCTCTGCAATGCTCTGTTCAAGGTGATATGCTCACTGTGTTTAGGGCTCTTTTACAAGATCTGTGTAATAGGAGTGAAGGTAAACCTTGCCTTGAGCTGGTCATCTTCCCCAGTCTGGCCCAATTCATGTATATTTGTCTATTTTCTTACCTCATGTGAATGTGCACCTTGAATACTTTATTCCAGAGAAATCAGAAGGTACTCAAGGTCACGTGCTTTCAGGTAATGCCTTACTCCCAAAACCACAGGACTAGTCACTCCAGAAAAGCATGGCCCTGATGCTCCAAACAGCTTCAAACTGACACTGACACAAGAAGTCACCCACTAGAGTAGGAGCCTCCTCTTAAGTTATAGAACCCTCCAAGGTATGTGAAGCTAAGCATTCAGATGTGATGAACCACAAGCAAACAGAAATCTCCTGGGTGATGTGAGACACAGGACACAGAAAACAAGGACCGCCCTATTACAAATTGTGAGGGGACTCACTGGAGTTAAGAAGGACTTACTAGAAAGACCCCCAAATATTCTACATTTGTTTTTAACTGAGTGAATCATAGCAAGTAATGTTCTTTTCCTTTAATATGATTTCTAGCAGTATCATAAATAGCTTTAAAAATAAATACATGGAAGGACATGCCTAAAATTACAGCCTTTGAGAAAAGCTACTGTTTTGCTAGCTTTGCTGGCCAAAAACGGACTTCAGCTGCATGCATTAATTGAAAGGCAGTGTATTCCATTTCTAAGTTCCTAGAGCATAAGGATATTAAGTAAAACAATTAGAGAAAAGAGAAAAAGCAGCTGATGATTGGTTCTTGTCCTTCAGAAATTCAGCTACAACAGGCATTCAGATACTAAGTTTGTTCAGATGGAACACAGTCTTAACTAAAACAATACAGATGACCAAAAGTTTTCTTCCTTCCTCCCACTGGTGTTAATGTTTGTGGAAACCCCGTAAGATTCTTCCCTTCTCCCTTCTTCCCCTCCACTTTAATTTCCTCCATTACTCCCTCTCTCCTTCTATCTTTCCAGGAGTAACAAATTTATTTGGGGTAATAATAAAGCAGAAAATCTGAATTTCTGTGGACACTCACGTAATTCTGCATCAAGTCTGGGTGGTTTCTCTCAATGCCGTCATCCAGGATGGTGACCACAACGTTCTTTCCAGTGTAACCTCTCTTCCAAGCACCTACTATATTCATATCTGACTGGCAATGGTGGGTGTTATCACTGCAGTGCTGGGGAGAGAAGATAAAGATGTTGGATGTTGCAGATCAGTGAGTACCGTGGGGTTGAGGTATTATCCTACTTACATTAACATTACCTTTTAAACCAGCACATGAACATACTGATTTGAATAGCAACTATATAAGACAAATACCTTTATTTAGACAGAAAATAATTTAAATGCCAAATTAAATGCAAATTGCTAGTTCTGCCTATTTTTCATTCTGATTACTCTTCATGCTAAGCCATCAAAAAGGGAAGCGTCCAGCCATACTGAACCATTAAAGCCATGTGTAAAATGAAGTAGCTGTTTCTGGCTGTTAAGCATCCTTACTTGAAATATACATTTGAATTATTTGAAATTTTTCAGAAAAACAAACCATATGTGGATAAAAATAGACAACTGCCTGTACAGAATTGGTAATGAAAAAAACCCTTGCTTTTTGGAGCTTATGTGCTGTACAACTTCTTGACAGAATGTCTGGAAACTAATCCAGATTCATTTCTATCTGCGAAAGAAGGCTTTTGGCAGGTTTTGTGCAGTATCAGCAGGAGATGAGCAGCAGTTAAGAACCTGTAACCAAAACAACACCCTTGAAAACTTGCAGCTTAGGGTGTCTGATGAATTTTAATAGTTAGACTGAGAGCAGCGTGGGGTATAGTTTTCAAGAGCAACCAAGTCCAGTGTAGTGGAGAAAGAAAGTTTCAGGTATATTAAAACTGAAAGTCTCTTCCTTGACATGACTGCACCCAGCTCATGTGAAGAAATCTGGCTTGCCATGGCAATGAGACGTGACCATCAGCTATTTGTATGCCCCATTAGAGACCCTCTAACATGTACACAGAACCATCCCCTGTGAAGTGCGTTCAATGAGCCCCTAATCGGCACTGTTTTCTTCCAGCTCCTCCAGGGTCAGACAGATCAACAGGCAAAAACCTATCAAAATAGGGTGTGCAGGGAAGGGGAACAGCAAAGGGTGGGAGGGAAAAAAATAAATTAAAAAATAAACTTGTATCATAGCAACAGTGGCCACACAAGCATGCTCCACCTCACTTCCTGTCCCACTGCCTCATGTCCCCACTTCAGCCTCATGTTTTGGCACTCCACAGTTTGTAAGGAGTATAAAGAAACTCATGGAAATGCACTGACTTCACTTAGTCCATCCCTCTCCTCCTGAATATGAGCACACTGAAGAACTGTTAGGCATACTGGGTGCAAACTGACATCAGATTACTATTAAATCATATTTTTCCTCTTCTTTTTCTCCAGTTTACAGCCCTACACTGTCATATACAAACCAGAGACTTTAAGAGCAGTCTTAATTTGCTATTATTAAAGCGAGATTTTATTATTAAGCACTATGCATATATGTACATAATATAAATTCTCTTTCATGGTCTTTCCCTTCTGTCTGCAAATATCTGTTTGTCTCTCTCTTGTCTATCCATCTGCACACAAAGGAGCTTGAAGGACTTCAGGGACCAGTTCCAAGGTATGTATAGGGCAGGCTTAATGCTTTTGTTCTGTTTGTTGATGGAAATGCTCACACTGCTGGCTTTATGAAATTAATGACAGTCTAAATTTGCCATCTGCACGCTGAATGTAACAGTTGTACACATGAAGCGTTCTAGTGTACAAACAAGGGGGTTAAGAAGTGTGTAATGTTTCCAGGTGACTTTCCACTTTTCAGAAGTGTTACTGAATTAAGCATCAGAAGCTACCTGCAAAAGCTATTAATAACATTCACATTTTGCTGATGTGAAGAGAAGACAAAAAGGTGAAAATACCAGCCTCCCAGCCTGGACAGCTGCAAAGGGCAATCAGGATTCCAGGCTCTGACCTCCAGTCAAATTTACTTGTCCATTATACTGCCCTTTTATCCCCTTCTCTGAAATGCCAAATGACCCTATGGCTGCTTTGCTGTCTGTCTTGCCAGGAGATGCCAAGGGATGAGCTCATTGTTTTGCTGCCATGCTAGTCAAACCACTAAGGCTGAGCAAGCATATGTTTTTTTAATCCCCACTCCCTTGCAAGCTCTTTGGCTCTCCACCAGAAGACCATTGCTTTTTCCTTTAATGATCTGGCACAGTCAGTCACCCTCCCCTTACCTGAACTTCTGCTTTTGTGGTGGTGGCTGAAGGGGGCTAATGCAACAACTGCTTTGCTACATGCATGTAGACAAGCACAAGAGATATTCCTTGCTTTAGTGCTTACTCTGATGATTCTTTCAAGAGATGTGCCACGTCACATTGATCCTGAAATTATCTTGCTCTGTTCCAAGACTGAGCAGAAAGCTAGTCTAAACAAAATCCTTCTGCATAAAAGAAATTCCAGGAGAAATTTCCAGGCAGGTATAACTCCATGCCCACTTATAACTTTGGAACACAGGTATGTAACATACGGATACAAAATGCAAAGGCACCAAGAAGCATACAACGGGGAGTAGTTCAACAGCAGTTGAAGGGTTCAGTTCTTATGGCTACAATATAGAACACACTTTCAAGCCCTATTAAAAATAGCATCTTTATTTCTTTTCACCTCTCCTCCTTACTCTTCTTTCCCCTCACAATTCTTCATCTACATTCTTCTCCCCCTGATCCTAGCCTTGCTTTTCTTTTCCAGTACAGTCTTTTACCACTTATGTTCCAGTTTTCACTGGTTCAACACCTCATCTCAGATTCCCATACTTTAACCACAAATTATACCTTCCCCCAGATTATTGTCTTATTTTCTCCAGATTTATCAGTCTCAAAGCAGCCTAAATTGTTTTTGTCAGGAATACTTTAAATCTCAGAACTTTTCAAATACTATAACATGGTACAAATATGCTGTTCCACATTGAACAGCATCTAAGATGCCACCTATTACTGGATTTCACTTGCACTCCTTCCTGTCTCTCTGTGCTGGCTTTGTCTGGGATTAAGAGTTAACATTCTTCATAGTAGCTGGTATGCACTTTGTCTTGGATTTGTGCCGCAAACAGTGTTGATAACACAGGGATGTTTCAGTTATTGCTGAGCAGTGCTTACACAGGCCTTTTCTGCTTCTCACGTCACCCCACCAGCGAGGAGGCTCGGGGTGCAGGAGAAGTCCCGAGGAGACACAGCCAGGACAGCTGACTCCAACTGACCAGAGGGATATCCCACACAATATGGCATCATGATCAGCATATAAAGCTGGGGAAAGAAGAAAGGGGAGGACATTTGGAGTGATGGTGTTTGTCTTCTCAAGTAACTGTTACATGTGATGCAGCCACACTTTCCTGGAGATGGCTGCAGACCTGCCTGACCGTGGGAAGTGGTGAATGAACTCTTTGGTTTGCTTTGCTTGTGTGCACAGTTTTGCTTTCCCTATTAAACTGTCTTTATCTCAACTCATGAGTTTCCTCACTTTTACCCTTCTGATTCACTCCCCCATCCCCACAGGGAAAGAGTGACTGAGTAGGTGTGTGCACAGGCTTTAAATTTCTCTTTCCTTCAGAAACATTTCTTGTAAGGAATTTTCCACTACTGTGTTCCATTCTATAAATTGTCTTTAACCTCATGCTGCTTCTTTACCACCTATCCAAATTACATTATCAGGTTCTTAGCAGAGGGCTGCTTTCCTAATGAGTTTAGAAACACTGTTTCAATTTACAGTGTTGCCCAAATAAGAAGT
The DNA here is from genome assembly GCF_028554395.1 of Pezoporus wallicus. Classification (NCBI taxonomy): domain Eukaryota; kingdom Metazoa; phylum Chordata; class Aves; order Psittaciformes; family Psittacidae; genus Pezoporus; species Pezoporus wallicus. Next base: position 298,967 of record NW_026642858.1, on the reverse strand, counting down.
AGTAAAACATCTATCACATATGATAATATGATAATAACAATTACATGATCCTTAGTGACTGAATTTTATATCAATGGGTAAGTACTGAATTTTATACCTCATTTTCCATCTATTTTTCCCATTTTTTTTTTTTTAACAAAAAGAAAAGAATTGTCATGATAACATACTAAAACTGTGTGCTTGGAAGTTTTTCTTGGATTTGTCAATTTTTGGACTATTGCTTTTTTTTGAGTTTTAAGAGGAACAGTATAAAATGGGTTAGTCTTCTGAACTTCCCCTCTCTTTAAGCAGATGAAGTAAGTCAGAAATTTCGTTTATTGATACCATGAATAGATAACTGCAGTAAGCCAGAACTATTTCAACATACATTGTTTTCATCTATTGCCTGGAGGATACCATCAAAAGGAATAAACAACCTCTCACCCAGTTACATAGAGTAATTTTACTGAGATTTTTAAAAGGCATCCAAAGGATGATGCTTTTCTTTGGACTGTTTAATGGGGAAATTTTAATGATATCACCATTAGTATTTAATAGAAACCATCTGCAAGTTTGAGGGACTTCTGTGGTACATGCAGGAAGCAAGAGGACTATAGTAAGAAAAATTTCAGTATTGAACTTTTCTCATACTTAATGGTTATGAGCATAAAAAGACAAAAGAATCACTTAGACATCTTTGGACAGCCAATTTGGAAGCATGCCTTTCTGCAACTAACGAGCAGACATAATACTAGAAAGGTCTTCTGTTGGATGCTCGCATGATGCTTTCAGTGTCAGACATGGACCTAGATTCTCCTTCCTACTTTGTGAAATTATCTCTAAAAACTAACTTATGATCATTGTAATTATCTTAATGTTTCCTGTCTGCTGCACTGATTTTTGTGGTTGGAGGCTTGGTGTATCCAGTTATGGATCAGTAATAAAATTGAACAGTTAAACTGAGAAATCAAGAATCACATCAACAGTCAAAATCTTTTGGAATTCCAGAGACTGAAATAAAATTAAAAGAACAATGACTACAAAATTCTGTTCTGTCTTTTGCAATGCCTGTTAAGTCTATAACCAGAGTAGAAACAGAAGTTTCTAATCCTGTGACATGCAGTCTCTCTCAGAAACAGCATACTGTGCTCTCTTTAAGTCTTCATGAGGTACCCTGCATTGGTTTCCCGTAGTATTTTATTTGCAAGAAGTTATTTGACAAGATCTTGTCAGTATCTAAGGGAATAGAGAGAAACACAAAATGATAATCAGAATTACACAATTTTAAAGACCAACTGTGAGCTGGCAGACCTTGGATCTCATTTAGTGGAACAGTGCAAATGCTCCCGACCCCAGGAAAGCTCTGAAACACTAGTTCCCACGCAGAGATTAGATACATTTAGATCTACATTTAGATTTACATTAGATACATTCTTTCAATATTGAGGAGAAGAAGAAAGAGCAGCAGCAGCAGTAGAACAACAACAACAACAGAAGAAACAAGAAGAAAGCCCTCCTGGTGTTACTAGAGTAGTAAGGATACAATCTTTGGCACAGACAAAAACAAGCAGGCTACAGTCAGGTTCCTTAGATTAGGGGTTTTGTCAGCTACTAATCTGCAAGCACTGAGAAGACAGAAGTTTCATAAGATCGCATGTAGAGATAGGACAGTCAAGGGCCTATCCACTGACCTTGACCAACACGAGCAGGAAGAAGGTGACGCACAGGGCTAACAAATGGATCCTGGTATTTTGTGGTGCTATCAGAAAAAAAGAGACCATCTACCTGCTCTGTGACAGGAATGGAAGGTGGGCTATTTGGCACTCTTAGCTGGTCCAGGCAAATGCACAGGTAATAAAGTTTATCAGCTTTTAACTTTAGTAAAGAAGACTTCCTGATGGTACCTTCAGCTTTCTGAAGTACAGTTTTGCACAGTGTTCTAAGTTAAAACTTGCCAATTGTTCTCTCCTTTCCTGCAAAAAAGAGAAATAATCTCTTTTCTTTATGTTCTTGATGGGATCCAATTTTAAAGGGGAAAGAAGGAGGGAGGTAATCAGGAAAGTTGGCTATGGAGGGTCCTTATTAAAATGGCTCATGTCATGTAATAGAAATCATGACAACATGCTTTGAAAATTACATTTTCTAAGAATGCTATTAAAATAATGTTTCCTTTTAAAAGTAATTCTCACATTTCTTATTCTTTCACCACAATAAAAGTGAAAGAAAGATTTTTAGAAGAAGATGGTGTACCTGCAGCAGACATAACCTGGTATTTAGTGCACAGCAATTAGTAACTGCATAGGAAATTATTTTATTCTGAGTTTTATCTTTAAATAATTTCTGATTATTGCTGCACACAATATTTTTAAGCTCTAGCAAGAGCAGGCAGGCAATGTAAAGTGTGACTCATTTCAAATACAAGATTTTTTTCATTAAATTCCATCCAACTTCTGGAGTCATGTTTTACTGAATTGCTTCTATTTTATCTGTGCCTGTATCAAGAGAAATATTTCAAGAGTGTACCATATTAAATATTTAACACCAATTTATTGCTTGTAAAACTTGCAATTTACTTCAAAGATTAATTTGGTTCTTAAGCTTTATTGATTCTGTAAGTTAACAAGCAAAAATACATTTAGAGGCCAATAAGAACAATCACAGACATACTTCATTTTATGTCTGTTTAAGCAATGAAGGAGAACAGGAAATAATATAAAAGGGTTTCTTGTATTCGTAAGAGTATCTGATGGCTATAGTGAGACAAGAATAATTTACAAGACTATATATATGGGGGTTTGCAGTGAAAAAATAAGAAGCTCATAAATCTTATTCTTTGGCTGTGATAACACTGCTTTTCTTTCCAAGAACAGAATAATTCATAATGCATTAAATTTGTATTCAGGACAATTCCATCACTTCTCCATCACTGGCACTTTTTTAAGCCTACACTGGTTGTTTTTCTGTAACCTGTGTGCTGGCCTAAATATGAGTTAATTCAGGGAAGCCCTGTATACGCATGTTCCATAGGCTGACCACAGTGCATCACCTTCAGGAGTGGGAAACTTCCCCCCTTCTAGGTCTACAGACAGCAAAGTTTCTCTCCCAGCTGCAAATTCTGGAGGCTGCAGAGGCACAGAAATAATCTGTCTCTGCTATCATCTCTTTTTTCTCCATGGGACGTGACCTGTGGCTCCATTATAGTGTTTGCCTCCAGTCCTGTTTCCTTGCCATGTGGCAGCAACATAAGAGACTCCTTCAAGGCAAAGAGAAATGTAGCTAAATTTCAATTGTGCATGTTCTGACACCTCCACTAAGATACAAATATGAAAAGCTGCATTTACAAAAACTACAAAGGTCCACCACATCATTCCAAAGAGCAAAAATACATACGTATCTAGAAAGAAGAAAACAACGATGATGACTTAGAAGAAGAGGGAGGATAAGGAGAAGATGAGGAAATTGCAAATAAAGGCATCTAGAACGTGTCCATTTTACCCTGAATGCAAAAATCATCCATACAAATGGCATATTACAGACCTGGTACATCTGGTATATTCTTGAATCAGTGCTCACATGTTGAGAAGTATGTGTTAACGTATGGACAGATTTCTCCCTGGGAAGTATTGCGAGAAATATAAGAACCTGATGCAGAACATCTTGGAGAGTCAGTAATGGACAGAGAGGGGAGAAAAGAAATAATTTCCACAGTCTGGCTGCTGCTAAGAAATGTAGGAAGAAAAAAAGCATGCATGGAAATTTATCTCTACATGTGGCAGTATTCTCCCAAAACGACTGTATGATGACTGACTTACTGATACTATCACTATTATATAAATAGCCTACTTGGCAAGAAAAGGCCAGCAAGCAGATCAAAAGTTAATGCATTTTTACCTGTCTAAGGGGAAAAAAAAAAAAAAAAGAACTATGCCAATTCTTTTATTAATTAGAGAGAATACGTGAAAAGAACAGCTGCTCCCTGGCCTCAGCTGCACACCATCAACCCTGGGGATCCAGTGCTCACAAAGGATGAATAATTCCTCAGAGAGATAATTCTTTCCATTCTACCATTTTTTGTGGCCTTTGCCACATATTTTTATTTGACCTCCTCTGATTCCCAAAAAAAGAAAGAAAAATAGGGCAGTTTTACAAAAAGTCCCAAATTTTTTGCCTTTTTTTAAAGCATCATTCCTACAGTTGCAGTTATCCAGCAAGACCCAAGTTTCTTCCTCTCTCTCAAGCTAGACTTGATGTTTTCATTATTTCTAAGACACAAATTAAACAGAGAGATGGTAAGTCTTATTTTAAAACAGCTTTCACAAGTTTCTAAGAATTCTTTCTACACTACTATAGACTTATATTTTAAGCTGTTCTCAAGTCAAAACCCATTACTTCTATCTTAAGTCATTAAGGAGCATGGGAAACGAAGGTGGATTTATTTAGAGTTTGTGTGAACATATGTGACAGTATCAAACTAACTACAAGGAGAGAAGCCCTGAGCAGATGGCTTCAATTAATCATTAACCCTCACAGAGACTGATGAGACTGGGAGGAGCCTGGGGCTTACACAAACTGACTTCCCTCCCCCTCTGATCTCTTTTCATTTTACACAGAAAAGAGAAGTTTAAGAACGATATACCGTTACAGGAATGCTGGGTGTGAATGGAGAGTTGATTCTGGATGGCCCACAAAACTTGTTTTTTCCAAGAATGCTATGAACTTATAGGAATGAGATGACTTGTGAGGAAATAGATGAATATATGTTCGCTTTGAGTGCTTGTACCCTAATTTTAAGGACGGTTGCACTGCTGCAGTCCTTTTTTCCCCCTATTTTATGTTGCGGTATGGTCCCTCTGATCCATGAGGCAATAGCCTGGTGACATCTGGTGTTAATGGTGGGATGTCCTGGGGGTAGAAGGAAGGAGAGAGGGACAATGAGAGGGAGAGATGTGAGACAAAGGACTTGTTCAGGAGGTTGAAGGAAAGATACATGTCCCTACTTTTCCTACCTGCTTTTGTCCCCTGGGGAAAAGTAAGGCACATGTAAGTCAGAATATGATTACAGCCTTATGTTCCATTATTAGTAATGGAGAAGGAGTTTCTCCCTGTTTTCTTGCAGGCATGTTTAGCTCCTGAGGCTGAAACTGTTTCATAGTGCCTTTATTTCAGCAATAAACATCTATGCTACTTGATACCTAGAAGCCTTTTCCCTAAGAACCATAAAAAGCCTTCAGGTTATTGTACCCTTGGTCCCATTATTTGCTTGGTTCATATGTCAAAGGAAAGTATAACTTGCCAGAGGACAAACTTTAAGCGCATGAAACTATTCTTTTGAGACAGGAGTATAAAAACCACTCCATACCCTCCTTAGACAGCCTTACAGAAATGTTTAATCTAACACTGAAATGCATGCTGTGAAAATTCATTAACAGTACAGGATCAGACTAAGATGAATGGCTTCTATTTTAGTTTGTCTATAGGGAAGTAAGTGCCCTAGGCACCAACAGGCTTTTCACCATTTGAATGTGCTATGGTTGATGAATGCAAGGCCCACTGTGTATTATAAGAGAAACCTGGGAAGATAAGACCAAACCACTAGAGGGAGTGGCCAGTTATATTTTGCAGATGAGATCATCTGGCAGAAATGAGAGAACAAGCCCAGAGAAATCTAGGGAAGACTAGGAAGGAAAAAGAAAGGCCATTCAATTAAAACCCAAAAACTTTGCATAAGACAAAGAAGTATCACACAGTTACTCTTGTTATCATCTCAGGAAATTCGACTCAGCAGATTAAAGTTGTTCTCACCTGTTGAAATCCTTCTGCAACATTGAAGGTTAGTCCAGAGGCCTATGCCACAGCTGTACATGAAAGACTATGCAAAACAGGCAACAAATGTTGAAACTGCAAGTGGTCTTACAGGAAATCTCAGCAGTGTCAGGATTCAATCTATCCCAGCAAATACAGATACTGCAGAGAGGTTCTGGAGAAGTCCAATATATTTGCAAACACTGTTCTATATAGAGAACTGTACAGAGACCAATGTCTATGGAGCTTTCTAGTAACAGGACTTTAAGGGATGTGGGGATCTGCTACAAAACTAAACTCCAACTTTATCACTAATGACACCTATATTGTATTGTCTGCAGCAGTAATATGAAGGAACTTCCGCCAGTTGCAAGTAAAGTGATTGTGTGGAACTAATCTGAGAACAGAATTTTGAACCGAAACTAGAGGAATGTATTCCTGTAGACAGAGAGAATATATATACAAACTCAGTATAAGCACCTTTTATACACATCAAAGACTCAAAAATGTAGTTTGTCTAACTGGGACTCGGAAGAAGATCACATTCATGACTGTCACGCTTATGTAGAGTCTGTGAGTAAGGCAGTCTCAGCTTTGAAATGATACCATTAATGTTAACTGCCTCAGCATTTGCAGGTATCTTTAAAAAGAACCAGAAAATCAGCAGATGACATACCCAGAGAAAGTAAAGAAAGCCATGATCAGAGTATTCTCAGAAAGGAAACCTATACACAGTCAGAAATAAACTAAATGTAAGAGTTCTTAGTTTTGTGACTGCTAGCAACTCTTCTGCATCCACTGCTTTTCCTGGTTCCAGAGCTACAAAATACTCTCTGTGATTTGTGTTCTCTGCAGTCTGCATTCCTCCTTGTCATTCCTACCATCTCTATCCATTTCTCCTATAATTCCTGTCACTTGGTCTTCTGATGCTTAACTTTCTTGATTTTCAAACCTCAGCTGTAAATGGATTTTTTCCCAGATTGTTTTGTTTCTCCTACTGGCTCTGCCGTTTAGCTAAAAATACTACTATAACATGAAGGTGCGCCAAAAATGCAAAGCTAAAGAGGGTCTTCCAAGTAAAAAGGCGAATTCTCTGGGAAATATAATGTACCTCCAGTAAACCTTTTCCCAACTGCTATCTTCTAACATGGACATGCATGAGGCAGTTACAAAGTGAGATTATTTACTTAAAAACTGTAATGAGAACTTTGGACCCATTAGAGACATAGTATGAATCTGTAAGCACTTAATAACATAGCCATTCATAAGGAAGCTAACAGAGGATTTGACATGTTGGTTTGTACTCTGGAGCCATTATGTAGCTGAACAGACACAGTTATACTCATTTTGTTTAAGGAAACATTACTGAGCATGTGCAATTATTAAGTCTCAAATCTTAAGAGGCTACAATGCTTCCTTGTAGTTCCGGAAATTAGTGGAGTGCAAAGTAATGATGGCAATAGAGCCAGAGTAATCTGGATCACTTATGAAGGTGAATCTATTTAAGAGGCGGGTTTCTAGTATAATTTTACATAAAACCATACACAAGATTATGCTGTAGAACTGTAGGACTGAGAGTACCAGGCATAAAATGAGAGATAGTGGCCAGAAACATAGTAATGGTGAAAAAGATTCAAGTAAGGTAGACAGTCACCTATAGTTTCAAGAAGATGCTCTGTGAAGCATATATTATTCTGTGACAGTTAAGCACTAGGATAGCAAGGAGAGTTAACACATGTTTTTTAATGACAGCAATGATACTATTCCTGGAACGGTATGTGCATGTGCCTACTACTAATGTTTCAAAAATGATGCTTTTGAAAAACGAGCAGTAACTACCTGCTGCTTGTTTTCTGAGCGAAGTGCTGGAAACCCAATTTACAGTGATTCTTAACGAGCTCAAAGAATTTATTTTATCTAAGGGAAGGTGAAGTTGTAACTTGATTGCAGCATGCAAGTAACTCAATAGAGATGATACTTTTGAAGGGGGAACATTTCTTAATCTACTAAAGAATGGCCTAACACAGTAAGTACAGAGCATGATAAACATGCACTTATAAGATGTAAGATTTGTAATAGCTAATCATTAAGACAATGCTCATATAGATGTGACTTTTACAAATACCATCTTCTACCTAATGTCTTACTGAACACCTACTGCGGTTTGATTACATATTCTGGACTTGTGATTGCAGATTGTACTGATTACTGGTCAGACAAAATGGTCAGACAATCCTCTGCTGTATCCGTGAAAGGAATCAACCAAAGGAGTTCAGATCTGGAGGCTGGCTTCCATAAAACTAAAGCAGTTCTGTGTCAGGAGCTTCACAGAACTCTCTATTAAGAAGTACGATCTGAGAAAATAAAACTTTCCTCTGCCATTTAACTGCTTTCAAATACTTTGAGAAGGAGTTTTGGTCTCTGCAGTTAGGTGCTGCCTCAAATATAAGCATATCCCAAGTAACTCCACTCTAAATAGGCACAAAAATATTGATTACTATGTATAAAAATCAACTAAATAGGCAAAGCAATAATGTCAAAGGGGAACTGACATGGAACATTCAAATGTGGTGATGTCTTGAGTGTTACTTCCCTTTGACCATTACCTTCAGGGGTGGGTGACACAAAATCTTGAAAAAATAGATGTTCATTTCTTTGGGAAGAAAATCTAGAAATTTTAATTGATAAGCATCTCTGTGCATAGGTAGGGATTGTTTTAAAACAGAATAATATGAGTTTATGTGGTTGTTCTGCTCTTTGTATAAAAGATAAAGATCTTTCAAGGAAAAAAAGGTCTCTAAGCAATGCAAGAAGAAAGTTGGGTTTGTTTTTATAACCTTGGTGCTGCATAAAATAAATAAAGCTTTTGTATTGATTAAACTGAAGATCCATTTCAGAGCCTTGTTACAGACAACCTGGTCAATTCCTGTATTGATTTATCTTGACATAAAACAATCCACAAAACGAACTAACAAGTAATCACACTGTAGTAACAGGCTTATTTAAACAAAAAGTTTGGGTCAGCTAGCAGCCAATTACTGTTGATTTGAGGACACTGAAAAAATTAACAAAACTTTAAGCACACTCTGAAGCTGAGGAATATGCTTAAATCTGTCCTTGATCTCCAAACCATTCAGGTGGATACCTAATTCCAGGGAGGCGTGTAAGATCTGATCATGTGCCTGTGTAGTTTGTTGCAGAGCATCTCATTAACAGTACCATTGCACTGGCCACTTTCATAACAAAGATTTATCTTTTCTTCTTATGAACATCCAAACAAGCTTTTTTCCTCCCCTATTCAGCCACTTTCTCTTATCCTATGACTTACAGGTGCCAAGACTTAACATGAATACAAAAGAGTGAAACAAGAATCTAGGTGAGAACTTTTAAATTCACAATAAATACTTTATTTGATTGCTATGTATTTTTCTCCTTGCCTCTTCCCAAAAGCAACATAGGAATCACACTAACATCTTGATGAAGCATGACTATAATCACAGGATTGTTACACAGATGAGAAATCAGGGAAAACATGGTCATGCTGTTTTCAGGGTTTACTTTTAATTTGAACTTTCCTATTTGAATCAAATTCCTAGTAGCATCTCTCTTCCCAATTGCCTAGAAAAAAATGGTGATGACTTAAAATCTAAGCAATTATACAGACATGTAAATTGTTCCTGTCCTTTCCCATTCAATATAACTGCATCAGGAGATCTCTGCTTTTTAGTGCCTACCTGGGGGCAAAATGGGTCATAACTTCTGTTTCATTCACAGTCACATTCATGCATACAACTTCTACCTGTTAAATGGCATAAAGAGATCCATGGCTCAGCCTTAGGTTTATTTTTCCTATTAGATTCTGAGATAAATCTTGTATGTGAGTCTTTCAAATACTGAGACAACGTAAGACTTTTTCTAGGGCTTGGCAAAGTAACAAACCAAGCTTACAAAGTGGTTTTGGCCATCCTTGTAGATTCATTCACTGAGAATATCTACAGAATTAGCCCTCAGAATGTTTTAGCAGTAACATTTTATACTGTGTATAACATGGTCTCAGGCCATCAGCACATCTGAAGTCCCAAACAAGAACAAAGCTGCTTCACACAGTGTGATCAATACTTAAAACTTCTGAGTACTGGAGAAGAAGCATAAGTCAGACATAGGGAAAGCAAACTGCATGCCCAATGCGAGTGTGCTTAAAAGACAGAAATCCTTTAGAGTTTTGTTCTTTCTACTGGTCAGCAGCATGCAACTTCCCCATTAAGCAAAAAATGATGTTATGGTGTGTTTGGGCATTTTCAAAGGATGGATGTAAAACAGCAGTTTGCTTTCACTTTTACAATACTTTTATTCTCTAACGTGGTAGTTCTTCACCAGTCTGGAGAGGGACCAAATAGAAACTGTAGGAGACTCTTTTAAAAAGGAAAGCCATATGAGAGTAGCAAATACAGGTAATTAATGAAATCAAAACTAAGACAGTAGACACCATAAACTGAGCATCAAGATCCTCAAGAAAGCTGAACCAATCTAACTTCCCAGTGTTGTCAGAAAATTTAATCCTGCTCCCTCTCCCTTTTTTTATTTCTGTCTCTGTTGTTCAGGTGGTTGTAAGAGATGATGCAAGGGATGGAGACAGGACTGAGAAGCTAGGTGCAAAGATACCGTACATAGAGCTTCAAGCTTGTGTTTGGTGTCTCGAGACACTTCGTCACTACATGAAGGCTCTGAGGAAGTCTTATAACACAGATTCAGTGGGCTAGGAGAATCGAGGCATTTTTTTTCCAGAATCATGTTTTCTGTAAGAATACTGACTCTTTACCAAGATGTAAGGGTTGTAACACTTTCTAAGTAGCTGTATTAATTCCTCTATCCACATTTCAATTCACACAGATGGGGAATTAGTTAATCCAGGATTTATGGATTTCAGAGTTGCTGCAGTTGGGATCATATAAAATCCACTCAAACACGGCATCTGAAAACTTGCACTGCAGCCTACTTGAAGACAGACCAGGAGACTTACAAGGGAAAAAAGTATCATCCTGATTCAATATTAAACCTGGCTGGGGAAGAGTGCATGGAAGTTGAACAAAGGAGAAGTTATGCAACCTCTTTGAAACTTCAGAAACATTTTTTTCTTTGCTTAACTTGTCTTTATTTTTTCCTAAACAAGATTTCTGGCTCCCAAATGTAATCTTGTAACCAGGAGTTGATATTCATAAAAACGCTATCTCCCAAGCAGTAGTTTACTAATAAACTGTCTTATCTGAAAGACACAGGAGAGGAAAACCCTACTAAACACTTAATGTTTAGCCTCTGATATATATTTATATCTGCCTTAGGCTTCTGTGCCTATACTACTTGTGTTTAATATAGTTTTGAATTGTTTTCAAAACTGAAAATAACTTGCTTCATGCTGTTAGGGATTCATGTAAAAATAGAAAAAGACAGGGCAATTATTTGCTTAAATGGCATGCTACTCATGGATTAGTGGATTCTAATGCAATAGAAGAGGTAAGACAAAAGCGGTATCAATACTGTAAAAGATTCACAGTTGCACCTCCTGAGGCTGTCAGAGGGCTCTTCCCTCCCGCACACTTCCTACTCTGATCACCACGCATTTCTGATGTTTGCTGTAAATGAGTTTATTTTGAAACAGGCAGTGTTTAAATTTTTGCACCTCCACAGCAAAACACCAAGCACAGATCCTGTCTGTACTGCTCCACACCTTACAACTGGCATATTTTCTGGAAGCCCTACTTCTCTCTTTGAGGAGACTTGGAGTCTTGCTCTGACAGGGTCTCCTGTATTCAATGACTAATTTAAATATGACTACCTAAATAAGGTTAATTTTCACCAAAGCTGTATTTGAAAGTCATGCAGATGTGCAAGCACTTGCTGGATTTCTCTCCAAAATGGCGCTGATAGATTTTGAGGTGCTCTTGGTCTCATCTGCTGTTTCTTATTTGGCTACCAGAAATTCCTCTTCAAAGGGCTTTAGCAGCATATGTAACTCCCAGCAGAGATTTCATGCCATTAGGAGTAGCTACAAGCAACGCCAGGGATGACCTGCACCTAATGAAGCAGTGCAGAATGCATGTTATTGAAGTCTTTTGTTTTGTTTGTTGGTTTTGGATGGCTTTTTTGTTTAAACGTGACTGAAAAAGGAGCATGAATTAAGGTCAAAACAGGGTCAGTGAGAACCAAGGTCCTCTGTATGCTTGCAATTTTAGTCACAATGTTTGCTCATGAGATATACAGGAAGTCATGCTAAAGCATAGCTGAATGAATAAGGAAAGCTGGTGTTTTGATGTCCTCATTCTAATGGTGTCATACGGCATCTGTCTTCAGTAAAGAGGGGCAGATATTTAAACACTGGTATGAGACCTAACATCCTAGAGCTAAACACTGGTTCTCCAATTTCTCCTTTGCAAAGGGCACGACACAGGTCTGGCTCTCCTCTGTTACAGAATGGATAGGAAATTACCTTATGGAAGCACTACACTCATTTTTGCCCCCTGACTGGGCAATCATACAGCTACTGTTTGCATCATAAATTTATGTCTCATAGGCTATGAATTTGCTTCTAATAAGGGCAAACTGAATATGTCACACCAGTTCATTCTTCAGCAAACAGACCACAAGACAGGCAAGCTTTGGAATTCATTCTTATGTACCGTGGCTGTGCACTTCTGACCATTTTGGGGTTCTTGCTGTTTGTACAGTGTTCTTTATGTTAAACCCAACCTTTAACATACTAGTTAAATAGATGAATATTTAGCAATCCTTTTCCTGAAGTATCTGCACTTTCAGTATGCAAACAATAGCAAGAAAATACATAAAGTGAGTGCTTGAAGCAAAGAAGCATTTTTTACAATGAAATTACCTCCTCCTGTTTTCAGTAACATTAATAGAGCACTCAGTATTGCCCAACAAAAGAAACTGTTTTGTTATTTGATATTATTTTGATTTTAGAAAATACGGAAAGTGGGTAGCTAACTAAGCAGTTGCTCTTGAAAAATTGCTTTTATAACTTATGAAGGGCAAATTCTTTCTTCTTTGAAAAGAGAAAAAGCATACTACCAGATTAATGCTTTTCTTGCTGAAGTGCTGTGAGAGATAAAAACCGAAATACACCAAATGGTGCCCCCGTATGGCACACTTTACAGCTGTTATTGTCAGCAATTTTATATCCATTTATATTCCATATGATTTATTTGTCCTTCAGCAAAGACTTTGTGGCACTACCATTTCCTTATTAATTGCAGAAACTAGTCAGAAAAAGGCAGTTCAGAAAATACAGTATTATACACAAAAGATACTTCACAAACAACATTATAAAGAAAAGTACCTGCAGTTTCTTTATGTGACTCAGTTGTTGCCCAGAAAAAAAAAAAATCCATTTTTAATAAATTCGTGAAAGATAAAATGAAAGACACTCTCCCTCTGAAGATAAAATCACTGTAGTAAATAAGCAGAGGAATATGTGCTGTATGATTTATTATCAAATGTTTGACACTCAGGCAAATATCTCCCCAAACAAGTATGGAAATGATTTCAATATTGCTGCTTCTTGTTTCAGTGAAAAGCTGGCATAACCCCTGAACAGTGCTGGCTTCCATTTCGTGTTTTCTGGGCACTTCCAGGGCTGCTTATCTGGAAGTCAGAACAGAATGTCCCAGAGGAATAGATCAAGCCCATCTGGTCATTCTGTCTTTAAACTATTTGCTAATCTTGCTGAACTAGTTGCACCAGTAATCTCTTTTCAGTAGATAAGTGTAATTCCACTTCTACAGGTTTTTCATTACTTGAAGGATGTTGTTGTTTTTCCACAGGAAATTAATTTAGGTCAAATTGTGTATTACCTGACCTTATGTTACTAGCTCTACCTTGTCCACAGAGAACAAGAGGCGTTTCCTCAATACAGATTTCTAAGGTAATGTCTTGACAATCAGATTCTTTCTTGCAGCACTTGCACTGAAGTGACAGATAGTCTAACTTTCTAAAACACCAAAAGCTCAATCTTCTTATGCAATAGAAGACACAAATATAAAAGTGTATGAAACAACAAACCAAGTTACAAAATATGCAAAACACTTAAAAGCATGGCATGCCACCTCAGAGAAAACAGTGATTTGGCTTCTACTGCACAGATGGAAAGAGAGAGAACAACTCTTGGGAGGGAAATAAAAAGTGAGTGAGATTTTTCCTTAGCTGCCAATGCCTGGCATAGGTGGATTAGAAATAAATTTTTAGGAGGTCATAAAAGAGGGTGACACGTATTCATTTGCTGTGGTGTTAGGATGTGGCAGGTGCAATTCTGTCCAGACTTCTCTCTCCCTTGCACCCAGGCCTGCACTCAGACCCACTGTGACCTCTCTTCCTCCCTCCATCTCTCTCCAGCCTGCCCCATCAGGTGCCTGTCACTCCTTCCTTTATCCCTGCTGTTCTCTTCTGCAGTCCCACTCACCTTAGCTGACCTCACTAAGGGCCAGGCCAGGGATGTAAAATCCCTCTCTCTGTTCTTCCACTCACACCTGGAGTTGGAGGAGTGGCATTGAGTAAGCAGGTGGCCTCTCTAAGTCTTCACCTCCACCTTATTTCATGGTTACAGGATTTTGGGAGACTCATTTACTCACGGATAAAGGCTTATAAGACCCATTTTGGCTGCTGTCTAGAGTCAACGGTACCATGTGAGACCAGGAGTATCTTTCCTTCCCTGTGAATGCTAGTATAGCTCACCTGGAAGCTCACAAATATAACTGCAGAGCACTGTATAGCATACGAGAGGAGTTTTCTGAAGAAACGGGACAAGTTCCACCAAAGCTGAAAGCAATGCTGACTTCACAGTCTTTACTGAAAGTGAAAAGTAAGCGATTTTTCCTGAGTTTTGGTTTCAGCTTCAGAGCTCGAGGCAGCCAGCCTAAACACAACTAATTCAGATCTCATCAGTCTGCAGGGACTGCTCACAATTGCAGTATAAATTATATTTCATCTATCTATACCAGAAATCTTATATAATATATAAGATGATAAATATTGGTGACTGATAAATATTGGATGACGAGTTAAGCTTCTCAGCAAGTCTCTTATCCTCAACAGCCTTCTAAAAATTTCAGTAACACCACATTATAACTGCGCAACAATATTATACAGCTGTCTCATCCAAGCAGTTCATCAAGTATTACCCACAAAGTAATCTGTAAACCTCAGTTTCCATTATGGCATAGTCACCTAGTTTTATTCTGCCCTGCTGGCACTGCTATAATCTTCTTCTACCTTGAATCCCCTAAAACACTTTGCATTTGTGCATCTGCTTGTCCTTGCAGTCCAGTTTTGGAAATCAGGAAGGTTAAGTCAATAATATGATCAGCACGAGAAATATCCCAGCCAGGCACTGCATCTTTTCTTAGCTTTATAGATTTCTGTTAGAGCACCATTTCAAAAATTTTGTAAGAAAATTTTACTTTTTCAGCAACTGAAGTGCATTATATTTACCTAATATGTTTTTCAGATTTTTAAGACTATGTTAATTATAGTGTTTTATAATTCTTTTCTGTTATATTGCTGCCTCTCAAAGAAAACTAGTAGACTACGGTACAATGCAAAAAGCCCTTCTTTTGGGTTCCAAACAGAAGACTAAGTTATCTGCTTTTAGCACTCCTCCAAACATATTTTGTCTTACACCCAGTTTATGTCTAGAAAGAAGGAATAACAAGGAATAAATGTAAAGAGAAGATAACAAAGGTTGAGCAAATGAAAGAGTCTGAAAAAGGAAAGTAATTTTAAAGAGGGAGTACTTCATTTGTAGAGATCAATAGCAAAAAGACCTTCAGTTTACATAAAACAGAGCGTGAGGTGACATCAGTTTGGACCTAAGATACGTGTAAAACAAGATTAAAGTTTTACTTCAAAAAGGCTTTGAATTGTGTTGGTGTGGGATATGTTTAGCAATGACAATTAAAAGAAAGCATTTTCTTTGGTTTACACATGTAATAGGTGGTTTCCTTCTTCCTCTATTCCAAGCAGCTTACAAGTATGATTATTTTGCCCATTTTCTGCCTGAGAAGCTGACAGGCAAATTCCCATGTTCCATTTCTTGCTGTAGGTTTACAGCTTTCATGATATTGTCAGCTACTTCCCTATGCTCTCAGGTAAGACTGCATGCTATAAAAATTTTCAGGATGACCCCCAGGTATGCATTTTGGAGTCCCTGACTAGATTCTTGTCTGAGTACACCATTTTAAAAGTTACATTATTTATTTTTGTGGGTAGCTCAGATACTTTACATTGTAGTTTCTCAGATGAATACCATCTTGCCCCAGTTATTATTACAATGGAAGTTCCAGCTTTCCCCAGTTTCTCACTGTCAGTGCCATACCTTCTCCAGGTATAAGGAGTAACCTCTGGTTACACATCTCTTTCTCTGATGAAGTGGCATCCAGTGATAAGAAATCACTTGGCTTATGCACTTTAACTACCACATTTATTCTCAGGTGTTGTAACAGAACAGTGACTCTCCCTTCAGCCTCACATCTCAAAACATACTCCTCCTCCAGTAAATTCTCAGTCCCACAGAAAAATTCTGTTATACGTTCAATTCCTGCCCAGCAGTAACCAGGCCATGAAGAGCAGGAAGAGCCTGGTAGTAAGTGGAATCTTCTCCAACTCAGAGAATGTCAGCACTAGTAATTATTATTAACAACAGAAGGAATGATAACAGTACTGCAGAGGATTATTCTTGATCCTATTGAAAAAGAACTTGTGCCTGCTTGAACTGACTCCAAACACGTAGCCAGTGCCTTTGTACTCTTACAGCAGTTAAAAAATAAACAATGGCTAAATTAATTTCTTGCAATTATTAAAAATACGCAATGGAGCCCAGCATCACAGAACTAGATTACAGCTGCAGAAAGCTCTGCTTGTGTGCCCTTGGGACTTCAGTTTCAGATGACCACTACAAAGCTCTTGCTAGCAGGGAGCAAAAAGAAATGGTCAGCAAGGAGAGTTCTGTGACTGAAGTCTATTAAAGTCTAAGCTAGTTACCAAATCTTTGACCCTCCTCCCTCCTGCCTTTTTTTTTTGCACTTACCTCCTCTAGCTTTTATGAACATTTTTCCATGGCATCCAGGGAAGATGAGGAAACTCATTAAACCAACTGCCTGGTACAGTGAAATTGGTTAGGCACAAAGTCCTCTAAGTCATTCCAAAGATACAGTTTGTTGTTTTTACAAGTAAAACAGTTTCAGATAGCAGTAGGGCTTCAGGGTTGACTTCAACCTCTTCCAGTTACACAAACTGATTGTATATAGTTAATCCAGTTATTAACAAACATGTTATTTTGTCAACATCAATGAAAAAGAAGGAATTTATTAGCTATTACATGACAATACAAGGGCAGCTGAGCTCTGGGGATGGCATACAGAACTTCACTCTCTCCTGACTCAAAATTTTAAAGAGATGTTAACTAGGGTCCTTCTTTCCTGCTGATCTTATTTCTCTGACATTAGGTCATTCTGAGCAATTTGGACTGAATTCTGTAGGTCAGTTTCAAATAAAAGTTGAATGGGTGAAGTTTCATGTTGTTAATTAACCTACAAAAATATTCTATTTTACTCTGAAGCACAGACGCATCAGGATTCAGAGGTAATGCTAAAGCAGCTGGTTTTCTTCCAGCTTTCCTTTCTTTCATGGAGGAAAGTCAGAAAGAAATTGCCTTTTCCTTGTTATTAGAAAGCATGAGAGCCTGTAATTTCTCCATAGATAATCCCCTGCTAATGAAAAGTACAAGTATGCTTGAAAAGTACCACGAAGATGACTGCTACTGCTGAACCCAGGACAAGGTGATGAGTAGCTCTGGAAATGTTGTCTGCTTCAGCTCTCACAGAACCGTAAGGTGATAAATAATTATATTCTTAATCTCTCTGCTCTTTCGAGGAATGTGTTTAGAGTTAATGGGAAAAAAAAAAAAAAAAGTAGAGTGATCCAAAAAGTCCTTTTAATTTCTTCACAGAACTCCACTTGAGAGACACTTTCAAACTTTGCGATAGCCGAAAAAGAGAAAGAGAGCCTGAGTCCCCCTTGTGCCTAACCAATTTCTTGCCATGAATATCACACCAGCAAAAATGTACTATTTCTAGCCCAGACAATTAAAATTACAAGGGCTAGTGCTTGTGAAGAAAAAGCTGTGTGAGACAAAGCATCAATAAGATTTTCCTTGACAAAGTCTTTGAATGAAGGAACTTGTGTTAACATTTATGTCATTTATAGCCCTGTTGGAGATTTTGCCAGTTCAATGGCCAAAGGTATCAATCTTAACACACAACAAAAGTTAATTATTAATCCAAATGAAAATCTGTACATGATAAAATTTTATTACTTTTGCAATAACACGTCTGCAGCCAGCAACCTAAAAATCTCTTTCTAATGTAGCAGTGACAGAAAACATCGTGCACAAGTCCATGGGACCTGATGAAGTCCATCCATGGGTCCTGAAGGAGCTGGCAAATGAAGTTGCTAAGCCACTGGCCATCATATTTGAAAAATCATGGCAGTCAGGTGAAGTTCCTGACGACTGGAAAAAGGGAAATATAACCCCCATTTTCAATACAGGGAAAATGGATGACCCAGAGAATTATAGACCAGTCAGTCTCACCTCTGTGCCTGGCAAAATCCTGGAGCAGATTTTCCAAGGCATGTGAAGGCACATGAAAATCAACAAGGTGCTTGGTGACAGCCAGCATGGCTTCACTAAGGGGAAATCCTGCCTGACCAATTTGGTGGCCTTCTATGATGGGGCTACAGAACTGATGGACAGGGGTAGAGCAGCTGATGTCATCTACCTGGACTTGTGCAAAGCATTCGACACTGTCCCACTTGACATCCTTGTCTCTAAACTGGAGAGACATCAATTTGATGGATGGACCACTCGGTGGATAAAGAACTGGCTGGATGGCCGCACACAAAGAGTCGTTGTCAATGGCTCAATGTCCGGCTGGAGACCAGTAACAAGTGGTGACCCCCAGGGATTGGTGTTGGGACCGGTCTTGTTTAACATCTTTGTTGGTGACATGGACAGTGGGATTGAGTGCACCCTCAGCAAGTTTGCCGATGACACCAAGCTGTGTGGTTCGGTTGACACGCTGGAGGGAAGGAATGCCATCCAGAGGGACCTCCACACGCTTGTGAGGTGGGCTGATGCCAACCTCATGAAGTTTAACCATGACAAGTGCAAGGTCCTACACCTGGGTTGGAGCAATCCCAGGCACAGCTACAGGTTGGGCAGAGAAGAGATTCAGAGCAGCCCTGCGGAGAAGGACTTGGGGGTGTTGGTCGATGAGAAAATGAACATGAACCGGCTTCAGTGTGCTCTCGCTGCCCAGAAAGCCAACGGTATCCCGGGCTGCATCAAAAGGAGCGTGACCAGCAGGTCGAAGGAGGTGATCCTGCCCCTCTACTCTGCTCTTGCGAGACCTCACCTGGAGTATTGTGTGCAGTTCTGGTGTCCTCAACATAAAAAGGACATGGAACTGTTGGAACAAGTCCAGAGGAGGGCCACAAGGATGATCAGGGGACTGGAGCACCTCCCGTATGAAGACAGGCTGAGAAAGTTGGGGCTGCTCAGCCTGGAGAAGAGAAGGCTGCATGGAGATCTCATAGCAGCCTTCCAGTATCTGAAGGGGGCCTATAAGGATGCTGGGGAGGGACTCTTCATTAGGGACTGTAGTGATGGGATAACAGGTTAAAACTTAAACAGGGGAAGTTTAGCTTGCATATAAGGAGGAAGTTCTTTACTGTGAGGGTGGTGCGACACTGGAATGGGTTGCCCAGGGAAGCCGTGAATGCTCTATCCCTGACGGTGTTAAGGCCAGGTTGTAGAGCCTTGGGTGGCATGGTTTAGTGTGAGGTGTCCCTGCCCATGTCAGGGGAGTTGGAACTTGATGATCTTAAGGTCCTTTCCAACCCTAACTATTCTATGATTCTGTGATTCTATGAATCTAAACATGAGCAGGCAGTGTGTGCTTGCAGCCCAGAAAGCCAACC
The DNA here is from genome assembly GCF_028554395.1 of Pezoporus wallicus. NCBI lineage: Eukaryota > Metazoa > Chordata > Aves > Psittaciformes > Psittacidae > Pezoporus > Pezoporus wallicus. The sequence continues at coordinate 279,146 of NW_026642858.1, read as the reverse complement.
ATATCCTGGGCTGCATCAAAAGGAGCATGACCAGCAGGTCGAAGAAGGTGATCCTGCCCCTCTACTCTGCTCTTGTGAGACCTCACCTGGAGTATTGTGTGCAGTTCTGGGGTCCTCAACATAAAAAGGACATGGTACTTTTGGAGCAAGTCCAGAGAAGGGCCACAAGGATGATCACGGGAGTGGAGCACCTCCCATATGAAGTAAGGCTAAGAAAACTGGGGCTGTTCAGCCTGGAGAAGAGAAGGCTGCGTGGAGACCTCATAGCAGCCTTCCAGTATCTGAAGGGGGGCCTATAAGGATTCTGCAGAGGGACTCTTCATCAAGGACCGTATCGGTAGGATCAGGGGTAACGGGTTTAAACTTAAAGAGGGAGGTTTAGAGTGTATATAAGGAAGAAGTTCTTTACTGTGAGGGTGGTGAGGCACTGGAATGGGCTGCCCAAAGAAGTGATAAATGCTCCGTTCCTGGTGGTGTTCAAGGCCAGGTTGGACAGAGCATTGGGTGACTGGATCTAGTGTGAGGCGTCCCTGCCCATGGCAGGAGGGTTAGAACTATATTTATGGTCCTTTCCAACCCTAACCATTCTATGATTCATTAACTAACCTCAAATTCCTTTTATTCCCTTCATGTTATAAAGGTAAGTAACATTAACAAAAGTAGCTATGGTTACGACCACAAATACAGTCATATGAGGATACCTGATTATGATCCAAGTCAGTCCTGAAGTCAACTAATTCATGTATTTTTAGCTATTCCCTCTGCTGAAATAGTGCACTTGCTAATACATTAGTGCTCTCTCTCAACAAAATGTCATCAAACCACTACCACAAAAGATATTCCTCATACGCAGAGTTATTCAGCAGAGGTAAATGCAATCAGTCGGGAACAGCCTCTTCCCAGACAGTTTGCAACAGTGGAGTTACTTCCACAGGTATGTAAATGATAATATTCTGAAAGTTGTACAAGACAAACAGTAAAGTCCATTTGCTGCCCTAAAGTGCCTTCTGCATTAGATTAGCAATTGTAGGGCAGCTGTGAAGTGGTGTCTGGTTAGGCAACACAACTGATTTATAAACAGGAGACTGCTACCTTCCTGAACAAAATCAAGAGGCAACTGCTATAAGCATTATTCATACCCCACTGATCTTGTTCCACCAAAAACCTATGGTGGCACTGAAAACCTTTATACAAATCTAGGAGCACAAAGGAAAAATTACATAAGCTAACTGTGGGGTTTTACTTGACTACTATTACTCTCTTGAAATTTGGCCTCCCTCTTTTCAGTCTAACACAGAGCTGAAAGGCTGCTTCAATAACTGCAAATTATCTAAAGAGAAATCAGTTATTGTCTAGTTTCAATAAAAATGCTGAAATAAAATTTAAAAAATGAGGACAGGACACAATATCATGATCTACTGCCATTTACTGGCATCTGTCTGTCACCTTATGCACATATTTATAGGCTGGGAAGGCAGAATAAACATACGTATTAGAGGAGACAGTCAAGTACACACACTTCAATCAACTGGAAAATTGACCTGCCACGATCCCATGACCCAAAATAATACACCTTTTACAAACAACTGAAAAGAATGACATTTTTTATAAAAATTGTTTTCAAAATGGACAGTAAACTGCTAAGAAAAGCTTTAGCTACATCAACCCAATACTGTGATTAAAGAGAAATGAAATAGATTTCTACTGTGTGAGAGGAGGCACAGATCTTCAATAGCTCAGAAAATGTAATGTGGAACAATTTTTCCATCAGGAAAGAGAAATCAGTGTTACAGTTCTTTCATAAGAGGAATTTGGAAGAAAAGTTATTAATCAGCATCTCGTTAAAACACATGAATTCATAAAACTGAATAGCAAAGTTATTAGACTTTCTGACATGTTAATTTGATACGTCCATGAAGATAAGGACTTCTGAGTTTATTAACAGCAACTGTTCACTCTTACAAATTACCTATGATATTTTTTTGTTTTTCAGTGTATTCAACAATGAATTACAAGCCAGAATGAAAGTTAATAAAAACTTAAAAAATATTTTTAAAGCTGCGGTAGGACAATTTTGTTCACTTACCTGAAATACTAAACTAATGCTCTGAAAATAACAAAATACCTGAAAAGACAGTATCTACTTTCAGGAAAACTATCTTACAGATTGTCATCAGAAAGGCATATTCTCCTCCCTATCCAAAGCAATTCAATCTATGAAGTCATAAAACCTTCTCTTACTACCAGCAACATAGGTATTGAGAAAACATGTAGGGATTTAGAACTAGATCAACAGGAGAGTTGAGAAATAAAGCAACTCTTCCATCAGCCAAAACGGAGAGATGTCAGCTGGAGTCAACTTCCAACTAAATACAACTTTTAACTGATGAATAAAAAACTGTACATGATCCAGCAGTGTGCACTTGCAGCCCAGAAAGCCAACTGTATGCTGGGCTGCATCAGAAGAAGCAGGACCAGCAGGTCAAGGGAAGACATTCTGCTCTGTTGAGACTCAACACAGGAAAGACATGGACCTGCTGGAGATGGTCCAAAGGAGGGCCACAGAAATGACCACAGGGATGGAACACTCCCCTCTGAGGGAGGCTGAGGGAGTTGGGGTTGTTCAGCCTGGAGAAGAAAAGGCTCTGAGAAGATCCTACTGTAGTTAAAAGGCTTTCCAGTACTTAATGGGGGCTTATAAGAAAGATGGGTACAGACATTTTATCAGGGCCTATTGCAACAGCACAAGAGGTATTTAACTAAAAGAGGGTAGATTCAGACTAGATGTAAGGAAGAATTTATTTATTATGAGGGTGGTGAAACACTGGAAAAGGTTGCCCAGAGAGACACTAGATGCCCCATCCCTGGAAATATTCAATGTGAGGTTGGACAGGTCTCTGAGCAACATGACCTAGTCGATGTCCCTGCTTGTTGCACGGGTTTGGACAGTATGTCCCTTCTAATCCAAATGATCCTATGATTTTATGATTTGCCCCTAGGAAAAATAAAAATATTTTTAAAAACACTGCGAATACAGAAGTTTCACACCAGGCTTTAACTGTGACTATCAGGAAAAAAGAAAAAAAAAAAGAAAAAATATTTTGCTCAGAAAACATGAAACGCGTATCAGACAAAGAATGGCACAAACAACATACTTCAACAATGCAATTGTTCATTACTAAAAAGAATGCAATTGTACCACTGAACAATCCATTTTTGATAGTGAATTTGAAAACATATTGAAAACATACTCGTATTTCACATATTGAAAACAAGTGATTTCATTGCTCTCACAGATTGTACCAAAGTTCCTTCCATTCTTGGTGCTGAAAGTTTATCATAGAATCATAGAACAGTTAGGGTTGGAAAGGACCTTAACATCATCCAGTTCCAACCCCCCCTCTAACAACTAATTCCCAAGACATCTTGCAATAGGAAGCATTCATGAATGAACGTGTCAATAACTGTTTCCTATTGCAGGGCTCACTGGGAATGCTTTACAATACTTCTTAGGAGTTTACAGACTCTTAGTCACATAAAAAAAAAACAAATTGGCTTTTTTTGAACATATTTTGCTGCCCCTTTTCAAAATATCACAGCAGACAACTAAACACAAGCATGAAACGGAGTCAATGACCTTGCTGTATTTACTTACCATGTACCACATGCTTGGCCACTTGGGATCATTGAAATAAGTGGATTGGGTACCACCAGGTTTATAATCCCTCTTTATCCTTCTTTTAACCACCTGCTGTTGTATCCACTCCACCTGCCAACCATGAAAACATATGGGAAGTGTTAGGGTTCCATGGAGATTATCATGAAACGTGTGAAATCTTGGGAAGTTTCCCATTACCATAGTCCAAGGCATATTTCATGTTAAGGAGTTCATTTTGGCAGTGGGAATGCACAGCTCACCTTGGCATACTGTTCACGAACGAATATATCCAATTTACTCAAATGTTACAAATACCCCTGAACAGCTACTTAAATCCCCTGCTTAGAAGGACTTCATTGCCAATCATCTTTTGAAAGCAATTACATCATTATTTTTCATTATTAGACCAGTGCTTCTTTTGAATTTATAAAACCAGTTGCTTTTACAAAATATCACAGTATATTACTATGAGAAATTAATTTCTGATGCAGTGTTTTTTTTGTTTCAGTTTCTTTTTTGTTGTTGTTTTAAGTCTGTTCCTGAAAACAAAAACCCTCAGAAAAATATTCATTTTCCTTAACAATAACATCTAAGTCACCTTCACCACTTGGAGTAAAAGAACCCAAAATTAAACAGTGTTTCTAGCAAAGCGACTCTGTCCAAAGATTCTCTCATCCAGGAACACCTGGAACTCTTTTATTATACTAAGTACTTCCCTGGAAGAAACAGATGGGTACTGAGCAACAAACAGGTCAAATTAAAACAACAGCAACAACAAAAAGAAAGCTTGAAATGGAAAAAGAAATATAAGGGTAAAAAATATAATTCTGAAAGTTTTATTCTTGTCTGTCTGACATTTCTTCAAAGATTCATGACACATCCAGAAAGGATGACCAAAAGAGACATCGACCTTAAAGCAGACAGGACTCTGCAGTTATTCCTGCATTAGTTATTCTAAATGGGAGCTAGTTTCCATAAATGTAAATAATATAAACTATCCACAGAGAAACTCAAGTTATATTTACACACATCTAGCTTCCTGACACCTCATATTTCTCCTGAATTGTTTCAAGGGATATAACTATAAAAATTCAGTTCACCTCTCTTCAAGCAAGACAGCCATCTCCTACTAGCAGCCAACTTTACACCTCTTATTTGTGCTGTTTATGAATATTTGTGTATGTACACAAACATACAAATATATAAAAGAAGTTTACTTTCAACTCAGGTATAGAAATTTTGCTTGAGATCCATACCAAGCCTACCTCTACCATACCACTCTGGCCTCTACTTCTTGGTCAGACAAAAATACAGGAAGATACGCTGAATTCTCCATGACAGGATTCTTAGGACATTCCTTATAGAGGCTGGCAACAAGGCTTCATAGTTTTCTTTATAAAGAAGAAATGAATTTTTCCCCTTCCCAAGAATTAACTTCAGGTCAAGATCAGAGACCCTGGGCATCTAATATGGCATTAGGGACTGCTGTGCCTCAAGGCTCCTATATGAACTCCCAATAATAGAGTAACTGTGAGAAGGTTTTGAAAAACACCATTCTTTTGTAAATGGAGCCAGAGAGTGTAAAATATTCAAAAAGCCTGTGCAACACACAAGTTTAAGCAGAACAACCTAATACCATATCTATACGGATAAATGAAAGGGACTTTCCTGTCGTGGTTTAAACCCAGTCAGGTAACTTGTTCACTCACTCCCAGTGAGTGGCGCCGAGCTAACAACAATCAAGGTCCGTGTCCGTCTCCCCCCCCCCCTGCACCGGGGCTCTCCCCTTCCCCGCTCCCGGAGGAACGGGGAGGAGGATCGAGAGAGTGCAACTCCTACGGGTTGAGACAAGAACAGTCCAGCAACAAATCACCACCGCTACTATCAGCTAAAACAATGATAAGGGAAAATAACAAGGGAAGAGAATACGATACCACCGGCCAAGAAAACGAGTTCCACCCGGAAGCCCCTGTCCTTCCGGGTAACTCCCAGTTACCCCCCACCCCGGGCATGACGTGCTGTGGTATGGAATACCTCCCCGGCTAGCCCGGGTCAGGCGCCCCGTCTCTGCCTCCTCACAGCTTCCCCTCCTCCCTGGCAGAGCATGAGCCTCACAGAGTCCTTGGTCAGGGTAAACATCACTTAGCAACAACCGAAAACATCGGCTTCACCAACGCTGCTCTCAAACTAGAAGTCAAAACACAGCACTGCACCAGTTAACACAAAGGAAAAAACATGACTGCTACTGCTGAACCCAGGACATTATCCACCCCTTATTCCATACCATTCACGTCGTGCTCAGATCCCACATTTTCAATACACCATCGCTCTCCCACATATATACATCCATATACATACAGACCAAGAGGAAAAAAATCATTTTCTTAGTGCATGGACCAATCCCTATAATGCTGCCGAGTCCATTCGGTCCATGATGTTCCAAGTTCATTCTCTGTTGGGATGATGGCTGGAGGGAAGTCAGGGCCAGTCGCTGGTGACCTGGAGACATCTAGTTGATGGGCTATAAAAGCATTACACAGCAGGCAACAGTATACAATTGAGTTCACTGGCTGTTTTCCCCTAAAATCAAATCCCCTTGAGGTATACATCGGACTTCCCCATCTTCCCGCATTACCCACCAAGTATATCCAGGTCCCTGAGCAAAAGCAATCCCACGAGTGGGTTTGCCTTTACCTGAAGCAGGAATAACCCAGACTGTCTTCCCCAGCAAATTCTTCATATGCACCACAGGAACTTTGTCCCCCTCTACAATATGTAAAAGTTCTGACTGGGCTGGGCCAGCCCTGTTGGCAGATCCTCTGGTGTTGACCAACCAGGTGGCCTTTGGTAAATGTGTATCCCAATGCTTGAAAGTTCCCCCACCCATCGCTCTCAGTGTAGTTTTTAACAGCCCATTGTACCGTTCGATTTTCCCAGAGGCTGGTGCATGGTAGGGGATGTGATATACCCACTCAATGCCATGCTCTTTGGCCCAAATATCTATAAGGTTATTCCGGAAATGAGTCCCATTGTCTGATTCAATTCTCTCTGGGGTGCCGTGTCGCCACAAAATCTGTTTCTCAAGGCCCAGGATAGTGTTCCGGGCAGTGGCATGGGGCACAGCGTATGTTTCCAGCCACCCGGTGGTTGCTTCCACCATGGTAAGCACATGGCGCTTGCCTTGGCGGGTTGGTGGCAGTGTGATATAGTCAATCTGCCAGGCCTCCCCATATTTATACTTCAACCATCGTCCTCCATACCAAAGAGGCTTTAACCGCTTGGCTTGTTTAATTGCAGCACATGTTTCACACTCATGAATAACCTGGGCAATAGTGTCCATTGTTAAGTCCACCCCTCGGTCACGGGCCCATCTGTATGTTGCATCTCTGCCCTGATGGCCTGAAGTGTCATGGGCCCACCGGGCCAGAAATAATTCACCTTTATGTTGCCAATCTAAGTCCATCTGAGCCACTTCAATCTTAGCCGCTTTATCCACTTGTTGGTTGTTCTGGTGTTCCTCAGTGGCCCGACTCTTGGGTACATGGGCATCTACATGACGTACCTTCACCACCAGGTTCTGCACCCTGGCAGCAATATCTTTCCACAGTGCAGCAGCCCAGATGGGTTTACCTCTGCGTTGCCAGTTGTTCTGCTTCCATTGCTTCAACCACCCCCACAGGGCATTTGCCACCATCCATGAGTCAGTATAGAGATAAAGTACTGGCCACTTTTCTCGTTCAGCAATGTCCAGGGCCAGCTGGATGGCTTTCACCTCGGCAAATTGACTCGATTCACCCTCTCCTTCAGCAGTTTCTGCAACTTGTCGTCCAGGACTCCATACAGCTGCCTTCCATCTCCGATGCTTTCCCACAATACGGCAAGAGCCATCAGTAAACAAGGCATACTGCTTTTCACTTTCTGACAGTTTATTATATGGTGGGGCCTCTTCAGCACGCACCACCTCCTCCTCTGGTGACATTCCGAAATCTTTGCCCTCTGGCCAGTCCATGATGACTTCTAGAATGCCTGGACGACTGGGATTTCCTATTCGAGTTCGTTGTGTAATTAGTGCAGCCCATTTACTCCATGTAGCATCAGTTGCATGATGTGTAGAGGAGACCCTGCCTTTGAACATCCAGCCCAGCACGGGCAGCCGGGGTGCCAGGAGGAGCTGTGCTTCAGTGCCAATCACTTCCGAAGCAGCTCGAACCCCTTCATACGCTGCCAGTATCTCTTTCTCAGTTGGGGTATAGCTGGCCTCAGATCCTTTGTATCCCCGACTCCAAAAGCCGAGGGGTCGACCTCGAGTCTCCCCTGGAGCTTTCTGCCAGAGGCTCCAGGTAGGACCGTTCTCCCCAGCTGCAGTGTACAGCACATTTTTTACATCTGGCCCGGTCCGGACTGGTCCAAGGGCTACTGCATGAACTATCTCGCGTTTAATTTGCTCAAAGGCTTGTTGCTGCTCAGGGCCCCATTTAAAATCATTCTTCTTCCGGGTCACATGATAGAGAGGGCTTACAATCGAACTGTAATTTGGGATGTGCATTCTCCAGAACCCCACTGCACCCAAGAAAGCTTGCGTTTCTTTCTTATTAGTTGGTGGAGACATTGCTGTTATCTTGTTGATCACATCTGTGGGGATCTGTCTACGTCCATCTTGCCATTTTATTCCCAAAAACTGAATCTCCTGTGCAGGTCCCTTGACCTTACTCCGTTTTATGGCAAAACCGGCTTTCAGCAGGATTTGGATTATTTTCCTCCCTTTCTCAAAGACTTCTTCCGCTGTATCGCCCCACACAATAATGTCATCAATGTATTGCAGGTGTTCTGGAGCTTGCCCCTGTTCCAGTGCAGTCTGGATCAGTCCATGGCAAATGGTAGGGCTGTGTTTCCACCCCTGGGGCAGTCGGTTCCAAGTGAACTGGACACCCCTCCAAGTAAAAGCAAACTGTGGCCTGCACTCTGCTGCCAAAGGAATGGAGAAAAATGCATTGGCAATATCAATCGTGGCATACCACTTGGCTGCCTTTGACTCTAGTTCATACTGAAGTTCTAGCATGTCCGGTACGGCAGCACTCAATGGTGGTGTGACTTCATTCAGGCCACGATAGTCTACTGTTAGTCTCCATTCTCCATTAGACTTTCGCACTGGCCATATGGGGCTATTGAAGGGTGAGCGGGTCCTGCTGATCACCCCCTGACTCTCCAGTCTACGGATCAGCTGATGGATGGGAATCAGGGAGTCTCGGTTGGTGCGATATTGCCGCCGGTGCACTGTTGTGGTCGCAATTGGCACTTGTTGTTCTTCAACTTTCAGCAACCCCACAGCAGAGGGATCTTCTGAGAGACCAGGCAAGGTGGACAGCTGCTCAATTTCCTCAGTCTCCAAAGCAGCAATACCAAAAGCCCACCGGTACCCTTTTGGGTCTTTGAAGTACCCTCTCTTGAGGTAGTCTATGCCGAGGATGCATGGAGCCTCTGGACCAGTCACAATAGGGTGCTTTTGCCACTCCCTCCCAGTCAGGCTGATTTCAGCCTCCAGCACAGTCAACTCTTGGGATCCTCCTGTTACTCCAGAAATATAGATGGGTTCCACCCCTTGACAGCTTGATGGCATCAGGGTACACTGTGCACCGGTATCTACTAGAGCCTTATACTTCTGTGGGACTGATGTGCCAGGCCATCTGATCCACACAGTCCAGTAAATCCGATTGTCCCCTACCTCCACCTGGCTGGAGGCAGGGCCCCTCTAATGGTCGTCACAGCATTGGACACTTAAGTCGTGTTGAAAGGGATTATTCTTCGTTATCACAGGAGCTGGAGTAAAATCAGCTCTTCCACTCCATCTGGGAAACTGCTCACCAGAGACTGAAGCCGTAGCTCTCATGGGACGATCAGTCTTGGCCCTTGCTCCCCTCTTCAGTTCACTCACCCGTTCCTCCAAAGCTGAAGTAGGTTTTCCATCCCACTTTGTCATGTCTTCTCCGTGATCCAGCAGGTAAAACCATAGGGTACCCCGTGGCGTATACCTTCTGTATCTCCTCTCTTGAATAATAGGACGTCTTTTGTTAATAGCTGAGACGTGTGTTGGTACACGTGAGGAGCTGGATAAATCAGATACATCGTCCCTCAATTTGTCGAGGTCCTGGGACAGTTTTTTCACAGCTGAGATGATGGAAGGAGTGAGATTGTCTTCGAACTCTCGGAGTTTATGAACCATTTCATCCACTGTTAGTGGTACTATGTCATTCCAGGTCACTGTTGCCAATGAATGGGCATATGATGACGGTGCATTCCGTGTAAGTTTTCGCCACATGGGTCGTGTACATTCAACTTCATCTGGATCTATAGGTGTATCCCCGTTATTCGGCTTGATGTGATAGATCATCTCTACGATGGCCGATTCCCTCAGAGACTGGATGCCTTTGTCTATAGTAGTCCACTTGGCCGAACGACTCGTAACATCGTCCTTGTACGGAAACCTTTCTTTCACAGCTGCCAAGAGCCTCCTCCAAAGGCTGAGGGACTTTTTCTCTCTTGCAATTGCTTTGTCAATTCCCCCTTCTCTAGCAAGTGATCCCAGCTGCTTGGCTTCTGTACCTTCTAGTTCGTGACCATCGGCCCCATTGTCCCAGCATCGGAGTAACCAGGTGATGATGTGCTCCCCTGGTTGACGGGTAAAATCTTTTCGCATATTCCGCAGCTCGGTTGAGGTTCGAGGTCGAGAAGTTACCTCTTCTTCTTCTTCTTCGTCATGTGATGATGACTCCTGATCAGATTCTGGACCGGGTGGTGAATTCATTGGTTCTTCATCTCGCTTCACCCTTTTTGCCTCCTTTTTGCTTGTTCTCTTGCGTACAGGGGCAACTGATATTGGTACGAATTGGTCCTCTGGTTTGGCTGCAGTGATTATCACTGTGGTTTGAGTAGCGACTGTACTTGTTGCTGGGGGTGGTGTAGCTACCGTGCTTGGAGCTGGGGTAACCGCGCTGTCTGTTGCAGTTGAAGTTTGAGCAGCTGCTGTACTTGCCACTGGGGTAGCTGCGCAGTTCATTGCAGCCAAAGTTTGAGTAGCGACTGTCGCTTTGCCCTCAAATCCGCCGATATTCTTTTCCTTTTGAAGGTGCTGGATAGTGTTGAACAAGGCCCTGTAAGCATAGGCCAAGCCCCAGCACGTTGCCGTGATTTGTCCATCTCTGGTATGGCCAGAATGACCACACACCTCATTTAAGTGTTTTACTAATTCTTCTGGATTTTGCAGTTGTTCGGTAGTGAAATTCCAAAATACTGGAGGGGCCCACTGACCTAGATACTTGCCCATACTATCCCACACACCCTGCCACTCATGGCTGTCCAGCCTCTGGGAAAATCTCTCGGTCCTCCTACATCGTCTTTTGACCCCAGACAAGACCCAAACCTGAATCTGCTTAACTCTTGAAATCAGTAGTGGGCAAAACACACTCTGTATGCGTGTTAGCATGGTGATTCCCATCACCATCAGTAAACAAGTCTCAACAGCATTAAAAGGCCATTTAAAAAATTCAAAACTCTCAAATGTAAATGGTCTGGGGGGACGACTAGGAGGGTAAAAGGATGTCTCCTTCACAGGTTGAGCACCTGAGAAGGAGAAAAAAGATGTGTAATTGCTAAGCACCTCCATCATATACCTCCCAAAGTATAAAGGTGGTGACCACACTGGGAACATAAACCAGATCAGTTTCATGATCAATGATTCTATTGTATTACAAGTCATTACCATAAAGTACAATGGGATAAAAACCTTAGCCCAAGCCCCACACTTGAAAAACACTAATACAGCCAATACCGGATGGACGTAAGATATGGTATACTGAAACTGTGAGATCAAGAGGAAAAACCTTGAGAGCCAATAAATCAGCATTGTGACGAGTGACTATCAATCCAGTCAGATCTGTTCTTATCTCAACCCCTCGTGCCCCACGTTGGGCGCCAAAAAGAACTGTCGTGGTTTAAACCCAGTCAGGTAACTTGTTCACTCCCTCCCAGTGAGTGGTGCCGAGCTGACAACAATCAAGGTCCGTGTCCGTCTCCCCCCCCCCCCTGCACCGGGGCTCTCCCCTTCCCCGCTCCCGGAGGAACGGGGAGGAGGATCGAGAGAGTGCAACTCCTACGGGTTGAGACAAGAACAGTCCAGCAACAAATCACCACCGCTACTATCAGCTAAAACAATGATAAGGGAAAATAACAAGGGAAGAGAATACGATACCACCGGCCAAGAAAACGAGTTCCACCCGGAAGCCCTGTCCTTCCGGGTAACTCCCAGTTACCCCCCACCCCGGGCATGACGTGCTGTGGTATGGAATACCTCCCCGGCTAGCCCGGGTCAGGCGCCCCGTCTCTGCCTCCTCAACAGCTTCCCCTCCTCCCTGGCAGAGCATGAGCCTCACAGAGTCCTTGGTCAGGGTAAACATCACTTAGCAACAACCGAAAACATCGGCTTCACCAACGCTGCTCTCAAACTAGGCACCAGTTAACACAAAGGAAAAAACATGACTGCTACTGCTTAACCCAGGACATTTCACTCACAAGACACATTGCAAAACTCTTTACAGTCGCTGTGAAAATGTGTTGTCTCATTTACTGCCTATTCAGCTGCAAGTATCTGCTGACTGTTAAAGACTGAAACATACAGGCAACATAGTATTTGTGCAGACTGATATATGCATACATTGATGACTCAAAAAACATTCAATTAATTCCTTTTCTGTTTCCTTTATTCCAGACAACTTTATCAATAATACTTTTAAGACAGTTTAGTCCAAGCAATCATAAACACTGTGTCACTGCACAATACAAGTTTATTTGAACAATAATTTGACACAGAAGGATTTTGTATATATGTGGGTTTTTATGCTCATGCATATAATTTGTACAAGAGCTTGTCCCAGCTGAGTTAATCTATAAGCCTGTACTATAGTAGGTGGTTAGATTTAAGTGAGATATGGATGATTATTATTTTTTTTTAACCTTATCTAATGCCTTTGTGACTATACTTTAGATTATGTACATGTTGCAGGGCCTGCCTCTCTTACATGATAGATATTGTCCATAATTCCTATTTCTTCAGCTCCTAGCAAGTTAAGGAAAACATATGAAACAGTACTTCTGTAGAAGAGCTGTGCAGCTTGCACAATCAACCCAAAGCCAGAAAAGGAAACATAGCTTCTTCTCTTCCCATAAGACCCGACAACAATTTTATGTATGCATAAAATTACTATAATTAAGATAGCCATTTGATTTTATACAAATACAGAGGGGGATAAATAGCATGTCTGCCTGAGTATGCATATAGCTCTCTAATGCAGATAGCTCTCTAATGATGGAACTGAATAGGACAGAATAATTTCAGTTGGAAGAGACCTACAGCTATCATCTAGTCCAACTGCCTGACCACATCAGTGCTCACCAAAAGTTAGCCTATTACTGAGGGCATTATCCAAATACCTCTTAAAACACTGACAGGCCTGGGGCATCAACAACCTCTGTAGGAAGCTTGCTCCAGTGTTTGACCTCCCTCTCAGTAAAGAAATGTTTCCCAATGACCAGTCTGAACCTCCCATCGTGGTTTGAGCCATTCCCACACATCCTGTTGCTGAAGAGATGAGCACCCCCTCTCCACCTCCCCTCCTCAGGAAGATGCAGAGAGCAATGAGCTCACCCCTCTGCCCCCTTTCGTTCAAAACAGACAAAGCTGGTGTAAAATACTAGGTCTCACTTTGAGCGCTACAGATATCCACACCAGTGAAAGGGAGAAGTCAAAATGACCTTCACCAGTGACTGTGCACTGGTAAGAGGGAGACAGTACAGAATGCTCGACAGAGTAACCTAAACTATCACAACATGCGTAATCGCAGTCCTGATTATAGCCTTGTCTGGAAGACTTTTACCAAACACCATATGTTAAGATCTGCTTACTGACTGTTCTTATTCTGAATATGTACTGATACAGACATCTAGAATACAATAAAAACATCACAGGAAGACAATTTTCTGATCTGAGAATTCAGTGTATAAAATCTGATTTACAGAAAATACTATTGCTATATAAAAAGAACAACTTATTCCACTGAACCACAAGGTCTGGAGTTTTTCTCTAGTAACTGAACAGAAAAACTTGCCATTTTAGGTTAAATTGTACAATGACTTATATTAATAAACACAAGGTCAAGACTCAGCAGTTATTTAAGTATTCTGTCATATATTTCCTTTGAGTACTTTACTGGTACTCATTCACACATCACTGTCAAATGCCTCATGTATCTTGGATTTGTTTGATTCTATATGTTAAGAGCTCATTTGTATAAAAATATTTTCTTTTTTAAAGTCTCCACACTTTCTAAGGCTTTTCATTTCTAAGGAAAATCTCTGGAGTAATTGATTACATAGATTCTTATTTCCTGCCAAAAAGAGACTCTATGCAAACAATGAGGTGCATTTTAACATTTCCATAAAGTCACACTTACTGAGGGGGAACAGTGAAAATTTTCCCATTGACTTCAGCTTCAAAAGTTCCATTTCCTGAATGTCTAGAAATCAAAGCCAAGCCAGATGGGAGACCAAAATATTTTTAAGAAACCGCCATTTCCAGTCTCCTCACTTCAGCACTCACAGGGTAGTTCTGTGCATGATGCAGCTCTTCTTCGCAGACCAGCATGGAACAGTGCTATGGCATAAAAGCTGCTCTGAGCTAATTCAAGCCTACCACTCTTCTATACTGTTTAAAGTGCTAAAAATTATAATGAAATGTTATCTCTGTGTGGAGCAAAACCGCTTTCTACCATTTTCACTCTTGTTGATTCAACAGAATTCTCGGGAAAGGCACACCATGTCAGTATGCTGCAGTAAGACCTCTTCCAGTATAATAAACTCCGGGGGAAAAAAAAAGTTTGAAAAATTAAAAAAAAAAACCAAACTGAAAAAATAATCCACCAATTTATCAAAGCAGTGTGATTTTTAACATGCAAACACTAGACACCCTTGTGAAAGACTACTTCTTCATACATACCATGAGAGAATCTGCTTGAATAAATATTTTTCAAATTGATTAAAAAATATGTTAAGTCCAGTACATGAAAATGCCATTACTATCAAGCAGAAATTACAGAAAGCTGAAGGTGTAATCCTTTCCATTTTGAGGAAAACAAGCATGGGGAAAAAGCCACTCTAACTCGGAAGTAGGTTAGGCATTTCATATCAGAATCTAAGATTTTTATGTTGCAGAATTAAACATGAAGGTGTGGGTATTCAGTCTGTGAAGAAGAGTTGCTGAAGTTGCCACTCCAAAATGTAATCATGGCTTTTATCCCTTGTACTGCCATCATTCACCTCAATCTGTCCTATGCCTGTAAGAGGAAACAAGAAAGCAGGTGCCACAGGAACACTACAGATTAAAGAAAAAATGAGAGAGAAAACTCAGATAGGGAACGTGGAAAGTACTGCCATGCAGTGAATCTGTATGGAGCCAGGCTGGATCAGCAAAAAGTGCAATGCTCATCTTGTGGAAAGCTGGCACTGAACAAACAGCACTGCAGCACTCCTACCTGGAGTTGGTCTACACAGAAAGTGCTCTGAGTGAGCATCCTCCCTCCATGTGTGCAGGATCCACAATGCATCTGGTACACTTCATTCTTCACTTGCCTAAAGACCCTCAACACCCACACACATGTGAACAGACTTGGCTGGAAAAGGACAGGAGTGAGGCTGGCACTCTCAAAGACAGAAAATGAGACTGTGCTTGGTCCAGAACAGGACATAGGAGAAAAGTCTGTTGTTACAGTTCCTACTCTAGAGGAAATGGATGCCATCACAGGAACCTTGACAGGTTTGAGAGATGGGCCTGGGCAAACAACATGAAAACTAAGAAGGCCAAGTACAAGGTCCTGAATCTGGGTCAGGGCAATCCCAAACATGGATGCAGGCTGGGCAATGAGTGGATTGAGAGTAGCCTGGAAGAGAAGGACTTTGGAATGTTGGTGGATGCAAAACTGAGTATGACCTGGCAGTGTACACTTGCAGCCCAGAAAGCCAACCATATCCTGGGTTGCATCAAAGGGAGCATGACCATCAGGTCGAGGGAGGTAGATTCTCCCCATCTACTCTGCTCTCACAAGAACCGACCTGCAGTACTGCATGCAGCTCTGGGGCCACCAACACAAGAGGGGCATGGAGCTGCTCAAGTTTGTCTAGCAGAGGGCCATGAAGATGATCAGAAGGCTGGACTGACTCTGGACAGGCTGAGAGAGTCAGGGTTGTTTAGCCTGGGGAAGAAAAGGCACTAGGGAGCCCACATAGCAACCTTCCAGTACTTAAAGAGAACCTAAAGGAAAGATGAGGTGGGATTATATCAAGGTTTAACCTCAGCTGACATCTAAGTACCACGCTGTCTCTTGCTCACTCCTTTCTGCCCTCCGCAGGGGCATGAGATGATCAGCAAAAAATTAAAACCAGTGGATAGAGGTAAGAACAGTTGAATACTTAAATTAAAAATATTATTATTGATAATAACAACAGTAATACAGAATATAGCAATAACTGTCATGAAAAGGGAAATAACAAAAGGAAAGCAAGAAATAAAACCCAAGAAAGACAACTGATGCATAAAACAACTGCTCACCACCCACTGACCAATGCCTAGCCTGTCCCCGAGCAGTGACTGGCCCCTCGCAGCCAACTGTCCCCAGTTTATATATTAAGCATGACATTCTATGGTATGAACTATCCCTTTGGCTAGTTTGGGTCAGTTGTCCCGGCTGTTCTCCCTTCTGGCCTGCTGTGCAACTCCTCATTGGCAAAGTATGAGAGACTGAAAAGTCCTTGACTTAGAGTAAGCACTACCTACCCAGCAACAACTAAAACATCAGTGGTTTATCAAAATTATTCTCATACTAAATCCAAAACACAGCATTGTACCAGCTACTTGAAAATTAACAGAAAATTAACTCTATCCCAGATGAAACCAGGAGAGAATCTTTATCAGGGATTGTATTGGTAAGAAGAGGGGTAATGTTTTTAAGGGTGGTGAGGCACTGGAACAGGCTGCCCAGAGAACCTGTGGATGCCACATCCCTGAAAGCATTCAAGGCCAGGCTGGATGAGGCTTTCAGCAACCTGGTCTAGTGGAAGGTGTCCCTGCCCTTGGCAGCGGGTTGGAACTGGATGATTTTTAAGGTTCCTTCCAACCCTATATCTTTTGACAAAACTCTTTTTTTTACATTTCACATTGTAATGAGGGGAAAAAAAAATAAATAAGTCAATAAATTTAGGATTAAAGTGCATAGAATATACGAATATCCAAGGGCCATGTCCTGGTTACTGAACAACTGAGACACAAGCCATTACTTAGGAATTCAGGAGAGGTATCCAAGACAGTTAGCACACCTCCTCCTGTCCATGTCCTCCTCAGAAGTTGGACTATTCGGCTTAAGAAGAATTTTGTGGGTTTTTTAAATGATAACTAAACCAGGCTATTTTCCTAACCTATCAGTATTGACTTTCAGTAGCAGCAGCCAGTTTGCACCATAAAAACAGATGAATGCTGTTGGGTAGAGTAGCTGCTGACATAGGTCAAGAGCATGAAAAATTATTGAAGGTACCATTTCACAAACTGTAGGGATCTAAAGTTGGATAAAAAGTCAATGAATCTAGCGGTGCTAAGTGATGCATTCTTGTTGGTTAAAAAAGTGCTTCTTCAGCAAGGGTCAATGACAATCCACAATCAAAGCAGTTGTCATAATTAAGCTACATATTCTGAAAAAAGCAAGATAAAAAAGAATCAGATGTTAGGACAGGGTGTGGAGAGAAAAGCAGAGGAGGAAAAAAGGGAGCAGAGAATGCTTGAAATTACCACTTAGGCCCAAAGAAACACATCTTGCACAAAAGCAGGGCAAGCTACCACAGTCTCACCCATGGAACAAAGCTGAAATTCATGCACACTTTTCCACCTCACAGTCACAAAAAAGCCACTCAGTCCTGATACAAATTAAGTGTTTCCACCTACTTAGCCATATCCAAGTAATCCATTATAGCACTATAGCCATATTTCTAAATCTATGAAGTTCAATGATCCTGAAACATATCTGTTTAATATCTTAATGAAAGTAAGATATCTCATGGGTGGTTAACATACTTGAAAACACGCTTTGCTTTTCTGCTGCACCTTCACACCCCCGCAGCTCAGAGCTCTTCAAAAATATCATATAGAATCACAGACTCAAGTAGGTTGGAAAAGGCCTTTAAGATCATCAAGTCCAACCATTACTCCAGCACTGCCAAGACCACCAATAAACCATGTCAGTGACGGCCTCATTTACACAGTTTTTGAACACTTCCACTACAGTGATTCCACCACTTCCCAGGGCAGCCTGTTCCAAGGCTTGATCACCCTTTCTGTGAAGAAATTTTTCCTAATACACAATCTAAATCTCCCCTGGTGCAGGTTGAGGCCATTACCTCTTGTCCTATCACTTGTTGCTTGGGAAAAGAGACCGATCCCCACCTCACTACAACCTCCTTGCAAGTAGTCCCCCTGAGCCTTCTCTTCTCCAGACTAAACACCTCCAGTTCGCTCAAGGGTTTCTCATCAGACTTGTGCTCCAAACCCTTCACCAGCTTTGTTTCCCTTTTCTGGACCTGCTCCAGCACCTCAACATCTCTCTTGTAGTGAGGGGACCAGAACTGAACACAGGATTCAAGCTGCAGCTTCACCAGTGCCCAGCACAGGAGGATGATCACTGCCCTGGCCCTGCTGGCCACAATATTTCTGATACAGGCCAGGATGCCATTGGCCTTCTTGGCTGCCTGGGCACAAGCTGGCTTATGCTCAGCTCCGTCAATCGGCACCCCCAGGTCCTTTTCCGCTAAGCAGCTTTCCAGCCACTCTTCCCAAGCCTGTAGCACTGCATGGGGTTATTGTGGCCCAGGTGCAGGACCTGGCACTTTGCCTTGTTGAACCTCATACCACTGACCACAGCCCATTGATCCAGCCTGTCCAGATCCCTCTGCACAGCCTTCCTAACCTCCAGCAGATCAACAGTCCCAGCCAACTTGGTGTCGTTCACAAATTTGCTGAAGGTGTGGTCAATCCCTTCATCCAGATCATCAGTGAAGATATCAAACAACAGCCCTGAGGGACACCACTAGTGACCAGTCGCCAGCTAGATGTGACCCATTTACCACCACTCTTTGGGCTCGGCCACGCAGCCAGTTTCCAACCCAGTGAAGAGCACACCTATCGAGGCCATGAGCAGCCAACTTCTCCAGGAGAGGACTGTGGGAGACAGTGTCAAAGGTTTTACTTAAGTCCAAATACAGTGTCCATCGTCAGCCAGGCGGGTCACCTTTAGTAGAAGGAGATCAGTTTGGTCAAGCAGGACCTTCATGACCCCATGCTGACTGGGCTTGATCCCTCCATTGTTCCACATGTGCTTTATGACGTCCCTTAGGATCATCTGATCCATGACCTTCCCTGGCACTGGGGTCAGGCTGACAGGCCTGTAGTTCCCAGGGTCTTCCTTCCTGTCCTTTTTGTAGGGAGGTGTCACACTGGACAACCTCCAATCCTCTGGGACCTGTCCACTAGACCACAACTGCTGACAGATGATGGAGAGTGGCTTAGCAAGCTCCTCTGCCAGCTCCTTCAGCACTCCTGGGTTAAACCCATCCAGCCCCATTGACTTGTAGATGTTTAAGTGTCTATATGTATCAGCTTAAAACTGTGCGTGGCAGCAAAGTCTTCTTCCTGTTTTAGGAGCAAGACCATGGAGGAATAAGATGGGAGAGTAAAGGGCACAGCTCAGACAGAAATGGGGAGGCACAGTCACTGTCCCAGGGCAACTGCTGGGAAGTACAAGCATCATACTGAAATTCCGGAGAAGCTCAGCACTTCTGCTGCTGGCCAGGGCTCCTTTCCACTGGAAAACCAGGGAATAATTAAAGACAGAAAGACCCACATTTTCTTTCCTTTGGGAAGTCTCTGCACATTTTCTATTCATAGGTGCAACTGTAGCAACTGCTGAGTGAACACGGCCACAGCCTCTGCCCAACCTCCCATCTTGAGTGCTGTACCACAGCAGACCACAGAGCAGCTTGAAATTACAGCATGAACATCGCACAGCAGCTTTGTGGCAGAGTTGAGAACAAGTTCCAGGGAGCCTGAGCTCCTGCCTCGTGGCTTCCAGCAGCACCAACCCCAGCTGTTGTAGCAAAGCATGTCTCAAGCAGTTGGGGATTTTTCCCTTTCTGAGATCTTAAGTGCCCACATCAGCTCAGATGCTTTGGTTCAGCTTTTGAAACGGCCCAGCCTTGCAAAAGTGAGGAAAAATCTTTACTGCTCCAGCTGAAAAGCAACTCCTATGTTTATACACTGCACTTTATAGACACAGGTCATTCAACTCAACAGCTACAAGGTAACACAATTTGAAAAAAACCCTAACTGATATGTCTGCTTGGTACAGTACCTAAAGCTCTGCTTACGCTGTGTCCTGGGTCCAGCAGTAGCAGTCATGTTTCTCCTTCGTGGTAGCTGGTGCAGTGCTGTGTTTTGACTTCCAGCCTGGGAACAGTGTTGGTGAAACCAACGGTTTTGGTTGTTGCTAAGTGACGTTTACCCTGACCAAGGACTTTGTGAGGCTCATGCTCTGACAGGGAGGAGGGGAAGCCGGGAGGAGGGGAAGCCAGGAGGAAGCAGAGACGGGGCGCCTGACCCAGGCTAGCCAAAGAGGTATTCCATACCACAGCACGTCATGCCCGGGGTGGGGGGTAACTGGGAGTTACCCGGAAGGACACGGGCTTCCAGGTGGGACTCGTTTCTTGGCCGGTGGTATCGTATTCTCTCCCCTTGTTATTTTCCCTTATCATTGTTGTAGTTGGTGGTAGCGGTGGTGATTTGTGTTGTACATTGGTTGCTGGACTGTTCTTGTCTCAACCCGTGGGAGTTGCACCCTTTCAATCCTCCTCCCCGTTCCTCCGGGAGCAGGGAAGGGGAGAGCCCCGGTGGGGGGGGGGGGGGGGGCCTCAATTGTTGTCAGCTCGGCACCACTCACGGGGAGTGAGTGAACAAGTTGACTGACTGGGTTTAAACCACGACACGCTGTTACAAACAATGTTAGTTTATCTAGTCTTGGGACAGTATAAACATCCAAAATTTCAATACCACAAAGATTAGTACTAATATCACGCCGAATGCAAACCGATATAACTCGAACTTAGGCCTAAAATGGAATCTTAATAAACTGATGCTAAATCCAGCATCCACTAGGGGATAAATCTTTAAGCTTTCTAAACTTAATTAGCTCTGGAGTCTAAGATCTGGCAGTTGAAATATCTTGGGGTTTATGTTTGTGTTACTGTAGCAAGCAATGATGATAGCTAAAAAAAAAAAGAAAGAAAGAAAGAAAGAAACAAAAACCCAAACCCAAAAGCCAGCAAAAAAACCTAAACCAAAATGGTAGAAATTTCTGATCGATTCTTTTTCTTTCCTTAGGCTACTCCTACAACTCTTGTCATAAATCATTTAAGTCCTTCAGACATTCACACATGCTAATTTAAAATGGCCTTCAATCATTTACTGAATGGTTTCTTAGGAAGACAGATCTCTCCCATGGCGTCAAATTCAAATGTAAAAAAAACAGCGCAATTCCAAAGGTATGGATTCAGTCAAGGGTTTGCCATAGTTTCTATTGCCATAGATATTCACTGAGAATTACTGAGAGAGTAAAAGTATTCAATAATTAAGTGATGCATAATATCCAATAGTGGTACACTGGTCTTGCCAAAGCGAATGTTTCTCCTGAGTAGTGTCTTCATTGACCAAAAACTCTTGAAATTGTCCTCATATAATACTGCTGCTTTCTACAAAGGAAGAAACTATCACTTATTACTTGTGTATTTCCTGGAAAAATTCAGTTACAAAGCACATCCTAAGTACCAAATCAAGCCGTCAGGGAAGTTTGCTGCTATTAAAATACTGATTGTTGCAGCTCTTAAACATCATCACCACCACCTAAAATAATCTGCAAAGAGCTACCTGTTAAAGACACATACAGGTAGTCTGAGAAAACACTGCAATCCAACCCCAAGGCAAATGAAAAAAGACTGAAGCTTCTTCTCCTACATTCAGTGGGCTGAAGAAAAGCAAATGTTTTTTCACCTGAAGTACTATTCCCACACCTCACGAATCACTGACAGGGCTTCCAGCGGGGCCGCATCTCTCAATTTCTGCAAGTCAGACCACATAAAAGCTGAAATGATGCTTGATTAATGAACCTGCTGGGTACTGCTTTTATTTATTTTAAAGCCCTGGCTGAAACAAGAGCAACATCTTAATTTTGCAACTCCCAGTTGGTCCTGTACATATTCTAACATTGGAAATGAAAGAACATTCATTAGTTATAATTTCTCTGAGCTCATAATTCACAACACTCATCATATTATAAACTGAGTTATTTCCATGGCTATCATTTATGGGATAGGCTTTTCTACTGCATATACTAAAGCTTTTCGGTCTCCAACCAGACCACTTACATGAGGTTGCAGTGTGGTCTCTAAAGTCTTGCCAAAATTTCTGTTATCTATGTTTATGTAATTTGATAGCAATCTTTATGAGCTATTTTTATGTTGTCTTCTGTAGGGATAAAAGGACTTTAAAATGACCTAATATAAATGTGATTCTTTATATCAATACTGGCTATGAATACTCTCTATACCAATAAAACCGTTTTTCTTCTTACCCAATCTTCAAATATGCAAACATGTATCTTCTGAAATATACAAATTTGTTTGATATAATCTGGGATCTTTCTTTGATATAATCTGGGATGTGCTACAAAAGATGTGCTCTTGACAGCGAAGATATTTCAGGCGCTTCAAAAAACTGTAACGGCTTTCACAAACATTCCTGTTAGTACTATTACTATAGCTCTAATTGTCTTTCCAGTTCCTTTACCTGCTTATAGGAAGGACTGAAAGGCAAAACTGGACTCTGATGGATGAACAACATATATATTATCATCAGACAACGGCTTAAAAACGACCTGACTGCATTCCCACTAATTGCCAGGACAGTGTGGAAGTCAAAAGAGATGGTAAGAAATCTCACTCTTACGAAGGTAACAGGACTAAATTACCTAAATGCCTTCTTCAAACTCATCAAAATGTATCTGGCTCATCAAATCACAAGCAAGTTTAACACATATCTGCACTGAGCAGGGCTGCAAATACCACTGCTGGCTTCCTGCCTCCAAGGCAAGGGAAGCATGTTGACACGGCAAAGAATAAAAAATGATGAAAAGAGGAGAAAAACAGATCCACAAGAAAGTCATTCTAGGAAATGCTTCTAGCTAAGGAAAGGGAAGTTTATGGGTGTTTAGGTCACAGTTGTGTCCAAACACATATGCTGGTCATCAGACTTCAACCTCACAGTGAGTGGAGTGTGAATTTGCAATGTGAAATGGCTAGAGGTCAAAGCCAGATAACCTCAGATGAAGCAAAAATAGAACATCTTAAAACTTTCTGGAAATTCTCTATTGCTAGCAGTGTTTTAATTAAAATTGGAAGATTTTTAAAAGATACACTCTGCTTCAAATATAAATTAACTCTGGTGAGCCACATAATATCTGGTCAAAGACAGTTTGACTGGATGACCACAGTGTTTCCTTTTGGTCTGACAGACTATGTGTCTACTGGCATCTGTATTTTGGAGAGACAGTTTCTTAGGAACACCCTGGAAAAAAGAAAATTTAAAATTCAGACATTCTGGGTTTATTATACAATCACAAAAATTTATTATAACAGCTAAGAATGAAACAGTGGATTGAGTCTCCTTTTGACAAACACACTTAAAAAAAGACTTTTTATTCGGATCCTTTACAAAAGCAAAGATAAAATGATATTCTGTCCTGTGTAGTTATTTAGAGCTTCAGCATCACTGAAAGTGGCAGAGTTTACTCCCCCTCAAAAAAAGGAAAAAACTATGTCAAACAATAATCTAGGTCAAACACAGCTTATGCAAGCAACAGTCATCAATGGATATGACTGCTTTAAGTGGATTATATGGAAAGGATTTAGAATTAGTGTTTTATTTCTCTAAAATGTTGCTTGTATTCATACAACGCTCTGTGTGACATGAAGAGAAATATAATTCAACATAAAATACAGAGTACTTGCTGTGCATTTGCCATTTACAGTTTTTATTCAACTGTTGTTGTCCCTGTTTCACAGGTAGGGAGTCAGAAGCATGAAGGAGTGAAGTATGATGAAGGCTACACACATTTGAGCAGCACAGCTGTGAACAGGACATAGCTTCCTGACACCTCTCTGAGCCATTAAAACTTGCAGGTCACAGGATGCTGAGGATCTGCTAGAGTGAGAACAGATCCGCCAAGGAAAACAAGTGGTTTTCCAGTGGCTTTGACTTTTTTAAATGATCCTAAAAGAAAGAAGTTTGTTATGCACAAAATGTTGGTTCAGGGGAGATTCCTTCCCTTTGTTTTGGGAAAGGATGTATTTCTACCTCCCTGCCCCTGCCTTTAATTAGTGATGACATTAATAATGCTGTATATGACAAATTACCTATGTGTATCATGACTATTTGTAATAGCTGGGCAAGATAACAACTGCTAGCATTAAACATGATTGTCTTGCCTGTCAGAAGCAGTCAGACAGATACATTAAAATGTTGATGCATTACATCACGAACATACATCGCTGCCAGAAAGTTTTTCAAATGCAAGGGGGGGGTGGAAAGACCTTTAATCCATTTTTCTATTAATATCCTGCATTAAACCCAGTATGATCAGTATCAGATAAAGCTGGATCTCCCAGGAAATGGTGTGTAGAGGCTGCACTGTCACATTCCTAGACAGTCTGCTTTGAGATGCTCCTTTCCAAAATGTGTTTTCTTTCAATCTCCCTCTTTCTCTTTGCTGCTGTTCTGGCATTCAGCCTTGCAGGATCAGCTTCTTCCAGAATGGTGCATCTTCCCTGGCTCAAAACTAGGATCTTTATACTTCTTCCTCTTTTGACTCTTTCTGATATCGAGCAATTTTACTACCCAGTAGCTACCACTAGCAACATAAAGTGACTCTAATGACAGCAGAAGCACACTTTTCTGTGGCCACTGCAGCCATCAGCCACTGTCTTCCCTGGCAAGCTCTTAGAACACAGAATAGAAATAAAACCACTAGTTCTCCTTAATATTTTTTAACCATTTAGTAACTCTACCATTTTTCATCTATAAACCTACTTTGCTGCTAAAATGCACAGGAGCATGTATTGCTTTACTGGAATTGTAAAGAAGCTCAAATGTTATTAACACCTACTAGCATCCATGGACTGAAGACTGTCAAGCAGTTTCCTCTGGTTTTATATGTTTATAACTGCTATGATATCTTATGTCATCTTTATGGCTTTAAATTTCCCACACACAGATTTACCTAAAGAGCTTTTATCATTGTTAAGGCTGAGTAAAGTCCTTTAACAGCTCCTGAATTGTAAGAAGAATGCAACACACTCTTCCTTTTTAGGCTGCTTTTTAGGCTTCCCCCCCCCCCCTTTTTCTTTTTTAGCATAGCATTTGCATTTACAAAATAAAGCTGCACAAGCTTATGTGCTCTGGCTGCACATAGACTGTATGTCCCTCATTAATGATCTCACTTTGAATGAGGATGAGCACTCCCTGCTTGCATGGGGAGAGCCAACCAGGCAGATGTGCCATTAAGCAAGAAAGGAACAGCCATGCATTTAGAAATTCTGACAGAGAGATGCTCAGAAAATCTTATTTCAGAATAGAGAGATTTTAGAAAGCATTTAGCTAACTCAAGGTACAAAAGATAAGCCCAACGAGGGCTAATTAAGTTAGCTACACAGCATGCTGCGTATACCTTTCACGGTCTCAGCAAAATTGGCTGTGACCTCCACTAGTCCTTGCTCAAATCAATTTCCAGTTGAAAACTCCCATAGCACACTGGAGTGCATGCTACACAAATAATTTCTCCAACATCTACCTCCATAGTTGTGATGCGGAAGTGCCCTCTCATGACACAATGGATGGGCAGAGGATTTTTCCTCCTCGCTTTTGTTATTTCATTAATGTACAGTCAACTTTGGAATTAGGATATCCAGAAATGTTCGAATACCTACAGAATATAAGGCAGGACCCAAACCACTTATTCACAAATCATACATACCCTAAGTAATTTTATTTTCTAAAGTCAAATGACAAATGCTAAAGTCAATGCTAAATTTGCAGTTAGCTCTAGTGAAACATTTTTCTGAATTGGTCTGTTGCTGGGATTAGCACTGCAGCTCCAGGAAACCTCTATCTGCACAAAAAAACTGTGACTGTTATCACAGATGAACAGGTCAGATTTTGTTTTTAAGATATCTAAATAAATTTTTGTGTCGAGATTCCACTAGTGACAGGGAACAGAAAACTGCACAAAAAATGCACAAAACTCCTTTCCCCAATTTGCCCTCAAATGAAAGAAATTTAAGAGGTATGTCACATTTCGAATCTTATATTGAGACTGTCACACTGTACAGCACTTTCAGAGCAGAAGTATCTCCTGAAGGGTGTTTTCCTCTCCATTACTCCTAAAGAACATTTCTATATATTTTTGAAGATTCCAAAACAATTTGTCTGAAGCAAAATCTAAACTACAGTCACCAATATTGCCACTGATGCTAACCTCTACTTGACATGTTTACTAGAAAGAGAACATATTTTAACTGCAGAACACATGCTATGAAGCAAAAATCAAGGAGTCCTGTTGCCATGAGCCCCAGTTCACAAAGTGCAAAGAAGTAAAAGAACATGATTTCTCAAAAGAAAAACCCTCAAGTATTCAAAGAGCTTTGAGCTGAAATCCAGCTAATTTTATTTTTTTTTTTTTTAAGACTTATTCTGTTCAAGATACATGTTCCTCTGCAAAACTCAATTGTTTTGGTTTTGTTAGGGTTTTTTTTTCCCTTCTGCTAGAAGAAAAAAGACCTTGCAAAGACCCAGGCCATTGCACATACGTAATCTTTTGCTTTTGCCTCTCCAAAATCAGAAGGCTCCAAATACACCAAAACCAAGAGACCGATGAAATCTGCTTCATTTTGAATATTCTTGTCTCAGAAGATTTTAGCTACTTCTCTGAGAGATGGCTGAGTCCTTGCCTGCTTCTTCAGAGTCAGCCAACACCCTTCCCTCATTGACCATAAGGTACAGAGACAATACAAGCAGCTCTACCACAATCCCTATAAACTGTTGAGTTTGCAACAGAACATTTGACAGCTGGTCTGACACTGGGCTTCTGTGACGTTGCGATAACTTGACAAAAATGGTGAGGCAATGAAGTTTTTCACAGCATACTACTGGAAAAAGTCTTGACCCAATTCCTTGACATCCCGTGGTCTTTCAATTTCCCTGCCCATCTCATTACCAGCTTAACAAAATAACGACATGAAAACAGCAACAGAATGCAATCATCCTGAATAATGTTTTTTTCATTCCTCAAACCATTTGCTACACTAATTAGGAAGTGAGCCAGTCAAAACCTCTCAACTAATCTCCACTTCTCGCCCAAAAGTTAACAGTGAGATTGGCATTGCCAAGGAGTTCTGTAAAATGACTTGGCAACCAGAAAATTCGAATGTTCTGAAATCTCGTATTTCTTCATAATGCACATGCAATTAGTGATGCTGAGGGGACAAAAACCCTTTGAGGCAGGTGCGAGCAACTGGGATAACCATGATGAAAGGGAAATGTAAGTGTAGGTAATCACAGTAATTTATTTCAAGAAACACTTCCTTATTCCCCAACTGTAGACATCTTTCTTTTCTAAAATTATACTACATTGAATTCCTACTGGCTATTTTTCTGCTTTTAGCAGAAAACATCAAAAGTTAATTCCTTTTAGAAAGTAGCTTTAGTAATTTATTTTTTGAGGGTTTCTTTAGTTACTAATAGAAAAGTCTGCTATCTCACTAATATAGTAATAGAATTAGACGCTAACAAAGCTTTTATTCTTCACAAATAAACCTCAGTCCTATTAGTTACAATTAACTTCATTAAATATTTCTACCTATCATAGATAAATGAAGAGAAATTACCATTATATGACAAAATTTGCTGACTGATGAACTGTTACCTCCTGTTACAGCAGCACTGGGTTTGGCCAGTACAGTATAAGGGGAAGGTCACATATATTCATGTGATACTGTCTGAACATGCTACGGATTAAACCTTCATTTTTAGATTACAGT
Source organism: Pezoporus wallicus (assembly GCF_028554395.1). NCBI lineage: Eukaryota > Metazoa > Chordata > Aves > Psittaciformes > Psittacidae > Pezoporus > Pezoporus wallicus. The sequence goes on along the minus strand of NW_026642858.1, from coordinate 251,206 downwards.
CAGCCAAGGTTCAGCTTTGAGTTAGTTTTATATCAGCCACAGATCACACTGTTTCATATGCTAAAAAGAAACTGCAGATTTTAGTTTGCTATTCCTCAGAACTATTAGGCTTCTCAAGTGTTTAAGGTATCGTGTTGGTGCAGACAAGGAAGAAACCCTCTTTCTTCAAAACATGGTCCCAATTCCACTCCATTATTGTTCCGCTCACCTGGCTTTCTCACTGCGGTTTTCATCTAGGTCTAGATATATTGCAAACTGCAGTCTAGCCCATATTTAGTCACAAATAAAAATAAGTCTGATGCAGTCTCAGCATGGTAAAATTATTCTCAAAACCTGCTAAAGCAACACAAAATTTCCAGGAACTTTTGCTGATGGAGAATGTATTTTAAGCTAAAACTAATGCATCGGGCACCCCTGTAAGTACAGATTTCAATCACCATCAAGCAAACACAACCAACCAATGAACTTGTGAGAACTTTACAACAACATGACAAGCTGTTGCAACAACACTAATTACAGCAGAGTCTTATGCAGTTCTTTGTCAGTGAACAGCAGCTTTGTACCTCAAAAAGCCCTGAAAACAGATCCAAACTGTAGGGCTATTTGCTCATGTTTACATGAAACTTTTTAATACTCATGAGGCAGGTGCTAAAGGGAGACATTGCTATGCCCTCTCACACACTGTGATTCAGTTCATGTTCTAACTCACCCAGCAACAGGGTCCTTGGAAATAGCAAGTCTTATTCTTGCTGTTAACTAAGCTAAAGATGGAAGGACTGCTCATGTAAAAGCATTCTGAGGCAGTTAAGAAATGGTCCACAGTGCTAAATGTTGTACTACTTCATTACTAACTCAAACCTCCAGTCAAACTCTGAACATGGAAACAGCATGACAGTTACTATTATTCTGCAACCAAGTGGAGCAGTATTGATTCTCTTGTCCTCTGAGTGCTTGTACCTATTACGGCTACCCAGGCAGGCACCAGTAACTCACCTGGTCCCCAGTGTTTAACTGTTGTGTCATTCTATTTGGCTAACAAAATCTTTTTGTTCACTAATGAGGTTTAACAACTTAACACTTACTATTGCCAAAATGAAACACAACCTTATCCAAAAAGAAACATTCTCATCTGAATTTCTCTCAGTTCAAAGTCCATGACGCTGGCTTTTAAAAGCCCAGGGTTTTACTACCGTAATAACATTCTTTATTCCTGCTGAATTTCGTGCCCCCTACATTAAATCCAAATTGTTCAAACCTTTACTTTCTCCTTACTCAATCTCATATTGCAATTGTGGAACATTTAAATTCATAATTGAAAACACAATTTGATGATGATATTTTTAGCACTGAAAACTTTAACTCTCATCTCTATTTGCAATGAACAGTCTGATCCAGAGTGACAGAAATGTTTGCCAAAGGCATGCTCCAAAAGTCATGGCATACTCTTTGCCAAAGCAAGACCATCACCTTGTGGTGAAATGCATCTTTTCCCCTACTCCTTTGACAACTATCTTCCATATCAACCCAGGATATTATTTGGCAATATGAACTGGTGTAACTACATAGCAACATAATGAAATTGTACTTAAGATGCTGCAATTTTGCTCCTCTTTGCCCTCTCATAAACATTCACAACATTGTACTAGTAAGGACATAATTCTGGCATTACTTTCGCTGAAGAAAGCCCAGATCATCTGGTGTTGTCTCATCAAAAGTATGCTTACAGCATTTTACATGCTGCTACCGCCAGTCCCATTCAGCTTGTTATACAGCAAAAATAAGAATTCCCATGGTATTATCATTTTTCTAACACCAGGTCGTACAGATCTGCTCTGCGTGTGGTTAGGTCAGGCTGGGGAAGATGTAAATGTCTGCAGTAATGTTTCCTTAGGTACTCTGAGATTCTGCAGCAGTGGTGACAAAATCTTGAGCAAAACCCTGCTCGAGCAGGGTATGTTGCTGAAATTTCGTATTTATTTCAGTGGAAGGGAAACTGGAAATCTTTCAACTTCTTAGTGAAGCAGAAGTTCAAAACATGAATAAACCTACCTGAAATTAATTAAAATTTTAAAAAGACAAGATGTCATCTTAGCTGAAATTGATAAACACTAATGCTGCAAATGTTTTCCCTGTTAGCAAATGTGACACTTCAGAGGAACATGTATTATTAATTTTAAATTTTTGAGCACTGATGTGGGCCACATGTCTTTTTCAGATTTCCACTGTGATGCAAAGCACTGGGGACCTCATAAGCAAAATGAAACAAACTGTAGTTTGTGTGTTCATCAATTTCAATATATATTATCATTATTAAAGATCCATTTTATTACCTTAAGAACTGTGTTCTTCTAGGATTATTGCTTTGCCATTTATGGTACTTGATTCTGTGGGATATTTTTCACCATATGAGTCACAAATTTCATTATCACAGCCCTTGATTACAAACTCTTCATCTCAGGTAACAGTGCAGTATAAAATGACAGCTTTCTCATTATACTGTCCATTTAATGTCTATGTATTATTGTCATGTGTAGGCGCTTTGACAATGATATTTCATTGGGACTGCAATCTCTTCAGTGATAGAAAAACTCCACCCGATTTTCCCTATGCTTTGTATTGATGTAAAGTCTGACTTACAGACTGAGGTTGCAATCATTCTTCACAGATTTTTCTACTTTGTGACCTTTCATTTCACACTGCAGCAAACTCAGAAGTGCACCACAGCTCTTTATTCCTACCCTTGGAAATACTGTAATAGTCTGATTTCAACAGAGGGCCTACTTAATAGCTGAATTAGAGCTTCATGATATCTTCCACCTATGGAATGATTCTGTCCATCTTCTTCTCCCTTGTTCTTGGCTCCTGCTTCCATTGTTTCATGCGTTGCAGTGTCACCAAAATTACTTTGCTGAGGAAATTCTCTGAAGCTAAAAAAGGCTCATAATTCATGATACAGTGCTTTCATCAACCCTGCCAAAGGCCAACCACAAGCAGTACATCAGCTGGAGAGACCAGAAACCCCTGTAACAGATTTAATTCAACTATTAGCTTTGATGCACAGTACTAATCTCTGCTTAGAATCCACAAACTTCTTTTACGTCTTTGTTTTTTCTACCAATACAAATGAAACACCAGGTACAGGCCTAGAAGAGAAGCTGTGAACAAAGCTATGTTTTGAATTTTCTACAAGAAAATCTCTGTTACACATACTAATGCCATTTGGCTTCTCTACCTCTAACTACACAATACATTTCCTCTCTAAAAGACCAACACGTAGCGTTGGCAGGCAAGGATGTGGATGATAATGGACAAAATTGTGTTACAGTGTATATCCTTTATCTTTTCATCTAAATGCAGAGAGTAATGTTTGGTTAATGCTGAGAAAATTGTCAAAATGTGTAATCCATATGTCTTCAGTTTATATTTCCTGTTTGATCTATTCATATGGTTTATAACAACATCAAGAGACTCTTCCAGAAGAAAAAAATCAAAGATCTTCAAAGCAATTCATTAACTGAAATCCACAATAGCTAGATTTTATATTACCTATATAGCTTTCCCTGTGCATTCACACAGTGAAATCAAACACTATCCACACAAGTAGTTTAGAAATACCAGATTTCATAATGGTTCTTCCATTATAAGCAGGTTATTTACATAATGAATTACCACTCAATAAAAATTCCATGATTTAAAATTTCATAAAGAGGCAAATCAGTGATGAATATCTAAAGCAAGCCCAGAATAAGTTAATTGTGTGTGCATGTCACACAGAGTGGACTTTAAGCATTAAGTAAAATACCATTAAACAATTTGGAAAGTAAATAAATCTCAGTGTTCCCCTGTTCACAAATACACATACCATCTAATTCGCTGCAAATACTGGCATTAGATACAGTCACACTCAAAAATATAATAGATATAGGACTGGACCTTTAAAACTCTCAAAGCCATGCAATGTGCCTTATTTAAATGAAACCTTTTTATCAAAAAAAAAAAGGTCCAGCTTACATAATACAATTAAATTTCCTGTCTGCTTTAATAATCATTAAATGTTATGCACTCTGAGGACAAACTAGCCTTTATTCTACAAATATTTGTCCATATATTGACATGTCTGCAGCCACACCAGAATTCCCAAGCTCAGGTTCAGCAGAGTAGTCACAAAGTCAATCACAAACACTTTTGACAGATCTAGGTACTAGACTGTCAGTTTCTCTTTGGGTATAGAATTATTAACAAGGTTGAGTACACTGCACAACTCCCACCACAGCTTCTCAATATTAAGGTTGTATTTAAACAATGATTCACTAATTCTGCACCAGCAGCAGCATACACTGGGGACAAGACCTAAATGGCATAACATGGAAAGCGTTGGAAAATAAAAGATAGCCCTGATTTTCTGCTGTGTTCTGCCCTAGAGTCTCTCACAATTCTGGACAAAGTAGTCTGGGCTGGGTGCCAGAAGTGCAGGAGAAGTGTCTGGAAGCTGGGTGTAAAGTACATGCATGTGAACTGGTGCATTTGTGTGTAAATCACTCTACCTCTGTGCATTCCAGAAGACTGATGCGGATTGAACACTTCCCCTTCCTTTTGCAGTATCTGCTATTCTAAGTGCGGTGCTTGTGGTTAGAATGGGGGGTCGTTGCACTTGTCAGAACAGAGATTTGGGCCCTCATCATTTAATCCCCAAAATATATTGCTCAGAGCTGCTCGTGCTCTTAAAAGGTTAAGCAGTTCAGCCCCATCAACACAGGGGCAAATATGCTTTGTGGGCCTTTCCCTAGTCTTGTCCTATCCTCAAGAGGAACTTCAGTCCTAAATACAGCTTTCAAGACTGCGATGCTCAGCTTCTATACCATGCATCTACAGTATTCGAACTTTTACTGACAACTCTTAGTTCTCGTAAAATATTTTTCAAGTAAAACCTCTCAAATCCTTCACAGACAGCAGTCATCATTCAAGAACTTAAGAAAAACTTGACTCAGTTGTCATCACTGAAAAACACCAGGGACTTGGGGGCTTGCTGGTGAAACTGGGTTGCATAAACAGAATAAAAAAGCTAATATGATATTCTCCAAACATTTTTTCTAAAAGAAAACGAGAAGCAGTTCAATCCAACAGTTAGTGATAAAGCTTCTAACCACTGAAATTAAAGGATTAAAACAAAAGTGTGCCCTGGGTACAGATGCAAAACAGTATTATACTTAACTATAAATCAGTAATTAAATTATGTTGACAGTATAGTATATATCCAAAAGATATGATAGCATTTTTCAAACAGTTCTTAAAATGATGATTGACAGGAACTATCAAAAGGACCACAGAAAAAAGCATTCTAATTGTATTCCCTCTTACATCAATTCCAGAGGAAGACCAGAAAATGGCAAGAGAAACTTTTCTCTGAACATTGTACCATCCCACACAGCTCACCTTCATTCTGAAAGCTGGCTGATTTACAGAAGATCTGCAGACATGACTGTTACACACGTGGTTTTGCAGAGAAGCACAACAAAGTGATTACTGCATTAACACAATTCCTGTACTCCTCCATGAATAATGCTGGACCTTATGTTCCAAGAATAGCACAAACTGAATAGCATGGTACTGTCTTTGGTTTGTTTTAATGACAAGCAGAACCCAAGCAAACAGATAGTGTGTCAGTTCTTGTAATGCTATATGCCATTCAGGTGAATGTCCTCTGGTATGATATTTCATATAAAAAATGCAACGGCTTTTGCGTCAGACACATATGTGGATTTTCTTACCTTTGGCTCCATTGAAATGAAGCTGTGGGTACCTCTACTTGAGAGAACTGACCTTTTAATTGTTTTACTATGGTAGAAGTGGTAGTAATCTTTCAGTGTTCCAATCTGTAAGGGGAGAAAAGAAAAAAAGAGAGGGAGATTTAATTTATGAAAACCAGTTTTCTGCTTTTCATTTCTCAAAGTCTATAAATTATGTAATTTCCTGTGTGCTGAAATGTTACTTGAACCCACTGATCATCTTTCAAAAGAAGGACATACGATATGAAATGGATGGAGTGTCCTTGAGGCAGCAACTGCATAACCAAAGATTATAACTGAGCTGCTTAGTCTGTCTGTATCTACCTTTTTAATGTTTAATTTATATGCAGTACTTTAAGTAATTCTATATCAATCTATATCCAAACTGTCTTCCAATGGCAAGTATAAGAATCATCAAATGGCTATATGGTTATTAAAAAGCATTCCATCTAGTTTGCTTAAGGAAATGTACTGTAAAATGCACTACATTTGGTTATTTAGATAATTAAATTATAAAATGAATGTTCACAGCATCAGACTATACAACAGGAATAGACTTCGCCTTCTGCCAAATGTGGGCAAGAAAGAAGTAGAAGAAAGAAAAATGGAAATGGTAACTTCACAGCAAAATGTCTAAGTCAAACTACAGAATCAATTCATGCAAATTGCAAAATGGCAAAATTCACAACAGTACAATAAAAATATTCCTTGTTCATCCCATCAGTAAACAGCAGAAATGTAAATATTCAACTTCGACAGCCTTCACAATTTGACACAGAAATTTTAATCTCCTGAGTCACTAATACCTAAACATTCATAACCTGAAACTTCAGTTTCACAAACCTCTAAGGAAACATTCAGCCTCCTTGTCTTTAGGGAGAATTTCTCTCCACCCTACTTGAAATCTGACTTTATTTTGCACTGATGTGCTGGTTTTGGCTGGTATGGACTATGTGCTGCAAAACAGTGTTGATAACACAGGGATGTTTCAGTTATTGCTGAGCAGTGCTTACACAGGCCTTTTCTGCTCCTCACGTCACCCCACCAGCGAGGAGGCTCGGCGTGCAGAAGTCGGGAGGAGACACAGCCAGGACAGCTGACTCCAACTGACCAGAGGGATATCCCACACAATATGGCATCATGATCAGCATATAAAGCTGGGGAAAGAAGAAAGGGGAGGACATTTGGAGTGATGGTGTTTGTCTTCTCAAGTAACTGTTACATGTGATGCAGCCACACTTTCCTGGAGATGGCTGCAGACCTGCCTGACCGTGGGAAGTGGTGAATGAACTCTTTGGTTTGCTTTGCTTGTGTGCACAGTTTTGCCTTCCCTATTAAACTGTCTTTATCTCAACTCATGAGTTTCCTCACTTTTACCCTTCTGATTCTCTCTCCTGATCCTATTGTGAGGGGCGTGACCAAGTGGCTCTTTAGTTGCTAACTGGGGTTAAACCATGACAACTGCAAATTTTGTTAAGATACACAGTAATTTAAAGTTCCTTAACGATGAGCAAAAAAGGGATAATTAAGCTTATTGCTATTTCAAGTCAAAACTCGAAGCGACCACAGGAAACAGGCCTGGTTTTGCAAATAATCTCAATGACATCACCAGAAAGGACGGATCAACACTCAAAAACTCTTAATCTTTTAAAACCCTGCAGTATTCTAAAATATTAATCCCAGTCTATGTAGTTGATCCATCAATATCTTCACTTCAGGAAGAATTACTTGTCTTTATTTTAAGTCAAATACCAAAACATTCAGTTAAATCAGTTGGTTTATTATAAATTAAACAGGATTTGATTTGACTAAGATTAATAAAAGTATATTAGTATTGCCATACTAATTTTCATGCTGCCTTCTCTTTGAAAGACAACTCCAGCTGAAGTGGTGCAACTCTGTACTATGGATGAGCCCGTTCTCACTTCTCCACATGCATGCTCATGAAGAAACCATAAACACATATGGAGAAATCTTCTTTGGACACCTCAAGGAGCTGCAGGACCCTGAACCTTCTGGGGAGTCCCTGCTGACTGTAAGCTAACCAGTGTTATTCCAACCCACCAAAAGTGCATGAGGGAAGACCCAGCAACCAACAGACAGTTCTCAGTTCCTGGAAAAATTATGAAGATCATAATGGGTACTACTGAAATTTATTTAAAGAATAATACAATCATCAGGCACAGACAACATGGGCTCACAAAGGAAAACTCCTGTTTAACTCATCTGACACCCTGTTATGATAAGGTCACTTGCCGAATTGACGAAGGGCAGGCAATGGATGTAGCTTTTTGGATTTTAGTGAGGCTTTGATACTGTCTCTCACAGAATCCTTCTGGACAAACTGCCCAGCTGTGGGATGAGCAGGTTCACAGTGTGTGGGCTGAAGAACTGGATGAATGACAGAGCTCAAAGGTTTGTAGTGAATACAGCTACATCTGCCTGGCAGCTGGTCACCAGCAGTGCTCCTCAGGGCTCAATTCTAGGCCCAGTTCTGTTCGATATATTTGTCAGTGATTTGGAGGCTTAAGTTTGATGTACCATTAATAAGTCTGCTGGTGATACTAAACTAGGAGGTGCTACTGACCCCCTTGAGGGACAAGAGGCTTTGCAGAGGAATCTGAATAGACTGGAACACTGGACAGTGATTAACGAGAGAAATGTAACAAATCAAAATGCTGTATTTTGCACCTGGGACAAAATAACACCAGACACAAGTATAAACTGGCAGAGGAGAGGCTGGAGGGCAGGCCTGCAGAAAAGGCTCTGGGGGTGCTGGTTGACACTGAGCAAACTGTGAGTCAGTGGTGTGTCCTGGCAGCCAAGAGAGCAAACTGCACCCTGAGCTGCATCAAACACAGCGGAACGAGCCGGTCAAAGGAGATGATTACCCTGCTGTATGCAGAGTTGTGTGGCCTCACCTTGAGCCCTGTGTGCAGCTCTGGGCCCACAGTTAAAGAAGGATGTGAAGGTCCTTGGATACACCCAGAGGAAGGCAACAAAGCTGGTGGAAGGTCTGGAAGGCGTGTCCTGTGAGGAGTGGCCGAGGGCTCCGGCCTTGTCTGGTTTGGAGGAAAGGAGGCTGAGGGGCGAGCTCATTGCTCCCTACAGCTTCCTGAGGAGGGGAAGCAGGGAGAGGGGTGCTCATCTCTTCTCCCTGCGATCCAGGAACAGGATGTGTGGGAATGTCTCAAAGCTGCACCTTGGGAGATTTAGACTGGACACTGGGAAACATTTCTTCACTGAGAGGGAGGTCAAACACTGCAGCAGGCTTCCTACAGCAGTGGTTGATGCCCCAAGCCTGTCAGTTTTTAAGAAGAATTTGGACAACGCCCTCAATAACAGGCTTTAACTTCTGTGGGGCCTGGTGTGGTCAAGCAGTTGGACTAGATGTTGTAGGTCCCTTCCAACTGAAATAGCCCATTCTGTTCTATTGCATCACTTTTGTCTACATTCACTAGAGTTTATTCTCAATTTAACAGCCTGTAGCATATCAAATGTCCCTTAGCATCAGACTACTGTTGCTCCATTTTTTAATTATTATTATTTATATGAGACACTGAAATCTAGTGTCAGAGTTAGCACCAGGACAAGTGATGGCATACTTCCCTGAGACAAAGGGATGTAATTATTCACTTCCTGGACATTTCCTGGACTTATCAGTAGCCTCAAACAGGGTTGATGTGCCAACTACGTAAAGTGATGCTACTCTTGCTCCTTACAGCTTCAGAGACCAGTAAAGTGTATATTCACCATACCAGAGTATTCTACAAAGGTTACAGACCTCTTAATGGACCTTCCTGTCTTCAGAGTGAATTAAAAAACTACTGCTCTGTGTGCGTGTGTGTGTGTGTACACAAGCACACATTACTGAAAAGACACAGCTCGAGCAGGTAACTGTATTTTACCACTGCACAGAACTGTATAAATAGAAAGGCCATAGTCTAGGGAAAATAAACATCCAGGTTTGCGCTACACAGATCTCAGTATCTCCCACTTCTTAGTGATTTGTACTAGTTTGAGGATCTTATTTATATATTTATTTACTGAAGATAAACTCTACCTGAGCCCTCTGAGGGCATCTGAAACAAGAAATTTAGGAGATGACTTAGTTGTAGTCCTGGAGGTCCTACAGTTTAGCAGCATTAGCCACCCACAGAATAGACAGAAGGGATACACATGCTCCACCTTCCAGGCAAAGGGGAACAACGTGAGGCTTCAGAATGCTTGAGAGCTGTACTCCGTCTGAGACCCTGGGCTGAGGAGAGAGAACTAAGCCCTTAGAATTAAGTGTGGTAATTTGAACGCCACATATGCCAGGCACCATCAGTTTTCAGATAATAATTATTATTAATAATAATAATAATAATTAATTAAAATGGTGAAATCTACAGCTTTAGTTTATAATTGTCAATGAAATAAAAGAAGGCCAAATCTTTCAAATGGAATAATTCATATTCACTAACTGCCAGTGCCTCTCACAGTAAAGTAACACCAGCATTATTAAAAATTTTATTGCCCTCTTTTCCCTTAATGGGAATTTACTTGGACCTTCCAAATCGCTGGACCACTTGAAGAAGGGTTAAACCACGGAAATACAGCACAATAAAACTTATGATTATGGATGTTCTTGTTAAATTGTTTTTTACATTTATAACTACCAGGTCTCAGTGGCATTCTCACAGGAAAAGCAATGGAAAAACAGAAACACCAGACTGCAGAGCTAACTACCTTAGAGACTGATGGCAATTTAACTGTTTTATTCTTGGGAAATCTTTGTAATCCCCTTTTTGACCCAGAGGGCCTGATTTCTTTAAAAAGAAATGGAGAAACACTCCTGAGGAATTGCTTAGTCAAAAGTGTTGAGAATAGCTGGTGTGGGCAGAGGAGACTTACTCTCTTTAGAAGTAATCCTCATCACTGATAACCTTAAATGGCTGTATTCAAACATTTTAATAGTACAGTATCATGCTTATTCAAGGATATAATTCCTGGAAATATCCAAGGATATACTCCAGGAAATAATTCCTGGAAGTAACAATCCTACCATATCACAGTGGAACCCCAGAAAACCAAAGCATCTGCATATTTGCATTAATTTTATATTTATTAGGTCTTAGTTTCTGTTTAAAGTTGACAAAATCTGTGGATTTTAGAGATAATATGAAACAAGAGCCAATCTTTCTAGGCTTGTCCTTGGAAAATATTTCTTCCACATGCAGTTTTATAGTCTAAGGCAGTATTAAATTAATTACTGAATGAATTCATCTACATCTGCATTGTGTCCTTATAAACTCTACAAGAAAATTCAAATGCTTAGGTTGCCTGGTAAAAAATACATTAAAAATACATATATGATCACCAAATTGACGTATAAAACCAAGCTCTGAAATTACAACTGAAACTTAAATGTGGCTGAATATGAGCAGGGAAGGATCCCAAAAGAAGCCTGCCTAGCAGTTTCTTATCTAGTCAAGAATCATCTAAATATCTGGCTGCAAAATACACTTCTCCCAGTGGGCTGAATGGAAAACAATATACTGTTGTGCCAGTAAATTGGTGGATGTATTGTAAGGGTCCCTGTTTCTCACAGTACACTGAAGGTGATGTTTCAGAGCAAAAATTAAAATATTTTGGTCTGAAAAGCTTGAAACAGAGTATGTTGGTATTACCAGAGCTTTCTTCCTGCGTTAAATGCCAGTGCAGCCAACCTAGTATCATAAAGCATTTTGACAGAACAAAATGTTGACACAGATTAGAACACTGCTTATGTTTATATACTGCTCTACAACGCACATGAAGGAGGTGAGATCACAGCCCTTAATTTTGATCCCTGTTGGCCTGTTGCTATCCACAGATGAAGACTCAGTGATACTGCAGAATACTGCTGCTCCCATTCCTTCTTGTGTTCCTCCAGACTTAGGAAGTATTAAGCATCTTAAAGTCAGGTTTCTGATCTCAGCATCTGGGGGCAAGGCGGCCTTGCAGAGGCTGTTGACTTGTCTTCCAAGCAGCAAAACTATACTAGAGTTTTTTGAGGGGTGGGGTGGTTTATTTTTTTTCCCCATTAAGATACTTCAATAGTGACCACATCTTTTAATCCTCCAGCTATCTTGCCCAAAATTTCACTCTTTGGTCAGTATTGACATTCTCTATCACATTGAGGCTAGAGGAGCAACCACCACGAGCACAGTTGCAGAGCTGCTCCAATATCTGACCTGCAGACTAAGATGGGGGCTCTTTCTCTCTCAAATATACCCTCTAATCAAAAGCTTTCTTTATTGTTTGTTGGGTTTTTTGGTTTTGGGGGGTTTAATTGTTTGTTTTGGCTTGTTGGGGGTTTTGTTTGGTTGGTTTTGGTTTGTTTGTTTTTGTCATCAGAAAGTGGAATTTCACATACCATTGTGTCACTCACAAGAAATAATAGCAAGGTTTACCCATATATGGCACACTGCAGTGAAGTGAAAGGACCACTTTCAGTTCCGGCCAGTTTTGAAGCTCTCACAAAGATCCCTTTATGAAATATTTAGGAGAAAACAGCACAAGACCTCTGAACCTTATTCCTAAAATTCCAACCTAGAATACCTAAAACTTCAAATCCCAACTATTCCAACTCTTAAGAGGCCTCTATGCAAGTATTTAAGCTCCCTGCTAGTGCCCTGTTAGGCTGATCTCCTACACTACCCTGCAAGACTTAAAATAGCTCCTTGGGTTACTACACGCAGATAACATTAAAAAGAAAAAAAAAAAAAAAAACAACACAAAACCACTGGCACCTCTGAACACTATAGTCTTTTCTTGAACTGCAATAGCAAGATAATACTGCTCTTATGACTACTCTAAAGGATGAAAATAAAGACGTTTAGTCTCTTGTTTTACAGAGGCTCGGAATCTGTACGTCACAGGAATATCTACCAGGTGGCGGAGAAAAGAGCACTTTTAGTGTGCCCAAACTTCACTAGCCAAAATAATTTGAAGCAACAGCAGAAAAGGTGGTGTGGGTATGAACACAGATTGTCACCTCAGATACAACCCAGGCTACCGTGAAAGCCTGAATTCCAACTATGCTCAAATGCTCAACTAACCCAGTTCTCAGATCTATTTTAAGTCAAATGAGCTAACAGAAATTCAACAGCCCAAGCTGTGAAAACATCTCTGTGTGCGCCAAAGGTAGGAATAGCCTAACTTGCCAGTTCATATCTTTGCTTCCCTCACGCTCCTTTCTCTTCAGGTTTGTTTTAAAGGGAACTAATATGTATGTACGGTGTTGCCATTCCTAAATAGTGGCACTCTGAACAAGTTAGGCTTTGCCTTAAATGCACTACTACTTCTTGAAATATTTTTGAGTCTCCAAGGTGGAAAAAAACCTATGCTATAATCAAGAATTCCTGCTCAGTTTGTTACATCTTTGGCCTGGAGGACAGGACAGTTCAACCAGAAAAAAGGGTATTCCCTTCTGAACCACCTCCAAATGAAAGATAAACAAACCCCCAAAACAGGCAGACAAATTAAACCACATGGCTATTACAGCAGAATCACAATTTCCATAGAAATAAATAGGGCTTGTATCCCTTTACATGATAGGAACATGCTAACATTTTACCACTTTTTGATATTCACTCTCCTCCTGTTTAAATGGGAAGAAAAAACTTACTAAATTAATAATGGAGACAAATCACATTAGTGAATCAACATATATCATTCCAGACTTCTTTATTTTTTTCTTTGTGTTTCAGCTATTTGAATGGACAGACTTTGTCTGGGCACTTACCTTTAAGCTATGAAGTACAGTTTGACTTTTCAAACAGTTAAGGTCAAAAATGAATAAATGAGCCTTTAAAATAAAGTAGCTCTGCATTATGTTCTTTCAAATAAAACGTCACTGCTATTGCTTACATTCTGCTGTATTTCACTTTAAAAATAAGTAGCCATTGACTCTGTCACTGATAAAATAAACATAAACTCTCGATAGTCTTTTAACTTTTCATGTGTTTTTGTTAGTAGAATAAAAAGCAACTACGTCCTGAGGTCACTTATGATTCTGATCTCATTCTATCTGGTATGAAAGCTGAGATTTTTTTCAAAGCCACTTTGTAAATTTTAATGTGAACTTGAATTTTTATGTATCTGTTAGCTTCAAAATTCTCAGAAAATAATACTGCAGGCTAAACTAAGTAAAAACGCAGATTAAAAAGAACATTTCAATTTGCAGTGGAAATTCTTTACAAGTTGGTATATTTAATTTTAGATTATCTCTATACATTCTTTTTATAATTGGTTTTCTTTTCAAGGCTTTCTACTGCATTCCAGAATAAAATCTAAACATACTTAGGTCTCAAAGCAAGTTTGCCAATGACACTAAGCTGTGTGGTTCGGTTGATATGCTGGAGGGAAGGAATGCCATCCAGAGGGACCTTGACACACTTGGGAGGTGGGCTGATGCCAACCTCATGAAGTTTAACCATGACAAGTGCAAGGTCCTACACCTGGGTTGGAGCAATCCCAGGCACAGCTACAGGTTGGGCAGAGAAGAGATTCAGAGCAGGCCTGCAGAGGACATGGGGGTGTTGGTCGATGAGAAAATGAACATAAGCTGGCTTCAGTGTGCGCTTGCAGCTCAGAAAGCCAACCGTATCCTGGGCTGCATCAAAAGGAGCATGACCAGCAGGTCGAAAGAGGTGATCCTGCCCATCTACTCTGCTCTTGTGAGACCTCACTTGGAGTATTGTGTGCAGTTCTGGGGTCCTCAACATAAAAAGACATGGAACTGCTGGAACAAGTCCAGAGAAGGGCCACAAGGATGATCAGGGGACTGGAGCACCTCCTGTATGAAGATAGGCTGAGAAAGTTGGGGTTGTTCAGGCTGGAGAAGAGAAGGCTGTGTGGAGACCTCATAGCAGCCTTCCAGTATCTGAAGGGGGCCTATAAGGAGGCTGGGGATTCTTCACTAGGGACTGTAGTTATAGGGCAAGGGGTAACAGGTTAAAACTTAAGCAGGGGAAGTTTAGATTGGATATAAGGAGGAAATTCTTTCCTGTTAGGGTGGTGAGGCACTGGAATAGGCTGCCCAGGGAGGCTGTGAATGCTTCATCCCTGACAGCGTTCAAGACCAGGTTGGATGAGGCCCTGAGTGATAAGATTTAGTGTGAGGTGTCTCTGCCCATGGCAGGGGGGTTGGAACTAGATGATCTTAAGGTCCTTTTCAACCCTAACTATTCTATGATTCTACGATTCAATACTAACCTGTAATTAGAATTTATTTCAAGCTAAAATCTAAATTTCAATGTAGAATTCTAATTTCATAGGTTAGATTTACTCTAAAATACTTCAGAATAGGGGAAGGGGAAGGGGAAGAGGGAAGGGGAAGAGGGAAGGGGAGGGAAAGGAAGGGAATAAGGGCAACAACCAAATAGCAGCATAAGATCTTTTGCTTCATTAGAAAAATTAATGTTTTCTTATGTAACACTACTAAGTTTTAGTACAGCTATCTTTGCAAGGATGGGAAATCATTAAGCCATAAGAGGCAACAGGTCTCATAATTTAGATATTAGCGATAAATCGAAACTGTATCACAGCTTTAGTCTAATACATGCTAAATCACAGTAAGATTTATTAATTTTATCTACCCTATGATACAAGATGAACAATCCTTCCAAAGAGGTTTGTGGCATCTTTTTTCGATTATATATTCATTTAAATCCTGTGGATACTGTAATGAAGATCTTTCTACCTAACCGCGTTCTGAAAGATGGGAGAGGTTATCTGATTTAAATTAAAAATACACTTCGATTGTATTTAATTACAAACAACACTACTTATAAAATTTCAGGAAAAGGACACTCAAGCCAAATCATAAAAAGATAAACCCCCAAAATATCCATCAGGTAAACAAAGCCAACAAAAAGCTGCCTGAATAAAGGTGAAAATGATGTTCAAGTCTTACATGGACAAGCAGCGGAAGGAACTGTGCTTTATATAACACAAGTCACAGAAGACTAAAATAAATATATATTCCTTCCATGACTTATGATGGAAGCAGAACCTGAGCCTTAGGTCCCTACCTTTCTCTGTTGCAGCTCTGGAAACAAGAACATGCATCAGGTTATTGTACGAAGTGCAAGTTTGGGCTTCCAACAGAAATACTAGCCTAGAAGAGTTGGTGAGAAATGATGAAGGAAGCCATTCCCACATTTGTCATGTGAAATGTTACAATTCAGATAGAATGATGGGCATTAATAATTGCAACCCCAGTGCCATTGTGAGTACTGTCCAAGGGGCATCGCAGCAACTGGCAAGTTCATGGCCCTATCAAATTAAGCAACAAAAAGTTGCTCAGCAAACTTTGACCATGGGTTTGCAATTCCAAGGTAACATTACACATTTCATGAAGATTCTCAAAAGGAAATCAGTGACCGCCTTCATTCGCATTAATCTTTTCTACTGTTACTTTTTAATACAAAAAGCAGTGCAATATAAACTGGCAGTTTATGCCCCTTTTTGTGAAGCCCAATGAGTCACCACCTTATTTCTGCAAGTAAAAGAGTGCAACAAAGTGTATTTATTTTCTGCTGTAGGAGCAAATGTAACCTCTGCAATATTCCAAGTAGCTTCAACACAGTCATCACACATTGCAAGTTCAAGTCATAACAAATGTTGTTTGTAGCTGCAAAGAAGCTGCTAGGCAATATGGTAATGTTTGTTTCAGTAAACAGCCGCCATAACAAAGCCATCAAATAGGAAACGAGTACCTTTAACATTTGGAGGGGTCAACTAAATTGCCACTGCTTTCTAAATTCTTCACACACACACACACCCCCCAACTCACTACTCTGTAATTTTGAATACCTAAATGATATACTGCATCACCTGAAATTTTTGTCACTATTTTATTGAGTTCCAACCCTATTTCAAGTTGTATCACTGAAAAAATGTAGATTTCTAAGGAATGTGGATGGATACTCATGCAGTATCCTGAATGCTTCTTTAAGTAGCAAACAGAACTGACACATTCCATATATTTTTTTGCTACTAGGGACAATAAGGATTACTGTTTCTTTATAATATGTACTCTTGGTTATGTAATAATACAGCATAAGAACAAGGCTTGACAAAGTTCTGACACTGCTATGTCAATCAGGGTATCACTATAAAGGGTAGTTAAAAAATAGGTTTTATTTTTTAACATACCACAGCAGGAGAAGTTTCACAGCAAAGAACAGTCATATCCATTTCCTTTCAAATCTCGATCATGAAATATTTAATAACCACCATCCCTGTCCTGAAACTTGTAAACATCTACCCAGTCCCGTCAGGTTCAAGTCCCTTCTCATTTACAAAACCATAAATCAGAAACAACTCCACTAAAGCTAATGGAATTTAAAAGACATAAATCAGGAGCAAACAAATCTAACGGGGTTACTTGTATGAGTAAAAGATTTAAGAACTGGGCACAAGTTAGATATACTGCTGTATCTCTGTCCACTTATTTAAACATCAATATAAAACTCTTCAGCGCATTAATAGCAATAGAGTTTATAACATTCAAAATGACTAATGCAGTGACCTACAGTAGTCATACTGTTTCCAGTGAACATTTATATTGCCAGCAATAAACCTTTTCACGCTGCACTTTGTCTTACAGAACTGAATTCAACACTTATTGGCCATAGCAATTGCAACGTTTTCATTTAACTGACTTTTTCATAAGTCTTGATTTAAGCCTCCTCTACCACCAATATAGAATCATAGAATCATACAACAGTTAGGGTTGGAAAGGACCTTAAGATCATCTAGTTCCAACCCCCCTGCCATGGGCAGAGACACCTCACACTAAATGATATCACCCAAGGCCTCATCCAACCTGGTCTTGAACACTGCCAGGGATGGAGCATTCACAACCTCCCTGGGCAGCCTATTCCAGTGCCTCACCACCCTTACAGGAAAGAATTTCCTCCTTACATCCAATCTAAACTTTCCCTGCTTAAGTTTTAACCTGTTACCCCTTGTCCTATCACTACAGTCCCTAATGAACAGTCCCTCCCCAGCATCCTTATAGGCCCCCTTCAGATACTGGAAGGCTGCTATGAGGTCTCCACGCAGCCTTCTCATCTCCAGGCTGAACAGCCCCAACTTTCTCAGCCTATCTTCACACAGGAGGTGCTCCAGACCCCTGATCATCGTTGTGGCCCTTCTCTGGACTTGTTCCAACAGTTCCACGCCTTTTTACGTTGAGGACCCCAGAACTGCACACAATACTCCAAGTGAAGTCTCATGAGAGCAGAGTAGAGGGGCAGGATCACCTCTTTCGACCTGCTGGTCATGCTCCTTTTGATGCAGCCCAGGATACGGTTGGCTTTCTGAGCTGCAAGCGCACACTGAAGCCGGCTTATGTTCATTTTCTCATCAACCAACACCCCCAAGTCCTTCTCCACAGGGCTGCTCTGAATCTCTTCTCTGCCCAACCTGTAGCTGTGCCTGGGATCGCTCCCACCCAGGTGTAGGACCTTGCACTTGGCATGGTTAAACTTCATGAGGTTGGCATCAGCCCACCTCCCAAGTGTGTCAAGGTCCCTCTGGATGGCATTCCTTCCCTCCAGGGTATCAACCGAACCACACAGCTTGGTGTCATCGGCAAACTTGCTGAGGGCGCACTCAATCCCACTGTCCACGTCAGCAACAAAGATGTTGAACAAGACCAGTCCCAACATCGATCCCTCAGGCACACCACCATTACTGGTCTCCAGCCGGACATTGAGCCATTGACCACAACTCTTTGTGTGCACCCATCCAGCCAGTTCTTTATCCACCGAGTGGTCCACCTATCAAATTGATGTCTCTCCAGTTTAGAGACAAGGATGTCGTGTGGGACAGTATCGAATGCTTTGTACAAGTCCAGGTAGATGATATCAACTGCTCTACTCCTGTCCATCAGTTCTGTAGCCCCATCATAGAAGGCCACCAAATTGGTCAGGCAGGATTTCCCCTTAGTGAAGCCATGCTGGCTGCCACCATCCACCTTGTTGATTTTCATGTGCCTTAGCATGCCATCCAGGAGAATCTGCTCCACGATTTTGCCAGGCACAAAGGTGAGACTGATTGGTCTGTAGTTCCCTAGCTCATCCATTTTCCCTGTATTGAAAATGGGCGTTATATTTCCCTTTTCCAGTTGTCAGGAACTTTACCTGACTACCATGATTTTTCAAATATGATGGCCAGTGGCTTAGCAACTTCATTTGCCAGCTCCTTCAGGACCCGAGGATGGATTTCATCAGGTCCCATGGACTTGTGCACGTTCAGCTTCTTAAGATTTTCTCGAACCAGATCCTCTCCTACAGTGGGCCCAGGGTCTTCATTCTCACAGTCCCTGCATCTGCCTTCCAAGACTTGGGTGGTGTGGTCATAGCCTTTGCCAGTGAAGACTGAGGCAAAGAAGTCATTAACAACCTCAGTCTTCTCCAAATCCAGGGTAGCCAGTTCTCCTGAAAGCTTTCAGACAGCGCCCACATTCTCCCTAGTCTGTCCCTAGCTTCCCAGATAACATCCCTGTGCTCTTCCCAGGCCACCTGTCCCTGCTTATACAATTTGCTGAAGAGTAATAAAGAAGTGACTCATGGAAATATCTAGGACTGAGTAAGTTCATCTATGTGGTGTGTGCAGGCATTAAATTCTACACTCCTTTACAGTGTTTTAGATCATATGCCCTCAACTTTGTACTGTGTTAAAGTCCAATGATCTTTCACTCTGCAATACGCTAAAGCGAAGCATAAAACTTGTCCAGAGCCAGGCATGATGCTGATACATTCACCTATCTTATTTGGTTAATGATTGAGCTGTACAAAAGTTTGTACTTTTTTTTGTGTAAAAATAAGTTTTGCCAGTATCCATTATTTATATAAGCAGTCTCCATACCCACATGTAATCTCACTGATATGACAAAACAACTTGAGCAACAGCTATTTGTATGAGTAACAGTTTCTGAGGAGGAACTTAACAGTTTCCTAAGCTTAACAGTTATGAACAGGAAAAAAAATGCGTCTTTGTCAGTATCTAAAGATACTGAAAAGAAAAAGCAAGTAAATAAGCAAACTTGACAAAAAAAATCCCCAAAATTACTGCATATTGTAGCATTCAAACCTAGTAAGACAGAAAACTTTGTAACTAATGTAACTAATGTTTTGTGGGGATAAAATATATATATATTACAGCACACCAAATGACAGTTATTCTAGCATAGTTGCATACTATTCCACTTACAGCAGCTACCTGCAATCACAACAACAGCAAAAAAAAAAAAAGACATACAAAGTAAGAAATATGCATATCTCTCCTGCTGTACCAACTTCCACAGTGCCAGAAGAGTGATTAAGTTTCAGTTCAGCTTCCACTAGCATCAGTGGGATCTTCTGCTGTAGAAGTGAGAGCTGCAATAGTGTAGTAGTAGAAGCTGCAATAAGCACATAATGAAGAAAAAATCTTTTTTAATCCAGACCTCAGTGAAGTCTACATTAAGTCAGCATCCTAATGTCTAAGTTCATGGATTAGCTCCTAAATTACTTCAAGCTACAGAGAAAAGTCAAGGAGAAGTGATATTAAATTCATAATTAAATATCTAAATTTACTAAAACCAATGAAATACAGGTCACAGCTTTCACTGTCCATTTCACGCTTTCAAAGAACATTCCTTGGCAGCCTACTTGTTTGGAGAACAAAATCTTACAACCTAAAGGCTGAGGAAATGCTTAACTGTGCATCTGAAAGTAGATTTTTCTTACACAAGGAGAAATATGTCTACTGAATATTTGTTTAATATATCAATATTATATATATAATTCCAAAACACTCAATTAGGGAAGAGACAGTCACTTAAAATGGCAGCAGTGAATTGGATAAACCCAATGGATAAACAGATTTGGATTTCCATTTTGAAATATGTTATCATGTCAAATGAGTCCTACAAGATCAGAAAGATCAGGAAATCCACACAGATTCCAGCCACCACTAGAATTTCTCACTGTGCAGTTAAGTGTGTCAGATTAATATTTGCAGTTGTCAGAAAAGAAATGGAAATTATTCAGATTTCATAAGATGGGAATGGTATTTATCTACAAGAAAGCATCTAAAAAAGCTGTCTGTTGCAATGGTAGAACCATTTATTGATAAGACCTGTGACACCAACACAGTCCAGAGCCCCTTTCGGTCACAGCACAGTTAACTCTTTCAGAAAGCAAGGCTCAGCAACCCTGTTTAATTCCAGTTATCAGTTTTTCCAGGCAACAGCTTTGAGATATGTCAGTTGGCCACAATCATCATGCAGTAGCCTAAGAATTATCAGGAGGAGTCTGTTCACTGACAATGGATATTTAAACTTCTCTGAGCTGAAGCAAATGTACTGCTCGATCCAATAGGCAGAAAGGAGCAATGACAGTAATGCAGAGATAGGCATATGTCGAGACTATCAAGGGAAACCCAGATAATTGTCATACATGTCCTCTCTGGAAATGATCTTGTACCTCAAACAGGTGTAAATAAAATACTACTAATGTTGTGCTTTCAATCCAAGGAAGAGAATAATTTGGTTTACAATGGAGCAAAAGGGAACATTTCAAGAAGAAAACTGAGAATAGTATCATAGTTACTACTATCATGCTAGTTCATAATGGAGCTCTTGTTCTGTCGCAGACATCTGGTCTATCAAGACCTTTTTGGTTTAACTGGGGTATCCACTCACAACTGGTAAAATTACTGCTCCTTGTGCAGGACAGGGCTTGGTTGTTCAAGAGAAAACAGATTTTATGCTGCAGTCCATTCCTGCAGGGAAGCAGTGTTGCTCATTTCCACAATGGGTAGGGAAACTTCTCAGCTTAAAGACCTGCCACTGCTCTTCATTCATGTTCGACTCGCTGGACCCCAGAATACTCATGAAGCCTCAAATTTTTTTTTGAGTTTAGCATGTGACTGATTTGTTTGCTTCACTTCAGCTCAGATGGGTTATTAGAGATAGGATATGTGAAATACAAATATTCTGCAGAGTGTGGAAGGAATATGGATGAAATAGTTAAAGCACTCAGAAATTACAGTAACTGAAAGCAACAGGAACAGTGGCATGAAATCTCTTACTTAAAAAACCGTTTTCACATTTGAGGACAACTGAGTGACAAATGCGAAGTCAGTTTCTAAATGGAGATCTGAAGTACTGTGAACCTTCAAGTCACTACTAGGCAAATGAGTAGGAACTAAGATAATTAATGGACACTTGAAAGAAAAAAAATTACTTCTTTGGAAATAGTTAAATGAGGAAAAATCTGCCTTACAGATGTATCAGTGCTCTGTGAAAAGGTCAAGCATATAGGTAAAGATGCATAGATAGATATACTCTGGTTGGATTTCCAAAAGGCTTTTGACAATATCCTTCACCAAAAGCTTTGAAGAATTTAAGAAGACATGGTAGAAACGGGGAAAAGGATCCTAGCCCAGGAGCTAGCAGGGCCTATAGAGAGGGCTTTAAACTAGGTTTGAAGGGGATAACACCAGACTGAGCTATGGGGTAGGATGCTGCTGTTGGGAGTCCAGCAACTTAATGCATATATGCCAATGCCCACAGCATGGGCAATAAACAGGAGGAGCTGGAAGCTATTGTGCAGCAATAAGAAAGAAATCATGACATGACTGCCATCAGAGAAACATGGATGGTACAGGCTCCTCAGAAGGGATAGGCAAAAAAAAAAAGAGGTGATGGGGTTGCATTGTATGTCAAGGAATGCATCAACTGCTTTGAACTCAGTGTTGTAAGAGAGAAGGCTGAACATCTGTGGGTGAAGATCAGGGGGAAGGCCAACTGAGGAAGTCTGTTATAGACCACACAGCCAGGATGAAGTAAGTGCTCTTCAAACAACCGGGAAAAGTTTCACAATCACTTCCCGTCGTTCTCATAGGCGACTTCAAGCTATCAGATGTCTGCTAGAAGCACAACACAGCAGAGAAGAAACAATCCAGGAGGTTCCTGGAGGGTGTTGAAGATACTTCCTAACCCAGTTGGTTAGTGAGCCAACCAGGGGAGATGCCTGGCTAGATCTGCTGTTTGCAAACAGAGAAGGACTGGCGGGTGATGTGATGGTTGGCAGCTGTCTTGGGCAAAGCGATCACAAAATGACTGAATTTTCAGTCATTGGAGAAGTCAGGAAGAAGGTCAGCAAAACCTTCACCTTAGACTTCCGGAGGGCTGACTTGGGCCTGTTTAGGATGCTGGCCGGCAGAGCTCCTTGGGGAACATTACTGAAGGGGTCCAGGAAAGCTGGACACTCTTCAAGAATGAAATGACCTCAAGGTGCAGGAGGAGGCAGTTCGCCATGTGCCAAAAAATCAAATGAGCGGGGAAGAGCAGACTGGCTGAGCAGGAAGATACTGCTTGAACTTAAGGATAAAAAGATAACTTATCACCTGTGGAAGAAGGGACAGTCAGCCCATGAAAAATACAAGGATGTTGTTAGGATATCCAGAGAGAAAGTTAGAAAGGCGAAGACACAGACAGAACTAAATCTGGCCTCAGGCTGCGAGGGGAGGTTTAGATTGGATATTAGGAACACTTTCTTCACACAAAGAGTGAAATCAGAGCATTGGAACAGGCTGCCCTGGGAAGTGCTGGAAATACTGTACCTGAAGTGTTCAAAAACTGTGTAAAGGAGGTCCTCAGTGACATGGTTTAGTGGTGGTCTTGGCAGTGCTGGGGTAATGGTTGGATGATCTTGAACATCTTTTCCAACCTAGCTGATTAAATGATTCTATAAGATCTTTGCAGAAGCAAGTGATCAGACTGAAAACAAAGATTAGGATCAATTAGTTAGTTGTTTATTAAAAAGCAACTAGCTTCTCACAATGGGCAGAGGTCCCTGCCACCCATGGATTTTTGCTGGGGTCCATGGTAGAACCTCTTCTGGGTCCTACATTATTTCACAAAAAAAATTTACATGGAAAATGAAGTGAGAAACGAAGTGCAGATGTCAGCTACTGCTATCAATCACGGGTGTAAAGACTGCCGCTGCCTATGTGAGCTGCAGAAGGCAGCTGCAGAATTCAGTGATGACAATAAAAAGTCAAATGAAATCACATGTAGACAAATGTGGATGAACGTATGTGCAAACACAACCTCACACTAAAATGAACTGTTTCGCGCTGCCCAGGACCACTGACGAGTGATGCTCTTGGGGCTATGGCAGACTAATCCATGGAAATTCAGCTCAGCAGAAGCCCCAACAGCAAATGGCATGGTAGACATAATCAACAGGAGTACGGATAATAAAGCAGAGAAAATGGCACTGTAAGAATAATCCAAAGCTTTGCCACAATTTAAGTACTGTGTGCAGTTCGATTCCCTTCTATTCAAAGAAGACATAACAGAGCTGGAAAAGTTTCCAAATTGAGAAGAAGAATGGACAAATATATGGTACACCCTCTGAATGGGGAATAGCTAAGTTAAGACTCTTCAGTCTAGATATGATACAATTTAGAGGAAAATACCAGAAATCTAAAAAATCATCTATGGCATAAGAGTGTGCAGGAATCAATCTTCATCATCTCTTTCCGCAGCCATCAAAAGAAACTAGTAAGTAAGAAGCAGAAGAGAGGTGGTTCTTCATGCAGTTAAGCGGCAAGCTTTTAAAATCCTTGGCAAAGAATATTTGGATGCTGAAGTTTACTTTTATTTAAAAGGTTGGACAAGTGTCTGGACAAAAAAAAAAATCAAGAATTTCTAGGTATGCAGAACACATATCCAGTTCAAGCAGTCTCCTGAGCTGAAAAGAGCTGAAGGGAGTGCTAGGGAGAAGCATCAGATGCTTATTTTGTTCATTCTCTCCCACAGACAGTAACTTAACACCACTGGCATACTGGCAGGCAGTCAGGATAGATGACCCAGAATGACCTTTGCATCCTTATGGGTCATTCTGAATAAAGGCTATTCACGTGAGCAAAAATGTTACAGAAACTAATTCTCTATGCCCTAAACGTCATACTACCAGCCTTCCAGGTGCAACACAGCACACATTTTACTTTGTGTTTATTTTCAAGACATCAGGTTACTGTGTTAATACGCTCTGCAAAGAAAAGCTCAATAAAAGAAAACAATGTTCTCTAGATTTATTCAGAGGGAAGGTGATATGCTACTGCTGATCAAGCTAAATATTTTAAAAAAGGAGAACATTTTTTAATTCTAGGCTTGAATTTCAGCCACACAGCACTATTCAGTAACACCTTCACTCCCCACTAAGCACTCTTACGCAAAACCCAGTTGTTTTATTCCAGTTTGAACATGAATTAATAAGGGAATGCAGCAAAGGTTTTAACTGTGATTTGTATCATCTCTATAACTCCAGTTTGGCCCTAGAAAACAAAACATAAATGACAACTATTCCCTGCTGCCACAGAAAAATTACAAAAAAGATGAAAACCATGGCCCTTTGTGATTGTGATGTCTATCCCACACCTGGAAGCATGCCACTTCCCTGGGAGCAGATTCCTTCTACATGGAGAAGTCTGTACTGAGAATCTTTTTCTTTCCCAATTTATTTAAACTATATAATCCATTGATCATGTCCGACTAATCTGCCTTTTACAGTCTCATCTCCATCATACACTGTCATGTGATCCACAAGAATTTCCACAACAAGCTGTTCTGGCAGGATTTTACTGTAGCTCCGATACTCTCTTGGACTTGCCAATGTTCCATTCCAAGAGTTTTTTATTCTGCAAAGATCAATCAAATTGGGTCCACCATGTTGCCAAATAATCACTTACTGTCTTAAGCTATGTATGTTTGGCAAGCAGGATTTTGTTTGATTGTATTTACCCTTGTGTCTGGCAGGTGACAAAGAGCACCATAGTTCTTCACTAGGGACAATATGATTTATTCACATCCATAGCTGACATACATACCTCCTCACTTTGTTATTTTACAATTTATCTTTTGGAAAGGAAGAGAAAGATACACTGGTCAATCACAGAACTAAAGAACACAGCTGCAAAAAATGTAAATACAATACTGGAAATATCTTGTCTGACAAGTCTAGAGAATTATTGCACTGTATAAAGCTGTTGGGAAGTTGTATATAAGCAAGGCAAACAGATGTCAATCAAAACACAGCAACTGAGATGACCATGGGAATTGTAAGCCTATCTTCTAACAGGAGACTAGAAGATACAGAAGCAAAAGTGAAGGCTGGCTCCCCCTGCAAACATGCTGGAGAAACAGATAAGCCACTTAAGCACAAGAATAGATATATACTCACCATGACTAAATTAAATCTGTAAATTGGAAGTAAGTGGGAAAAAAAAAAAGCAACAACAAACGCAATTTTTCCAGACTGAGAACACATAACAAAACCCCTTTTAAAACTGGCTAATTTTAGACTTGTTTAAAACTGGGGTAAAAAAACCATCTTATGAATGACTTAAGGTATATAATAGCAATCACTGATGATCCAGACTAACCTAATATCCTTGAAATTTTTGCATTCATTTTGAGCTGATCCTTTGCAAATTAAAAACTGTATCTATCTTCAAGTTCTACTTAACAGTCCTCTTCAAATTCCTGAAGGCATAAAATTAAACTATGGAATAGTAGGTCAAAACTACGTAACATTGCAACTTTTTTGGTCAATACTTCAGCTAGGGACCTGGATATTGGCATAGGAAAGACACCTATTAAACATAACATACATGAAGAAGAAAAGGGGATCTCCAAGCATGTTGGGAGGCAGAAACAGAATTCAAAAGAAACTGAAACTGTAAAACAAGGTCTGGAAAAACAGGCAAGATTCAGCAAAAAGCATGTGCAAAGTAATCACAATAATCTACTGGATAAATTCATGCTGGAGAACAACGGGCTAGGAATTTGGCAGAATCTATTCGTGAACCACAGATCACAAACTGAACTAAGTCAAAGCCTGACCTATGTAAAACAAGGGAAAGGACTGGGCTTGGATGAAAAAAGACGGAAGCAGGCAGCAGGAAGACATCTTTTCTGATGCCTCTATTTATGTTCATAAAGAAACAAAAAACACAAGCTAACTGAAGGAAGACAGATACAGCTTAGACTTCACAAGGACAAAGAGGATGATGAGCCACTAGGATCAACCGTGGCACCATAGAGCTTCCTTACTGGAGATCTTTGAAAACTAGTTAAGTATCTGCCAGGAAAGATGTGGGCACAGATGATCCTCCTCAAGGGCACTGCGATGAACAAATTATCTGTAGAGATGTAGCCCCCTGCCCTTCATTCCTACAACCACCAGCCACTGTCAGCAGAGGTCATGCCATACCAGAGGTATCATGTACTACTGATTTAACTCTGTGTATTTTCAGATTTCTGGTTCTTCCATTTTAATCTGGTCTGTCAACTTCTTTACGTACTTTGTTTGAGAGGAGCAGTTCCCACAAACATTGTCATTTCTAAATTGGGCTTGCAACTAATTGTTATTCTTAGAAGTATAATTTAGTGTATGCTTGCCTAAAGGCTTTAAATAAAAAATCATCACATAATTTCTAGCTTGACTAGTATTGCTGTTAAACAAGATTCTCATCTTCCCTCATTTTGTAACATATAAAGACCATTAGACTACCTCTATCACCAGAACCCATCTGGCACATCCTTTTCTTCATCCAACTCCCAGTGAAAGCTCACATTCAGCAGTAGCAAACTCTGCTTTCTCTCTCTCCTCCCTCTCCTTTTTAATCACACAGACAAGAGAACTACAGCTAAGGATGAAGCAATTAACCATGGCATACCCTTTGTACTCTCCAATACATGATGGTTTTCTGTTTTTTTTGTGGCATGCAACCATTTGCAAGAATGTTATTTCAGTACTTGCATTTTTCAAAGATCTTTCTACCTGGTGGTTATTCTCTACCAGTCCCTAAGTGTTCGCCTTTCTGCCATGAATAAGAGAAAATTCTATTTTCTTTGGTGTTTCTGTGCAGCCTAGCTACATCTGCATGTGCATACTGCTTTGAGTAAACCTAGCTTTGATTCTTTTAATGCCATACTCCTAGTAATTGCAAGTTTAATACTCAGGGCTTCATTAAGCTCATCCCAGATATTAAATTTTAGTAAAAGCATATTCTGTTCCAGTACTGTGAACACACAGGCGCTTAGGGGGCATGTCTCATCTATTAGCTATCTATATTCTTATTCCGGGGTAGGTGAATTTCGTAGACAAAAGACCTATCATGCTGCTTTTTTGAGTCATCCATGTAGTGGAGATCATGGTAGCAAACTCTTTCGTTTGCCGAGGACAACAACTTAGTGTTAGGCTCTTTATCTTAAACTCCCTTTCCTCTTAACTAAACTTTTTTCTAGTCTTCCAATTTCAAAAACTTATTTTGCAAAATTTCCTTTCACTTCCCATCAGGAACAGATCTGGAAAATGGAAAACAGGCATTCTTCCCATTCTTTCTGATCCATTGATCTTGTTACGTAACATCTTCTCTGTGCCATCTCTGGGACTCAGGTTTGAAATGAGGCAGTATTTATTACCTCTTTGTGTGACTGCTGGCTTTAAATCTGTAAACCCACAACTGAAAACAAATAAATAAAAAAACCCAAGCAAACAGGGGAAAAAAAAAAACAGCCCCCAAAACCAAAACACCTTTTGTCAAATCACACATTTACGTTACCTAAAAAACCACATCTGTATATCTAACAGTAACTCCTGGGCCACACCTCAAACTCAGCACACTTAGGTGTCTTTTGGCAAAGAGTGTGTATTCCTTGCAGGAAGAAAATTTGAGGGAAAGGGTAGCCTATCATTTGCCAAGGGTGGGGAGTAGGCCACTAGCCTGGAGGAGATGAGAAAAATTACTGGAAGAATACAATCAGGAGACGAAGGCTGTGAGATAGAAAAGTGTTGATGTGTCACCCCTGAAGACATTCGAGACCAGGCTGGATGTGGTTCTGGGTAACCTGATCTAGTTGAAGATACCTCTGCTCATTGCAGGGGGGGTTAGACTAGATGACCTCTGAAGGTCCCTTCCAACCCAAACAGTTATATGATTCCATGATCCTCAAACCCTGCCTAGTATGAAGAAAGAAAAAATAATAGAAAGATCTAAAGTTTATTCCTATACTAACTCATGCTGCATTTCTCTTGATTGTTGAAGCCACAGATAAGATACCTTTATCTCTTCCATCACCTTTGGGGTATCAGCTGTTTGCTCCTCCTGCTCTCTTGCACCTTCAAGGAAAATCCCTTGCCTGAATAAGAAACTCCTGGCATCTGATGACAGCAACCTGAAACTGATGAGGCACCACTTTCTAGAAGAGCACAGACCTAAAAAAACTCATTTTGAAGCTGCACATTTCATATTAAAATGAACTCATATGTCCCGTCAGTTACTGGAGTTCCTCCTCTTTTACCTATATAAAGATTTGCAGGAAAAAAGCATACATTGATAAATCCAAGGGGACAAAAGCCTTTATCACTGAAGCCCAGAGTAGGATTCCCAGCTTCTCAGATGCTTCACAAGTCATTAACTTTATAAGCTGGTGCTCCTTTCTCTAGTTCTCTGAGAATATTTCAGCACCAAACCAGGAATCTATATCCAGTGAGAAGCTGTGTTTACAAGAACTGAGAAAATTCATGGGAATCAGCATGATGTATCAGTACGCCTTAATTTTCATGGCTATATCAAAAGAGGGCTTTCTTCTTTCACTGTATAGTAGAGAATCTCCAAACTATCAACACGGTTTCAATATTCATGCCAGTTGTATAAAATGCTTCACAGACTTCATGTTTAGCCTTCAGTAGCTGCCAACAGTGAAAAAAGAATTACCCAACATCAGTGATAGATATTTTATCTCCAACAGAAAGGTCTGCATAGTGCACTACAAGATAGAGGGCTAAAATATGTCAGCCAGGAGCTGCTGGGGGATGTGTTATACCCCAAACTGCTCCATCCAGCATGCAACTTTGAACAACTCCTTGGCTGTTCTGCATTACACAACTTTATCATAGGCCCAGATGGATGGCTAGTCCAGACCACTTTCTTAAAAGACCCACGCAAAAAGAATAGGGGTGGGGTTTTTTTTTGTTTTTTTTTTTTTTTACAGGCAAGGATTTGCTTGCTACAGAAACTACTGATTGCACTTTAAGGGAAGACCAGAAATGGCTGCAATATATGGGGGGGGTCGGGAGAGGAGGAAAGAAAAAAAAGTCAATTCTACGCATTTAAATCTTCCTATTACACGCTTGTACTATTCTAAAGCCCAATAAAAATAGGAGACCTTGGGCCAATTGTCTTGTAGCTTATACTATGTTTCACTGTGTTTGCTCCACTGTCCTTAATACAGATGTGGTTATGCCACAGAAATTACACTACCAGTAACCAAGTACTCAAGCTTAAAGTTATGGGACAGGCCTTTAATATGCCTTAAATGAAGGCCTGTTAACTTGAACGTCAGCTCACACATTGGTAATGGTATGGAAATACAGGATAAATGAGCAGTACATTGGAGCAATTTGCAGGAAACATGAATCAGAAGACGTAGCCTGGAAAAACATAAAGAGGATTCTTTCTCTGTTGTGTTGTGTCCCCTAAAAATTAATGGAAAATTCCTCTTTTGAATAAGAAGAAAAGATAAAGCATCAGATTTCTGTAACAAGAGATGGAGACCACAGAAATTTGAGAGCAACAGCTTACCAGAAGCTGTGAGTTGCAGTTCTTTACTGCTCACCAGCAGGTGTTCTCAAAGTCTCCTTTAACATTTATTTCTGTCGGACTCGTCCAGTCATTCAGATAGGTTTTGTAGCTTTCCTGACAGCACTATGGCAATGGAAATGGACTTAAACAGAATCCCAAGACTCAGTTGTATATTCTCCAAATCTCGCAAGCACCAAGAAAGAGGGAAAACTAAACTTCACCTGTTACCACAAACACATCAAATAACAAAAACTGGGAAAAAGGATATTGTCCAGTGTTTCTGATTCACTGCCCTTCTGGGTCTACAGTCTTGTTGCCACTGATCAACTTAACTTACCTTTCAAAGACATTTTTCCACAAACACAATCTGAATATTGCCTACTCTTACCTATCTTACCCCTAACCTACCCTAAACTGTCTCTTCCATGGTACCTTGCATCTCCACCCATGCAAAATTAACAGGGTGGATGGTAAGAAGATCTTCAGAAATGTTGTTTTCCACTATTCCCTTCAGCCCTAATCATACAAGTAGCTGTTGTCAGAATACCCTGGTTTGCAACTTTGCAAATCCACCTATCTGAGTTTCATTTTTACGCATAGTTTTACTACCTCTTACCTTGAATATTTTAATTCCATTATTTTTCTTGGTCATAGGTACTGAGTTGATTTTTTGGGCCAGCTACTGGGATTTGTATTTAGCTTTTTTGCACTTTCTCCTTAAAGGTGAGCTTACAAATTGAACTTTTTTAAAGAAAAGAAATATGCTTAATGCATTACACTAGGGTTTTTTTTCATCTACTTCAGGCGATTTGGGGATGTGTATTTTTATGAGAAGTAAACAGCTCTTACTGACACTTTCAGCTTTAATTACAATCTTTTAGCTTACCTAGAAGTCATATTATCTGTAAAACCAAAGTTTAACTGCCTGGCCATAGCTGCTACAAAATACAGACATTAAGCACGTGAAGTCTTGCATCGAACAGAAAATTCTGCTTACTAGTTATCTCTTTCAGTGTTTTTATAGTACAGTCAACTAAAAGGATGTCTTTCAACATCTTATACCAAATAGAGATTTTTTTTAATTGCTTATGATTGCCTCTCAGTAATAAACAGTAGATTTTTGCCCCATATTCTTACTCTTTTGCACTTCCTGTTCTGCCTCAAGTATCTTCCAGCTTTTCCAGATCTATGCAAAAAAGCCCATTACAGGCAAATATAATTCATCAGTCCAGAGCCTTCCTGACTTCCTTTCTCTAAAAGTTAATGCCTTATTCCCTTTATCCATTTTCATTGATAGAGTCTACAAAGAATGATCAGTAATCTTTACAGAAAACAATGCACATTTGTTTGTATTTTCAAGAAATACGGTTATAGAATTATTTTACACAAGCTTTGAACTATGTATTTACATGTTAAACTAAGTATGGTCAGACCACAGCCATTTGGATTATTTTATGAACTCTGAATTCTATCTAGCGTCCACATCACTCTGAGAAAAGATGAATAAGCACTAGCTGGGAATAAAAGGACAGACACTGGACCACCAACATACTAGCAAACACGCTATCACACAAATACTACTTGGAGATGATTTTGCGAGAAATGATCAGAAACTTAACACTGGCCATTGTAAAAAGATACCCATGAAAGGAAGCTCTGCATAACACCTTGTGCAAATGCACAACACTTTTTAGGGCATGTAGCTGTGAGTGCTGAGCTCTATGCTGGCACGGTACAATGACATATAGCACCAAGTTAGTCTAATCCAAAACACATACAACAGCAAGTTCTGAGGAATTTCTTCACATATACCCACTGCCTGCTTCTTGTTCTTAAAGGCTGGTTATAACCAGAAGATAAGGAATCACCCACCAGTCTAGTTTATATCACTACTGAAGTTTTCTTTCTCATACACCCATCATTTAACATTCTTACATTCGTCTTCTACTTTAACTTTCCATATCTGCGTACCTACGTAACGGTATTGGCTCCCTTCACATACACTCTTTTTATCTGTATACTCAGTAATGCATTTTCCATTTTTTTCATTATTTATAGTCTCTATTTTGTCTCATTCCCATCTATACACCTGATCAGCAATGTATCTCTTATTAATATAGGTGTATACACAGCACTTTCAGTGACATGGAAGAAGCAATAGTGCCTTGCTCCATTCTTTTCGTAATTCCACATGAGGTTTGGATGTGCAAGGTATAAAAAACCAGGCTTGCCCAGCTGGCCTGACCAAAAGAGATGCAGCATATCCTCCAACTGACTGTTGTTTATTTTGGCACTATAAAGGCCCAGACAGCAATACAAGAGAAACACCTTGGGCAAAAGGTGCTCATAAAACAAAAAAAGAAAGACTTTATATCTGGATTTATAAATGGCAGATTCAAGGTGGGGATTCAATTTTGATATGAAAGCTTCCTCCTGAATTTCTGTGCCTCCAACTTGGAATAACACTACCGACCTGCCCAAGTGCTCTAAGAGAGAAGTTGGTATCAGTTCTTCTAAGTAACTGCATCTTTACATACCCTGTTTTGTGCTACTTCAGTGCCATTTTTCAGCTTTTCTCATGCAAATTATTTACCTTAATAAACTGCACAGCTCCTTTATCCAGGCTTGCAATGACTGGGAACGGTAGAGATGCATACTTCAAACTTTGAAGTCAATGATGCAGTACATGGGGAACTCATTTTACAACACAAATAATAATCAGGTCTCACTTTGATCCAGTTGATGTAAAAGGCCTGTTGCGTAAACGCAGCTGCATTTTTGTGAATCTCATATATGATGAAGCCTGCTGTACCTGTAAATGCTCATTTCTAAACCTTCAATTCATGTAGTATAAACTACTGTTAGAAAGCCTGTGCTTGGATGTTCGCAGCCAAGCATGCAAAGCAATTGTTTATTTTTCACATGTTCACCTCGATAAATCCTACATATGCAAGTCATATTTTGAGAATAACTGCCAGGAAATCTTAGGATACTTGGCAGAAACTCTGTCAGAAAAAGTGATCTTAGGACATTTCAAGCGGCAACTGTGCCTAGCTGCAGTGGGGAGGGGATTTTTCAGACTGATGGGATCCAGGAAAAACCAGGTGTTTCCTCACTTGCAGTTCCCGGACCTGGCTGGATCCAAGAATTTTCTCACGGGGTAATTTCTCGATCTATCCAGTCCAGGTGTTTTCAAGCGAAACATCTGCGGACTCTGCAGAGCCCAGGTGCTGCCCAATGGGCCGGCTGCCGCGGGCCCAGGAAGCTCAGCCTGGAGTGCTGGTACCCCGAGGCTGACTTCTCCCGCCCGTGCATCCACCACACCCGGCGGAAAGCGAGTGGTCTACTGGACGGCTGCTTTGGCCCCGGCGGCGGGCGGTATGGCTCCCTCCCCGGGGCAACCCCGCGTCCCCGGCCGCCGCACAGAGGCGCCGGGGCCACCCCGAGGCAACGGGACCGCCCCTGTCACCAATTCCCCCCCGCACGTCCTGTCAGAAGGGGGGTCGGGCCGCCCCCCTCTGCGGGCCGGTGGCCGCAGCTGCCACGTCCTGGCCGCTGGGGAGACGGTGGCTCGCTGCAGGGCGAGCTCCTCTTGTACCGGCGTTCTTTTCTTTGCAAAGGGGGCAGGACAGTGCTCAGCCGGAGAGCAAAGTTCACCCGCGGCGGAGGCAACATCGCGGCGAAGACCCAGACGGGCCCCACCGCGCCCTCACCCTCGCCCGCGGGCGGCTCCGCGGCGCGCGCGCCGCTCCGCACCTGGCCGCGCTGGGGGCGCCGCGACCGCGACTCCTCTGGCGCGCCCCTGGTGTACCTGCCCCCGCGCATCACCTCCGCAGCGGGAGGCGGGGACAGTGCCGGGGCCCGCGGCTGGGCCGAGGTCGCGCGGCGGCCGCGGAACTGCCCGTCCCTTGCCCGTGCGCGAGCGGCAGCGGACCCTGCCCGCCCGCCCTTCGGCCCCGCCGCTGGCGCCTGCTCCGAAGTAGTTGTAAGGAGCGTTACCTGTCCTATATTGACGTATCCGTATTTGCTAGCTATCCTGTTGGCCTCCGGGAGCCCCCCAGCTATCCGAACAGCCCAGTGGTTGGTGTACAGACGCGTCCTGCAGGCGGGCAGCAGGAACCCCAGCACCAGGGTGAGCCGGCAGAGAAGGTCCCCGCCGCCTCCACCTCCCCAGCAGCAGCGGCGCTTCCAGCCCATCTTCTCCTCCTCCGCACGCAACCCCCACAAAACTTCTCCTTCCTTCTTCCGAGGCTCTTCTGCTGACCTCCGGGCGGCACCGGCGGCGCGTCCTCCGAAGTTACCCCGAGGAGGAAACTAGGAAGAGCTTGGAGTAGTGCATTGAACCGCCCAGGGGTTAAATGATGAGGGGTTGTGAATAATGGTTATAATCGGTGATTGCTGCTGTCCCCTCCTCCCGCCGCTCTGCGGGGATTAAGTAACTTGCTTGGAAAGCTTCCCTCACAGTTTCTGAGCGCCAGCTTCTCCCTCTGTCCCCAGCTATATAGGAAGTCGTCTCTCCGCGGAGAGGAGGGCTCCTTCTCCCTCTCTCTGCGCTCCCCTCCTCTCTGTCTTCCTTCCCCTGCTAGCGGTCTTCTGCCTCCTCTCCCGCTCCTGGCTTTCCCTCGCCTTCCCTCTCGCCCGGGGTCCACGAGCAGAC
Organism: Pezoporus wallicus; assembly: GCF_028554395.1. Lineage (NCBI taxonomy): Eukaryota > Metazoa > Chordata > Aves > Psittaciformes > Psittacidae > Pezoporus > Pezoporus wallicus. The sequence goes on along the minus strand of NW_026642858.1, from coordinate 216,076 downwards.
CGGCTGCGGCAGCAGGCGATGTGTGAGTGGTGGCAGCTGAACGGCTCAGTTCACTCCGGCTCGGCCACCTCCTTTTCCCCTCCCTTCTCCTCCTCCTTCTCCGCCTCCTCCGCCCGCCCTCGCTCCCGCCCGGCAGCGCCGAGGGCCAGGGGAAATGGCAGACGTGCTGGCTTCGCGCTCTGCCGACCCCTGCGCTCCTGGGCCTGCGGCTACCGCCAGCCCCTGGAGCTGCCCCTCGCCCTGCCACACTGGGAGCCCGCCGGCGGAGCAGCGGCGGCCACCTCAAGGTGCGAGGCCTGTGGAAAGGCCTCGTGCTCGGAACCGGCTGCGGCCCTCGGCCCTGCTCTCGCGGGGTGCCAGGGCCGAGGAGGGGCGTTGGGAGGGCGTCAGCTGCCCCTGTCGGTCCCGGGGGAGCGGGCCGGAGTGGCCGTTGGGAAGCGAGCAGCCTCGAAGCTGCTTTACGGGCGCTCACGGGTTCGCACGGCGACCCCCCAGGGAGTCGGAAGGCCATTACATTATAAACGTTGCTCGGTTTCACTTAACGTTGAACTGGCTTCCAAAGTCCGTGGTCGCCACGTTCAGAATGACAGGCGGGCGGGAGCCGATTCAGCAGAGGAGTGGTGTGCAGGCAAGGATCACGGCTTCCTCGGTGGTCCGTCGTCACCGTCGCTGTGCAGCATGGCCATGCGCCCTGCCACCTTGCAGGGAAACGCTTCAAGCAGCAGGGCACTTACAGTGAGGCCCTAAAAACGTACGGCTCAACAGAGGTACCTGCGTAGGAGAAAACTCGTCTCTGCCCGATCTGTTGCTCACCGGACTAAACCTTGCAGCCCCCACAATGGCTTTGAACAACCTAAAGATCTACTCTTTTTTATTTGAAAGTTAGTGTCTGTAAAATTCAGTTGAGCAAACCCACTGTGAGGATCCGTTACAGCTTGTGAGGAAATCTGAACACAAGAAGCACTGTTGTAATGTACTAATGTAAATACTGTGGTTCTTTTTCTCTGAGGAACCTAAAGTGTCCTACAAAGTCAGGCAGCTATAATTCTCTTTTTCACGAGGATGTGAAGTACGAGAAGTTAAATGCTTTCTTTACTGTGTCATACAGTAACATGGAGTTTCTTTTTTGCATCCTCCAAGACCTGTACTCCTACCTTTAAAACCACTGTTTTCCTAATAAGTAGTAACATGCAGACAGCCAAAACCACATGTTCCACTTTAAACCATTGTTTGAGCCTTAAGTTCATTAATTTCCCCCTTAAACATCAGTATTATATTAGTGACTAACATCTTCCCCCATCCTCTGTTTTTACAGGGGAGAAAAGGGGGAAATTGATTCTCTACCTCCCTGTTTGTCTCCAAAAATTTCTTTGTCAATGATTAGCTTTTCCGTGTTAGTGTTGTTTTTCATTTTGTTTTCCTGTAGTTTGCATGGTCACTTGCTCAGTGTAGGACAACATAATGTTGTACAACTCCTGTCTGTAGATTCAAGACCTCAGTGAGGCTGAGGGGACTTCACAGATGATAGCTCACTGCTTAGCAGATCATTCTTCTCCTGAAACCACAATCAACACTCTCATCGGATTCAGCAGGAGCATTGTTATGCTCAGAAGGTTACCTCTGGCACCTAATATTCATAAATACACATTCATTGTATATAACATTAAATCTCTTCTAGCAATTAGCCCTTCTGATTGATTGGCTCAATGATAATTACAAAATATAATTTCTGTATCTGAACTTTGAGCAGTCTCAGGTTTGTTGGTTGTTGGGTTTTTTTCTGATGATAAATTAAAAATCTACTTTCTGATTTTTTTTTTTCAGTTAACTGTATTATTGTTTTGACTGTTTTATTTCCTGCTGTAGACGGTGGGTTTTTTTTTCTTGGCACAGAAGGCACAGACTGTAAGCAAAAAATAAAGCCGTACTGTCATGTACCTACTTCCAACTTGACTTACGCGACAGTGTTTTATACTCTGGTACCAAAGCCTCTAGGAGCCGGTAGACTTGATAAATACATCATTGTCCCCATGTATCTTTTCTTAATGCTTCGTTGACTCACATAGCCTAACAAAAATGTTGTTACAGTTGTGCTGTGCCTAAAAACAGCCTCTGAGAAAGGAGGGATGTAATACCCACAGGCATTTTTTCTGTGATTATAGAGTCCCCTTTGCTGAGGCCACTGAGGCAGATGGCAGTCATAGCTATTGTAGGAGCACACTGGTCGTAATGTGGAGTGTTTGAACTTGTTTAGCATGAGCCCCGAAATACAGTTTTTCTGAGTGCCTCATCACATCCACATCCTTAGGGGAGGATGCACTCCCACCCCCTCCCCCTGAAAAAAAAACACCCCCCCCAAAAAAAAAACAAAAAAACCAACAAAACACCACAAAACAAAAAAAAAACCCAAACAAAACAAACCAAACCAACCAACCAACCCACCAAACAAACAAATTCAAGTCCTAACCTGTGGCACATTCTAATTTAAGCTCTTTTTTTCTGACTCAGCTGGGAAGTATGCTGGCACTAGGTGACCACTGAGGAAAGTGTCAGCAGTTGTATAGCTTTATTCAGCATACGTGCTCTATGTGGCCTGCATGTAGCTGGTAGTTGAGCTTGCTTCTGTACTCTGTTGGTAGCTAGATAGCTTGTCTATACAGACCACACTTGGTGGTTTTTTCTCTCCTGAGCAAGGGAACTAAATTGGTCCAGTTCATCACTGCTGTTACAACCGTGTACCTTTTATCTGTTTGCTGTGAAAAAAAAAAAAAAATCTGGATGACAGCTCAGAATGCAAGTTTGCACATGTTTTTGTCTTGTCCTTTGCTTCTTGATGGCTAATCCCTGAATCCATTTTCTGTTGTTAGTTCCGAATGACTGTGATCCAGGATCTGACCTCAGTCTCTGTGTTCGATCCCCTCCTATTTGGTCTAATTGCCTCTCTTCTCACTATTTTCCCTACCTAGTCCTGAAATTGTTCTTTCTTTTCTAGTCCTTTCCCAGCCTGAAAATACCTCTGGCTCACTAGCTCTGGGAGCCTCTCTACTCTGCTGTGCTTCATTTTAGCTTTCCAGCACTTCTCTCTGAAAGTTTCACAGATCAGTGCTCCAGAGATGTGTTAAGCACCCCAAGCTCATAATTAGGAAGAAAACCACAGAGGGCACCATATATTCAAAGTCCTCCAGGAAAAAGTCCTTTAAGCAGACATATTGGCCCCTGGAGACCTTCTGGAACAGAGAAAGTTTTTAGAAGGAGCTAGGCGTACACGTTCATCAGCTTTTGGAGTGGCAGAGTTTGGACCATGGTAGGTGAAAGAATACTTTTCAGGGAAGAGAAATCTTCAAAGAATGGAGGTTGTGTCAGGGAGGTTGTGTCATTTAGAGGTTGCCTTAGAAAGATGGATAGTTTTGGAATCTAAAGGAGTATTCAGATTTCCTTAGTGTCAACCATAACTGTTTTTTATAAGCAGTGTAGCTACGTCACTTGACACCAGCCACCATACAATGCAACTTCTGGTATACAGTTCTTTGATCTGCACTTTTCTATGCTTTGGGCTTGCCTCTGATCTTACTTACTTTTAACTTCAGCTGGTTTTGAAAAGAATAAAGTTGAGTTTGGGTGTTTGGTGGTTTGGTTTCTTTTTTGGCTTGGGGTTTTTTTTTGGGAGGGGGGTTGGTAGTTTTGGTTTTTGTTGTTTTTTTTTTTACTAAAACATGGTTTTATACATATTAGGACTTTTTCATTGACAGATACCCCCCCTCCTTATAGTTTGAAACAGGATGTGATCCCTGTTTTGAGTACATTGGTACAAAAAGCCAAATTCTGAGTAACAGATTTCACCTGTACATTAGACACTTATTTGCATTCACCAGCCAATACCTTGAGATCGTTCACCCTCACTGGGCATACCTCTTGCTGTTCCTAGTATGTAGAACATAGGGTCTCTATCCTTTAACACTGTGTGCAGTCCACAGCAAAATACATGACTTCTCTGCAGCAATTGCTGCTCCCACTTCTTGTTGGTCACTGTGGGATTCAGTGCAGTAATTGACAGGAGTCTTCCATGAGCCTTCTGGCAATGCGGAGGACAAAAGCCTTCTGCCCTGAATGTAAGACAAGAAACAGCCGGGTAGAAGTACTCAACTGGGATAAAGAGTCTGGGGCAGGAGAAAGGAACAGAAAGAAATTGGGACGGGGATTTGGCAGAGCAGTCTTCTGCCCAGAGTGTGCTCCAGTCCAAGCCTTGGATTTTCCCTGAGCAATTTAATGGCAGAAGTTCAGTGATTCTCATAAGGAAATAAAGGGCAGGGTACTTTATTTCCTGTCTGTCGCTAGTGAAGAAATAGAATTTGAGTCTGGACCTTGGAATAAGCGTGAGTCTGGGCTTTTCCTGATCGCGGATATTTGGACTGATACTGCCTCATTCTGTTACCATATGGATTTAATTTGTTTTTATAGTTAAGGCTGCAGTGCATATTTTTCCATTCTGTTCACCCTGTGCTTTCTCTTACCTTTCCTTCTTTGATTGTGTTTATTGTCTTTTGAAGGACTGATTCCCATCTCACTACAGTTCTGACCATACTGGCAGGCATAATTTGAAAAGATGCTAATGTTAGTTGCAAAACTACCTGAAGAAACTTGTACTGACACCTGTGCCAGCAGCTTGTTTGTCATCTTCACATTTGTGCATCGCTTTGATTGTGCTGAAATGTAAACTGTGTCATTAAAGTAATGGTAACTTGAATCTTTAAATTTTCCTTTTCTTTCTATTTGTTTGTTTTTTATTTCAGAAATACAGTTGACAGTACAAATAGCTGTACTAACTTTACCGGCAAACTGTAGAGCCTAGCTAGAATGAATTGCTAAGGCATGGAGAGAAAAGAAGGGTGGTAGCAGCAGGAATCTTTTTTTAGCTGGCTTCAGTGCCTGACCCAGCATCCTGTGACACTAAATCCTGAGTTCTTTATGGAATAACTACTCCACATATTCCCTCTCCAAGTTCTCATTGTAAAATTTCAATTATGGATTTTCCAATACACACAGAAAGTGGGCATCAAAAGATTTCTAGTGTTTGGTGATGAATTTTAGCTGTGAAAATTATCTTGTGCTCCTTCAGTATGATGGTGAGAAAATCTTTTTGTCTAGCATGACTCATGTAAGTGAATTCATCCACATGGAAGAAATTGTTTTTTTTTTTCACCCAAGTTCGTTTGAGTTAACATTCCAGTTAACTTGTTTCTCAGTCATCTGCTTAGTCAGAATTATTATAGCTATCCTTTTCTGTAAAACTGATTCAGCTCTACTAGCGTAGCTATAGGATCTACCCTTCCTGGTATAGCATCATAGAAACCAAATGCAAAATGCAGTGTTTATTTCACTATTCTTTTCTTAGGCAATATGTTGTTGTTAACAAATGGCTGCGATCCTCTTGCTAAAATGAGTGGTTCAGTGGCAAGTGAGAATCCGACTTGATTTTCAAACTATACACATAATCAAAAAATAGTAGCTAAATGTCTTGAAGAAAAAAAAACGTAATTCTGCATCTTCTATTGTGGCCCACCCTCACTTCATGAGCTGTAGTTGCACTAGTTCTGTTTGTGCTCAAAATCGTCTCAGGGACACTGCAGACCCTTCACTAAGAGAGCTGGTATTCAGCTGCTTCACAGCCACGTGCCATACTTCTTTAGGCATGGGATTGTCTTCTCAGTTCTTGTTCCCTTATCTTTGTTCACATGCTTCTGTGAGATGTACCTTGTCATGATATTCATGTACATGCCTAAGAAACTAACTTCATGATAGGTTGATTATGCTTAATCATCTTTGCCCTCTTCTTGTTGTGACAAAGTAGAGGTTGTCTGCAATCTGTAAGAGAATCTGAGCACCTTTTCCACTGAATAATGTGTAGAAATAATATTTTTAGAACATCCATTTAACTTGGGTCTCTCCCCTGCTCCCAGTCCAACTCCTGTGAATTATGCCTGCCATTTCTTTGCAAGGAACTTGTTTAGTGCAATTTGTTGGGCCTTGGAATGAAAAGGAGCTGCTTTATTACAGCCTGTATTTAACAGATTATATGACCCTGAAATGGTGAGTTTATTAACAGGGAAGGAGGCTGAAAGAACAACAACCTATCATTTAGGAAGGATAGCAAGTTTTTGAACAATCTTTGTTCCAGACAAGGAAGAAGTTGGGAAGGGGTATTTTAGAACATACAACCTCTATTTGTTTGTGACTGAATAAAAATAATTCTCTTTAGGGAGTTCAGGGTCACAGCTGTGGAAGATCTGTTTCTCCTAAGATACCATTCACAAACTTTCTGGCTCCTGAAAGTGAAGAAGTCAAAGGGTTTTACCAAACAGAAGGGTAGTGTGACCACTGGTGGAGCTGCATATGCTCTTCTCTGTTGCAGTTAAAACCAAGGCCAAGAGAGCAAAAATCTAAGTTCCCATTCATTGCTTATTAGTTCTAAACAAAAATGGAAAAGGATTCAGCTATGTCTGTCAGATTTTAAGTCTGAAAGGAGGGAGACGGAAGAAACAGAGGCTCCTAGTAAGACTGTCCCAGTTACAAAGACAGATACTGTGAGTGCAAAGTGGTTTTCTTTCCAAGGGCATGACACTGATCTCTTACCTCAGAAACAAATTTTGCTGTGTCAGTTCATTGAGGAGACAATTCTGGTGTTTCTGTTACAATGGACAGAGAAAATTCACATCTCTGCAGATGCCTCTGTGCTCTGCCTGCTGAAGAGCAGAGGTGCGCTGGCAGTTTCTGTCACAGCCTCCTTGGTGTTCTTTAATTTGGCACAGAGGAAAAAGTAATCCATTGATGAGAGCTCTTTCCTTTTCCAGATTCTCTCCTTCCTATCTTTTTTTTTTTTTCTTTTTTTTTCCCCATCTCTGCAGTCTATCTGCTTTTCCTTCTCTGCTCATCTTTCTGCTGCTGTGAAGATTTTTCTCTTCCCTCTTTGTCCATCTCATAATTTCTCCCCTTCATTCCCACTGAGATATATATTCTGTATGTCCTAATCATGGGATGTTATTCTCTGTGCTTACCTCTGTTTAGCATGAAAAACAAGGGACATCATAGCTGAAAGTTTTCATGAACGATAATAACAACGATGATGTGTGTCTAGTACAGCGTGGCTGGGAGATTCTCACTAAGGTATCATATCTTCATGGTAGATAATAGCCTACTGCTCCATAACTGGTACTCCGTGTTCAAAGTGCAGAGTCCTACATTGGTGATTAATGGTAACTCTGAATCAGAAGATACAGCACTGGTGAGCCTTCAGTGATATGTTATCCAGGACTGGAGGAAGTAACCTGAGAGGTAAATAGAGGTATCAGGGTGTGTTTAGCTGCTCACTAATCCAGGCAACTGATTTCTCCCAGAAAGTTCTGGGAATGCTGTATTTTACATGAGCCTCCTGTGTGTCCACTTGTGCTCACCTGTGTGTTTGTTGGCTTATATGTAGTGTGTGGAGAATGATGATAACTAACAAGTGAATTTAATGCATCTATGCCCACAAAGCATCATCTGAGTTTTAAGTTTATCTGAGTCCTTTGTTGTTTACCTACATACCATTCTGAGATGGACTTTTGATTCTGTTATGTTGTGCTATATAACTATAGTAAGGGAGAAGAGCACAGGAGAGAGAAAAGATAGGAAAGGAATGAATGAAAGAAGGAATTACTAAAATAAAATACAAAATAAAATAAAAAATTCATTGCCAACATGTGGCTAAAAAAGTTCAGCTCCTAGTCAGAGCTAAGGCTTAAATAGACTTTTTTTTTTTAATATAGTTGATAAGCATTATCAATTGCATTTTGTCACTTTACTATGCGTGTAATACATGATTTACGATCTCTTTAAATATTAATTTCCTTGCTGTTAAATGCTGCAGCTTTGTAAATGATGTGATTGTCTGGACATGACCCAGGACATGTGATACTGACAATAAAGTACATTTTCTAGGAGCCTTAACTGTTTTTTTAAAATGAAAGTGATTTTAGTTTGGATTTATATTGTGAGTGATGCAAAAGACAGGTTTTGCCACCTCTCTCTGGTGTTCGGAAATTAAACTCCCATAGTTCATGAGGAAATTAGGTTGCTCTCAGGAAAGTTTCACTCATTTTGAAAGAAATATAAAACACTGGTTCTAAATCACATCAAATTCTTCTGCACCCATAAGCACTCTGCTCTTTCTTCAGGTCTGTGTCAGCCTTACTTCATCTTTGTCTCTTCTGTGTTGATTCCTCAGTTGAATAATTCAGACACAAATATTTGTATTTTTAAATTTTGATTTAGCAACTGAGCAAGTACAGAGCAAACAAACCAAGTGAGAACATTGCTGAGATACCCGTTAAAAGTCCAACACTTCTCTATGGCCCTTAACATTTAAACCAGTTTTCTTCATGCTGTAAAATGCAGATAATACCAGGTTATCAGATGGCATTTAACATACAGAATTCATGTTTGTGGTATTTAGCAGTTAAAAAAAAAAAAAAAACCCACAACAAACCACTGCCAAAATGATCATTAAAGTGAAAAGAACATCTATACAGAGACACTCTGAAAGTGTTGGAAAGCTTTCTTGCATGTTGGAAAGCTTTCTTTCATGTTGGAAAGCTTTCTTTTTGTATTCTGAATTATCTCCTCAATGAGAGGTATATGTATCATGTAACTTTCTGCTGAAGTGCAAGAAAGGATTTGGTTTTGTCAGTTCTGTGGGTCATCATAGCTCAAAATTTGAATACTCGAAGTATATCTATAGTATATACATTATCACCACCACTGATACACCAGATGATTAAATTCCCTGAACCTTTCATGGGTCTCACAAATGCAACGGAATTACACTCACAGGTAGAAACACAGTGTCAGTGTGACATTTAAAACTTAACAAAGCTCTAATGAGCAAATAAATGTTATAAAAATCCCTTTTTTCTTCATTTCCTTTTTTTTTTTTTCCCCATGTGCAAAGCCTGTGTGGCCTTGAGAGTCAGCAGTTTAAAATGTTCAATCCATGCTAGCTCTCTCTGAGAGATAAAGACTGGACTTTCTGAAGACCTTCTCACCAGAAGAGTCACACTTGTACCATCAGAGAGAGAAGCAGTGCTGTCTGATTTATATCATCAGTGAGAACTTGCTGATACAGGTGGATTTCAGTAAGTCCTGTGTCATTTAGTTTACTTTTTACTTCATCTATCCATTCATGAAGTAAACAAAACCAGAGAAAATATAATCACTCCAAGGACTACAGTAATGAATATAACAATTTTTGGTAGAAATTCCATAAAAAGTAAGAGGAACTAATCCTCAGTCTTGTTACTTCCAATGTGGCAGAGGAATCCAGCAACATTTTAATAGATGCCCATGGATAGTGTCCTGTCCTCACTTAGTCAATTGTCTTCTGAGTTGCTTGGTCAACTCGAGTTCTGACCAGTTTTCTGATCAACTCCACAAATGTGTATTATTCTGTCATCATCAGAAGAAATACTCCATTTTTACATTAGTGAAAGGGTGAACAGGCTTATTGAATCAAGGTGATGCGTTTCCAGCATATCTGAGGGAGAACGCTGATTTCGGTAACTGTACAGTGCCAGCTGACTATGGAGTGGGTCCAAATGTGAGTTTAATCCTGATTTGGATCCTCTAGATGCACAAATAAATTTTGTTAAATTGGGTGTGAGATGGTCTCAAGATGACAAAGATGATGCAACCATTTCTGAAATAATATTGTTACTGTTCCTACAGGGACTGATGCTTGAGCACTGCTGCATGTATTGGAGCAAGAATTCTTCCTCCAACAGAGCATCCTTTGTTTAGCACCAGTAATACCACAGGTGAAGACCAAACGGAAAACCTTTCAATATAAACAGAGAAAACAATATAATACAACTGGCAAGCTTTTAATCTCTAGTATCACAGGGAGATGCCGTCAGAATGAGACATTAACACATGGAAGCCAGCTGTAGTAACTAACTGTCTCATGGAAACTTGTTCTTAGATAATGAAATCCATTCACAAGGAGTATCACAGAAAGTTGGAGTGACCTGATAAAACGCAGAAGAGATTACCATATTTATTCTTGGAAAGGCAAGAAAGTGAAGCTGAAAGCCTGACAGATTCTAAAAATTATGAAAATGTGACTCTTAATTCAAAAGTTTTATCTCCAGATGTTCAAGATTTTTTAAACTTAGCATATTGCACAATATATTGGAAAGCCACCTGTAAGTGTACATAAAACAAAGTAAGACAAAATCAGAAAACTGGTTACATTCAGAAATACAGCTGGACATTCTGTGAAAAACTGCTAAAATTATCTGAGCAGAATTTTGGCTTTATTGTAAACTCGTTAGGAAAACCAGGCTGCTGTTCTGCCCCTGGAGCAGCCAGGGAAACTAATTTGGGAAATGGTGACTTACAGAACAAAGAAAACTATACTGGGTTTACACTAGGTGCAGCATGTAGTAGTACCTCAGTGCAACAGTGCAGCTAAATACAAGACATAGTTGATATGTGCTATAACATTGCTCCTCATGCCTTTCCTTCTGTATGCATTTGAAGGAGACCATGGAAGTGGCAAGGGCAACCTGATGTCATCTCCTAACTGTGTATTAGAGGAGCAGTCTCTCATTCTTACTTGTGTGAAACTGTATACTGCAGACATAAGTAAGGTTTTCCTGCTTTTGCAGACTCTCTAGTTGTTATAACATGTCAGAAGCTCCAGGTAACAATAATTTTGCTTGTCTGCATAGATAGAAGCTTCTTGTGCTTTAGATGTGACAAGTTAAAAAATTACACTACACTTTCCAAACTTTTACAGTAAACTGATGTCCCTAATTGGCTGTCAAAGTAGCATAATTGTTTAAATCATTTGAAAGCCTTAACCTTAATAAAGTCTAATTAAAGGTAAAATCATTGTTTTATGGATTTCACATGGGTTTTTGCTGTAGATCAAGTAAAATCAAGATTTGAACTCAAACTTTTAGGAAGTCCTTAATAAAATGAATCTCATTAATGTCAAACTGCTTGTTTAAGGACCTGATTAAAAGCCATTTAACATTAATGAGAGTCATTTTACTAAAAGCTTTTAAAATCAATCTCATATAGATGCAGGTGAAGTTTAAAAGGTCTGTGTATGTGTGTGTAATGTATTTGTTTAGGGATCTAGGCCTATACATGCAGTTGGTCTGCATAGCTCACAGAATCGGAACCTAGGAAGACAAAAAGAAGATGGCTTACTGCTCATCTTTAAACTCCACTGATTTTACTGCAAACCTCTATTTTTTTCCCCTGTTTTATCTCATACTAGTTGCAAATTCTTTCAAAAGACAGATGCAAGGTGTTAAGATACTGCCTTTATTACACATTTCTTATTACAGTCTTACAAGGAGAACGAGCAGTGAAATTTGAAGCTTCTTGGATCTGTTTCTTCCAGCAAGACAACACAGAAGGGCTGTACTGTGCTGGAAGTTTTGACAATGTAAGTGCAACAGCTCATTGTCAGACCTTCATAATTAGGATATTCTTTTCACATTTGGATGTGGTTTTATACTCTGTCTGTGAGCTATGCAAAGAGGGGAACTGAGGAGATAAAAGGCGGCATAACATGCACACACATGTAAGAAATACATTTTTGAACTCCTAGAACTAAAAGTAATAAACCCAGTGCTGTTTTAACCTTAGAAATATCTTCTCCTATGTCTACAGGCAAAGGTCCACATATCTGAAAGGCCTTTTTTATTAATTTATTATGAAAACTGGAAGTTTTGCTCTCATTGAATTGTTACCTGAAATGTGTTACAAACTTATGTGTAATGTTTGCTGCTAATTGAGCTCTCACATGAAGCTGAGTGTTCCATATGGAAGATAAAATATCTCTGCCATCATGTTTACTTTGAGGATATGTTTGGTTTGTTTTGAAATTTTGGCTGGAATTAAAAAATGCAACTGATATGCCAACAGTTCTTTGTCATGTAGCTGCGTGATTTTTTTCAGAGGTGGTCAATTGTCTGACTCCATTTGGTTTGTGTATTTAGAAGATGTCATAGAGAACTTACTTGTTTGTAAAGTTATGGGTGTAATTTTAAAGCCTGGACATGATACTTCTGTTTGCTTCACAGGCAATTTGAGATACTTTCTTGGTAGAGAGTTTGAAAAAGGAGGACAAGAAGGCATTGTTGACAAGGCAATAAATCACCTTACAGATGACTGTCAGTCTCTTTAATTTTCCTTTCAGTTAAGTATCTAAGGACACTACTCAGATTTTTAGGCTTTTAAATGTTTGTGGGTCTGGAGGACTAGAATTATGCTCATGACTATGCCTTGTGGGACAGCAGTTTCTTACTTAGTTCACACTGTTCTGTGAAGGTCAAGATCTCACATGCATAGAGGTATGTAGTGTGACTGAGGGTTGATTTTTGAAAGATGTTCTGTATACTCACAGTTCTTACTGAAGTCAGTATGCTCTTTCAGTAAGGAAAACATCATATTTGCTGTATGTCTTAATTAGTGAGCTGTTTCTTTATTTGTGAGGCAGGGATAAACAGGTGCCTGAGACTAAGATATTTTTCCCTATGCAACTTCTAGAATGCAGACTACTTTATATTTGCTGTTCCTTGATTTCGTTCCCCTCTGATTCATAGTTTGGTTCAGTTATCCACTCTAAACCACTTTGCAGAGAACAGAGGTATATCAGTATTTGCAGTGTGTGCCACCAACTTCTTGCCTGGGAAGCATGAACAGAGCATTGGATGCTGTTGTGATGATGATCTTTGGCAAGCTGAGATGCAAAGCATCCCACAGGAATTTCCTCCAGCACAAAGGTATTTAACAGATTCTCCAATTCCATGGTAGCACCTAGTCAGTAGGTGGTCCACTTGTCTGTCTATCTTTCCATATTCTCCTGTTAGGTTTAGAGAAGCTGCAGTAAGGGAAAGAAAAAAAAAAAAAAGGAAAACAAAACAAAAAACAGCTATTAAACTGGAAAGACATGTGATCTGCATAATTGCTCTAATTGCAGCTAGTTCTGCAATGAATAGTCCCGCTGTCAAATTCAACAGTGACTTACGGGGAAAAAATATCTCCCAAGTCCTTTACTGTAACATGAAAGACATAAAAAAACTCTTATGATCATTGCCATTGAGTTTAAAGAGCCAATGACTAATTAAGGGGGAGGAAAAGCATGCCATTGTTAAATTATTGAAGAAAGGATTAAATTGGCAAGCCTAAATAAAATTAAAGTATGCTCTTCTCTGGCCTTTCTGAGTTACACAAATTTGTGTATCAGTCATGCATGACAAAAGTAGTTGTTCATCATCAGCTGGGATTTTTAATGTAAGTGTAGTGAGTGTTCTATCAAACATGGACTACTCGAAATGTTCTGCTGTCTCAGGATTTCCCAAAAAACAAGGAAGAAAAACCACACAGACTGTTGGCAGAAGCAGAATGTCATCCACAGACCTGAAGGTAGGGTTTAGGGAAAGGAAAGCCAGCCTGCCCTGACTCCGACATTAACTCTCTGTGGCCTTGCACAGATTGCTCTACGTCTCTTTCTTGATTTCCTTATCTTTAAAATGGGATAATAAAACATACTTACTTGTCTCATTCTTATGTTGTGAAACTTAGTGTCTAGATAGTGCATTTGCAGTAGAGGAGCAAAAGAGTTACAGGCCTTAAAATTTGTTCTTGAGCCATGAGCAGTGATAAAACTTCTGTTCGTATTTAGGAAGCCCAGTTTTACAGAGTGAAAGCCTAATCAGGCTATCCAAATCTAGAGGCTAGTAATAAAGGAGTAGCTCCTGAAACAAATGTTTGTTACCTGCTCAAGTGTGGCCATGGAGCATGAATACACCATGGCTTGAAAAATGAACAGTGTGTTTCCTGTTTAATTTTCGCTTCAGTAGAATTAGCACACAAATATTTTTATTTTCTTTGAAAAATTATATGCTTTCTTCTACGTGGTGGTTTGACCCTGTCCAGCAATTAAGCACCCACCAGCTGCTCATTCACTCCCCACCTCATTGTAATGGGGTAGAAGATTGCAAGAGCAAACGTGTGAAGGACCTCATGTATCAAGGTAAAGACCATTTAAGAAGTGAAGAGTTAAAAAAGCAGGAAAAAAAAAAAAGAGCAAGTGATGCAAAGGCAATCACACACCACCTCCCACAAGCAGACTGCAGACTGATGGCTCAGCCAGCCAGCCTCTGAGCAATGACTACTCTGGAAAAACTCCCCCCGAGGACTTTATTGCTGAGCAGGCTTTTATATAGCATGGGATATCCCTTTGATCAGTTGGGGTCAGCTGCCCAGATGTGCTCCTTCCCAGCATCTTGCCCATCACCTGTCTCCTCACTCGTAGTGGACATAGTGAGAAAGAGAGAAGGCCTTGCTGCTGTGCAAGCTTTCCTCAGCAGTAGCTGAAACACGGGTGAGTTATCAGCAGTGTTTTGGTGACAAATTAAAAGCACAGCAACATACTGGCTGCTGTGAAGAAATTTAACTCCATCTCAGCCAGACCCAGTACACTGTTGTGTCATCTAAAGTGTTTTCTCCTGGAGTTTGGGCTCACTCTGGAATTCTAAAGTTGTCTTCTCATTTTGTATGTGTACATTGGACCTAGATGCCTTTAAGACTAGTTCCACGCACCTCAAACTTGGAAATATAAGTAAGATTCAGACCACAGGTTATTTTTACCCAGTTTGAACCAAATACTTATATTCAGACATGCACAAAGTTAGGAAAATTAAGATTTGTGTGGGAGCTTTGATATGCCTTGGGACCATCTTTTATAGCAAAAATGGGTAACGGAAAACAAGATGAAATAAACTCAAAGTTATATCCAAGACATGGTGGAAGCAGCCCTGTTTAAAAGGTTGAAAACACTCTGCTAATTATTTTTAATCTCTTTATTTTTGCGCATTTTTGTACTTCCTTGTTCTTTCCATGGTAGAAAGCTAATGGGCCTGTTCTGGGGAAATATCTGGCCTGCCTGGAAGTGGGAACTACTGTAAATGGCATAAGAAAGGCTGTACTCATGAGATTTCCTCTACAGTTTTGCTGACTATGTATTAGAATGCAATCATGTTGAAAATGTCAGCTGATTTTCCCTTCTTCCATGCCTGTCATCAATTTCCTTTTCACAGCCTTTACCTCCTGCTCGTTGTCTGTCTATGGGGTACATCTTGATGCCTTTGTAGTACCTTCTTGGCAGAAATAGTATTCTTTGGAAATGATACCTTCTGGGTTTGGGTTTGTTTTTTTTTTTTCATTATGAGGGTAGCGTGGTACTCAGAATTATTGATCAGGATGGCTTTTGGTAGTGAATACTGATACAAGGCCATGTTATTATAAGACCAAATGTGGAACGGGGCAGCTATTATTAGGTATTGTTTCCCTCTGTTAGTATTTTATGCTGTGTGATATGTATCACCCTTCCTTCCCCACTGTTGCTACTAACCACCACTCTAATAGCAGGCTGACCTGGGAGGCTGAGAGCTTTATACTGGTGTGGGCCACCCTCTACTTACTTTCCTCAACTCTCCAGAATAAATGAGCAGCTGTGTAGGACAGGCAGAGAGACCAGCTTCAGGCTGCAGCTATTTTCATGCACTGCAGGCTCCTTATGGAAGCTCCGTAAATGGCACACTTTAGGGGTTGAGGCAAGGTGAAGCTCAATTCTGCCCCATCTTTCTGGTCCTGCTAGTGACACTTGGCATCCTTTTGCTGGATGTGGCTTCATCTGTCTAGCTGCTGCTTATGGGGTGTTCCTCCATCTTTTGGCAGTTTAAGTTGAATCTGAGCACTGCATAAGATAGATTTTCTGCAAAAACTGCTGCCTCTGGGGAAAACTGAAACCTGAATGTTCCACAAAGAAACAAATGTGGGAAAAGAGCTGAGTGGATGGAACAATCTTTAGAAGCCACTCACACCTTAAATTCTCTGTGGGTAAAGGGAATAACTGTACTTCATTCTAATTAATTTTTATTATGTTTCAAATAAAAGAAACAGCAAAGAAGACGGCAAAAGTTCCATTACCTCTGTAATGGATGGGCATAATAATTCTGAGTTTAATAATTTTTTCAGGCAGAACAGAATATAGAGAAAACTTAATTCTATCTGAAGAATGATGCACCCCATGGGAACTTGAAAACATATATGAATGGCATGATTTGAAACAAGAGCATCAGACAGACATAAAATAACAAAAGTGTTCACAATTTCTCCTTGTAAGGCAGACTAAAAAAGAATTGATTTTGAAATTCTGGATTCTGAGTTCCCTGAGGAGGTGCGATTTCAAACATACCAGACTGCTAGGAAGACTTTAGAAGGATACCTGAAATTTGTAAAGTAAAAGATTACCCCATAACCTGATGAAAATTTATGGAAGGTAGTCAATATTGCAGTAAAGAGAACATAAAAACTATTACACAAAAAATATTTAAAGAAACACAGAGGGCTGCATGTACTGCAGATTTAGTCCAGCAGAGCAGCATGGGGCTGTATGAAATGTGAGTTGGAGAGCATTTGTGTTAGGATTGGAGAGTGTGTTGGAGCACACCACAGATACAGAGAGTAACAACAGCACCATCAGTTCAGAGGATTTTCTCTGGAAGTGTTGAGCAATATGGGAATGATTGGACTATTAATTTGAAAGCAATTAGAGCATCTATTAAATTACTTCAAACGTTGTTTCTGGCAACAAATTACACAAAAAGCAGTTTTGTTTACACTGAAGAAAAGACCTCTGGAAGTAAACAATTAAACTGTAGGTTTCCAACACTAAGCTGCTTCTAACTGCACGCACAGGAGAATAAGATGTTTGGATAGGCAGGAATGTGCTACGATACTCTGGTCTGAGACCTGGAGCTCATCAGTAGATTCAAGACCTCAGAACAACTGAGGAAGGAGTTAAGGACATCTCACAGAACACTCTAAGAACTGAGAAAACAGAAAACAATCCGACTTGTATGATTCATGCTGCTTGAAATCCCCTGCAACTTTAGGTGGAGGATTAAAAGAGGATTTAGTTAGTTTTACTGTGCTGGGGCTGTGGTTCTGTATTCAGGAATACCAGAGCTGTATACCACCAGATCACTCCTATATAGATTTGGACTGTATAAGGCCTTAGTGTATGGCTGCATAATTGTCAGATTAGTTGGAACACGGTACACTATTTACTCGGCTTCATGCTCACCGCAGGAGGACAGGTGGTTTGTGATCTGGCAGGAAATCTGTCAGGACAAAGTTACCCTTTAAATACTTTTTTTTTTTTCCCTTCAAATTTGAATCCACAGGGTGAGTTTGTACTAGCTGAACTGTTATTTCTTCTGAGTCTACAACATCTTGGATCCAGCCTATGTGCCCTAACCCATCCATTTTCTCCTGAAGGCATGGCTGAGGAATCATAGGGACAAGAGGAGGGTGTGGGAAAAAAGGTGGATCTCCTTCACTTGTGTATAGATCTCCAAGGAATAAATAAATAGGAAAAAGACTATAATACATTACCACTAGGTAGGTTGGCGCCTCTCTTTTCTTTTGGAAGAGGAGACATAGCATATTTGATAGTTTGCCCAGACAGGCAATACATGTCCCAGGCTGAGGACCCCAATACTTTGTACAGCCAGATATGTGTGTACTTCCAGTAGTATTGCTGCCATTTTAGGGAAGCTCCATGGTTCCTGCTACATTTTCAGACATTAAGTCCATGAAGGAGTGGGCCTGTAAGTTTGGTTGGTAGGTAGCTACTTTCTGAAGCTTTATGGAGAAGCAAGGCTTATCAGGAGTCCCAAACAGATAGCAAGTGTTTTTGTGACAAAATCTTCTCTCAAAGCTTGTTGGATCATGGTAAGTGGGAGAAAAGAGCTTTTGACTAAGGCACTCTCCTGTTACCTCTGTGGCCTTTAGGTGCATTTGCACTATATCCTTAATCAGATTTAGCTGCAGGCTGACACTGAGTGCCTTCTTCCCATTCCACACCGCCTTCACTTTCCTATCATCCCTGCACCAGCTTTGATACTGCATGTCTACAGACTGCAAACCAGGGACCATGTGGAACATCAAAAATGACCTGATGTGCCATTTTCCTCCCTACCTCCCTCCCACCCTCCCTCTCTCCATTCCTTCCTTTCTTCCTGCCTGCTTGCCTGCCTGCCTGCCTCCCTCCCTCCCCTTTCCCTGCTTTTCTGAGTTAATTTTAATGGATCAGTTTCCCAGTCCATTTTACTCAAGAGCTTGTGCTATTAGGATATTAGATTTGCCTTATGTCGACTTAAACTATGAAACTGAAATTAGAGCACCAACAGAAAGGAAAAGAAGCCGAAAGAGACTTAATTGTCACCTTTCAGTCTCCAGTAATTAACATGCTTGTCTTAAAATGAGCTCTGTTTCTCACATGTAGGTTGTTCTCAGATAAGCCAATGTACAGATGGTGTTAAGTGCCTGTACCATACTGTAAACATTATTGACTAAAATACACAACTATAACGATCTCTGTGTCTACATGTAGAGAACAGTTTGTATGTTTATGAGGTTGATGTAAATCTGTTACCTGCATTTTTACATGTTACTCTCTAAGAAAATATTGTGGCAGCGTGCACTGTGCCTTTAAGGGCTGAGGTTCCCAGGCAGGGATTGCGGGCAGGGGGTTGTGAAGCCCTTTTGTTGTTATGCACAGCCAATTAAAACCAAATAGAAAGTAAAGCAGATCCTTTGCAAGAACCTTAAGCCCTTGAATGATCACCGCAGGTGTCATCCATAATGTTCTAAAGAACTTGCACTCTTAAGAGAAGGCAGAGGCACTGGAAGGGGACAAAGAGTAAGCAGGTTAGTTTACCAAAATAAGATCAAACTGTGACACAAGTCATACGAAAAAGAGCAGAAATATTTTCTAAATTGCTTGAACTCTTTCCTACATATCCTGAATTTGCTGCAGGAGCTTCCCTTTCCTCGGTATGCCTGTCCGGAGTTGTCTTTGTAGTGACTGCAGCAACAAGAAGCCGTAGTGAGAGAGATCATGTACAGCTACTTGGTCCATCGCTTTGCTGACAGGCCACTTCTGTTTTGTTTCTTCTTTTGTTTAATTTGAGGAGACAGATGCTGCATGTGTGCATTTATGCTGGGTGCTCCACAGATTTTTCAGTGGACATGAATAGCTACATATGGCCTTCTTAAAATAGCATCTTATTGGAAGGCTTTTCATTCTGTGTGATAGGAAAGTTTATTTATGCACGTTCTGGGGAGGAGAAATGGAAGAATTAAGACCAAACCCACTAGCTTAGCTGAAATGGTGGAGGATAAATGAATATTACCTTACTGTCTCCTTAAAAGGAGATGAGAAATAGGTGGACTCAAATGATATTCTGAAGCTGATTTCAGTTATTTTCTCCCTAGGCATCCACTTTTAGCCACCAATGAAGAAAGGATGACTAGGCTACAAAAACATTTTGTCCAACTTATGTCAGATTTTATGTTCCCTGTGCCTGGGAGATGCGAGATTTTGGAGAACTGAGTAACTCAATTGTGGCTTGGCGAGCTAATGTAGCTCCTGGAAGGCCAGAGACCTGTTAAGAGTTGTTGCAAGTGCACCAGCTATGCACAGCTGGGAGGGAGAGGGCTCTGTGACACCAACCTTTTCCCCACCAGCATGCTACAGGCTTTGCTGTTGTATTGGCTGCTGCTGTTTGTACGATACCTATGTAAGCTCTTACAGTATGTACACTTCTTGCAGCTGTATTGGGGTACTGACAAGTGGCACCACCGTTGGTCAAAATACCTGCCCTCAGAGCTTAAAAGGTAAACCACAGATCAACAATATCCTTAGTAAGAGATATTACTTGACCCTCCACTCCTTCCTCTTCCTAATCATCTTTAAGAACTTGAGTGCTTGAGAAGTAGAGGGTACATTCCTGGGGTTTATTGTTCATTCGGTAATTCTTCTCTAGAAACTGCATAAATTTCAAGATTACCAGATGCATTTCTTTTTCTGGATTTTTGGTTTCGTTAAAAATAATGAAAGAATGATCATAATGGACACTACTATTTTTTTTCTTTTGTTGTACACAAAAATTCTGTGGCAGTATACCAGTGGATTGAAGAAGGTGAGTGCATAACTCACTAGGAGAAATTTTACTGCAAATTCAGTTGTTGAATCTGAAAATAGGATGTTATAAGAAAATAGGAGCTTGCGTTATGGAATAATGAACCTCTTCTCCTTTTCAGTCTGTGAGTTATCTTCTACTGGCAAGATGTCCTATACATAAACAGATAAAAAGGAAACCTTTTAAGGGTGAAGAACAATATTAATTCTTAGTTTAATAGCAGCTACATTTGTGATTTAAACATTGATTCAGTTCTTCCAGTTATTTAGGGTATGGAAGAAAGTTGGTCACTGAAATTGTGATCTTTAGCTTTCTTCCAGTCACTTACCTTAAAGTCATCTGGGGCTGTCAGCAGACCTGAGGAGCAAAATCAAAGTCCCTTCACCCTCATTTAACACGCATACTCACACACACTCTCTATGTGCATCAGTTAAAAGTTTGTGCTTGCCTAGCTGTATCACATTAGACATGCTAATGTTTCAGCTGTTGTGCCTTCATCAGGACATGTCTCAAACTAACCCTTTGCAGCAGTTCGGAACAGATTTGTATGTCAAGTTAGTTAGAAATGCTTTGGCAGTCATGTCATGTTTCCTGTCATGATGGCTTTTTGTTGGGCTTTTTTCTTGGTAGCTCAGTGCTGTCTAAGTAAAATCTCTTATCTTAGGAAAAGGAACTTTATTGCTTGTTTCCTTGTTGTGTCTCTGCCTTAAATATTTTTGGCATTTGGCATTTTGGCATTTGTCTGTTAATTACTTATTATTCAAACTAAAAAAAAAAAAAAAAAAAAAGATGACAAAGGGAAATGGGGGGAGTGTGTATGTGAATGACACCAGAATGTCTGATCAGATCAGATAGCAGTACTGACTGAATCAGATCAGATAGCAGTACTGAGTGAATAAAGTGGCTTTCCAATATGTTACACTCTTACAGAGGCTGGCAGAAAGTAATCACTGAGAATTTCTGTAACTTTGCGTATGTCTGACATTGGAGGAGAGACTGAAACAATAGTCCAGGACTGAACATTCCCAAAATTATGATACTCTGGCTCTGGACAGGGATTTAATTTTTCAAAATATTTGTCCCAGGAAAGATAAATCACAGAATACAGATCAACTTGTTTCTGACAATAACAATAGCACAGCTGTCTGCCAAAGGCCATTGCATTTTGAAGAAGTATTCAAAATACTTAAAATGTAAATCTCGTCCATGAACTGGAATTTTTTATGGTGTAGCTATTGCTCTTGTGAGACCTCACCTGGAGTATTGTGTGCAGTTCTGGTGTCCTCAACATAAAAAGGACATGGAACTGTTGGAACAAGTCCAGAGGAGGGCCACGAGGATGATCAGGGGAGTGGAGCACCTCCCGTATGAAGACAGGCTGAGGAAGTTGGAGCTGTTCAGCCTGGAGAAGAGAAGGCTGCGCGGAGACCTCATAGCAGCCTTCCAGTATCTGAAGGGGGCCTATAGGGATGCTGGAGAGGGACTCTTCATTAGGGACTGTAGTGATAGGACAAGGGATAGATAACAGGTTAAAACTTAAACAGGGGAAGTTTAGGTTGGATATAAGAAGGAAATTCTTTCCTGTTAGGGTGGTGAGGCACTGGAATAGGTTGCCCAGGGAGGTTGTGAATGCTCCATCCCTGGCAGTGTTCAAGGCCAGGTTGGACGAGGCCTTGGGTGATACGATTTAGCGTAAGGTGTCCCTGCCCATGGCAGGGGGGTTGGAACTTGATGATCTTAAGGTCCTTTCCAACCCTAACGATTCTATGATTCTATTGCCTCTAAAGAAGCAAGTCTTTCTTTATTCTTTACTGAGGTAAAACTCTGAGTTACTGAGTTTATCTTTTCCAAAAGTCCAGTAGGTCTGAGGAACGAGCTAAAACACCAGTTCCCTTCCCCAAAATACCAGTTTTACTCTTCATGAATGACTGAAGGAAACCTTTATGTTACAAGTATACCTGTATGGTGGTTAATGCAGACAGCTCTTTTGGACCTCCCTGAGGAGCATAGGTATTTGGTACCTTGCAGGATTGGACTCAAATTTAATAAGGAAAAGCTCAAATAACGCAGAAATATTTGATTAAAATTTCTTCAGGAAAGACCTTCACATCTGTTTTAGATACCATTTTCATCTTTTCAAAAGCCTCTCAGAAACTTGAGTTTGTGTTTTCCTTTAATAGCTATTGCTTATAAACTAACACCAAAAAGAGCGGGTCTTTTTGATACTTGCACCCAGTCACTAGCCAACAGCCTTGCAGCATTGAACAGAATGAAAATTGAAACTACCAGGGGGGCAAATCTCCATCCAGAACTGCAGTGCATCCCTGGAATTTTGTAAGGTAATTCACAGTATTAGGCAGAAGCAGGATAAATCAAGGATATATCAAAGCCTCTCTTGATGATCTTAGTGATGTCTTCCAAAGGGGAACTGTCCACCAAAAACATGGCACACTTACAGAACAAAATGGTATCCTTTCCTGGAGAAAAAAATCAAAACAAATGAAAAAACCCAACTGACTCATTGAAAAACAGCTGTGCTTAAGAACCAGGCAGTTTTCCTTCTCATTTTCTTTCAGGAATTAACTAACCACCAACTAGTGGTTAATTAATGTAGACCTTCCATGCAGGAATAATCATCTGGATGTGCCTCACTGCAGATGGAACGCATCTGGTGCTGGAGTTGTTATACAGAAAGATTTACCACTTTTACAGAAAGATTACTGCCTGTGACAGAACATCAAATTGCTACTTGTGTCCTTTATTTCTATCCCAGAATAAAGGAGGAAAGAAACTGTCCTTTCCATAAGACGCTTAGTGCATATCTGTGCAGAATCCGTGACCAGGCACAGTTGTGTACTGATCGTTTGTTAGTTGCTTTCTGAGCCACAAAGAGAATGAGATTTAATACACACCATGAATTTGTGATATCCTATTGTAGTCTTAAAAATCTGAATAGATTTCAATTATCTGTCATTATAATGAACACTAGCAATTTTCTTATGAGCTGCAAGATCTTTCTTTTAGCCTTGATTTGAAATTTGTTTCAGAAATTTCTCATGTACTAAGATGTAATGTGTGGTGTCAAATCTCTTGCAAGAACCATCATTTCAGCTACCATACAATTCCTTTTTAAGATGTGCTTGATATATATATAGTCAGACAAACAAGGGGGATGAAAGCCCTACAAGTTTCATCAGACATTTTCATATCTTCCCAGGAGCAGTATTTCAAATGGAACAAAGCATCTTTATAATGTGTGTGAGTGTGTACTATTTTTTTCTAAATCTACTTCATTTAATGCATAAATGTGTAAAGCCATAAGCAAAATGCAATTCCAGATAATTTCTGGCTTCCATTCTAATCTGAAATGTGAATTTGGTTTATAGCTGAGATAGACTTTGGTTACTGGAAGCTTTTCCAGTGTTTGGGGACTTTTCTAGGATGAATGGGTAAAAATAAATTTAGTTTTGGTTTTGGTTGTTTTTTGGTTTGTTTTTTTTTAACATTTCACAATGCTACTGCAAGTTACTCAGCCAGTAGCATGACATATCAAGGCAGATGGGATCTGTCATATCTGATTCTTCATTCCTCTGCCCTCATCTGTCTCTGTTACTCTCATCTGCCGTTCTTTCTCCTTCCTTAAGTAACCCTGGCTCTCCTTCTCTCCTCTGTTCTCCAGTGAGGCTGAGAAACCATAACTTCTGCAGTGAAAGTCATCGCTCCATGGTGTCCCATCTACCCTCCTGCGCCGTCTTTTGGGGTCATTGCCTGTACAAACCCGTGCTCTTAGCAAGGCACTGTGATTTCTTTCTACTGCAACCTTTCACTGAATTACTTTCCTCTGACCCTCTTAACTTGTTCAAATTCTTTTCTATTAGCTGTTCTTAGTTCTGCCTGATCTTATCTCCTTCACTGTTCCTTTTTCCTTCAGCTTCCTTGGAGTCCTTTTAAAATGTATCCTTCTTTGCATTTTTTTTACTGTTCTGTCTTTCATTGATTTTGCCCTACTTTAGTGTTACCATGCCTTGCTGAAGAAAGATACATCATGAAGTTTTCAACTCCACAAAAGTTTTTCTCTTTTCTTATCCATTTCCCTGTCCCTTGACCAATATCTTTATTTTTATTTTCTCTTAAACTAGCATGACCTTTGGTCCTTCAATTCTTCGCTATTTCTGGTTTCCTCTAAAACCTCCTGCTTCATTCCTATCTCCTCTTCCAAGCATTTTCTGCCAAAGAAATTGTCAAGCTTTTTAAAGGATGGGGAAAAAAAGTCATTGCTTTCACTAAGGAACCGTTCCCTTTGCTCCACCTGGCAGAGTGTCCTCTTTTTCTCACTTTGTCTTTCTCCTTCCTCTCACCTTAAAACATTCTGTCTCAGTACTTTCTTTCACCTCTATTCCTTCTTATTCCTCCCCGTTCTCTACATTTCATTTTTCATGTTCATTTCTTTTGTCCTGAAAAATCTCACTTTTCTTTCTATTTTGGTTTCTTTTTTCTTTTTATTTTAAACATTTATTTTCTTGACTCATTGGTGCCTGAATTTTTTTTTTTTATATATCACTGAGATTCTACATGCTGCTTTTCCCAAACTCATCAATGTTTCCCAAACTTCCTGCCTTTTTATATAGTCAAATTTGTATTTTGCCTGCATAGCAATCTTTTCCATGGTCAGTTATCAGCAGACAAGGGATTCTTTTCCTTTTCCCCTCTGTCCTCATTTGTGGAAGCCAAAGAAGTTATTTTGGGTACTGTTTAGAAGGTTACACAATTTTGATTGGTACAATCAATGGGTACAAGCTCTTTTATAAATCATAAAGTTGCTGTTTTAGGGACCAGCGTTTCAAAATCTTTCTGACATGGGGAAGAAAAATTTCTGGAAATGGCTCAGTAGCCTTATATGTCCTTCTAGAATTGGCTGAATAGCTGGAGAAATGTTGAGGCTAAGGAAGAAAAGTATACTGTCACTACAATGCCTGTATTTGATTTTAATGAACAGTTATGTGACAGCTGATAGTGTTAATTGATTGAAGATATTTTTTCCTTTGTTTGATTATATTGTATTGCATGTGACAAAAGTCCTTTTAATTAAAGTAGAAAAATACTGTCACTGTTTCAATACTGCATAGTGTCTTTGCTGTTGCTCATATTTGAAATGAATGTGCTTCACCCTTTTCTGTGGAAATGTGCATTTAAATTCCATTTGTTTATTTAGGTGGATGACCCTGATACAACCTTTCCCGCACAGCAGCTGCAGAAGATGTAAATTAAGAGTGATAGCCCAGTAGGGTCATATTGAGTTATGCCCTAGTCTCATGCAAAGAAATATCTTAGTGAAATTTCAAATCAGAGAAGTCGGAATACATCTCTGCATGGCACTGGGAAATAGCTTTTCAGGAAAAAAAAAAACCCACCCTTTTTTCAATAAATCTATCCTTTGCATTAAAAAAAAGGGGGTTGGAAATGTCAGTGAGGTAGTGTCAGGATGGAAATGCAAATCCAACTGCTTCCAATGGAGAAGTATTACATTCAAACTGGAAGCATGATCTTGCAAACCTTACCCTTAAGGGAGACCTCTGAGTAGGGACTATGCCTGTGAAAGGTTTACAGGATTTCAGCCCTGTGATTTGAACTTAATGTGAAGAATCCTTGCTCAGGTGGGTGCATTTACATATTGAGAAAGGACTGTGGGTTGCTGGCACAAAAACCTGTGCATTGAAGTGGTAAAGGTTACAGTGGGAATCATCCTAAGAATTTTAAGGGAAGTTAAGGTGAGAGATAGGTTATTTAGAAAGAAAGGCTATACACAAACAGAGGCATGTAAGTAGAGACATATAAATAGCGACATATAAAGTGGAAGGAATACATACACTGAGTCGTCAACATAAATGAGTCAACAGGGAGTGGAACTAGAAACTTGCTTTTGAAAGCAACAGTGTGAATCCTCATGAAGAAGAGAATTTGAGAGTATTCATGTGGCTGTATCAGGGTGAGAAGAAAACTGACTAGTCAATTTCTCTTTTCCTCTTTCATTTGCTAGCTGCTTGTTGTTTTCTTCTGTAGATAGCTTCTACTTGCGCACCTCTTTGGAATTCCTCTGTTGAGCATCTGAGAAACATTGAGTACACATAATGTTAGCAATGTATTTATAAGCTTTTTTTCTTATATGTAACAAATAAATTAAAAGATCACCCAGGAGGCTCAGATTATGAGGCTAATTTGCAAATATGAACCTCAGTTTTCTCCTCTGCTTTTGGTATGCTGTGGTAACAGATCATGTGCTAATACAGCAGTGCACACATTTTGATTGTTGTGTACAAATACATGTACACACTTTGGAAAATATGTCTTTTATTCCATTCCTTTTATGCTTTTAAGCAGAAATAAGATGCAAATATTTATAATCTGGCATCAAAGCTTTCTTTTTTTTTTTCAGATTTCAGATTGCATTTATTAAAAGATTTTTGCCAAAGTTGTGAAGTAGTTGTTGCAATTGATCTATTCAATGGTAAGCATGAACTGTTGTTTGGTGTGTCTGTAGATCTTGTCATGTTGTTTGATGAGGAGCAGAAAGGTTAATGTACACAGGTCTGTAGGGCAACAAAAGTGCTTGTGTAGTTTGTGTTACAGAAACAAGACCTCAAAGAACAATTCCAAGGAAATGATCTTGATATAGAAATAAGTAAACTATGAATAATAATAAATACATACATATCAAACAGAAATTATTTCAGCTACCTGAAGGCCAGAAAGCAGGCTACACCTTTACAAACTTTCTATCTTCTAACTTTATCCCAGATTACTTGTCAAGAGGGCCAGTGCAGTTTGCAATAGGTAAAAAATTCAAACACTACTTGGCATAACATGGGAAAGACTGGACTATGAAGCCATGCTGTCTGTTTTGAATTCAGATTTTAGAACATTACACATGTTTAACTTGAAGAATATCTAGACGGGGTAAGTTTAATAGGCAGAATAGGTGACAGTAAGGAAAGGAAAGAAATGAAATGTTTCAGAATGATATTTTCCTCCAGTTTGAATTTAACCTATTCTGGAAAGAATTTAAGGGTAATAAATTGTGTGAGCTCATGAACAAGGCTTCTGTACTCCAAAACATGCCATTTGTGGTTGCTTTATATAATTAATTTACATGTTAGATGGTAGTTACATCCCTTACCTTTCAAAGAGGTTAAATCCAACACAGTAACTACAGATGTTCAATATCCAGATATTTACCAAGCTTCACTCTTCCAATCATAGCATTTTACCTTGGTTTGAATTGAACAGAAAGTCAGTAAGGATCATGAGAATGGCCCTTCTAATGACTAATTTGAAGTGTGCATATAATATAGTCTTTCTGCTTGCTACTGCTTTTCTTACCCTGTCTGTGTTTGCCTCTCCTTACCCAAGCTGGGATAAAAGAAGTGCTTTTTATTGCAATGTTCTTGTTTTAAAGGTGTGGAGAGTTTCTATAGGATTTTTTCAGTTTGCAAACCACATACAAGATCTCTAACTGAGCTCTGCTGTAACGGTAGCTTGTGTTGAAAGGTGGGGTGTCTTATTTCCCTACAGAATCAGTGGATCTGATTCTTTTTGAGCACGATTCAGGAATTATGAGAGCTCTTCAGATACTAGCACTGAGCAGAGCATATTAAAAATCTGAATAGAGGAAAATATTAAGTCCCAGTGCCAAAGGCAGGATGAGAGAGATCTCCTTTCTTATGAGGACCATCAGTCTTTCTTTGCTTTTTAAATTATTTAGTTGCTAAGTGTTTCTGTCTCCATTTTCCTCTTTCAACAGCACCTTTCACATTTGCAGAATCCAGATCTATTTGTTGCTCTCTGTTGCTCAGTCATGTAAATTTGAGGGCAATATAAATTATTTGCAAGATATATAGGAGATTTTGTGGTTAAGTGAAAAGGTTCATTTCCCCTTGAAGAATGTCTTTGAATCCTGATTTAAGTATCTCACTAAACCGCACAAGCAATGCAGTGAATGCCTGAAAAAGCTTCACTGAAGTCTGCACAATGTAAGGACTCTATAAGCTGTATTTGACCCAGAAAAGCAGCATGGGTTGCAACTTGGTTTGACTTCCTGAAACATTATGTCATTATGAATTATGGGGCTTGGCCTGCTAATGTATGCAGAGCACTTTGAGTGCAGCAGATGGAAGCATAGTAACAATACTTTGCACTTCTATTGTTTTGCAGTAAAACTGTAATTGGAACCTGTTTTTAATGGTGTTCATTAATATAATAATATAAACTCACTGCAGTGTAAGCTGCAGTGTGTAGGAGCCATAATGTTGATGTGAAGTAATAGTGAAATTGCTGCTTCTGATGATGATGGTGTTGGTAGAAGCCTTGCATTCTCTCCTGTGTATCCTAACTGATTTGTAAAATAGGAAAAGGCTATGTTGCACTCTTTATTCCACAATGATATTTAGTATGGCAGCCTAGTTATGAGATAAAAGGCAAGAAGGTAGCTCCAGCTTTGTGTTTGACTTATTTTCCATTCTGATTTATCATTTTAGTATTTAACTCTGGTTAAACCTTATTTTCATCTTTTGCCTTGGAGCAATAAAAGGTGTGAGCTGTTTTGCTTCTTTTTTTTTTTCATTTGCCTCCAAGTCATTACCAATTAAGGCAAAACACCACTTTTATAATTGAAATAAAAGGTTTGTGTGTGATATTATTTCTATCCAGAAGGGATGTTTTTAAAGTGAAAGTATACAGCATAGGGACAGTTTACTGCCTGTGTTAGATGGCAGGTGCAGAGATGGACTTAAGCCATGGTCTCAGTTATATAAACGTATGATTTCTAGAGGTGGGGGAAATGTAAATTCTTCCAGTGGCCCACTGTATGAAGAATTGACCCAGAAATTTGGATACAAATGCTCCTTTACAGTGTCTGAAATCTGTTCTGTATCCTTTATCTTAAGGCCAGCTATAAGACAGTGCTTTCAGGGATTAAATGGAAAAAAATGTTATGTAAAAACAGACTGCATATCTTGTGTGTGTATGTACACATATGGAGCACTCTATCATCACTGTTCAACCTATGAACAACCAATGGTTGTGGTGCTGGTTTTGACGTATTTTGCATCAGTCCATTTTCTTGTTTCACACAGTCAGCAGCTGCCTCTGAACACTGTTAAAGTCAGTGGGAGCAATTTAATAAGGAGTTTTAAGGTGGTTCTCTAACAAAGTAATGAAGGTGATATGCTGTCCATCCCCTAAAAATACATTTTTCACCCACCAGCCAGTTCTCATCAAAGACAGTGATGCTGCTGGATATTTCA
Source organism: Pezoporus wallicus (assembly GCF_028554395.1). Taxonomy (NCBI): domain Eukaryota; kingdom Metazoa; phylum Chordata; class Aves; order Psittaciformes; family Psittacidae; genus Pezoporus; species Pezoporus wallicus. The sequence goes on along the minus strand of NW_026642858.1, from coordinate 186,675 downwards.
AGGGAATTGCTGGCTTAACAAAGGATAGATACACAAACTATTGTCCTTAGGCAGTCAGTATGTTCATAACATTCTTATGTACTCCTGAACTCTCTTTTGTCCAATAGCGGTTTTGAGGGCAATAAGATCAGCGGATGGACAAAGTGGCTAGAACTTTAAGTAAGTAGACAAGTATGAGAACTGCAAGTAAATTTATGTTTAGAATTAGTACGCAATTAAAAGAGTGGACAGAAACAGCTTCATCCAGAAAGAGTAGCAAGTGTGAGCATGGTGCCATATTACACTACTTTGTCATAAATAATAATTTTGTGCAGAACCGAATGGTAGTAATGTACAATTGCAAGCTACAGCACAAGCTGTAAGAAGAAAAGTGAGCAAAAGAACAACCTGTCATCACTTAGGTGGCTCACTACCTAAATTCAGGTCATATCTTCTGTGTTATACAGAAATAGAGAACCTGGGAGAGCCCGCTGCTCACTGGAACGTGAAATGGGGATAGGGGGATGGCACTCCCTTCTGCCCAGTGCCCACAGAGTGCCCTTCTGCCACAGAGCAGGCTGGCATGCAGGAGGGGGTCAGGCTAAGTCTTTGGGAGGTTGCAGGGGGTGCTGATGCTGTCAGACAGCAGTTTGGGTTATTCTTGGACACTTTTTCATTTGCTTGCTGCTTCCTCCACACTTCTCTTAATCTTTCACTGTTTCTCACAAAACACTTCTTTTTTTGATCCCTTAGATTTCTCCATGTCTTTTGATGTTTTCCTGGTTCTTCTCTTCTGTAATTTGTTGGGGTTTTTTTTCTTCCCTTTTGATTTGTTTGTGGCTCCTTTTAATGTAATCCACATTTATTTTGTTCCATGCTACTTTCATCTGCAAAAACCACATGAAACAAATATTTTAAGATATAGGCTGGTCTTTCTAACTGAACCCTTGATTAAGCAATCCAGGAGATCTTTGTCAAGCTGCCATATAGTACATTTTCCCCTCACATTGGTCCTGAGTACTGTCTGGGCCATGAGCTGGGATAGTCTCTTGCCTTAGACTTTCTGACATGCTTTCTAGAAGGACCATGCTTCTTCAAAAAAAAAAAAAATTTGCTGTGCTCTGAAGACCCATATGGACTCTACAGTTTTCCAGTGGTTTATGCTTTCTCAGATACCAGGAACCCTTCTCAGTTTGCACACAGATAGAATAGCTAGAAAAAAAGGAAAAAGACAAGTAAGAAATACCTGCTTGCTCATTCCTACCGCATTTTATCCATGGCTGTGGACCACTCTTTAAGTACATGTCAGAATAAACCAGCTGTGTCTAGGATTCATGCAGCCTTTCCAGCAAATCTTATTATGCTTTTTATTCTAGGAAACTTTTAAACTTCTCCTTCTGCTCCTGGTCCCTTCTCTTTCATTCTATAGCATATACCTGATCAAGGAAAAAAATGATACCTTGCTTCTTACTACTCAAATTGGTGTTTAAAGGTCATCTCTTTCCATAGCCGTTCATCCATTTCATGTGTTTTCATCCTGATCCAAACTATCTGACGAGCTAATTCACTGTTTGGTTTTGTTTTTTACTTCCCACCCCCTCCCCAGAGTTGGAAAACTCATTTGTTCCAGGCGATAACCATCTTTTTGTCAAAGTTTGTTTCATTAAAACTAACAGGGAGCTGTGTCATTTCAAGCAGAAACAGAAACAGTTCTCAATATAACTGGAGTTAAGACTCCCTTTGAAGAAAAGGAAGAATCACAGAACTCTAGGTTGTGGCATACTTTTCAATCCTTCTGCCTCTGTTTAGATTGAGATTTGTGTCAAACATTGAGATCCACCCATCTCCACCCATTATGTAGTTTTGTCCCCACATCTTGTGCCAGGTTTGCACCAACAAACATTCTTCAGTCCTCAGGCCTGATTTTATTCACTGGTCCCATTTGTTTTTATGAACAGGTGTTTTGCGGCATTTGTAAATCAACCTGTGGAACAAGGCAGGTGCCAATGAAGTGCAGCAAGGACTAGGCAGGATGTGGAAGAAGGAAGAGGCAAGAAAGAGTTTAGGTTTCTTGCATAACTTCAGTCTCTCTAATTACATGCCACTTGTACCTGGATAATAATTGTGCTGTTGGTTGCAGACATCACCTCAGGACTCAGTAGAAAAAAAGTAAATACATGAGCTTTGTACAAAGTTATGTCCAAATCTAACAGAGAAGGCAAGCAAAATGCAAAACAGCTCAAGATTGTAATTCTGAGTTTTCAAATGCCTTGTAAGAAACTTATCAGAGGTGTTAATTGCACCACTTGTGTTAAAGAGAGTCAAATTGTGCCACTTCCTGTGCTAACAGTAACTGTTTCTTCTCTAACTAGTTTAACAGGTATATAATTACGATAATAACAGAGAAGCTGCTAGTGATCCCTACCACCTGCAGTGACAAAAGATCCCTGGGACACTTTTAAAGTTATGCTGACTGTTGTTTGCAGCAGGTGTTTGAAAGTTGTCAGAGGAAGCATCCTAATGCTAAAGAAATGTATTTTCTTTCTCTTACGGGATCCAGTTCAACAAGTTGAGAACTAAAACACCAGAGGCAGGTTTATGTGACATTCGTATGCTATTGTATGAAAAAGCAGAGAGTGAACTGAAAGAGTTGTATTACTTTTTTTGTGTCCAATATGGAAAAAAACTGAACCCCAAACCCTGACTTAATCTCTATGAATTTTCCACAGATCTTTACTTTGCTGCTAGGAAGTGTCCCAGCAGGGAGAGGTCTTGTTGCCGAATGAGACTGCGCATGCTGTGCATGCACTGGGGACCAATTCATAAAATGAATCCAAAACTGAATGACTCTTACAATGTACAGCACTTTTTATGGTCTTCACTTCTCCATCATTTGGCTACAAACTCTCTCCAAGGCCAGGAACTTCCTTTTTCCCTTCATCATGAACTAGTGAAATAAGAACAAGCTATTAAGCTGGAATAAGTAACAGTGAGTACTCTGTGGGCATTAGGTGCAGTATGTGACAGTCGTGTGAATAGTATAAGCTATTTATTTTGTACACAACCACTGAAAAGAACTCTAAAGGTGGTAGTGGTCAGGGGAAGTACTCATTTCATTTTCCCTTTGCACCAGCTAAATATGAAATTGTTCTGTTTCATAGCAACATGCAAAATTACTTGGGCTCCTTAACCTTCACAAAGAAGGCATTTGGCAGTTAAAAGAGAACAAAGGATCCTGATCAAGCTGAGGGAGTCGGGTTTGTTCAGCCTGGAGAAAAGAATGTTCCAGTGAGATGTTATAGCAGCCTTCCAGTACATAAAGGAGGCCTACAAGAAATCTGTAGAGGAACTTTTTACAAGGGCTTGTAGTGATAGGACAAGGGGGAATGGCTTTATACTGAAAGAGGGTATATTTAGATTAGATACTAGGATGAAATTCTTCACTATAAGGGTGGTGAGACACTGGAACAGATTGTCCAAGGAAGTTGTGGATGCTTCATCCCTGGAAGTGTTCAAGGCCAGGTTGGATGGGTCCTTGAGCATCCTGGTCTAGTGGAAGGTGTCCCTGCCCATGGCAGGGGGTTGGAACTGCATGATCTTTAAGGTCTCTTCCAGCCCAGACCATTGTATGATTCTGTGATCAGCCAGCTGAGGCAAAAAGGCAATGCTATCAGTATTAGCCTCAGCTGTAAGACTTAGGCCTCCAATTAATAAATGAGAGGAGAGGGAAGAAACTGAAGATGTCTTCAGAAGCCAAACATTGGCACAAATGTCACATCAGTCATCATCAGGGTCATCTATGGCCTCATCATCAGTTGCACCTGAGACACACTTTGGCAGCCCTCCAGGTTGCACAGGATGAGCAAAGACGCTGCAGTTAACTTTGATCGATGTTAGTCTTTCAGCATTTCTGCCAGCAAACTCTTTCATTGTTCAGTGACAGCATTATCCTCAGCACTAAATAATTTCTTGGTATTACCATGTAATGTCTTTGCAGAACGTCACATGAGACTTCTGCATTCAGGCTTCCAGTTGAAAGACAAATCTTTCCCCTCATTTATCTTATGATCCTGATTTATTACCTTTTCCATCCCCCTTGCATTTTTAAAAGTTTTGCTGAATTGCTCGTTAAAGCAAAAGGCTAATAGCACTTGCTATAGGTAGGTGTGATAAAGCTGGCCGGCACTGCATGTTATTTCTGTATGTCACTTTACTGACATCCTTACAGAAAAGGTCCATGCCTCACGTATTAGCAGTACAAGACTGGACTTCTCTAAGAAGTGTTTACCTGACATGGAAAAGAGGGAATTAAAGTTCTAAGGGACACAGACTGCCAAATGTACTGTGGTCAGTGATATTTCCTGAATCTAAATTTCTAGTATGTTTGTATCACTCCTGTGTATAGTATTCCAGGTGTCAAATTTTTCCAGTCACATTGTAGAAGTACATGCCAGATGGGCAGCAAAAATCATATGATGTCATGTGAACTCCTCTTGAGTGAATAATAACGAAATCCATAAAACTAGTTAGATATCTAAATCCCTTTCATGTCAGTGAGAGTTTGGCACCTGGACTTGATTGTATTCACCCACAGAAGTTCTGTGCTCCATCAACTGCAAAATTATTCAGTGTACAGAGCAATTTTAAATGATAATTATTATCTACAAGTAGTGTGTGTGTTATTTTAATTTGATGACAATTTGAGCATATGTCAAAACTCATTTATGCCAAAGATGTTCCTGCTTAAAAAAAATCAAATTAATATTGGAGTTCAGCTGAGGAAAACTAACCTTCCTGTCTGAAACATGTTCTGATGACAATATGATTGTCTGATGCTCCCTGAGTTGCTTGTTTTCACCCCAAATGGTAGTTCTCTGGAAATAAAAATTGTTGAATTTCTTTTTAGCCAGTCTTACAAACCATACAGTTCAGCAAGTGTCTGTAAGTCAGGGACAAGGTAAGTGGACTCAGACAACATGTGTGTGACCTGATTTATAACTTGGAGGCTGTGCATCATATAGAATACCAGGCACAAATTACACAGTGCTCTTTCACACTGAAGAGAAGTCTCCGGCGTAAGTTTCCCCTATTGGCAGGTTACCATTGTAGCTATGATCTGTTTAAAATGGTACCCTCTAGCGTTCACTCATAATAAAACTCGTAAAGTACATTCGTGGGAACTGATTCTCAGCTTTTAAATGATTTTTTTTCTTTTTTTTTTTTTTTCTTCAATGAACGCCTATGTCAGAATATTCTAAGATAAATTATTTCTGTCTCTGTCAGAGATTTTCCACCTAATGTCTTTACCTGTATATCTGATAACTGCAATGTAGGCATCAGGATTTACAGCACTGAGACTGCTGGCCTCTGTTTCTGCTAGAGTGTGAGCTGCTGGGATTCATCACTGAGGATGTTTCTTTCTTCCTCTGGACTGTGAAGTCTGGCTGCTACTGGCTGCTAGTGGGAACATGAATTCTCCTTGTGGATGCATTCAAAGGAGTGAAGTGAAGGTCGTCTTACAGGTGTGCTTTAGATCACTGCACCATGGTAAACCAGACAGAAAATACAAATTCATGCAATAATGACAGGGCAAGGTTATTATTTAAATTATTACGATTTGTCGGTGATTGCAGAAAATAGTTGGGTGGCATACTTTGTCTCTCTTCTTAGATAGCCCCTGACTAACTGCAGAGTTTCTACAGGTGTAATCAACAGTAAGTGCATTCCTAAAGAGTAAATTCTTAGTATTTTCTTAAGTCAAAGGTAAATGGCTTCTGAAATTAGTTGCCCAGTAAAATCACAGTCGAAAACAAAGAAGTTAGTTGTTCTGTGCTGCATGGATGCTTTTTAAGGGTTAGTTGCTTGGGTTTGTGATTTTTTTTTGACAGGAAGCTTTGGGAAGGAGTAAAGCTCTCACCTATTCACTGATGACATCCAGTTGCTGTGAGTAGAAAGATTTATTTGCAACAGTGTTGGTGGTGTGAATCATGACACCTTTGTAAGATGACGTAGAAGTGGAGAGCGTAAACAGCAGTAATGTAAATATCTGTGTGGAAAAAGTAGGGAAGTGATGTGAATTTTATAAGTCACAACAGAGTTAACATAAACCATTAAAATGTATGTCTGTGATAATTTTAAATATATGAAGTGTTTCTCAGTAAGAAACTGTCACTTGTCATAGGAGCTGTTGGCCAGCTCTAAACCTTTTCAGCATTATTTCTCTCTGTAGTGGATGTCTAAAGGGGATGTTCAGTAAAGCCTAGAAGTGCCAGCTGCAGAAAAGATGCCAATCTAGTACTTAAATGTTGGTTTAATATTATAAAGAGAATTTCAAACTTTATGTATGCTGCAGTTACTGGCTTTATTTCTGCAGAAAGAAAACTGTTTAGTTGCACAGGACTATTGTAGCATTGCACTGCCCGTAGGTTGGGTCAGTGCAGATGCCATGGGCTAAGGGTTCCTGAGTTGCCTTCTGAGGCTTTAGGTTGCTTTGGGCATTTGTATTGCATAAGGCCATTCATATCATCTGATTTTACACGGGCAGCTTTCAGGTGCCTTCATTAGGGCAACAGGAACACAATCAACAGAGCATCCAAAATAGACTATGCAAATGTCTAAGGAAGATGCCTGCCTTGTCCATTTGGACATGTTCAGAGACAAAAGTTACTAAGGGAGAAAGAGCTTAGCACTGGAGAGCTGCAGTTGCCTTAAGATCTGAGCTTAATATTTTGATAGTTCAAATCTCCTATCAAGAGATTTTGCTTCTGTCTTTCAAGTGGTTTTTGAAGGATTTAGTAGGTACTCATTTGAATTAAACAAAAAGGAAAAAAAAAAAGGCAAAGCAAAATAGTTACCTGGCTTTGCTTTTCTGGTCTAATTTAGGTTTAATTCAGCAAACTTTCCCATTGTTATTTATTAGTAATATTGTTGAGTGGTTTTCAGTTTGTAGTAAAGAATGACGAAGACATTTCTACTTCTGTGAACAGGGAACTGAGGCACACAAAGATGAAGTTGTTTAATCAAGGGTATGCAATAAGATGGGGCAACTGCCATGCCCAAAAATACCACCATACAGAGACAATCTGTCCCACTTTAGTGATTCTCAGCATAAGCCTATGTGAATCTCTAAAATTTATGTATTAAAATTTAACTCTACAAATCATGCATATTAAGGAATTCTCTTTCTTTGTTAGTAGCTGGAGTAATAATATTTTAGAACAAAGTATTAAAATATAAAGAGAATCAGTGAACTGATGGTTGAATAAATATTAGTGGTCCAGCTCCATTTGTAGCGCAATTCATGTGACAAATATATCTTCATTTCTAGCACTTACAAAGCCCTTCTGTGTACCAGTATATTGCAATTCTACCCTGAGAATCTACTTGTTATTCAAAAATATTTGAATTACTATTTGAAAGTGGTGGGGTTTTTAATCCTTTCTGCTTTTGTTGTGAAATTTTCTTGCAAAATATTTTTTCCTGGGTGAGAGAGATAAAATTCAACCTTTGGATGAAGCCCAGTTACTAGATCTCTGCTTGGCATGGAATAAATCCTACATCTTCTTTGCATCAAGAGTACCATGTATTAGGAGCACTCCATTTATGAAGTGAACCTGCAACAATGAACCTGCAACAATAAGCCTGGAAAACAGTGATTGCCTCTCATCCCCACTCACCCTGGGGATTTGTCCCTTCAAGCTGCCTTATATAAAGCTGTATTTAGCAGACTGGGGCTCAGATCAGCCGTGCAGATGATACAATAAGCAATAGCTCATTGATTTACATACTGCAGGGAGAAAAGTGTACTATACCATCATAAAGCTATTTTTGTCTCTCTGTGGAAGGCCTCCTTTTGTTAGCAACGGTGGTTAAACACCGGTTATTCCATAGCAAGGTAACCTTACAGATAATTTCTTCTGGAAATTCTTCTTTCTTCACTGTTCCATTGATACCTGGGTATTCTGGAGATGAGGGCCTTAGTGTGGCTGGAGCTGCTCACACTTAATGTTTCCAGTAGGAACATTGAAACAGTTGATAAGGGTATGGTGGATGAGAAAATGAACATGAGCCGGCAGTGTGCGTTCGCAGCCCAGAAAACCAACCATATCCTGGGCTGCATCAAAAGGAGCGTAACCAGCAGGTGGAAGGAGGTGATCCTGCCCCTCTACTCTGCTCTCGTGAGACCTCACTTGGAGTATTGCGTGCAGTTCCGGTGTCCTCAACATAAAAAGGACATGGAACTGTTGGAACAAGTCCAGAGAAGGGCCACGAGGATGATCAGGGGTCTGGAGCACCTCCTGCATGAAGACAGGCTGAGAAAGTTGGGGCTGTTCAGCCTGGAGAAGAGAAGGCTGTGTGGAGACCTCATAGCAGCCTTCCAGTATCTGAAGGGAGCCTGTAAGGATGCTGGAGAGGGACTCTTCATTAGGGACTGTAGTGACAGGACAAGGGGGAACGGGTTAAAACTTAAACAGGGGAAGTTTAGATTGGATATAAGGAGGAAATTCTTTCCTGTTAGGGTGGTGAGGCACTGGAATAGGCTGCCCAGGGAGGTTGTGAATGCTCCGTCCCTGGCAGTGTTCAAGACCAGGTTGGACGAAGCCTTGGGTGAGATGGTTTAGTGTGAGGTGTCCCTGCCCACGGCAGGGGGTGTCGTGGTTTAAACCCAGTCAGGTAACTTGTTCACTCACTCCCAGTGAGTGGTGCCAAGCTGACAACAATCGAGGTCCGTGTCCGTCTCCCCCCGCACCGGGGCTCTCCCCTTCCCTGCTCCCGGAGGAACGGGGAGGAGGATCGAGAGAGTGCAACTCCTACGGGTTGAGACAAGAACAGTCCAGCAACAAATCACCACCGCTACTATCAGCTAAAACAATGATAAGGGAAAATAACAAGGGAAGAGAATACGATACCACCAGCCAAGAAAGCGAGTTCCACCCGGAAGCCCGTGTCCCTCCGGGTATCTCCCAGTTACCCCCCACCCCGGGCATGATGTGCTGTGGTATGGAATACCTCCCCGGCTAGCCCGGGTCAGGCGCCCCGTCTCTGCTTCCTCACAGCTTCCCCTCCTCCCTGGCAGAGCATGAGCCTCACAGAGTCCTTGGTCAGGGTAAACATCACTTAGCAACAACCGAAAACATCGGCTTCACCAACACTGTTCTCAAGCTAGAAGTCAAAACACAGCACTGCACCAGTTAACACAAAGGAAAAACGTGACTGCTACTGCTGAACCCAGGACAGGGGGATTGGAACTAGATGATGTTAAGGTCCTTTCCAACCCTAACTATTCTATGAGTCTATATTAGGAAGATGATTGTGCCATCATTTGTTTTAGGAGACCTTGGTTTTTGTTGACTTTGGATAGCATGTCATAGCCTTCATGTGAGAGGGACGTACCGTGTATTTTAACTTGGCATATGTGAGGAGAACATGTTGGCCCAGAGTGGAGACACTGATATGTTTTGCTGAGTGGATATACAAACATTGCACAGTGGTGAAGAGATGTGCATCCAGAGAACAGCTCCTGGGCAGTGAGTCTGGTTTGTCTTGTTTTATGTTCCAGCACCTGAACTTGCAGATCAAACTGGAAAATGTCATTGCAGGTCTCCTACTTTGCAGACCATTTTTTTGTCACTGTTTTGTTCCCCTAGAGTCTCACCTACTAGTTCTGTCTTTCTGAAGAACACTTGGCTCCTTAGCACCCAGGAAAGAGAACAGAAAAGTGAGAAATGTAAGGTTGTTCCCCCTTAATTTTCTGAATCACAGCAAAAGAAAAGATGTAAATTTTGTCTCCTTGATCTTCATTCTTCTTTGTCTCTACTTTGTTCAGGATGTACTGTTACAAAGGAGTTGCTTTATATTTCAAAGTATATGTAAAAATCCTTTTTAAAGCAGTTTAATGCGCCAGGTGTATAATGGATGTAGCTGTGATAGTATCAGAACTGTATCAGAGATAGCTTTCATGTTTAAAGGTTGGAAACTAGATGAAAATCTGCAGTTGAGAGGAGAGAGGAGGAGTTAGCTGAATATAATTCTACCTGAAACTGCTCATCTGGGTCATGGACCTGTTTCATCATTGGCTCAATCATGAGCAGATTACTGGTCAGATCAGGTAAGTGAACCAAAAGAGCAGCAAGGGGATGTCTGCCAGGAGAAGTGACAGATCATTTAAACTTCTTATTGTGTAAGAAATTTTCCAACATCCATGGCGGACTAAAATTGAGGCTTCAATTTTGGTGCAGCATCATAAAGTCCTACCACTGTGGTTTGTACAAACTACGGTGTCCTTCCAGCAGAGGTAGCTCATTACCAAATCTTCATTTCTTTTGGCTTAGAAAGTGTCAAGATCTAATATTTCTATAGACAAGGCAGCAGATTTATTCTCACTGATGTAAAAGTCATGAAAAATTGCAACGTTTTGGATACCTCTGGTATGTTACTCTCTAGTCTCAGATTTGGATAACTTACACTGATGTATGGGTGCTCTGGAGTCTTAGGTGACATAATAGGAAAAAATGAAAGCAGATAGGACTCTTCAGTAAAAAACTGAGAACCAATCAAATGAAATTAGCACCTCTGTTTCCACAGATCACATGGGAGACTGGAGCTGCTCCCCGAGGCTGCTACAAGCACAAAAAATTCACCTTAATTCCGGGAGAGACTAGATGGGTGATCTTGGCATAAAGATCTGCAGGGGCTTGCTGAGAAGGCAGGCTACTTCAAATTTGCCATGGCTCCAGAGCTGGAAATAAGAAGCTAACAGAATAGCAGGGTGTAAATTGCACGGATGCTGGCCCTCTTACTCCGCTTATTGCTGCTGTAGTAGAAAAGACAGTGGGCCTGATCTGTATGGGTTTTTTGCACAATACTGAGCTGTTCTTATATATTAAGATCTTCACCACCCAGCTAGGATCACTCATGTCAAGTCTGTATGAAGTAGTTGACTGGAATTAAAAATGGAACAATGAAATTATGATTCTTTTAATTTTGAATACCACGGCAGGTGGAACTGGTTATAAAACCTGAAGCCCAGCAAGCAACGTGTGCTACAGTTGTACAAATTAGTGCTAACGTGTCAGTGATGTTAACAGCCTGTAGTCGTTTTCCTGTTTTGTTCTCTGGTTTTTGCCCAAACTGTGTATCAATTATTATAATAGGACAAAGTTGGTTATGAAAGCTCTGATCCCTGTCCCTCCCCAAGCTTTTTCCTTGTGAATTTTATGTGTGTATGCAAACTACCAGTGTAGTTTTGCAACACCTGGATTGGTTTTCCAAATTAAAATTAATAAAAATCTTGTGCTTTCAGTATTAGCTGATCATAATCTCCAGCTGCAATATCTAATACTTTAGGAAGACTTTGTTTAAGCCCGTAATGCCACTTGTGAACAAACTGTTACTCTGCAGAACTAGTTTTTGCAAAATCTTGAAGCATGACATAGAACTTTTTCCATCTTTCTCTGTGTGTCGTTTGCTATTGAGCCTTGGGTGCCACAGCACATGTAATATTGCAGTTTTCAGGGACTTCTGCATGGGTTTTCTGTGGAGTGCACATTGTGTTCTTTACTACAATTTGAGACTAACCAGGGTAACTGCTTTTAGCCTAGAAGTTAATTTGTTCCAGATCTTTCAACAGTCTTGCTCTGAGGACTTTGGCCAAGACATGGATCACCATGACCACCATGTGGTGTCTAATCATGGACTTGGTTAACCTCTCAGATTTCAGAACCAGTTTACAATCACTAGTGCAATCATAAACTCTTTTCTTGGTCTCTAGGTGCTTTTAAAGGTATATTTTCTTTCTTTTGTGCAGTTTAAGTATCCATCATATTTCTTATCTTATCTAAAACCCTCTATTTTCTGTTGATAACTAAAATTGTTGAAAATACTAAATGATCCAGAGCTAGCTCTTATCAGAAATAGGATTCGCTTTTGCTTTACTTTCTGTTGTGCTAGTGAAGATTGAAGATACAAAACTGAAGGAATACTGTCAGCTTTTTCTAACTTTGTATCTATCTATCTCTGCAAACTGCAATGTTTGCAGAATTTCAGCTCAGATGAAGCTTAGAAAAGTTCTGGGTTTCCTCATTAGGATTATTTTCCTGTTTTGTTTTTTTCCTGGTGCCATGCTCTATAGACCAAAGGAGGTCTGTTGTGTGAAATGTTTGCCAGTGTAGAAGTTTTTTTGTCATAGGAGGCTCCTCGTAGTGTAATGGCCAGATCCAGCAGGCTGGGCTCACACACTGAGCCAGCGATAAGCCTCCGAGAAGAAATAGTTTGATGAAGCTGGCCATGTTGCACTGGTGTTACCAAGAAGAAAATCTGGATACTTCATTCTAAATAGAAGCTTGAGCTTTGGGCAAGTGCAAGAAGGGAAGGGTATAAAAAAATATACCAAACACACCTTTCACATCAGAAGTGGATACTTCTTTAAGTGTTTGTAAACAGGTATACCTGTTAGTCTGCAGTGCAACAGGTAGAGGACTCCAGGTTTATTGTATTAAGTCTGACAGTTTCTGACTTATCCCAGGGGTGATCTACAGCAGAAGCAAAGCTAGGCATTAATCCAGGACAAATTTAACGAAGTAGAAATTGATTGCACATTTTATTGGTGATTCTTCTTCAGCTGTCATCTTTTTGCTTTCCTCTAGGCTGGTCTGTGATCCTCCTGTCTGGGATCAGAAACCAGAGCATACCCTGTCTCAGCAGTTGCCAATTACTGCTATTCAGAGACAGTCTAGAAGAAGTACCTCTAAACATATTACAGGACTCCTGAAGCCTTAAGTGTAGCATCTACTACTCAGGTTTTTAAATTTCCCAGGGGAAATATTACTCAGGATCATCTTTCTATGTAAAGCCTGCTCTGTTCTATGCAATGCACATACTGACATCCATGTAAACAGGAACTTGCAGATTCTTTTGGCATGATTGTTGGTCAGCTCATATAATAAAACACCTCTAGAGGACAATACACTGAGATCGTTTCCTACAGAAATGAAAATAATTCTCTTGGAAGAAGGTGATACGATATTATGAGGAAGGGTTACACAAAAAAGGACATTCTTTCTTCATTGATGTTCTTTGATGGCAAGTAAGAGACAGGGAGGTACAATAGGTCAGGTAGCAGGAACCATTTCAAAGTCAATTAACTGCTTAGGCATTCAGAGAGAAGGGAAGGAAAAGATGTAGAGCAAGGTGAGACAGATATGTGATGCAGACCTGAATTTATGGACTGTGGAATTCTATCACCTTGTTCAGTGTGGATCCTGTAGTCCCAATTTCATCAGCTTGGTTCTCAAACTTTCTGGAAGAAAGACATGCAACAAATTACCATGTCTTGTTTTACTAATCAAATTGACTTACTACGGTGTTGCAAAGATTAGAACATGCAAAAATATTTTGATGATAATTGTTGACTACTTTGACTTTGCAATACTTCCAGCTTGAATGCAGCACTTAATGATCCTACAGAATATTAGCTATCAACATACAGGGTGATTAGTTATTGAATTGCTACAAGAATAAGAATAATCATTTATGAGGCAGGGTGTATCAGAAATGACTGGATGTTTGTGTTTTGTGTGATGCATTATCCTTACAGCACAACAGAATGCAGTTGTGCAGTATAGAGCATGATAAATCTTGGTTCAGAAAACAGGGTCTGGCTTTGTTGCCATGCTCACATAAAACAGCAGCAAAAGATGGTAAGTAACACCTGATTTGGGAAAAGAAAAGCTAAGACTCTGGAGTGGCTGACCATACTGCCACTCTAGACTACTTTTGAAAGGAACATGCTCAGTATTATGGGGAAATTTTGCGTTACTGTCTGCACAACAGGACACATAAAAGATAAAGTGGAAATCACTCTAGCATTCTAATGGAGCTTCCTTTGTAAATAATAAAAAAGGACGATTTTACTTTTCACCACCCTGTGTTCATGCTGCCAGGAAACAAATGCATGACTATAAATAACTCCAGTAAGAGAGAACGTATTTACTTGGCACTTATAGGCATGCTTCTAACAAATCTCTGCTTTTCTTCAGTGGATAAAATATTGTGAAGGCTCTGTGACTGGCTGATTTGTAATACTGCAGGGGAGTGAAAAGCACAGAAGCTGACAAATATTGTTAGGAAAATGTTTCATTCATACTATATTAATTTCAAATCACGTTGTCATTGTGTAGTGGCAGTGTTTATTCTGTGTAATTCTGTTGTCAATAGAACACCTGTTTTGAGATGTAGAAAGTATATTAGACAACAGCTTGTCATATGGGGCACCAAAAGGGCAGAGAATTGCTTAATGGATAGTAGTACTCCATGAAAAGTTAAATACAGCTTTCTGCAATTTGAGAACTCTCTTAAATGAGTCATTTTAGACAGATAGTTGTCTACAGGACTTTGATGCTTGATGTTAGTGATGTATGTCTAAGTTTTAAGACAGTGCAATTCCCTTAATTACGTTAATTAGTAGACAGAACTATTATGAAGAGTTTATTTCAGTCAGATGTCTGGACATATATGCATCTACTTTACCAGCGGGGGATTGAGCCATGTAAGACCTTACACATGTAAGACCACATGTTTAGCTCGGGGGGGGGCAGAAATTTACTTTATTAAAAAACAAATCGGAATGGATGCACATGGCAACAGAAATAACTTCTGAACATCACCCTTCTTAATCACTGTCGTGGTTTAAACCCAGTCAGGTAACTTGTTCGCTCACTTCCCCCCCTTTCTTGCCCTCCCCCTGCTCTCGGAGGGACGGAGAGGAGAATCGAAAAGAATGCAACTCCCACGGGTTGAGATAAGAACAGTTTAGTAACTAAGGTATAACACAGATCACTACTGCTACCACTAATGATAATAATGATAAAGGAAATAACAAGGGAATACAACACCTCACCACCAGCCGACTGATAACTTGCCCCCCCAGCCCCATCAAGCTCTGACCGATACCTCCTCCAACCCTGCAGTCTCCCAGCCCCTTCCGGCTCACTCCCAGTTACATCCTGGGCATGACGTGCTGTGGTATGGAATACCTCTTTGGTCAGTTTGGGTCAGGTGTCCTGTCTCTGCTTCCTCCCGGCTTCCCCTCCTCCCTGGCAGAGCATGAGGCTCACAAAGTCCTTGGCCAAACCAAAACATCCTTGTTATCAGCTCTGTTCCCGAGCTGAAAGTCAAAACACTGCACT
Source organism: Pezoporus wallicus (assembly GCF_028554395.1). NCBI lineage: Eukaryota > Metazoa > Chordata > Aves > Psittaciformes > Psittacidae > Pezoporus > Pezoporus wallicus. Next base: position 171,511 of record NW_026642858.1, on the reverse strand, counting down.
ACACTAGCTACCAAGAAGGAGAAAAAATGACTGCTACTGCTGAACCCAGGACAATCACATACATTTTCTTAAATCTCTGCTTAAATACTTCTTAAATACTGCTGTCACTATTCTCAACTATTTTTGGAGCAGTAAAACCAAACAACACCCAGCTTTTTACATTCAGGGCCATGGTCATGGGAACAGACCAACACATAACTGTAGTGCAAATATCTGAAGGATGATAATGAGTTTACCAGCTGTGAACAAAGTAGGAATTGAATAGAAAAGGGTCTACTTAAAAACTAAAGTGAAAGCATTTCATTAATACATTAATCTAGATTGATTTTTAGTATCTTCAAACTAAAGTTTAAGCCTTAACATTTCTTCTAAAATATGTTATCCTAGGACACAAAGCTGAATGCAATTTGTAATAGTATAGCAACCAGATCTTGGCCTGGCCTGATCTTCAGTAAATGTCAGATTTATTTGTGGCATTGAGAATATAGTTCCCCAAAACTTCCTTGAGGCACAAATCTGATTGTTTTTCTGATCTTGTTTGTGCTGGTGAAAGTTAGGAAAGACTCCATTTACAGCTTCTGTAAATGGTATTTTAGTGGTATAAATCTGCTGAGTTTAACTCCAGTGCCAGTCAGAGCTGGTGAGAGAGACTTTTCCTCTCCAGACCTTCAAACATTTTTAGAGACTGACATCAGTAGTTCTCAGCCACCTTTCTGCTACCCTGTCCCAGGGAACCAAAACCAGCCAGCTCTGCAGCTTCTTTGAGTCCTAATGGTTCTGGGTCTGTACTGGTGCAATGGCTCTGAGTGAGGAGGATGGTTGTGAACTTCAGGCCGTGAAGTATCTGGCCAGTTGCCATCTATTTAATAGGAGGAATTGAGGGTGTCGCTGCTTTAGAAAATCACAATATTTTAAAGTGGGGAGGGACAGGCTGTAAAAATTCATTGGCTCTTTTGTTTGGCTGAGACATGAACCCTTATTATCTGAAGAGTATGTGTCAGATGACCTGAAATCAACACAAGGGACTTATTTTAGAAGAAACTGCATTTCTAGTGTTACCTGCAGAGTGTAGCAAAGTTGCAGAACAAAGTGGAATGACAATTATTAATCCATTTTTTTTCCAAATGAATGCTGACTAACCAGACCCTTGTCTTTTATAAGTAATGACAGATCTGATGGTCTTCAGTGGAAGATGGAAAGCAAAATTTTACAACTTGGAATTAATTCTTCCTGCAGTTTACTAGGAAATGTTGCAAAGCTTCTCATTTTTTGCTAACATCTCTGCTGGTTGAAATTCAATGGAGATAAATACAGCCATGTTTTAACCCAATTGAAATTCAATGGAGATAAATACAGCCATGTTTTAACAAGTAGATTATATTTATTTAGCTGCAGGGCCTTGGCAATGCAAAGGCTGGCTTTCAAAATATGATAAAGACTCATCCTCAACATACATTTCAGGTAACAGAAAGACATTTTTTGTCATGTGTGACAGTCCTCCCTGCTAAGTGCTACTTCAGCTGGAATTAATTTCTTCTTGTGGACTGTTCATGTAGTGGGATTCTGAATTCATAAATCAGTACAAGCAGTTATAATTTTGAAGGCTTATTTTATAAATAAAATGCTGCTAGCTGCCTTTATTTGACTTTCCAGAAACCCAGAAGCAGAAACTTACCTCATGGTAACCACATAGCTCCCTTCCTGGCAGGGACCAACTTGCAGAGTGCTCCTTTTTTTCATTAAAAATCTATGTTCCTTTATTGACATTTTATGTTCATTGAACTGGTTAATAAATATTAATTTATGTTAATTATTGTTTAAGAAACCCCCAAAATAGTGGAGCAAGGAGAGAGCAGAATGGCAGGAAGGTAAAAAAGAAAGTGAAAAAATAGCTGGTAGGTCATCTTATACATTCCCTGGCTGGTGCTGAGCTACTCTCACAGTAAATGTCTGCCAGTGTTTTTTCCTGGTAAGGTGTTTGTCTTACTAGTAACAGGCACTGTTTCATCAGTCTTGCTCTTGGAGCTTCAGCTCTGGCTTCTTATCCTAGTTGGCTACTTTGAAATTCAGGTTGTGTTTTCAGTCCCGTGGAAGTTATCAGCCTTATGAACAGCAGATTAGGGAAAGCAATGATTCTGATTCTTATGTCCATGAATAGGATTCAACAAAATAGACATATCAAGACCCTGATTACAGAGCCTTTTTTTTTTTTTCCCCTGAAGTCCCAGAAAAAAAAATGGAAGACAAGGAGACTGCAGATGTTGATTTGCATGTTAAAGCATACAAATGTGGAGAAAACAGGAAACATACCATGAAAACTTAGATCTGCACTCTTGTAATAGAGCTGATCCAAAAGGAAGAACAAAAATCATGCACATTGTGGTGTGTTGTGGCTCCCTACATTGCTTCTTAAAGTGAGCTGCTGTAGAGTGCCCAGGTGGACCTGACCATTGCTTTGCTGTCTGAAATAAGTAGGTACAAGACCTGCAGAATTTGTCTTGCTTCCCTTGTGGAGTGCATAGAGAGGTAAGTGAACCTGCAGTAAGAAAAGCAGTGAGGCAAGTATGTTTACTGATGAAAATGTGGCAGAACATTACTCCCCAATTTCGATTAGCTCCAGAGCTCTAAAATTTAAATGCAGAACATCTTCCTTTTCCCTGATCTTATATGGTGATGTAGTGGCTCTACAGCTAGTCAGAACTTTTGACTCTTCTTTCTATATACGGTTTTCAGAAACTTGTTTCTTTCTATCTTAACATTTACTGCCTGTCTCCATGTAGAAGGGATAATAACCTCAGTGCTGTGAATTCTGAGGACACAGTATTTTTAGAATCATGAGACTTTGGAAATTCAGAACCCTGTCACTTTTCAAAAACTGTTGAAGCATTTTTGTCACCTCATGACTAGATGAAAAGGTCATTTTTTTTCATGCCTAGTAGCAAATTATACCTCTTTCAGAGCAATGTTATCTAACGGATAATTCAGTCCTGAAGAGAGAAGTTACAGATCTACTGGACAAGCCCTTACGTATTTGGTAATGTCCTCTTTATCTTACAACACCATTGCTATTTTTGTTGTAAAGATGTCTTTTTCAACTACGACAGGGACATAATTTATTGCCTTCTATATGCAGTGGCTGTCTTTCCTGTTGCAGGCAGAAAGGGAAGTCTTAGAAATGTTGCTTCTATTATTGATGCATTTAAGGTATGTGGGCTTTGGAAAGTCAGACAGTAAAACATAATAAGTTAAATAAAGTAATTGTTACCAGGGCTGAAGTGGAAGATCTTAGATGTACTGCTGCTGTTGACCCCTGGCTGACTCTGGCTGCTTGCTTTTGCCCGACAGAAGGAAGGCTGGCAGGCTGCGGCAAAGAAGATATTAATGATGTTTAATTCTACGCAATTTAGTAATCTAAAGAACAAGTCAGTGTGTGAAGAAGGCTCCAAAATTGCTTTCTCATTCCCAATATTTCCAAATATTCCAAATATTCTTCTAAACCTGGCAAGAACTCAGAGAGCTCAGTTGTGCAGTCCAAATCAGAATACTCCTGATCTTTGCTGTGGGTCTGCCTGGGATCTGCAGTAACTGTAAGAAGGGAGCCAATGTACATGTCTTCTGTTTCCTCACCTAAAGGAGCAGGATGCATGTTTGCTTTTGCCCTGTTTTCTTCTATCCTCTATGCATCTATTTCATATCATGTACTCATACTATAGTGTATGGAAGCTAGGATTCAGGTTTCTCAGTCACCCCGAAAACTTTATCAGTATTTAATGAGGCCTCTTTATATTGGCAGCCTTTAGGCAAAAGGCAAAGGGACTCCAAGCATTTCAAAATTCAGTCACTCACTCACTAGCTTTCCCTAACACACTCAGATAAATGTGACTCCCCTGCTAGAAATAGCCTATGGTCTCCCCTTTGCCTGCTATGTGAAAGAAAAGAGAGTCAGTGAGCCACAGCCTACCACTACTCTACCCTGATGACACTAGTGATGGGCTGTGGGAGTGGGACTCTGTCTTCAGTAATCCTATCACATTTGTTTTAAGTTGAGCCAGGAGTTGCAAACTACGCTCCAGTTGTCACCAAGTGTGTGTGTTTCCTCATGAAGATAGCACTGTAAAGATGCATCCCTTTTCCTCCTCTCCACCTTCCAACAGAAATAGTGTCTCTCTTTTATTGTTGTGTGCCTGGAGTATAAAATTGCTCTCTCTCTGTACAGCTCTGAAGGAAGCAGATACTGGTTTATTGTGCAGTGTTTGGGTTGTCTGCTGCTATCTCATCCTTCTTTTCTATCTTTGAAGCTATAGAGAGTAGGAGTAAGTTACTAACTTCATGTTTGGATGGAGCTTGCACACTAAAACCCTGCTCTGTGATTGCCAGCTCTGCATGCATACTGCAGCAATATGAATCTAATGAAAATACAGCCAACAGTGGCTAGCCCCTGCTCATGACTTCCTACCCAGACAATCAGCTTCATAGCTGTATTTTATTTCTTCATAGGCTTTTTGCCGAGTTACTTCAGGATTTTAGTGTAACTAATCTTGTCTGTGCTCTTACCACAGAAGTAAAGAAAAATAGGGTGTAGCAACCCAATCAAGAAGTGAACCGGAGAGAACATTTTATTTTTTATCTCTGTATAAGAAACAAGTAAGGAGACCCAAACACACCCAAAATCCAAGATACCATTCTTCCTACATGCATTTGGTACCTCCATCTATCTCTCTGGTTGCCTGACACCTGTCAGGGTAAAGATCCCATTTCTAGTCGCGTAGCTTTGCTAGACTAGCTTTGTTAGACTTAGATGATTTGGGCTTAAGTTTTCCATGCTGTCCTTCTGACTTAGCCTGTCTTTGGAAAAATTGAGTAAAAATGGTTCAGCTGTTTCTGAGAAGAGGATTAGAGCAAGTTGTATTGTTTTAGCTATGCTAAAAAAAAAAAGGCAGAAAACAAACAAATGAAAACACACACACAAAAAATTAAAATTTGAAAAAAAAACCACCACCAAACCAAAACACAAAGAAATTCTTACAAAGTATTGAGAACTGCTAGCTCTGCAATGTTTTGGCAGAGGGACTTGAAATTAGGCAATTGGGTTGCCTTGGTGACAGGAATGTGCTATTTCATCCCTATGAAAAACTGCCTAAATTTGGCCAAGTTATAAGCCTTTGAAAAATCTTATTCATATGCTCAGTAGAGGCTTGTGAAAGTTTGGCAGCTAGTTCTCCAAAGTCTCCATCTGTGCTGAACGTGCACACTGCTGGACCAACAGAGCAGGGCTTTACCCACAGTCACTGCTTCCTCAGGCATTGGGTCATGATGTTGCTGCCATGTGGGAGTAAGAAATGTAGTAGAGAAGGATTTACTGAATAAAGAGGTTAGAAACAGGGCTCAAAAGGTGGAGGATGGGAGAGAGAAGTCTGATATAGGCATGGCATGAGGTGACGGGGAGTGGTAGGGATACAGGATGCGGAGGTGAATCCTACAAATTCTGGCTTTGAGCCCAGTAGTGCCCCTGGTCTCAGAATGTTGCAGAATAGCTATGAAATGGATAAGTGGCATGAAGAGTAAATTAATAATTCTGTCTTCCCATCAGCATTGTGAATAATGTAGAGTAAATAAGACATGTGCCACAGCGAATGAAGAGGATTATGCTGGAGTACTGAATAGCTGTCATTCAGGAAGGGCAGTCCATCCTATGAACAAAATAAGGCTGAAGTCCTGTGGAAAAATAGCACGTGGTAGTTTAATTGAAGACTGTGCCATTATACATGAGCACAAGGGGGCAGAATTAAGGCTGTGAAACTTCAATCAAAGTGCCAATTTTGGAGGTTTGACTTCACATCCTTAAAAACCTGGGGTTTGTAGGTAGTACAAATTGAGAGAAAAGTGCAATCAAGCAGCAGTTTCTTCCCATCATGCAACAGCAAATTACCAGCTAGCGAGAAAATCTGAATACAGACAAATAAAAAATGTTTTTATGAAGTCATTGTTTTTTTTCTTTAAACTTAAAAAAAATATGTATTTCTGAAGCTCAGCAGTATGTTCTGAATGCTACTGCTTTGTGGATGTTTGGAAAGGAGGAGGTGGTTCCCACCCTTGTGGACTCTTCACACCAAAATGCCCTACTGAAAATTCATTGAGGAAAGCAGGCTTCAGCCCAAATGCCTTTGCTATACAACTGCAGTAGTATAGCATGAGGAAGAAGGCAGTCTTTCAAACATGCACATCCAAACCACTGAATTTTTAAATACATCCTTAGGAAACTTGTAAAACATGGACTACTGGCCTGACAGGCTAAGCTATTAGACTCAGATATGTAAACATATCATTGAGGATGGGCCAAATTGCTGATTGCTTTTTGGTTTTAAGTGACAGAGAAAGAACTCGGTAGACTATAGCAAGAGCATAGATCCACTTTGAAATAAAAAGAAATAGGACACTGTCTAGTGACCTCTTTTAGGGTCATAAAATATGCATAGAAAAAGCAAAAAAAGTAAATATTTAAGAAAATATTTATGTCAGTGTTGCTCTTGCCAGCTTCTGACTCAACAGCAAGACAAGCATATTTCCTGAAGTCAAGGATTTCTTTCCAGTAACATAGTGTTTTGAATTAGTTTATCACTGAAAGAGTGTCATTAACATTCACTTTGAGCAAAAGAGCAGTTTTTGTAGTGTCTGTGCTTCTCAGATTTGTCCCTTCATGCCAAACACTATTTATCACAATGAATGCTTGCTCCACTGACTATTTGTTCCTGGTAAACACAAGCAAATTCTTTCTGGCAAACCCATATGGCTTGAACAAACAAACTGGAGTTATAAACCCCTCCAAAAAGGCCATTTGAAAACCCACCAGGCCCCAAATAGACCCTGTTCTTTTTGACTGAAGAAATGAAAAAATGAGAATATTGGAGTTTTCCCTTTAGAAGTTCCTGGGACAACACAGAAGTGGTTGTGTTACCATCTTCCTGGCACTCACTTCAGAGTTAGATCAGCTCTGTGCTCATATGAAGTGAAGTTAACCCATTTTTCTCCCTCCTACCCACACTTCAAAAGGGACATAAAAAGTGAGCTCAAGCAGAAATGAAAGGATGTGGAGATTAAATGCTCATCTGGCAGGTTAAGAAAAGTCAAACCTGCAAGGAAAAAAAAAAACGAAAACCAAACACAGAAAAGCCCAAACCAACCCAAATGAAAAAACCCAACCAAACCAAGAAGAGAAGTAAAAGACAAAGAGGAAAGCTAATGAGGATGACCATGAAGGATAGTTCTACAATCATCACTCCTGTTTGACTCTTCTCTTGTGTATTTTTTGCCAGCTGAGCGTTGTGCATTTTGTTCACCAGAGTTCAATCCTGGGAATACAGCAGACTCTGAAGTGGGTAAAAGAGTAAAACCATAAGTTAGTGCAAAAAGGAGTCAAGCATGTTGTTTTCATAGATCTGTAACTGATTTTTTTTTTCTGCTGGTGAGCCCCCTGAGTGAGCTATAGAGTCCTGGCAGAAGAAAGCTCAGATGTGCCTTAGACCAGGTATAATATGTCCAAAGGACTCTGCTCTCCATTGCATTGACTGAAAATGTGAATTGACCTCAGTGAGGTCAGCAGAGCCAGATTCAGCCTCTCCACGCTCTTTTGCAAAGTTATTTGTCAAGTGGATAGATTTGTCTCGCAGATGTCTCTGCTATGAAACTGTTCTGAGGGGCTGTCATGAGCCCTGTGATGGGTCCAATGGGTCCGTTGCTTGCAGACATGTTGCCCATTGTCACCTTTGCTGCTGGAACAACGGTCCTTTATGTCCAAAGGATTTTACCCATCCCATTAGTGAACAGGAAGTATAAAGGAAGAATAAAATAGAGCAGTAGTCTTGTATGCACACTCCCCAGTAACTCCTCAACACTCCTCTTCGGGAAACTCTAAATAGCCAATATGATGTCCAGCTGCACGTGATCTAATGCTATGCAGTATTCTTAGAAGTATCACTCCCTCATCCTTAAAATTCAAATCCAACACTGTGTTAAAGGAGAGATTCACTATTTAACAATAGTATTCTCAAATAATAGTGTAATAGCATTTTCCAGCAAAGCAGGGAAGCTCCTGGAATGGTGTCATTAGTGGCGCCTTAACGAAGGAGTGGTGTGAAGCCTTTGAGGATTTGATTACCAAGTGACTTTTTAGGAAATAATCTTCTCCCTCCTAGTAATGTTAATAACCTCAGAGAAGAGTCTGGCTCTGCTTCCGTCTTCCCAGTCAAGATAAGATGAACTGGGGCGTAACTGTTTCTACCCATTAAAATGTTTCCACATTTGGTCAGTAAAATATGAGTATTTTTTGTGTTACAACTGAGTAACCGCATCTATCATCAAGTGAAAGTAAACAGAAAACACCTAAAAGGAAAAAGTTCTTGTGTGCATGTGGTATCTGCTACTACTTAACTACAGTGCTGGCATAGGGAGAGGTCTGTATTTTTTATTCCCCCTTAGGTATTTGTGTGCACATTTGATCATAGGCTGTAAAACAAGATCTCTCTGGCAGTAGAGATAATCCTACAGTCTTTACAGAGATTTGGACCTGAGTAATTCCACTCCAATATCTTGTTTTATGGCATCACATTGCAGGAATAAAAAAGGTGTTTGGTGAGTTTACGGGGCAAGGATAATGTCAATGTTTGAAAGGAATCTGAGGTCATGGTTTAAGCTTCTTTGTTTCACATTGATAAATTACTTTTTGAGACTGTTGCTCTTGTGCACAATATGTACAGCAAATTTGCATAGATCCTTTGAATAGATTAGAAGATTTTAAAAGATTGAAAGCATTAATAATGATTGTCCTGTGGAAACAAATTTACTTTTGTCAGTGCAATGCAATGGATATTAATTCAAAATAGACATTTAATTTTTCTCACCTTGCCCAGTAGTCCCTCGACATTATATTGATGTTTATAGAAAATAAGGTGTTCTGCAACAAGGATAAATCCATTGTTCTTGCAATGTCTCTGACTATAATAAATATTATTTGTTTTTAGTGTGCCTAATCTATACACTTCTGACGAGAAATACACTGGTTTGTTTTTTTTTTTCACACTTTCCTCTGTTCCTTTGAAATGTTTGCCTTGGCTTTTTAGTTTGTACACATACACACTACATATGCAGGAAGCCAAAAAATATCTGTTATCATATAGTGCCATTTTCTGAAGCAATTGGATTGGATTATTTTCAAGACTTACACCAGAAACTAATAATAACATTGATACAAGCAGTTGAAATTTGAGGCTAGGTTCAATTTCCTGGCTATTTCTCAAGATTATTGCCTCTCTTAGGTGCAGTCAGAGGGATTAATTTGACAGATAAACTCAAGAACACTGTTGCATGTTAGAAGGATTCGGAACACAATTAATTTGTAAATAATACCTGAGCATTAATGAAATCTTTGCTATTAATGGAATACAGGAGTTAAGTTGATGGCACCAGAGAGTATGATCTTGCTGGTGCGAATCAAGTTATGTCCCTTGTTAGAAAGGGCATAGTTACAATGAGGCTACAAAAAGCAGATGGGGGATTGCAGTAGGTGTGTGGAGAGGGTCTTTGTGGATTCATTAATCCTGCTGAGCTATTGAGAGCTTGTTTTGTCATGCCATAGATTTCATAGGCAAAGGAAAACTACTTTCTAAACATAATTAGAATATAGATAAATTAAAATTGAACTTTTTTTAGTACTTTATATTTGATTATATTTCTCTCTAAAACCACTAAATTAAGATTACTTTTTAAGGATGTTGCAATTTCTCTAACCTTTGGATGAAAATGTCTTTTTTTACTTCCCTACAGTACAATCTACTCTTTTATTAATTAGCTATACATAGTACCCTGATATTTGACATACCTCCTTGATAGTTCATATAGGGCTTTAACTGGAAAATGCTGAATGATGAGTCAACATTAAGAATCCGTTTCTTACTCCAGCTTGCATACATGTGTATACACCATACACATGTATACAACATACACACTAACACAAGCCTTACATTGAATCATAGAATCATAGAATCAACTAGGTTAGAAAAGACCTTTAAGATCACCAAGTCCAACCTTTACCCCATGTTTGATCGTGTGTATAACTCTCCTCAGGCTTTCCAAATCACCTTAGATCTGTGTAAGTCATTATGAAATTAGTTTTATGAACCATTGTTTACAGCTGCCTCCACTGTACCTAAAATATGAATAAACAAAGACCATATATTTTTACCACTGTCAGAGGTGAAAGGCCAGAGCTTGGTCCATTAAGCTGTCTAACATGAAGTTATCACTCAACTTTCAATTTTGAATGAATAGCCTTGGGAAAATGCTTATTCCTTTATGAAGTAATAAGAGAAAGTTTTATTTATTCTTATTTTTTCAGGAAAAAAGGCAGTGTGGGATAAATGCAGGAAAAAAACAGGTAAAGATAAAGCTATCGAAAGGCTCAGAAAGATAAGTTTTGCTAACTTTTACCTGAATAGGTACAGTTACCTTTATATACAGCAGGGTTGTGTTGGTATTTCTTTATACTGATGTATAGTTAAACTCAATCTCTGTTTACAAGACCAGAGAATGCAAAGGATCTAAAGTCAGAGTGGAAGTACAAGCATTGACTTCAATGAGGTTGCAGGGAATGAATTGGTTTTACTAGGGTTACTCACACGAATGATCTGAATTAATTACTTGCCCAGAGCTTTTTAGCTTACCTGGATAGCTCTAAAAAAATGGAACTTGCCCCTGATATTTCCAGTCCTAGGTCAACATGCTTGGTGAATTTCTTGCCTAATGAAGTTCTGGCACACAGTACAGTGCCATAAGAGATAAACAGTAAAAAAAGAAATTTTTCACATCAAGTGTACCTGGAACCTTTTGTTTCTCTGAATGGTGCCATCTGTGTTTTAAGCCAAGGACAGCTGACTTGGCTGTAGCTAGGGAGATGGCAGATGTTTGGAAGTTATTCTTTATTACAGACCCGTAACTTCCATACCTCCTCAGTGAAAGGTTCTGAAGGGGATCTTCACTGCAAAGCTACCTTTGAAATCACCTGGAAAGTGATATCTGAAGAACTACATGGCTGTAATACTGGCATATGCACACAGCTTGGAAAGCTACTTCTGCAGCTGTACATCCCCTGATGCTTTTCTGCTATCTTCTCCTGCCCAGAGAGGTTGTAGATGCCCCATTCAGGGAAACATTCAAGGCAGGTGTGTTGGGACTCTAATCCACCTGATCTAGTTGAAGATGACCCTGCTCATTGAAGGGGGTTTAGATTAGATGACTTTTAATTGTTCTTTCCAACCCAAACCATCCTGTGATTCTATGAAAGATGATCTTCTGTGAGAGCTCTTGAAAAGAGTATCATTTGTTCAATTTTTAACACTTTTAACAGGAACTAGTTAGTTCCTGTTAAAGACACATTTTCTGTTTCATGCCATGTAATGACAGATTATGGAAAACCTCAACTGTACTGACTGAAACAATTTCACTTCTCCACTGATAAAGAAGTTTTTTATCCTTTCATACAAACCCTTTGGTCTAGCAGCCCTGTTGTGACAATGATGAATCCCATACATCTAATTGTATGGTGCAGCTTTATACTGTTCAATGTACTGGAAAGTCAAAGCCTTTGTACTAGATCCTGCATATTGGGATGCTGAGCTCAACTGCGGATGCAGAAAGCCTATATAATGTAAGGTGCTGCCAGCTAATTAGGTCAGCAGCTGCCCTGGGAAAGCACAATGAGTGAATGTCGTCAACATCACGTATTTGCACCATGTAAAAGAGCATACTGCAAGAGTGTGCTGCACTGTTGCATGTGTTACCATTAAAATGCTACTGAAGTAGGAGGACCCCAGTCCTTCTGTCCACTACGTTACAATTTCACACCACTACAGCTCCAGGGTGGCAGGAGAATGGCAGTTCTCAGCTTTTTTTATTGTATTACACAGGGAACAACATCTGAAATCACACTTCCACTCCAGTATTTAAGTATTAAATAGCAGACTGTAACCATTACTTTGGCATTCTGAAGAAACAGGGGTTCCAGTCTGCTAAAAGTAGATGCAAAGGTTCACTTGCCCACTGGTGTTTTTACTTGCTGGCTTTAAGGTTTTTCTGGGAGGAGAAAGAGGTGGATTGCAATTTAGGGCTTAAATACAATACATGAAAATCACCTGGGGGCAGAGCAGCAGCTGGTGCAAGTGCCCTGGGCCCAGAGGTATCTGAAGGAGGCCACAGCTCAGCATCTAGCTCAGCCCCTAGCTCAGCCCCAGCTACTTGGAACTGCAAAATCCTCTGCAAGCACCTTGCAGACCTGTGGTTCTTTGCTAACTTGTTCTCTATTCTGCTGTGCACTGTCATTCCTAAGGCAAATTGGACTGAAGGCAGATGTTGTTCCCTTCTTCTTCATCCTTTTAGTAATAAGTGTGTCAAAAAATTCTTTATGCAGAACTTGCTGCTGTATGCAAAAGTCCTTTCTCTCTTGGTATTACTCTTTATGCTTTTTTGCCATAAATTCTGAATTTTGTATGTGATATGGAGTTACTTTCAGGTATTCAATGTCTCTGTAATGTGACAAATTAACTTGCTTTTCTGTGGTGCTGCACCAATCAGCCCTTTTTCTGTTCCACCATAGTTTTAAAACAGGTTTTTTTTAGGGGTGAAGAGCCCTTGCTAAGACAGGAAAAAGTAGTAAAACTCATAAATTTTGACAATTTTATCAGCCCTGTTCTTCTGCAGAACAAATCAATTTTCTATTTGAGAACATCAAACCTTTCCAAATGAACTAAAGCTTTTGTTTTTAACATTAAAATATCCCAAAATATCTTTTTAATGGTTTCAGTTCAATCTCAAGGCTGCTTAGTGAGTCAGACAAAAATATCAGCCCAATCAGAGCCATAGTACTGAACAACTGGAAAAATTTTGCCTGTAGTTCTCAGTATGCTTGTGTCTCAAAGACTTTATGTAAGCTTAAGATATGGAAGCATATGGAAGGTCCTGTTGCTTTAAAGAGGAATGTTCAGAGAATTACAATAAAGTGTGAACATAGTTAGAGGCCTACAATGCAAAGCCTAGATTTCATTGGAGAGACAGAAAATGTCTTTAGTGTTTAAAAAGTGCAGTTCTAGCACTCTCAAGGCAAAATCCAACTTTACTCATAGAATCATAGAATAGAATAGCATCATACAACAGTTAGGGTTGGAAAGGACCTTAAGATCATCTAGTTGCAACCCCCCTGCCGTGGGCAGGGACACCTTATGTTAAATCATATCACCCAAGGCCTCGTCCAACCTGGCCTTGAACACTGCCAGGGATGGAGCATTCACAACCTCCCTGGGCAACCCATTCCAGTGCCTCACCACCCTAACAGGAAAGAATTTCCTTCTTATAGCCAATCTAAACTTCCCCTGTTTAAGTTTTCACCCGTTACCCCTTGTCCTATCACTACAGTCCCTAATGAAGAGTCCCTCTCCAGCATCCCTATAGGCCCCCTTCAGATACTGGAAGGCTGCTATGAGGTCTCCAGGTAGGCTTCTCTTCTCCAGGCTGAACAGCTCCAACTTCCTCAGCCTGCCTTCATACGGGAGGTGCTCCAGTCCCCTGATCATCCTCGTGGCCCTTCTCTGGACTTGTTCCAACAGTTCCATGTCCTTTTTATGTTGAGGACACCAGAACTGCATGCAATACACCAAGTGAGGTCTCACGAGAGCAGAGTAGAGGGGCAGGATCACCTCCTTCGACCTGCTGGTCACGCTCATTTTGATGCAGCCCAGGATACGGTTGGCTTTCTGGGCTGTGAGCACACACTGAAGCTGGCCCATGTTCATTTTGTCATCAACCAACACCCCCAAGTCCTTCTGTGCAGGGCTGCTCTGAATCTCTTCTCTGCCCAACCTGTAGCTGTGCCTGGGATCGCTCCGACCCAGGTGTAAGACCTTGCACTTGTCATGGTTAAACCTCATGAGGTTGGCATCAGTCCACCTCACAAGTGTGTCAAGGTCCCTCTGGATGGCATTCCTTCCCTCCAGGGTATCAACCAAACCACACAGCTTGGTGTCATCAGCAAACTTGCTGAGGACGCACTCAATCCCACTGTCCATGTCACCAACAAAGATGTTGAACAAGACCGGTCCCAACACCGATCCCTGAGGGACACCACTCATTACTGGTCTCCAGCCGGACATTGAGCCATTGACCACAACTCTTTGTGTGCGGCCATCCAGCCAGTTCTTTATCCACCAAGTGGTCCATCCATCAAATTGATGTCTCTCCAATTTAGAGACAAGGATGTTGTGCGGGACAGTGTCGAACGCTTTTCCCAAGTCCAGATAGATGACATCAACTGCTCTACCCCTGTCCATCAGTTCTGTAGCCCCATCATAGAAGGCCACCAAATTGGTCAGGCAGAATTTCCCCTTAGTGAAGCCATGCTGGCTGTCACCAAGCACCTTGTTGATTTTCATGTGCCTTAGCGTGCCTTCCAGGAGAATCTGCTCCAAGATTTTGCCAGGCACAGAGGTGAAACTGACTGGTCTGTAATTCCCTGGGTCATCCAGTTTCCCCTTCTTGAAAATGGGGGTGGTCTTGGACTCAACAGCTTGCCCTTCCCTGCTTGAAAAGATTGACCCAAAAAAACAAACAAACAAACAAACAAAAAACCTCTGCCCCTCTCTTGCTGGAGCTTATCCCAGTGCTGGTAAGAAAGGAATTATTTTTAGCAAGTTAAGTGGCCTTTAGAGCTACTCTGGTACTCTTAATGATTGAACTAATTTTCCCTACTACAGCTGTATATGGGCCATGTAACACCTCACAAGGGGCCCTAAACAAATTGCATCCTCTATTTACAGATGCCGTGTAGAGAAAATAAATATATTTCTGTGCCTGTAAAGAAAAGGAAGTTGTTCTGCTGAGAGGAAAACCCTCTAAGGGCTTTTTTTGTGTGCTGAAAACACTTCTCACAAAATAAAAATAATAGTGATAACCTACTGTTATAAACACCTCCCCTTAATAACCCATGATCTGTTTCCATGGTGAAAAGTTGTTTTCCACATGTTCTGACTTTGCACGTGAGAAGTGTCAATCTCGGATGTGCTTTTGCTGTCCTTGTTAGTGCAGAACAGCTGTTGATACTTGGCAGTTACTTGTCTGGGGAAAGGTCAGTGCAGATGACACTGTCACCTGAAGCCAGCTGAGCTGCCTGGGAACTATCGCATTGCCTTTTGCCAGGCTGATTGTGGGAAATAACATATGTCTGAATAGTGGCTGTCTTTGTAGGAAGCAGGACAGAAAACAGGGCTAAATTCACTAGAGAGCTTGTTTGCAAATATTTGGTGGGTCCTCATAACGCATAATGATGTAGATTTGAAGTGAGCTTGCTACTGAAGGAAGACAGTGCTTGATCCTTTTGCTGAAATGCCTGACACTGGAAATGATAAGGTGCATGGTAACTCATGAGAATGTTTTTCAATGCCACATTGCGTCAGGATCAGATAGTAAAAGTTTTTGTCAGCCTACTTTGAGTCCCCCAAACTCATTCTGGCTGCTTCAAAATCTAGATGTGAATCCTGGTCAATCAATCAATTGCAGAAACAAAACTTCAAAGAAGTCTTTACTGAGTGTTTACATTACATTTGACTTTGTTATTGAGTCTAATGTTATTATAGAAAAGATGAAAACAGAAGAGATGTGACAGAGATAAAAATAGTGTGTTTGCATTGCTTGGAGGAAAGTTGCATTTAGATTACTTCTGATGGATCAGAGATGTTTCTGTAGATTTTGTCACTGTGAAAACTGACAGATATTTCTATTTTGAGGCTGACACTAAAGGTGAAAAGCCGAGAGCTGTTATCAGGGAAGGAAGAGCTCACACAACCTCTTCATAAACTGAATCATCAGAAAACTGTGCTGTGCGTCTCACTGCATAATAATGAAGCTTTTAACAATGTTCATTTGAGCTCTACTTATAAATGTTCTCAGGTCAAGTGGGAATTTATCACCCTACCTTTGACTAACTCGGTGTAACCATAAAAGGGGTTCCTTGCTGCATTTACTCCATTTGGGACTAAGCCTCATCCTCTCATCTTTCTTTCTGCACAGAAGTCTATGTAATCTTCACATCTTGTTGCTCTGTGACCTTAATTAACCCATGGTAATGTGGGTAACTAAAGATTTTGCATGGGAAAATAAACTATTTTCTCTGACACTCTTCACTGTGTAGATGATGCCTGCTCCCTGACAAAGTGGGTGGAAACAGCAAGAACCAAGGAAGTTCCTTGACCTGTGTTGTCCCTCATAGACAAAATATAGCAGCCGTCTTGGAGAAGTGTAGGATGTGACCTCAGCTCAAGGGGCAAACAAAAGGCAGCTCAAAAGAAACGGAAGATGCAGATGATGGATCGTATTCCCTGCTTTCAAGTTTATGGTTGGTGAGCTCTGCTGTAGCATCCCAAAGACAACATACAGCATATGTGACCTTACCAGACTGCAGTTCACCCTTGGGCAAATTGAGTCATTGCTAAGTAAAATTGTCAGTTTGTGTCTAATTGGTCTCCACCTATCTTGGAAATGTACTGCCTGTTGCACTAAGTAGCATAATGCTGCTTCAGAGCAGCTTGTTCCTGGCTGTTAAATTCTGCTGAATAATTTTCACCCAGAATGTCCCCATTTCAATGAGAAAAACCTTTCCTTATCATTTGGATATTAACCTTGTCCCAAAGACTATTGCAAATACTTTTTAGGATTAAAAATATTGACCCAAGTTAGAAAGAAACCTCCAGCACTTGATTACATCAAAACATCAGTTATTAATAACTTTTTCTCTAACCTTGTACATAAGTGCCTGATGCATAAAGTTGAAAAATTAAATTGTTTTTCTAGCACTGTACTTGAAACAAGTCCTGTAGCACAGTCTTTCTTTCAGATCACTAGCATTTAAGAAGTTCTATAAACCCAAGAGAAGTTATAAGATGACATGTAATTAGGAAAGGTCTCCCAACCAGATGATTACTCCAATTCATTTTTTTTATTAAAAGATGTAATCTTTTGGTTCTCTAGTGTATCTCTCTTTCAAAGCTCAAATAACAAAACCCACATAATAGGCAGACACATTTGTACATCTCTGGTGATTTGTGAATGGCTACATATTTAGCCAAACTGCTTTGTTCCTGTATCTACAGACATCAATGGGGAACAAGATTAAACTAATCAAGTACATAGACACCTGTTTTGTGAGGACAATATACAGCTTTTCAGACCTTGTAAAGAAGTATGTACTTCATATCTCTCGTTCAGAGCTTAGGTGACAGAAGAGGTAGCCTACAACATAATGTAATTATTCTTGTAAGGCATAGACTGTGGGAAACTATTTCAGCAGAGTGATTCTTTTGTGAAAAGGTTTACAAGGGCTCTTCATAGTTTGTTACAATAGGGTTTTTTACTATGACAGAGTCCATACGATAGATGAAACCTGAATTTCTGCCTTTTCCTAGTTACATGAAACAGGTTTATTTCTGCTGTAGATGACACCACTCAGGTCCCAGATGTCATTGACTTGAGTGGTTGCACCACACCACAGAGGTGTGGTGCTCCAGGCACAAGGCACCCTTCTCCATGTGACTATGTACCACCAAGTGTGTGCAAGCAGGTACTATAATGGACTCAATGTATCTTCAACGAGATTTACTTATGCTCAGAGGTTTTCTCGTAGGACTATGCCCAAGGATGTGAGTATATTTCATTTACATCCTTCTTGTTCACACCTGAGGTACTTAAAAAAACCCTAGATTTATGCTATAGAAAGTAGAAAATAGTGTCAGGATAAGGAACTACTGCCATGCCTCTTGCTTGCTCTCTAGGTACAATTGGCTTATTCTTAGAAAAAATGACTGGCAACTACAAGGCAGCTCTGGCTTACATTCTGTGCGTAGCCTAGGAAAGTTGTTAATTTGGCCTTAATATTTTTCTCTGCAAACTATTAGTCAATGTTGTGGCCACATATAGCCTAAGCCCACACAAATAAATTAAAAAAAAAAAATTAAAAAAAAAAAAATGTGATGCTAAGCACTAAGTATTGTATCTTCTTTGCATGAAAAAAATGTATGCGTACTTTAATTTAAATAGGACTTTTTCAGAGATTTCCCATGTGATTCCTGACAGTAAGATGTATATAATTTTGCATAGTTTCTCAAGTTTTCAAATGCTATTGAATCTAACCAGTTGCATCTATGTCCATAAGCGGCTTGCCTCCTCCAAGGTTTTTTCTGAAGTGGGTTTTTTAATTTACTGTGGACATATGCAGTCTGTTTGATTGTACCACTTTGTCTTCTTTAACTCCGACAAGACTACTGGCTGAATAATATAATAAAACACTGCATTTGTTTGGTTGCCAGTCACCCATTCTTGAACTATATTTCCCTTTGTAACACCCCCCTCTCCCCTCACAAAACACCACCACCACCACCCCCCCATAAATTTATCATGACCTGTCTGTAGGAACTAACTTGTTTGCAGTCTACAAGGGCTGCAGGTTTTGCTCTGTGTTTCTCCTCAGCCTACTGTGGGATGTAGCAGCATGCGTTGTCATAACATCTCTGACAACCTGAACATTATGGAGCTGACTCAAAGTCTGTTATCACCTCAGTTTTCTTATTTTTACAACTTCCTGGATCATACAAAATAAATATACTATCTGGAATTATGCCATATTTTCTCTAAACTTATTAATAGAAACCTGGGGGCACACATAGAAGTAGTAGGTGACAGAACTGTTGTGGAGGCATAAGTGCATCTTGCAGTGGCTGGGAGGTCTGAATGGGTTTGCCTGTAGTACAATGGAGGTTTTTGTTTTTTGTTTGTTTTTTGGGGGTTTTTTTTTTTGTTTGTTTGTTTTTTGAGAAAAAACAGTCCAGCTTGGAAGATATGATTTTGTAGAAGACGGTGGATTCTTTGGGAGAAATTAAATAGTGAAACAGGAAGGCTGGAGTGCTGGAGTGTAGGAGTTGGGTGAAGTTAGGAAAGTTTTCCAATCAGACCATCTAAAATTAATTTCAGTGGCTTCACTATTTTTTTGAGAAGATAAGGCTTAAAGGTTCAAGCTTTTTTAATGTTAGATTATGTGATAGCACTCTTCATGTATATATTTTAAGGTGGTATTAGTACTGGAGGCAGATCTTTCATTAAACAGCATAGCAAATTAGTATTGACTTATCGAGAATATCTGCATGTGTCTGTATAAACATATTTTGCTAGCTGTCTGTCCAAAAACTTCAGAATTCTTTTTATACTGAGACCATCCTGAAAATATCAGCAGTCTGGTATGTTAAGGTATTTGTGTGAGAAACTGTGTTCTAGAAAAATGTAAAGGGTAGTGGACTTTGCTGCCCCCTTCATTTTCTGTTTCACCGAGACAACTGCACTTCAACAGAGAAACCTGCAATGGTGTAATAGCCAAGTATTTTTCCCATCCAGTAGGAAATGTTCTCTGACCAAGTTCTGCTGTCCCCTGCATCTGCAGGCACCTTTTTTCTTCTTTATTCAGCCAAATCCCAAAAGAAAAATTAATGGCTCTGAAAAGCAGGTACTCTGGTGACCGTTAAAACACATAGAGAAGCATAAGTAGACTATTAATTCCCAAAATGCTGCAGCAGTCTTTGAATGTGGGGTGTGTTTTACCTTGAATATGACTTTGTTTTTCTTCTGCTGCCTTAGGCTTTCAGAAAATAATTGTCAGAAAATAATCCACCTGATATAATTGTCAGAATTATTGTCAGAAAATAATCCACCTGAATTAGCTGTTCTCGCAAGGATGTAAAGTATATTTGCCAAAATTGAGTTACAGTCCAATATTTTGTCCCATTTGGTTGTGGAGATACAGTGATGAAGGGTTTTATTAAATTCTTTTCTGTGATCCCACTTTTTCTTTGAGGCAATGGTAAGTACTCACTTCACTACTTAACAAGGGTAATCTAGAGAATTACCACTACATGAAGTATAGGGAAACTTCTGAGAATGGAATTTTTTAGTTGATAAATGTCATGCACACTGATATGTTCAAAGGAAGGGTCTGTTAGATTGTGTAAGAAATAGACTACAGGGGAAAAACTCTTCAAATATAAGTACCTCTCTGATCTTAGAAGTAGGAGCCATACCTGCCTTTATCTGTGCCCATTCAATAGCTTCTTTATTCTGCCTACCAAGGGCTTGTGAAAGACTATTTTCCCATATGGGTCCTGGAATTGCTCCAAATTTAAATGGGACTCAAACTGAAAATACTGCAGAATGTGAGCATAAAAAGACTGTATTGCTCCAAACTGACATTTTAAGGCTTATCTGTTCAGACTGATCAACTGCTTTCCATTGCTGAGAAAATTCTAGTTCTTGACTGGAGAGGGTAAGAGGAAAATGAGAGGGGGAAAGACCCTCCAGCTTTCAAAAAAAAAAAATAGATCTACAAGACAGGAGGAAGAAATTAAAGAAATAAGCTATGGAGAACGTATGTTGTGCATCTTGAATATTCAAACAGTCTTCAAGGAGGATGTTACCCATTCAAGTGAGGACTGATGTCTGGAGCTTGCTTCCCAGAAGAGCTTCTCCATTAGGAGAGCTGCTGAGATATGGGAAGGTGAAAGGACATGCAGGCTAGCAGGGCCTCCAAACTAACCTTAGCAACTGTCCGTGAGCCTCTCCGTTCCTTTTTCTTTTACAAGTAACCAGCATATTTGAACCGTGTGCAGTATATTTCACATCTTTCTCTAGCTGCTGGAATGACAGTTGATTATTTCTTAATAAGGAATATATTTCTGGGCAATAAGTTTGACATGAGTGAGCCTGCAACTTCTTATCAAGATCTCATCCTTGTCTGAGAAGAAACTTAATTACCATTGCAACATGTGTGAAAATCAAGGACTCTTCTGGCTTCCAAATCACAAATGCTGAGGCCAGGCTAGGTGTCAGCAGCTTTATCTGCTTCAGTCTGAACCAAAGCTGGTAAGTTCATGAAAGCCCTTCAGGTCCATGAAAATACAGTATATTTGACAGTGAAAGAATCTTGTGCAGATGAGCTTACCCTGCAGGTAGGACAGAAAAAAAATCCTACCTGGAGCAACAACCGCTGTTCTTTTGCCCATAGCACAGTTCAAGCAGGGATTAAGGGCTTCCAGGAGAACCCAGAATTTTTCCTTTTCTGCACAAAGACCTTAATTTTAAAGTAACAGTTAGTCCTTGCTGATGGTTCCTCTGCTCACTGGTATGAGAGAAATAGAGGTCATTTGCTATTTCAAAAATAAAGTATTATTTTTCCTCCTTTAAATGTGTTACTTTTATGAAGAAAACCAAAACCACTTGTTAAAATTACCCCAGCGGTGCTCTTTAATGTGCCAATTTATCATAATTACTGGTAGTATAGGGGATTTCTTTTTAACAACACATCACTGAAACAACAAAGGCAAGATACTGATTCTTAGGACTTAACTTGCATACCTTGCAAAAAAAAAAAAAAAAAGAAGTAAAAGAAGTAAACCATGATGAAAGCAGATCCACATCTTAATTTTAAAAAATCATTCTTGTTTAAAAACAAGTGCATGTTTGTTTATTTAAAGGTGTTTTCATGGAAAACCAGTGATTTTTTACATCATGCTTTCTTTCATTGTACTGTGGCTGGTTATGCATGATTTTAAAAATTAGTTGCACATTTTGGCTTCAAATGATTTTAGCAGTCTAGTGTTACTAATACTGTTAAGCAGAGGAGTCTCCATTCCCCTTTTCTGGAAGCACAAAATTGACAGAATATCCAACCAATGAAAAATGTTTTCTGTCAGGTTGGCAAGATGAATTGGATCAGTGAAAACATCAGAACAAGCACAAAAGAGTGGATGGGACAATATGCCAAAGGATAGGAAAGACAGAAAAGATGTCTATTTTTCCTCTGTTTTATGTTGTGATTTTTTGGTCAGCAAAATATCTTTCTACATGACCACAGATTTACAGCAGTCAAAGTGGAAATGCACACCTTGCATACATAAATATCACGATAATTGCCTAAACCTATGTGGGCGTATTAACACTTCCAACTGTGAGTGAGGGCTTGCCTACTGCAAAATATGAATGTGTGAACACTGGACAGATGTGAAAGTTCCCCAGAAGTCTATTATGCAGTCTTCTTGCCCTCCACGCCAGTGATCCTACTTATTAATCCTAACAGCGTGCTTCTGAGGTAAGGTCTCAGAATTACAAATGTATGAATTTTTACTTCGAGTTTTGTCATCCTTGCTCTTCTTTCCACTGCCTCAACTGCCTGTGAATTTTATCCTTCAAATGAAAAGACAAAAGCACTGGTAATGAGAAGCATGGAGAATGCTTTAATCAAGGAACCAAATGAAAATTACCTAGAATTTAAGCTTTTATGGATTTTTTTTATTTGAGGTCTTTTAGTATGTTTTACTGTTAATAGCTGATGATATAAATTTTTTCTGGGCAGAGGCTGCAACACATAACAGAGATGTGCATTGGTATGCTTAACAACCAGACCTCCAATACAGCATGTGGCTGCCATGATGAAGATTTAAATTTCAGAAGAGCTGTGAGAGAGTTAGTGGTCCCTTGCACCCCTGATCTGACATGATCAGTATGAGGTTGCCCTCTGACACAGTTCCATGGTACTTTGTCTGATTTGACTTCATAACTTCTCACTTAAATGTCTTTTAATACCATATTTTATTCTCTCCTCCAGCTTTGCTGGTATAATCAGCTCCTCTTATCAGTGGCAGTGGATTTCTTCAGTGTTTCAATGCACAGTTTTGCACTGGAGTAGTCTGTAGAACACCTGCCTGATATGTGGCCACAAGGGATTTCAACATGCTCTTGTATTTGGCCACTAATAAGGCAGTGCTTGATAGTCTGTGCAGAAAGCCTGTATGATGTCTTTGAATAAGAAATATGTATTATTTGAAGAAAGAAAGGAAGAAATAGGGTGTGACCTTAATTTTGCAGAGATTGGTGCTTGACATAGAATTGCGAGATCCAGTTGTGACAAAATCTGTCATGTTGCATAGTTCCTATGTTGGCTCATGTTCTGTAGCAAAAAGAAAATACGAAGTAGAAACAAAGTCTTTGTCTGAGCTGTGCAGAACTTGCAGTGTGTTGACAGTTGGACTATAGTCAGTCCGTTTGAAGAAATAATTGAGTATTTTTAGTATGTCTGGCTTCTCATATTGTGGGATCACTATCTTTTCTTTATGGAAAAAATATTAATGGAGTATCCTATCCTTAATGTTTTACAGAGTGTATGTGGTAGGACTATACTTTCTCTATTTGCCAGAAACTACTTGTGCATTACAAATGGGAACGAAAGGCCCTTTCTATTCCATGGAGTTTGCTTTCTCTTCTAACGTCAAATTTGCTGCTTTTTTATTTTCTTTAAGCAACAAGACAGTAATGGACTGATGTAATTATCAGCACATTAATGGCCCTAGATGACTTGGCAGCAATTTAACTTTTACGTGGGAAGTGGTTTCTATTATTCTAACTTTAGATATTCAATTCTGTTTCTAATAAGCTTTTTGTAAATAGTCAAGGAGAAGCTGTGCAGTATAATTCTCTTCATCTTTTGTTAGGTGATTGCAATAACAACAAAGTAACATTTCTGAAAATAGATAGGTCTGGATATTTACAAAAGATCTCAGTAGTCACAATACATAGCTTTGCATGTTATGAATCAACAGCTGGGAGCTGTTTTTCTGTTAAAAGATAATTAAAGCAGTGGCTGAGAAAATGTTTTGTTATCACAGAGAAATCTCTGAAATCTCTGGTACCAGATAGCATTGTCCTTTTGTAGCCGATGCAGATGTTCTTTGGTGAAACATAGGTCACTTTAAAGACCTAGATAGTAAGAGCTCATTTAAAAAAAAAAGCTGTTAGCTTTTACGCCTAAACTCTATCAATAGCAATAACACTTCAATGAGAACAAACAGGGTTTTGTTAAGGCAGAGTGTTGATTTTAGAGAGGAATACCAAACACTTAGGATGCACTTAATTAGCAGTGTGTCCATCAATCTGTGGCTAGAACTTGGGACTGAACAGCATAAACATTTTGTATCCTGATTGCTTTGTTCTTGTAAATTCAGGGAGAAGTAAAACAAGATTTTTGCAACCTGCATTAGCTCATGCTCAAGTTGAAAGGGTTGCCACAGAGAGGAAAATGCACATTTCTCATTTTGGAAATCTTAATATTTCTGTTCATCCAAATCAGTTTAAAATATTCATTGTGTCAGAATAAGTAATTTATGTTACAAGCACAGATTAAGTAGATTTGTCAGGAGACAGATTATCAAGTTTTTCTGTCACGAATTAGTGCTTATTCCAGACAGTCAATTTCCCTGCAATTATGCATGGACTTCTCCAAAATGTAAACAAACCACATTTTTTCTGCTTCAGCTTCCAAAATTACCTGGGAGGCATCCTGCTTCTTGCTTTCTGAGCGTCATTTGCTACCTTCTTTCTTCAGCAGTGCAGCGGGGTATTAAGTGGCCAGTTGGGGTGAGTGGGATATCTTCTTGCTCATGTGGTAAGGATTTAGATCAAGATCCAAACTCTACTCAGGCCAAAGTCTGAGTAAAATTGTTTGCTCTGGAAGGATGAAATGTTTGAGCTGGGTGCTGGTGCAGTCTGACAGCAGCTGCTAAACTGACCCTTTTCCTCCTTGCAAATAGGATGAGCTGGTATAGATTTTCCCAACTGAGTTGCTTCTGTCTTTCCTCAGACTTGAGGCTAATTATTATTCTTCCCTTAAGACATCTAGTGTGTATATGTAGCCTATTTACATTTTACTGCAGCAAGATCCTGACAGTCAAAGGATGAGCTAGATCTTGGGAGCTTGGCTGTGAGCTCTATCATTCCTACTTGATAAACTCAGAATAAAGGGTTCCTGCTTAAAAGATTCTGATCTTACCTTGGCCTGACCTAGCAGAACAAGTAGGCTTAACTACCTTCCCAAATCAGGATTGGTACCTGTAAAAATAATGCTCTTGGTGCTTAGGGATTACCTGAGCCAAGTGCTCTCTAAGTTGAATGCTATTTTTCCCTTGGCAGAGACTTCAGTGGTGAGCCCAGGATGCTCAGACTCGCATCACTTTCAGACAATGCTCAATTCTGCTATATACATGTACGTATTGAGAATGTAGCCCCAGGCAGCAGCATTTTGTGCTGACAGCTCTCATATGATGTACCAGTACCTCTGGTCTGGAGCAAATCTCTGAAGATAGAGCGCTAGCTCTGCACATTCTGAATCACATGGAAATGCCTTGGTCTAAAATGAGGGTAAGAGTATTGGGGAGGGGGGGGAGGGTGTGGGGTGTGTGTGTGCAGGCACAGAAGACTCTCATTTCTTCTAAGACAGTTGCACATTGTCTTGTACCAGTGCATAGTTCTATTAGCAGTAATATTCTGGGTATAAATTCAATCTGGTTAGATAAAAATCCTCATTTTTATTTGGTGCAGGGCACACTACCAGAGCAGAGGCTTGAGAAATAAAAAGTTTAAAGTATTCTATCTCTCCCCTCCCACCACTATCTCTGTAGGCAGTGGAAACTACCTGCACTCAGATTCTGGCTAAGTCAAGCTGTAGTTTTTTCATAACCCCATTGTAATCATGAACTTTAAAACTATCTGTGAGAACCATGAGAAATGGAAGGTCTTGCAGTAAACAAGAGAGAAATAAAGAAGTTTATGTCAAGGACATGTTTTTTTAGTTGTCTGGGACAAGCTACTTGACTTAGGGTTTAAGTTTTTGATGTTGGTGGTTTTGGATTGTTTTTTTCTGTTGTTACTTTTTTGTGTGTTTGTTGGGGGTTTTTGTTTATGTGTGTGTGTGTGTTTGTTTGTTTGTTTAACATACATAGTCTGAGGTGTTTAAGCTTTTAGGAATCCCTAAAGATGCAAGAAAAGGAGAGAGGAAAAAAAATCCCCAAATTTTCTTCATTGTCAGATAAAAATCTGACCTTGTCATCTCCTGATTACAAGCTGCAAGTAAGTGGGCTGTAGCACAGGTGTCTTCTTTGTAAATTGTGTAATTTGAGGCTTCCTATCCCTCTATCACAGCAAACCAGGCATGCAATTCATTCTTTTGTTTGGACAGTTGGTCTTCTAATTAAGAAGCAGGTGACTATTTCTGCACCAAATGGTTCTCCTCTTGTATATCTTCGCACTCTCTGTGAGTCTAACACATATTGAAATGGGATATGCCTCTGCCCAGCTAGGAGGACAAATAATACTGGAACAGAGAGAACCATAAAGGGAAGCAGAGAAATTGTCAAAGTCTCATCCTTAATGCCTACAAGATACAGAGGGACACAGCAAACCACATTGCATCTCCATGATTGAACTGCTGTTCGCTGGAGTTCGAATGACTTCTGGCATTGGTCTTACTGGACTTTGCAGGGATGGGTGCATGTTACATATGTGTATAAACCCCAAAACAAACAAAAATCTGTATCAAGAATTCAAGACTAATGGATTCCAACCTGGCTGGAAGGCAGCAGACATTCAGTGCCCCTATTAGTCATTCCACAGGTGTGAAGTGCATAGGTATTCTGTCTAGAAATAGGGTATATGACAAAGAGATAATCAGATCTCTGGAAATACCTAATGCAACATGCTGTGAATAAAAATCTGTAAAATGCCTTCTTTTTTTTTTTAATCCAAAATTCTCAAATCCCCTTATAGTTGTCAGATTGCCAAGTGTCAAATTACATGAGATAACCTAGCTTTAGACAGGAAAAATTTGTGATCCGCAGATATTATCTGACTTGCCTAAGAGCAACAGCAGTAGGTTGGGCAGTGTAAACCACTTCCTCTACCTACCTTTCCTCTAATGTGTTCAAGCTAGTGTTAATGATCTGGGATGAGCCGCATTGCATCTTCTTCCAGGAAACATATATTCACTAGGGAAAGCAGGAAACACACAGTAACAGCTTACATGCATGATGCTCCTCCCTACAGGTGTTCTTCTCCCTTCTCAGTTCAGATATATAAGAATATTCATTGTGATCTGGTCATAAACCAGCACATATTGGTATTAAAGAATTATGCCAGCAGGAAAAATTGCCTTTCATACTTACTGCCATTCATTAAAGCCACTATCTAGTTTGTTCTTTTCCTTTGTTTATTTGTCATTGTCTTCTGCTCCACCATTTGTTTTACATGAATGTGTTTAACATGATGATGCTGTTTTCTGACCAGTGGAAGGGTGTAGCTTGAGCTGAAATGCTGGTTCCAGGATTACTGAGAGTTCATAGTGTACATCATTACAAAACAATATGAATAGGAACAAACACCATTACAAAACTAGCAAATAAATTGCCCCTCCATCCACATGCCCACTACCTCCTCCTGCCTGTTCAAAAAACATCATTGAAAGCCCAAATTAAATTTGAAAGAGAGGAGAAGGAGGGGGAAATATAGTGTTTAGTGTGAATATTGTGGCATGAACGGCTTGTAAGATTCATCATTCCATGGAAGTACTTGCATAATGGGGTATCTTCAGGGCAAATGAAGATCTTGAGCTTTGTGCAGGTTTAACTGAAACTCAACATTATTCTAGACTCTTCTTTTGTGACTTCAATTTTCATTTCTCCTTTGAGTAATATTAAGAGACCAGAATGCTCACAGAAAAATTGGACAGCTGAAGTACGGACAGCTACTGGAGATGGGGTTTTTTAACTGTTTTAGAAATACAAGGAAGGTTTGTATGAGTTGTAGTATCTCTTCTCCAGCTCTATCTGACTAATGAAACAGATTACAATTTAGGAGCAAAATCCTTCCATTTGATGTCTTATATAAATATATATTGCTAGTATGAAACTTATGTATTACTTCATGGAGCTCCAAAATGAGATTTTTTTTTAGAAATCTGCTTAACATTATGTGAAGAGAAAGATTAATATAATTATAAAATGACAGAAAAAGACTATGAAAAATGCATCAACTTTAATAAAAATTGCAAGAGAGGAGAAATTTCTGGCATGAATTTCTGATGTACTGTGATCACTGAGGTTTACATCTGCTGTATGCTCACTGATCCCTTACTTGTGAGCACTGGGACAGGAAGGCACCAAGTGTTGCTTATTGCAGGAGCATTTGATGGTTGCCAGACCATCAGGTTATATTGCACAGAGAGAGATTAAACAGTCCTCTAAGTGAGGTTTCAAGCGATGTTTTCAAATGCCCCACTTGGTCTTTTTAGTGATTTGTATAGTGCAGGAAAAATGACAACAAAAGCTTAAGTTATGTGATAGTGAATGTGAAACTTCCTGTAACCAAATGGAAGTTAGGCAACTGTTAAATGCTGAGGAAGATAACATCTACTTTTGGAAGCTTCAAAAGCTGTTTGTTTGTTTATGTGGTTTTTATGGTGGTTTGTACCCATGGCCCTCTGCAACATTTCCTGCTTTAGCAGTGCCCTTATGATGGACTCCTGGTTTTCTCCATCTCACTGGACTCAGTTCCACGCTGAAGAAGCAGATGGAAGGCTTTCATCTCTCACGTTCATCTTATAGCTCAAATGTGTATTGGGATGGTAAAAATCGAACTCACAGCAGCAGCAAAAGGCAGTTCCGCTTGGCCAGAAGCTCTAGATACTGCTCTAATTTAACAGTGTATATCAATCAGAATTAGGAATTATTATTAGTAAACTATGTTAGGTGGATGACAAGGAGAGTTAAAAATAGAAGAAAGAAGAAAAACACAGGAATAGGATTAAAAAGTTGAAAGGGAAAGCACAGAAACATGATAACTTTGAGAGAGAGGAGATTCAGAGAGAAGTTAGTCTTGATAGGTCTAAGTTAAACTACTAGAAAAAAAAACATCAAACCTGTGATAAGCAACTGAGATCAGGCTCATGTATCTCCTGTAGTTTTCAGAGTGGTCTCCTGGGGTGGTACAAATACATATATGTTTTCATGGAGCCTGTTTTACTGGCTGCACATTGAACACAGGTTCCTGTTAAGTGTCCTCTTTGAGAGGGCTATTTAGGGAATAAGTTCCTGTAGTTCTTCAAAAGGTGTTGCACCAGCTCTCCACGCCACTTTAACCATTTACTCATGTGATCATATTTTTTTTAATCCTTTAAAACAAATGATTTGGAAAAACACTTTAAAGCATCCAAAGTAATGATAAACATCTGAAATTGCTAATAGTGTTTTGTAGGTCTGGTTAACTGGGTGACTGGTAGTCTTTGTTCCTTGCCCATTTGTTATTTAAAAAAGGCGTGTTCTTCACCTTTTCTTAGGAAAACTAGTCGTAGCCGTCTGTGATTTCTGACCTTGTGAAAATAACTGCAAAAGAGGGAACTGTAATGCTGCTGCTGTAATGCAGCAGCTGGAGAGAAGGGTCTTGGTGTGCCTGTGTTCAGGTCAGAGGAGCACAGCTTCTCCAGACTTATAAACAGCACGTTAAGGTCACAATGATGGCAGGGAGGCACAGAAAATGCTGCTTTTAAGATCATCCTTGCCCATCACTAGGGAAATCATGACAATCCCTCATCTTGTCAAAAAGGTAAAAAAAATACCATTTCTTTCTTGGTTATTTCCTAAACAATAACTTGTCATTGAGATTATGGACCTGTGTAGTTTGTTCATACTTGTAAGGAGCAGGACTGATATGGATGGTGTGTGAGTCTTCCAGAGCACACTCTTCCAGTCTTCTGTCTAGATGTCTCTTAATGCAAATGACATGAGCTTATGACTAGAGCTCTCTGGATAGCTTGTTTGTATTTACCAAACTGCTTCAAACAGATTGATATTCTGGAGAGGTCCCCCTGCTCTGCTGGGAAATTACAGTCTTGTGTTGCTTCATAAATAAAAACATTCATTCTCAATTGCCTGTAAGTTATTTGGGGACAGGAAGAAATAAGGTTAAGTAATTACAACTTTCATTGAGAGAAAGAGCTGAAGAAAGGAAGTCTTATCACAGTATCACAGTATGTTAGAGATTGGAAGGGACCTCGAAAGATCATCTAGTCCAATCCCCCTGCCGGAGCAGGAACACCTAGATAATGTTACACAGGAATGCGTCCAGGCGGGTTTTGAATGTCTCCAGGGAAGGAGACTCCACAACCTCCCTGGGCAGCCTGTTCCAGTGTTCCGTCACCCTCACTGAGAAGAAGTTTCTTCTCAAGTTTAAGTGGAACCTCTTGTGTTCCAGTTTGTACCCATTACCCTTTGTCCTATCATTGTTTGCCACTGAGTAGAGCCTGGCTCCGTCCTCGTGACACTCCCGCTTTATATATTTATAGACACTTATAAGGTCACACCTCAGTCTCCTCTTCTCCAAACTATAGAGACCCAGCTCCCTCAGTCTTTCCTCATAAGGGAGATGTTCCACTCCCCTAATCATCTTCGTTGCCCTGCGCTGGACTCTCTCCAGCAGCTCCCTGTCCTTCTTGAACTGAGGGGCCCAGAACTGGACACAATATTCCAGATGCGGTCTCACCAGGGCAGAGTAGAGGGGAAGGAGGACCTCTCTCGACCTACTAACCACCGCCCTTCTAATACACCCCAGGATGCCACTGGCCTTCTTAGCCACAAGGGCACAGTGTTGGCTCATGGTCATCCTGTCGTCCACTAGGACCCCCAGGTCCCTCTCCCCTACACTGCTCTCTAACAGGTCGTTCCCCAACCTATACTGGAACCTGGGGTTGTTCCTGCCCAGATGCAGGACTCTACACTTTCCCTTGTTATATTTCATCAAGTTATTCCCTGCCCAACTCTCCAGCCTGTCCAGGTCTCGCTGGATGGCAGCACAGCCTTCTGGCGTGTCAGCCACTCCTCCCAGCTTAGTGTCATCAGCAAACTTGCTGACAGCACACTCAATTCCCTCATCTAAATCATTGATGAATATATTAAATAATACCGGTCCCAGTACTGACCCTTGAGGCACTCCACTAGTTACAGGCCTCCAACTAGACTCAGCCCCATAGACTACAACTCTCTGGCTTCTCTCCTTCAGCCAGTTCGCAGTCCACCTCACTACCTGATCATCCAGTCCACACTTCCTCATTTTAGCCGTGAGGATGCTGTGGGAGACTGTGTCAAATGCTTTGCTGAGGTCAAGGTAGACCACATCCACCGCTCTGCCATCATCCATCCACCGTGTTATTTCCTCATAAAAGGCTAAGAGATTGGTCAAACATGATTTCCCCCTGGTGAAGCCATGTTGACTGCCCCTCATAACCCTCTTATCCTTGATATGCCTTAAGATGGCACCAAGGATAAGGTGTTCCATCACTTTCCCAGGGATGGAGGTGAGGCTGACCGGTCTATAGTTACCCGGGTCCTCCTTCTTGCCCTTTTTGAAGACTGGAGTGACATTTGCTTTCCTCCAGTCCTCAGGCACCTCTCCCGTTTCCCAAGACTTGGTAAAGATGATGGAGAGTGGTCTAGCAATGACTTCCGCCAGTTCCCTCAGCACCCGCGGGTGCATCCCATCTGGACCCATGGATTTATGGATGTCCAGGTTGCTCAAGTGGTCTCTAACCCATTCCTCATCGACTAAGGCAAACCGCTCCGTCGACCTGACTTCATCTAAGGTCTCAGGGGTACAGGGCTCTTCAGGACTGCCCGCAGCAGAGTAGACAGAGACAAAGAAGGCATTCAGTAACTCTGCCATCTCTTTATCTTCTGTCACCAGGGCACCCATCTCGTTCATCAGTGGGCCTACATTGCCTCTGGTGTTAGTTTTATCTGCCATGTATTTGAAAAAGCTCTTTTTGCTGTCCTTGACCCTTCTTGCCAGGTTTAATTCTAAGGATGCCTTAGTCCTCCTAGCTGCCTTCCTACATCCTCTAGCAGCAGCCTTATATTCCTCCCAAGTGGCCAGCCCCTCCTTCCATGACCTCCTCTTCCACTTGAGCATACCCAGCAATTCCCTATTTAGCCACGCAGGTCTCTTGGCCCTCTTCCTTGACTTTCTACGTGTCGGGATGCTCCGATGTTGAGCATGGAAAAAGCAGTCCTTGAATGTCAACCAACTATCTTGGGCCCCTTTACCTTCAAGCAGCCCTGCCCATGGGATTTCCCCTAGCAATTGCTTGAAAAGACCAAAGTTTGCCCTGCTAAAGTCCAGGGTTGCAATTCTACTTGGTATTCTACTAGTCCTGCCACACAAGATCCTGAACTCCACCATCTCGTGGTCGCTGCAACCAAGGCAGCCCTCAACCCTTACTGCTTCGACCAGATCCTCCTTGTTAGTGAGGATGAGATCCAGCAGCGCTCCTCTCCTGGTTGGCTCATCCACCATTTGCAGGAGGAAGTTATCATCCATACACTGGAGGAACCTCCTGGACTGTGGCTGGGTTGCTGAGTGGTCCTTCCAGCAAACATCAGGGAAGTTAAAATCCCCCACGACGACCATGGCCTGTGACTGTGAGGCCGCTCTCAGCTGCCTGTAGAAGGCCTCGTCAACTTCCTCACCCTGATCCGGTGGTCTGTAACAGACACCTACAACAGTATCCCCCCTGCCAGCCTGCCCCTTAATTCTCACCCACAGACTCTCAACTCGCTCATCATCTGTCCCTGGACAGAACACTTATGGTGCTGAAAAACGTACAAGTTTATAATAAAGTATAATTGGCAATTCTTAAATTTGACTGCAGGAACCATGTTACCCTATTACAACATCAAGCATTGTTTCATTTTGATAATCTGCTTTAGGAGATACTTGCCAGGGTAGGAAATGAGCAGGTCGAAGAAAATGAAAAACAGTGTTATGCTTTTACTTAGTGATTGCCTTTGTACTGTGTTTCCTCTAGAATGAGGTTTTACTACTAAAATGAGTGTTCAGCCATTTCCAAATACAGTTTTAATCAGGTATTTGTTGTGCAGATTTTGCCTGGTTTTCTTATTAGCCATGTCTGCAGACTTTCCTTTGTTACACATGTCATCTGAATTCCTTCATCAATGAGTTTTCAATAGTGTCATAGAATGTAGCCGAAAATTCCAGATGAAACAATAACCTAGTTCTGAGTCCCTGTGAGCTTGGACAACAGCTTTCCTGCAAATCCATCAAGAGCAAATGAACGTCGGGGATAAACAGCAAAGAAAACATAGTGGGTGGTACTACAGTAATCATGCCTTGACCAGGTTTCCTGAATACAAAAAAGTCTCTTCGAGGAGGAGTTAATGATCCTTCTGTACTGACCTCCACAGACAAACAGCTGTTTGCTCACCTACTGATCAAACTGCCCTGTCCCTTGATTTACATTTTCAGGGAGATCTTGGTCCTGGGCACCAGCTGTTACTGTCATCAACTACCTCTGTGGTATACTTTCTGGAAAGCCAAATGAATACAATTTGGTTTCCAGATAGCCACTACAGCTGAATATTGAACCCTGGACTGCAATTTTTTTCCTCCAATGTGCTGGCTTTGGGTTTTTTCTTACATTGTGTGGTATGTAACAAAACACTGTGTAATTCTGTAGGTGATTTGCAGTACTTTGAGAAGTTAACTATTTGCTTACTGAACATGATGATGTCCATTGCCTCTGTGAAACTAATACACGTTTCAGGCAGATTGGCCTGCTGACCACTGAATTTCAGCCCTCCAAGAGGGCAGTATGGCCAGGGTGGAGGGAGGGAAGGGCTGAGGTGAGTGCCGAGGGCCCCTACAGCGCTGGCCACAGCAACCCTTTACTCAAGCTTTGAAGTAGTTGACTTTCTTTTGTGCTAGAAGTTCATGCTGGACTCCAGGCAGATTCCAAGGACAGAGTGCCACCTACCGAAACACCACTGCTGAAAAGAGTTCTGCAGAGATGTGTTAAGACTGATAGAGCTCGAATTAGGTGGTAGTTGAGTGAATTAAAAGAGACCCAGACCTCCACAGGTCTATTTGAGATTTTTTAAGGTCTTTCAATCTGCCTGCTCTCTTTTCTCAGTATATTATTACTATTGCTGGTGTGCAAAGGGCTGGCAATTGACATGTATTTGAGGGAGCAATGATATGTAGTCCAGCTATGAAAAAGATGCCATCAGAATGGGCTAATTGATCTGGAAAGGGCGCTGGAAACAAATGGCACTCTCAGAAGGGAGTGGCCATCTCACACAGCAGATCAGCACTGTTTTTTTTTGCACTGATTAAAAATTCATCACCAAGTTTTGTGCAGGTGCAGCTGAAAATCCTGCCTTGCTGTTGTTGGGCCATGCCATTTGGGCTGCAGCATGATGAACTCTTATACTAAGCTAGGCAGAGCAGGTAGGTTGAAGCACATGATGGGCTTTGTGGTGTGGTAGGGCAGGGACATCATGGATCAAAAAGACGCAGCTTGCAGTAAGAACTGGGGCCAAAATGCGAGGATAGGCAAACAGCTCGAAGTTAAATAGTTGCTCACTGGAAAAGGAAGTAGCTTGTGAAACTCATAAGTTATGCAGAATTATTCCTAGGAAATAAGAATTTGATGTGATCTGGTCAGACCCCTTAATAATTTGAGAGG
Source organism: Pezoporus wallicus (assembly GCF_028554395.1). Taxonomy (NCBI): domain Eukaryota; kingdom Metazoa; phylum Chordata; class Aves; order Psittaciformes; family Psittacidae; genus Pezoporus; species Pezoporus wallicus. The sequence continues at coordinate 137,031 of NW_026642858.1, read as the reverse complement.
AAAAGAGTAAGCTAGATCTTATTCCACATAATCTGTGAGTTGTTTCCCTAAAGGTTTGCTGTGTTTTCATATAACCTGCCGTGGCTTAAGCCCAGCCTGTCACTTGGAAACCATGCGGCTGTTCGCTCACTCCCTCCTCTTCTTCCCCCCCCCCCCACTCTTGGAGGGATGGAGAGGAGAATCGAAAGAATATAACTCCCACGGGTTGAGATAAAAACAGTCCAGTAACTAAGATATAACACAAATCACTACTGCTACCACCAACAATAATAATGAAAAGCGAAATAACAAGGGAAGAGAATACAACTGCTCACCATCAGCCGACCGATACCCAGCCTGACGCCAGTGATTTCGCCCTTCCGGGTAACTACCCCCAGTTTATATACTGGGCATGACGTGCTGTGGTATGGAATACCCCTTTGGCTTGTTTGGGTCAGGTGTCCTGTCCCTGCTTCCTCTTGGCTTCCCCTCCTCCCTGGCAGAGCATGAGGCTCAGACTGTCCTTGGTCAGAGTAAACATTACTGAGCAACAACTAAAAACATCGGTGTTATCACTGCTGTTCTCAGGCTGGGAGTCAAAACCACAGCACTGCAGCAGCTACTAAGAAGGAGAAAAATGACTGCTACTGCTGAACCCAGGACACACTGTACCATTTTCTTAGTTTCCCTTGCAACTCTCACCATCTAATGTATCATGTAAACTTCAATATATTTAGTTTTATTACCGGAGAAGAGAGACTGAAATTGTCAGAAAGGGACTTTACTAAACATAACAAAACAAAATAACTAAAGCCAGTAAAAGTTTTCCAAAGAAGATACCATCTTTCACTTTTAAAGATGACTAGCCTACCCTTCTGTCTCCCTTATAAGTGAATATAAACACATTTTGCTGTATTTTACCTGCAAATATCTAATACAATTACACATATATTATGCTTCCTTATCTTTTTGATCAATTTTTCATTAATGATCAGAGAATCACAAAATGGTTTGGGTTGGAAGAGACCTTAAAATTGTTTAGCTCCAACCTCCCTGCCATGGGCAGGGACACCTTCCACTAGACCAGGTTGCTCAAAATGCTGTCCAACCTGGCCTTGAACACTACCAAGGATGGGGCATCCTCAACTTCTCTGGGCAACCTGTGCCAGTGTCTCACCATCTTCATAATGAAGAATTTTTTCCTAATATCTAAATCTCCCCTCTTTCAGCTCAAGGCCATTCCCCCTTGTCCTATCACTACCTTCCTTTATAAAAAGTCCCTCTCAGGATTTCTTATAGGTCCCTTTTAGGTACTGGAAGACTATATAAGGTCTCTTCTCCAGTCTGAAGAAGCCCAACTCTCTCAACCTTCTCTCAACTATTTCTCTTGACAAGAGAGGTGCTCCAGCCCTCTGACCCATGGCCCTTGTCTGGACTCACTCAAGCAGGTCCACGTCCCTCTTGTGTTGGTGACCACAGAGCTGAACACAGTACTGCAGGTGGGATCTCAACAGAGCAGAAGAGAGGGAGAATCACCTCCCTCAACCTGCTGGTCACACTCTTTTGATGCAGTCCTGCATACGGTTGGCTTTCTGGGCTGCAAGTGCACACTGCTGGCTCATGTTGAGCTTAATAATTGTACCTCATCTATGTTTGCTATTGCCTTTCAGATAATGACTAGAAGATTACTTTGATGACTTGTTTTCATTATACTTGGTGCTCTGCGTTGAATCAAGAAAGAGTATATTTATTCATGTCATGGTTTAACCACAACCAGCAACTGAGTACCATGCAGATTCTTACTGACTCCCCTGCCTCAGTGGGATGGGGAGGAAAACAGAAAAAAAGTTAGAACCCATGGGTTGAGATAAGAACAGTTTAATAATTGAAATAAAATATAATAATAGTAGCAGTAGTAATAATAATAATTGTAATGAAGGAAAAAAGAGGGATAAAATCCAATTGAGATAAGTAATATACAGTACAATTTCTCACTAAGTACTGATGCCTAGCCTGTCACCAAGCAGCGATCAGCCCCTCCCAGCCTGACTTGAAGTAATCACTACCTAGCAATAACTAAAATAATGTTGTGTTACCAACATTATTCCCATACTAAATCAAAACCACAAAGCTGTACCAGCTACTAGGAAGAAAATTAACTCTGTCCCAGCTGAAACCAGGACTGAATTTCAAATGTAAGATATCAAACAAAGTTGATAAGGGAAGAGAGAATAGCAGGACATATGGCACAGAAAATATGTGCTATAGCATACATAACTATATGGAGCTTGATGAGACCATTTTAAGTTACAGAGGGCTCAAACCAGAGAATGGAAATCCTAATTAAAACATTAATCCTTTAAATAACTTTGTTTATGATTGAGAAAACTATCTCTGGCATCAGCATGCCATGCATTTGCTGCACTGATAAGTACTGATTAACATTTTGGAAACACATCAGTGCAGTAGTGCTATATAGCAGACTTCGTTATAGAACATGAAGGACATGGGCTTTTAAAAGCTATAGCAAGCAGTGCACACACACACACACACACACACAGAGCTTCCAAGCTGAGGTTCAGTATAAATTAGAAAGAGCTCAGTCATCTGATGCCTCTTGAAGTCTTTCAGGATTTTCACCATCAGCTATACTGAGAGTCAAATTAGGCTGTCTGGGAAGTTGTGGCACTACAAGAAATTTGCCTCTAATGTTTCCGGTGTCTGTTTTTATAAGAAAGGATTCTATGAGAAACATCCTGTTAAATACATAGAGTCAGGGCTATGTCTTTAGCAAGACAGATCAAACGACTTTTGGACAAACTACCCTACAAGCTTAAGCTTTCACATAATTTGAAAACTAATCTCTGTTTCTTCAGTTGCTCTCATAAATCACCAGCATTTGATAAAGGAGTTGATTTTTATACCTCATTTCCTATTGATTTTGACTACTCTTCTCTCTGTTTTCCAGGGACTGTTAGCTCACAGGTACTTTTGTACTTTTTTTTGTGGATGAAACACACTACAGACAGGCAGGAACAACCTCACGCTTGCAGGCCCTTGTTCTCATGGGGGACTTCAACCACCCTGACATCTGTTGGAAGGACGGTACGGCCCAGCACAAGCAATCCAGGAGGTTCCTCAATTGTCTGGAAGACAACTTCCTTCTGCAAGTAACAGAGGAGCCAACAAGGAGAGGTGCCATGCTTGACCTCGTGCTCACCAACAGGGAAGGGCTCGTTGGAAATGTGACGCTCCAGGGCACCCTTGGTTGTAGCAATCACGAGATGGTTGAGTTTGAGATCCTCAGGACAGTGAGAAGAGCATGCAGCAAGCTCACTGCCCTGGACTTCAAAAGAGCAGACTTTGGCCTCTGCAGGAACCTGCCTGGTAAGGTTCCATGGGATACAGCCCTAGAGGGCAGGGGGGCCCAATACTGTTGGTTGATGTTCAAGGATCACCTGCTACAAGCTTAGGAGTGTTGCATCCCAACTAGAAGGAAGTGCAGCAGGAGGGCCAGGAGACCTCCTTGGATGGATAAGGAGCTGCTGAGGAAAATTCAAATGAAAAAAGAGGCTTATAAAATATGGAAGCAAGGACAGGTGGCCTGGGAAGAGAACAGGGATGTTGTCTGGGAAGCTAGGGACCAGGTTAGGAAAGCAAAGGCCCAGTTAGAATTAAACTTGGCTAGGGATGTTGAGGATAAGAGGAAGGGATTCTATAGGTACATAGCAAATAAAAGACAGACTACGGAGAATGTAGGCCCTCTCTGGAAGCTATCAGGACAACTGGCTACCCTGGATTTGGAGAAGGCTGAGGTTGTTAATGACTTCTTTGCCTCAGTCTTCACTGGCAAGGGATCTGACCACACCACCCAAGTCTTGGAAGACAGACTCAGGGATTGTGAGAATGAAGACCCTAGGCGCACTGTAGGAGAGAAACTGGTTCGAGAAAATCTTAAGAACCTGAACGTGCACAAGTCCATGGGACCTGATGAAATCCATCTGCGGGTCCTGAAGGAGCTGGCAAATGAAGTTGCTAAGCCACTGTCTATCATATTTGAAAAATCATGTCAGTCAGGTGAAGTTCCCAACAACTGGAAAAAGGGACATATAACCCCCATTTTCAAGAAGGGGAAAATGGATGACCTGGGGATTTACAGACCAGTCAGTCTCACCTCTGTGCCTGGCAAAATCTTGGAGCAGATTCTCCTGGAAGGCACGCTAAGGCACATGAAAATCAACAAGGTGCTTGGTGACAGCCAGCATGGCTTCACTAAGGGGAAATCTTGCCTGGCCAATTTGGTGGCCTTCTATGATGGGGCTACAGAACTGATGGACAGGGGTAGAGCAGTTGATGTCATCTACCTGGACTTGGGCAAAGCCTTCGACACTGTCCCGCACGACATCCTTGTCTCTAAATTGGAGAGACATCAATTTGATGGATGGACCACTTGGTGGATAAAGAACTGGCTGGATGGGTGCACACAAAGAGTTGTGGTCAATGGCTCAATGTCCGGCTGGAGACCAGTAATGAGTGGTGTCCCTCAGGGATCGGTGTTGGGACCGGTCTTGTTCAACATCTTCGTTGCTGACATGGACAGTGGGATTGAGTGTGCCTTCAGCAAGTTTGCTGATGACACCAAGCTGTGTGGTTCAGTTGATACCCTGGAGGGAAGGAATGCCATCCAGAGGGACCTCGACACACTTGTGAGGTGGGCTGATGCCAGCCTCATGAAGTTTAACCATGACAAGTCCAAGGTCCTACACCTGGGTCGAAGCAATCCCAGGCACAGCTACAGGTTGGGCAGAGAAGAGATTCAGAGCAGCCCTGCACAGAAGGACTTGGGGGTGTTGGTTGATGACAAAATGAACACGAGCCGGCTTCAGTGTGCACTTACAGCCCAGAAAGCCAACTGTATCCCGGGCTGCATCAAAAGGAGCGTGACCAGCAGGTCGAAGGAGGTGATCCTGCCCGTCTACTCTGCTCTCATGAGACCTCACTTGGTGTATTGCATGCAGTTCTGGTGTCCTTAACATAAAAAGGACATGGAACTGTTGGAACAAGTCCAGAGGAGGGCCACGAGGATGATCAGGGGACTGGAGCACCTCCCGTATGAAGACAGGTTGAGAAAGTTGGGGCTGTTCAGCCTGGAGAAGAGAAGCTGCATGGAGACCTCATAGCAGCCTTCCAGTATCTGAAGGGGGGCTATAGGGGTGCTGGGGAGGGACTCTTCATTAGGGACTGTAGTGATAGGACAAGGGGTAACGGGTTCAAACTTAAACAGGGGAAGTTTAGGTTAGATATAAGGAAGAAGTTCTTTACTGTAAGGGTGGTGAGGCACTGGAATGGGTTGCCCAGGGAGGTTGTGAATGCTCCATCCCTGGCAGTGTTCAAGGCCAGGTTGGACAGAGCCTTGGGTGAGATGGTTTAGTGTGAGGTGTCCCTGCCCATGGCAGGGGGTTGGAACTAGATGATCTTAAGGTCCTTTCCAACCCTAACTATTCTATGATTCTACAATTCTACTTGGAAACATAGTGCTCAAGCTTCGTGCTTGCCCCTTGTTTGGATATCTGACACTTCCCTCACAGGAGGCAAGAATACTAAATGCAAATGCTAAAGATGAAACCATGAGTGTGAAATCACACACATCCAGAATCTGTTGGAGGTGCCTCTTTTGCTTACTGTTTGCAGGAAGTTTCAAAGTTTAAGAATGGTGAGGCATAGGTTCTGCTTTGTTCCCTTATTAGCTGTGATTAATAGGCTTCTTATAATGGTGACTCACTGTTACACCAGTCTTTGCTGACCTTTAATCCAGCTACTCAGTATGCAGATAGGTAAGTATCTCCTGAGAAGGCCAAATGGCAGGCTACTGCTGTATTAGGGCATGTTTTCCTTATCTGCTATGCCATTTAATAAAGAATCTGTACAGTGATAAGGAACCAGGTTCCCAAGTGCTACTCTTGCCTTTCAGGTAATTGAGATGAATTAGCAGGTAGGATGAGCTTTCCAACATTACCACACACTGTTTTACCAGAACTGTTTTTCTGTGAATCTGTGTGGTCACCATACTATCACAGTTTATTTCACAGGATTATAGGAAGCCTTAATTCAGCCAGGGGAGCGAGGAATAAGGTGTTTATAGTTTAACCAATACATTTTTTTTCCTTAAAAGATATAATTTTAGTTGCTTTGTTAGTTCAAATTATTTAGTTTTAGAATAATACTTGTATTAACAAGTTAATGAGGGAGTTTGCTCATCTGTCTAAGCTCCTGAGGAGGCTTAGGGAAAGAGCAGGTTGCCAGAAGATTGCAGCCCTAAGTTAGGATGGGATGCTGCTTTCCCACGGGCTTCAGTGTCCTCTTTTAAAGGTTTTATTTAGTGGACATTGTACCATTTATGAAAAACATTCTCTGAACAGCCAGTGCCTGCAAGTGCTGGGCTGTCACCAGCTTTCTCTTATGGTCTCCAGTGGCACCATCAGCTCCAGTGCAGTAACTATGCTCACTCTTCCATGAATTTGGAAAGGGAAGAAGGCTCATTCTAGCATTGTTTCCCCTCTTCACACCAACATTTTCTCTCCAGAACTGCAATCAAGTTAAAATAAGGTGATTTAAACCAAAACAGGGCAAGAACTGTATGGGTTTGGTTTGCTTTTTATACTGCAGAAGATACAACCTCAAATAAAAATGTCTGCCTTCTGCAGACATTGAAGTTTTAATAGCCAAATGCTATTGGAAAAAGAGAAAAGCCAATAAATTGATTGTCCAGTTGCTATCCTACCAATAACTAGCAAGATTTTGGCCCAGATCCTGTTAGTTTTCACAAACCCAGTAACTGGTAAACTGTACTCATCCAGTTGAATAAGAAATAAACATGGTGATTTATATGACCAACTGGAACTTGTTAACACTAACTGAATATTTTGAAATCAAGTGTTTAAAATTCGTATCAGATTGAACTTATTTCAAACCTTGAAAATATTTTTTTTGTGAAGCCAAATTTGCACACGTAAAAAGTCCATCTAAAGGCAAGCCTTGAAACTTAGCTTATTTATAGATTATATTTGTAGGACATAGGCAATGAATTCCACTTTCAATGAGATCACAAATCTCTAGGAGTAGAAATACCACGGAAAAGGTAGTGTGGCAGTTTGTTAACAATATGCCTCACAGTTTTCTGACAATGCTTTCAAAGCCCAAATTCTGTTGTCTCATTGCTTTATGCATTTACATCCTGAGCAGTTACACAGGAAACCACCTATTTTACCAGGCTTTAATAAGCCAACTCTGCTCTCTCTAGCTCTGATCATGTTTACAAATCAGTAGCACAGATGTCTAGCAACTAAGAGCAGTGTTGAGCTTTATGTGTGTAGTAGCATTTTTTTATATTGATATCTGTGGGTTTCCCTCTGGTCTTTCACTTGTGGGTGTTGTGACAGGCGTAAATCTGAGCCTTTGTCCACACCAGTGTTGTACATGCCTCCTGTGGGACCAATGTGATGAAGCTCAGACATCTGCCTCTGAAAGCAGCCATGTCAGGGTCCCTGCCCTCATGCAGCCCTGCAGAGGTAGATCTCGGGGCTGCTGCATATTGTCTGGCCCCATGCTTCCTCCCAGGAGGTGGCAGAGATGCCCAAGTCTCTTGGAACTGGGAGGGGAGATACCAGCACCCAAAGTCTCACTATCTCTCCATCTTCTGCCTGTATGCCAGCATGGTACTATCCAGAATTTCTGGGATGAGACTTTGATCCCTTTAAACAGACATCTGGGAGTGGCTCCTGCCCCTTCTCCTCAAATTAGCCCACAGATAGTCCACAGATAGTTTGGAGTTAAGGTAGTCTAAGTATTTTAATGAATCTTAAATTATGTTTTCTGTACCTCAAGTTAGAAAAATGTCAAGTTAGTCTGAAAATCAAGCCTTTGTTCCTCACTGATAAGAACCTTTCTAGGGCCATTTAATACCTGGTGTTTCTTTGTTGGTTTGTTTTTTGGTTGTTTTTTTTTGTTTGTTTTTTTCTTTATGCTGCATTTGAACAAGGTGTTACTGTAACTCTGACTCACTGGGGAGGAAGAGGAAATTGGCGTTTTCTGTGCTTCGTGTCCTGTCTCTGAGGTGTTGGTGCAGGTGTTGTATTAGTACACTTGACAGTAATGAAATACATAAAGGTAGTAACTGTTCAAACAGCTGTAATTGCCTGTTTAATGTTTCCCTGATCGTTGGGGTTTCTCTAATCATAAGAATCAAATTTAAGCTAAGAATAAAAATGACCAACACTGCCCCCACCCTGTAAAAAAACCCAACCCAAACCAACCCCCAAAAACCCCTGATCACATTGGAAAACTCTTGTCATGTCTGTAGATAACAATGTTCTGCCAAGCAGAGATGGTGGTGTTCAACACACAAGCAGGAGCTTCCAAGCCAAGGGGTGACTTTTCTGCTGTCCTTCCTCAGACCAATACCAGGCAAAGCCAGCTGAAATTAGGCAGTGATAGTTTCTGGGGAAATATGGTTTGAATCTGTTCCAAATGTGTAATATGACTGAACCACCAGCCAGAGACTGCTGTGCTTGCAGTGCGTTATATACATTGCTCATAGGGCACAGGAGTTATTTCCCTAGAAACTCTGAATTCTTTAGTATTTAGGCTGCATGGGAGGAGTAGCCTGTGGATGTGCATTGACAGAATTCTCTTATGCTTCTCCACAGCATCAGAAATATTCCCTGTGGTGAACTTGAGTCAGACTGTGATTTGCTTTCTCTTCCCTTCAAAACCTTTAAAATCTTTTTATGCAGAGTTAAATATTTCATTATTTCCGGTGGATAAAAAGAAAAGTATGCTCTGAAAATGATAATGAGTAACTTCTCTCCAAGACAGTGCTGCCAGCTTCAAAATGAATGGCTCTGATATCTTCAGAGACCAGACTTTTGTATTTGTTTGCAGAAGAATGGAAAGTACATTTTTAATAAAGCTCCTGTGATGAAAAAGTGGCTCAAAAATAGCAGGCTAAAGCTTGTTTCTGTGCTGTCAGATCAAAGTCTGCCAAGTAATTTGGTTATATAAACAGTATAAGAGCAAAAGGCCTATTGTAAAGTTGGTCTTATTTTTAGAGGCAGATTTTATTATTTGCTCTCACTTCCTTTCCTCACCAAGTGCTTGCTTTCACTGCAAAACAAGGCCACAATGGCAGATGCATACCATCTGATTATGTAAAGAGCTCCAGACAAGATACCCTTTCCCAACTCTGATTCTCTGGAATAGGAGGATACATGTTCATGTGCTGAAATCTGACTTGCAAAGGCTTCAGCATTGTCCTTCTCTTACAGTACCCCAACATAGTCACATTGTTTTGAAACATAGAAACCCACAGCTGGATTCTGCCCTTGTGCTGAACACTGTATGTCTGTACTAATTTAAGGAGATTTAGTTGTGTAGGAGTTTGGGCACAGTAGGAGCTTTGATAGTGAAAGTTACCTATAGTCCTGTACATGTATTTCTCCATGAACCCACTCCTCCATTACAATACCAAAGCAGATGTACATGTTGATGCAGGAATGTGGAAAATGCCTTCTCTACTCTGTCATTGAAAGGTGCAACTCAGTTTTTCACAGCTGGAATAAAGTAAACACCGTTCCAGCATAAGCATGTCTACTGTATGCAATAACAAACAGCATTAAGAATAATTTTCTAGTTCTGTGGACAGTGTTGTTTTACAAGATTCTTGTGGATACTTTTTTAGTTGCAATCATTCATCCTGTATAGTGAACTTCTTGCATTAGTTTTGCAAATCTAGTCATTCCTTTATCAAAATCAAGGTAGGAGGTAAAGTAGTTTAATCTGCATATACCTAAGGTGCAGTTTATATCAAAGTACACTAAATTACTGTTTTTCACACCAAGTGAACAAGGTCAGTTCAGCTCTGAAGGCTTTCTGGAAAAATCTTAGGCTATTATTCTATTTGTATCAGCAGACTCAGAGTATAAAATTACAATAATGACCAAAAAAATCCCATAGGTTGTTCCTTTCATAAAAAAAAAAAAAAAAAAAAAAACTGCTTTGTTTTTTAATAAGTAATTTTGGTCCATGACATCTTCAGTGTTTCCTTCTTCATTTGCTTTACTTAAAGTTGCTCTTTCTTTTGACTTCCATCATGTGTCCTTCACTTTAAACACAATTTTTCTGAACAGTATTTAGAAACCTTTCCCTACTGTTCAACAAACTGTTTTGAGAGAGACTTCTACTGAGATATTCCAAGGCCTCCCAGATGGTGCTTGGGTGACATAGTTACACTTCTGTAGAAGCATTAGTTGACAAGCAAATGCAAAGATTTAAAAGGGGTGGGAACCAAAGGATGATTTAATCAGACGTGTACCTCTTCAGGGCTGTTGCATTTATTCCTTAAAAACAACCTACCAGAGTTTGTTGAAATGAACTTAGTAAGTGTCTTTAATGGTTTCTCTCTAAGAAATATTTTCTTTATATATTGAAATATCAAATATTTTTAGAAAGCTAACTATTCTGTCTTGTAAGTTAAAATCTGTCTTCAGAAATGCTAAACAAGATCTTTCTGAAACACTCTGGAAAATCACTAAAACTCACTAATACTAGAAGCGATAAACTTTCATTGCAATTGATTTTTCAGTCTCTCAATTACTTTTCACCCATAAAACTTGCAAACCCACTGGTTGAATTATGGTTTATTTTCTATGTGTATGCTTTGTTAAATATATTTGTTAATTCTATGCAGAGGAAGGAAATCTCTCCGTATGATGGAATTGTGCCATAAAGTTATGCTATTCCTGGATAACTGTCCACCACCTTTGGAGACTTCTGCTATGAGATAATTTTACTTGGGTACATCTTGAGGGAGTAGAAAAACCTGTCTGGTGGTTAGAGTTATACAGGGGAAAAGTCAATGTATTTGAAAAAATTGCTGACATGAGAAAATGTCTACTAGGCCATTTGCAATGGCCAAGCATTGTAATGGCAAGTAGCTCGGATACAAAGATAGAGAAATCTCAGTGGATTTCATTGCAATTTTCCCTTCCAGTTTCTTCTTAACAGCAATGCCTGGCCCTGTGTTAATATTGTAAGTAGCCCATCTTTCAGTATTTCTTTAGGGAAGCCATTATCTATTAAAGCAGATTAGGAGTAGAAGGAATTAAGGTACTGCTCTGTGAGGCAGACAGGGTCAGGGAGTTGCAAGGTTATGTGGGTAGCAGCTAATTGTTTTCACAGTGTTGCTTTGCACACTTAGTCTAACACATTTTGGTCATGCTAACAACTTGATGAAGGTAACTTTACTGATACTGAAGTCCAAGCAGAGAACCTCTGAAAAGGGTTCTCCCACTGGAGGTGGCCTGCAGCAATGTTCAACACTTTCCATCTGCCATTTCCAGAGCATGGCTCACAGAAACTCTTCAGGTTCAGGCTTGCAAGAGCAAGAACACCTCTGCAGACCTGCCTGGGAATAGGATGCAGTCCTCTGTCAGTTCTTTACACCCTGTGGGGACTTTCACATCCTAATCCCTTCAGAGAACTGTCTGCTATAAATGCCATCCTTAATCAGTCTTCTGGATTTTGGGGTACTTTTTAGAATTAGAGGACAGAAGTTCCTGAAACATGATGTAACCATCAGTATTGCCACAGCAATAGGTATGTCTCTTACTTTTTTTTTTTTCTTGTGGTTAAGGAGAAAGAAAGAGGAAAATGTGAATGAAGTTATTCTGGAAAAAAATAAACTTCTTGCTTATCCTGGTGGATTTTGCTGGAACAGTTACTCAGAGATGACTAAGTGAAATCTTCTATTTTAGCGTTTAATTTCTACTTAAATAGCCTTCCAAGACAGCATACAAGTTTCTGTATTGACTGATTTTGAAAGACTTCTTCCAATAACAGTCTTTCTGTAACACACGATTAATATCACATCAGCATTAAGCCTCACCGTCAGAACAGTCTGCCTGGCATCAGCCAATGAATATAAGATTGAAGAGAGCACAAGAGTATTTCTCCTTTAAGGGCATTCTGGTTTTCGGAATTTCAGACAACACGGACTCAGTGTGAGTCTCTGCCACCAATGAGAACTATCCCTGCATTTGTTACCAGCAACAATGTACCTAATTAGAACTCCTGCTCCTGACAAGTGCAAGAAAAAACAAGAAAAAACATTATGTTAGTTTTGGAATAACAATTTTAAATATTTAACGTTACCCCTGGATCCCTTGTGGGTTAAGAACATGAGATACGGTATATTGTAGCAGAGGTGGAAAAGTCATGATTTCCAAATGTCTGGTAGTGACTTTAAAAAGTGATTATGGACGAAGACTTTTCTCCATGCACCATACGTGATTGTAATAATCCACATTGCCTGTGACTTATGATTATATTTGGCAACAATCACCATTTCCCACTGTAGTATGAAATTAACACCACACACTGTAGCTATGGCATTTATTGAACACAAGGGAGCCGATTATAGCTCCATAAACTTGAAGACAACCTCTGCTATTACTTAATTAGCATCAGTGCCTATGCATAAATTAGAACAGCATTAACAATCACTTCCCTGGTTAAAAGTCTAACAGAGTCTTTACTGTGCCACCTGTAATTTAAATATAACCTCAGACTTTGAGAGGTATGTCAGTGGAAACAAGTTTGGCTTGCAAGTCAGCAGAGTGCATTTCAGATTGTTTTTGCTGTTGTTAATGCTGTTTTAGTCTACATTCTTTTGAGTCTTCTCTAATAAGATTTCTTTTACAAAATAAATCTGCACAGAATTCTAAATTTTCATTTTGTTGCTTTCACACTCTTCTTCCTCGCTCTTACCCCCACTTGCAAAAGAAAGCGTTTTTTTTACATACTGGTGCAACAGTTTCTGTGTTCAAACACAGAATTGTCTAACATTATCAAGCACAGAATTGTGCAACACTATCAGAAGGGAATATTTTCTGTATTTGCTTCTTTTGAGAAAACTTTTCACAAAGCAACTGTTTTTTCATTGTGAATTGGTGAATTGCATATATGAACCTGATTTAGTTCAAATCCTTGGCCATTTGCAACAGGAAGTTAGCTAGCAAACAAATTCTGGCTAAAATGGCTTAGCTGGGTTTTGCCCAAGAACTGTTTCGTTCAGGATCTGCTGAGCATGGAATGGGAGAGAAATGCTATCCCTCTTTTAGATGGAGGGAAAAGATACTGTGGGATGAACTAGAGGCAAAAATGGCCTGAGAGGAAGGCTAAGAAGAGAGAAAAAGTAAATGGAATTGTTTCCAAGGTGTTTGCTATACGTAACTTCTTACTGTTTTTCCGATCTTTTTTTTTTTCCTCTACTGGAATGATAAGGTCTTTCATTCTCTGATTGACACTCTTGCTGTATTTTTAGACTGAAAAAGATTTGTCTCTTCAAAGATAGATAGCTCTATGAGAAATACGCCCATATTGTACATGTACTGAAAAAAACCCTTTTATTGGTCTGGTCCACGTCAGTCATGAATACTTTTTGATTTTTCTTTTATTTTTTAATGACAAATAAAAAAATACTATATTAGTGAGTTCGGAGTTTCTGTTTGTTTTAAACAATTTTTGCCAGTTCTCTTACCAGTGGAGATAATACAGCATTTCTGCTGTGTCACCAAAGCAAAAGATTATGAATGAAAGGTTTAATTCTCTTAATATTAGTTGAAAGCATTGTTTGAACAGAACTTCCAGGAGTCTTTTTATTGATTGAGAAATGAGTCCATACTCCTCAGTCTGCTCCTTAGGGGTCTCTCTTCCTGAAACGCAGAGAAAATATGAAATTCATTACCATGATTACAAAAGTTTTATTGAAAAATATACTGGAAACATTAGGAATTAAGCATCAATAAGCAGTGGGGGAATAATTGGCTAAATGTAGCTCAGGAGAGCCGCTTAGCCAAATATATTTATTTATAAAAGAGAGGAAAACGTGTTTGTATCTTCTGCATGCACTTTTCCTTTAAAATTATGCTTCTTCAAAAGTGTGGTTTACATGAAGATTGTGTGGTTTACAGCAAAAAGAGAAGCAAAATACTATTGCTTTTCTCCACTCATTGCTTCTTGCCAATAACTCAAAAATCTGTGCCTATGCATGGCAGTCAGTGATTCATTCTAATAGACAAGGTCAGCCTAAGGTTATTTGTGCTCTTTAAGCATATCAGGCTGAGGCCTTGCTCTCCTCCCAAAACCACAGATATTACACCTGTTGTTCTTATGGGACATTCATCAGAGTTGTCCCGTTTCCTGCGTGGGTGGAGCTTGCAGGACTGACTTAGTGACTTTCTTCTGTGAAAGCAAGGGTATAATGTGGTTCTGAAAGGTATGTTGCCTTCTAAATTTGGCTGGAGGCTGGATTTGTTCCAGAAGAAATAACTACGCAAGTAGGAATACAAAGCAAAACACCAAAAAAATAGACAAATCTTTTCTCTACCAATATATCTGTTTCGCCATGACTGAGTATGAGGCCTTAATCAATCTCATAAGACAAAACTTGGAGAAAAGCACTGAATACTCTTTGGAACACTACACTGTTTCACCACAACTTGGTTCTGGTTTTCATTTTAATCCACTAACTGTGGTGACTCTGAATTACTAAGAGTGTCTGTAATTTACACAGTCCTTTTCAGTCTCAAAAATTTTATTGAATTTAGCTTGTATCTTCAAAGTGTTTCTCTCCAATTTTAAACTATAGCCTAAAGCTTGATTTTATTCATCTAGCTTCTCTCTTGATTATCTTAATATCAGGTAACTTCTATTTAAAACATGCCTGGGCAGTTATAACGGAAGTCCAGATGACACTTTTCAAAATAAGCAAATGACCAGTAATTTTATCTTTCTTACTGAGAAAATAAAACATCTCATTGACTTTTTTCTCATTTCAATTACTTTCCATTTTTTGGTTGATCAATGACACTGTCAGAAAGTTACTGTGGCAGAGTCTTTTACACCTTGTCTAGGTCAAGAAAATATACTCAACTTACAATAATCATGTGTTTCAACTGTTGAGCACATGATTCAGTGCAGGCCAGGACTTTGCAATCAGATTAAATAAAGATGAATTGGGGTAAGCAAGTTAACTTTCTAAAAATCATTTGTGCCCTAAACCATGCAGTATTTCAACAACTGACAAAGGGAATAATAAAGGGTATAGGAAAGGTGTCCAAGAGCAACAGTTTTACACAAGACAATCACAGTAACAGTGTATGCCATTGCGTATTCAGTACCTGCCTTTCAGGTGGAAGATGGCTTTTGAAACCCTGTCCCAGATATTAGTCCTCTTCTGAAAATAAAATGCCAGGCTCTTGAAGAAGGAGGTGACTACCAGGAAGGATCTCATCTGGGAAGCCACAGGCACTTCCCCTCTGTTATAAATCAGGAATGTATCTTAAAGAGTTTTTTTTTCCCTGCGTATGAGTGGTGACCTCTGGTCACATGAGGAAGAACCCAATACTGAGAAGATAAGTAAGATCCCATTCATTGCTGGGGCTGCTACTGCTAGAATAATACTCTTATCATGTTTTGGAGACTCATATTATAAATCTTTGGTGCCTAAAAGCAAATATTAAATCTTTTTAAATAAATGGCAAACAGATTAATTAAACTATTGGATGTATCTTCTTTCCACCTCTTTTATTCACCTCTGGTTTTCTAAGTAGAGGTTATCTGCACCAACTCCCCTGATTCCACACAATACCCTCTGATTTTACTGCATGCTAAGGAGAAAAAAAATTCTTTATCAAAGCAAAGGAAGCAAGAGTATATGCTCTCCTTCTGCTCTTCCTACTGATAAATACTTTCTGCAACTGTAAATACAGACTGGACTGGGATCTTGGTAGACTGATTTCTAAATTGCCAGGTAGTTGAAAATCTGGTCTGCAAGTCTGTGGAGTAAACGTGTCCCCAGTATATATTTTAGGAAGGAGTGAGAGTTGAAAGAACATTTTGTATGATTAAGATAGAATTATAAGACTAGTTCTGCTTGTTTGAGTGCTCATGTTAACATACCCGTAACTCAGGTATCTGGTTTGCTTTTCCTGCTTGGGTTTCTTATGTCAGCAACTGTTTGATGTGGTATGTATACTTGCCAAGGCCAAGAGCTGCCTTTTTCCTTTTGTACTCAAGTGAAGTGCCAAGTGTTCATGTGGGTGCTCTAGAACAGTAACAATAAACAAGAATAAGAATCTTGTTCCATCTTTCACATTGGGATTGACAAGACAGAAACTGTTGAAGGCTTCCTTAAAAATATCCTGTATTTAGGAACCAGGAAATAACATTTGTGATTTAAGCTTCTTTTATTCAAGTGGTATTTTATGATGTGTGCTCCTTCTTTCCAGTTTTATTTTACTGTTACAGGAAATAATGTCATTATACATACCCAAGAGAGAGATGAAGGAGGGCTACAGTAAGCAATAGACTGCTAAATAAATCAGTTTAAATCTGTCTTTTGCATATATCTGCCATGTTTTATTCTGTCCATGTTTCTGCCATTCATCTACTGATGATGAAAATTCCCACTGGTGTAATGCAAGATGTCCACAGGTATTACAAAGATCCCTTCATAAATTCCTGTTTAGGCATATAGTATGGGGTCAACTTAAAGTCAGTCCTAATTAGTTAATGCAAACAAATATATTATTTGCTCAGAGAGTGACAGTCTGTCTCATAGTTAAAGAAAGATTTGAAAAGATCTTAACACCAGAAATAATGTATAAAACAAAACAATAACTTTATTTGTCATGGAGAGCTGTTTGCTATCTCCAAGAAATATGTCTTATTTCAGTGAATTATGAAAGCAACATGAGGGGAAAGGGTGTACAGAAAGTGCATGTAAGATTTCTTATGTGAAATGTCTCCCGAAAGCGAAGCATGGTGGGTTTGTTCTTTTTCAGTGCAGAAATTATGCAGCTAAATTTCAGCAGTATGGACATCACATATTAAATATTAGTAACTCTCCAGATCTTCACCAAGATCATCATCTTCCAAGAAATTTGTCTTTCAGGTAAAAATGCTCTGATGGCAAATGCAGGTACGTGTATGTACTCACTTTTGACTAAAATCTCTCTTTAGATATTTAGATATTTAATAAACTAATAATAACTTGCATAATAGTTTTGGGTTTGTTTGTTTTTTGTTTTTGTTTTTTTTTTTTTTTTCCATCTACAGTCATGGGAACATGATTTGAATAAGTTAGACTGTTGCTTTGAGTTCTCCAGGAAGACTTGGTCTTTCAGCTCAAAGTGTTAATTCTTTTCAGACACTTGGTTATCACAGCAATACAGCAACAGTTTCAAGGTAGAGATGCTGGCAAAAATCCCATCTGTGGAAGAGAAGTGATGCTTACAATACATATTGTGAAACACTGTAAATGTTTCCTTTGCAGCGACAGGGAATTTAAATGTTCACTGCCTTGCCTGGGGTGATTCTGTTTCAAAGTCGTTTCAGTACAGTCCTGGTAGTTGTCTCCATGTGTGTTTATATCTGTTAGGAAAATATGTTACCTAGCCTGGTTTCTTGCTGCACGCAACAGGATTCTAAAATTGTCAATTTGTTTTCACTTCCAGCCATGAAGAAAGTTGCTCCATTTTTCAACTTTGATGCATACTGAATTTTAATGAAAAGTACTTCTTATTTCCCCATTCATACAGCAAAGAAATTATTAATAGAGTATGCTTTTTTCTCTATAAAGTTCATCTGCAAATATATAAAATATCCACACTTCAAAACCACAATTACTCACATTATTTTTTAATAACATGGTGCTTTTTTTAATTTTTTTTAATCTAATTAGATGATAATTTACAGTATTTCTCAAGCAATGGGGCCAAAGCAATGACAATTCAAGAATCAGTCTTGATGCAAAGCTTTCAGTGTGAATCAGAGAGTCAAAGTTATATTCTTGCTTTCTTCAGTGTACTTTCTTGATACTAGCTGATTCCCAAGTTCATCATCTGAAGTGGCTTAGTTATCAAAAATAGTCTACTGGAAAAAGTGCTGAAAAAAGAAAAACAAATCTATATATTCCTTTCCCTATAGATGGGTTGGTGAAATAACTCATAACTTCAGTTTGCAGTAAAATCAGATTTATAGTACTTCTGATTTCTCCCTTCAGAAATACTTCATGTGTTCATCTCAAGTCTGGACAGGAAAGAGAAAGGGATGCTTTCATGTAGAGTCAGCTCTGTACAGTTTCCCTTTCTTCCCCTTTCCTAGAAGCATACAACATGGAAAAAAAGGTTGTTAGTTTTGGGGAGTATAAACTGGTGAGATTCTTTTTGAGCTTTTCTGGAGAATTAGGTTATATGGTGGATGACTGCTGCTACCAAGCTTTGTGAATGCATGTGGGTTTTTCTCTTCCTTGTGAAGAAATACTTGACAGTCCTTCAGAAAAGCCTCCTTCCTCCTTAGGGATAAGAAAGCAGATATATCTTCTTTTAAAAGTATTACCAATGTAGACTCTTCAAAATTGCTCTTTCCTTAGCCTCTGTTATTGAGTGACCACCTGAAGATAGCTTATTTGGCCTTATTATAAAAATGTGTGTATTTGATGTTTATTTAATAATCAGACTTCTTTCAAGTCTGTCAAGGAGGCTTCCCATACATAGAAGTGTTATGACAGCCATCATCTTTGCAGTGCAAATACGAGCATTAGGTCCTCATTCACAACAAATTCAGACTTGAATTTTACTGGTGCAAATCCTAGTGAAGTCCATGGGTGCTAGTAAAGTTTGATGTCAGCAGAAAAAGCAGAATATCTTCCTAAAGGACCATCTTCTTGGAACTGGAGGTGTCTGTATTGGGTTATTCTTTGTCATATACTGGAAAGATTTACTGGAGACAGCTTTTCCAGAACAGTACAAATATTATTGAACTTCCAAGTGTACTCTATACCCATCACCTCTCCCTTTCCCTTCTTCCTTTGAAAGACTTAACATTTGACATCGAAAGGTGCCACTAATGTGAGGAAAAATTATAAAAAAAAAAAAATTCTTATTGTCCAGATGCCTCTGGACATCTGCCCAGATGTGCATGAGAAAAGTACATCCAGCAGCCAGTGCTTACAAATCAGTTCATAGAATTGGTGGGTTAGGTGTCACAATATATTTCTTGCATGCTATTTGATCCGTGAGAAGGAGACAATCGCAATTGAAATCTTTCCTCACAGAAGATCAGTCTTTTAAAGTGACCCCTGAGTTTCAAAAGTGAATTGATTTGGTGGTCACTGTCAAACTGTTTCTTTCAAATTCAGACTTATTAAGCATTAAGGGCCAAATTCATCCCTCATTAACTGAAGTGAATAGGATTGCAAAGGAGTTTTACAATATATTGCTGCTGTCCCATCTGAGCTGCACGGGAAAGCTCCCATTCAAATTTAGGCAAGTTCTGTCCTCTTTGACTACAGTTTACATTATTTGGATTGTCTCATCAATAATGTGTATACCAGGTGTCTACAGTTTTCTTATATCACGAGTGTTTGGCCTGTAGCAAAGTACCTAATGAAATGTAAACTAGAAGCCTAGAACATATTTGCAATAAAGACAGAAGAAAATTTGCAGAGCAATGGGTTTTCTTTCCAATTACTGAACATGTAAACATAGTGAGTGATAAACTAAATGTATTTGAAGAAGTTCTTTGTTCTGTAATCTGCTATATGATTTTGATGGCTGATATTTGAGCTTCGTAGTGTTTGATTATCCTGGAGCATGTTCTGTAATGCTGATGATACCTTAGTGACAGTCTCCTGCATTTCAGCTTGAACCTTTGCTAGGAGGTGGAAGGAGCAAATGAAGCCATCATACAGATTAATGAAGTGCAGATAAGCAAGGTTTGAACAAAACTTCTCTGCTGATAAGCAAAGCAGAACTTATATTTGGGTTAGGCTCATTTCAGAAATCACATTCATGTTGGCTACTTCTCATATTGAACTTCAACAATCATTTTCTCCCCTATTCTTTTCTGCTTTCCTGGAAAAACATCACCTACAAGTTTCCTTTTCCCCTCCCAAATCCTCCAAGGAAAAGGTTTTCAGCCAGAGGTGGTCTTTTAGGCCTTCTCTTGACAAGGCTTGCAGGAGTACAAGCTCAAGGGACTAGCAATAGGAATGCGAAATACATATATAAAAATCTTTCTTCACTAGCTAACACACCTCTTGGTCTACAACTAATCCCACTCCTCAAGAAAGGTACCAGATGCACTACTCTACTATGAATGCAGTATACTACTGCTGACTTCTCTGTCTGGGAAATAAACTTTACAAGTTTGGCTAGAAAACACCTTCTCTAGCATAATGCCCTACAAAGTAAATGCGCTGAGCTATGTTTCTATCCAGGAATACTACCTGATCAAACTGGAAAGTATTCTTGAAAGCTGTTCACCCAGACAAAGTATCCCATATAAAAGAGTCATAACTAACACCCACGTAGATCTAACCTAGGTTTCCATAAGGTAGAGAACTTGTAAATCTACCTCTTTGTATTGCCTTTCCCTTGTAGATTTGAGCTAGTTTAATTCTGGGCAATTACTGCAATTGCCACATAAAAATAAGTTTTCCAGAAAGCTCAGAGCACCCAGAATGAAGGCAATACCTGAGATTCATCTCCTGTATATATTAAAATGATTATGTGACAGTCTGAAAATATGTAACTACAGTACAACAATTCCATAATAAAAAATAGTTAAAGATAGCAGTCTTGATGATTTTGCTTATTGCCAGTGTAAAATTTTCACATTGTGGGTTTAGATCTTCTCCCACATCTACAAGAAGACTGCTGTGTTGCTTGGTGACTAGATCTTGGTATATATATTGCTCCTTCTCTCTGTTCGGTGGATGGCCCCAAAAGCTTCTTTCCAACTCTTTTCCAGAGGCTAAAGCTTTAAAAAGTGTTCTTGCTTTGATTATGTTTGATCTCTTCCTTTCCTAAAACATAAAATGACTTTGTTGGAACTATGACTAGTCTTGGCTCCCGTTGCCTTCCATTAGGCATGGCAGCTGAGAAGTTAGTGGGGATGTGTGATGTACTGCAATCATCTTTCAAGGCATAGTAGGCTTTGTTCTGTTGCCTGAAGCTGTTTTGCTCATGTTGCTGTGCAGTTTTGCTCTGCGTCCTCAGCTGTGTAACAAAACGTGTACCCCTACACACACCTAGGGCAGACAGAGTCTTTTGTGTCTGCTGTTGCAAGTGATGTTTCTTACTTGCATCATACAAATGGTTGGGGTGTCACTGGCTCATTTTTCATGGTAAGAAGCATTTTGCAAGCCATTAAACTAGAATTTCTTGTGAAAATTAAAAATGCCAAGGCATGAATATGTCTAGTAAATTCTTCTGTTTCAGACAGTTAAGCACCCCTGGTTTGTGTCTTTAATCTCTAACAACTATAAAAGGCTCAGTTGCTGATGTGTTTGGTTTGAGCCTTTTGAACATTAGTATCTATATGGATTAAGGCCTTGAGAGTTTAATAATCCTGTATAGAAATCTGATCAGTTTACCTATGTGCTTGTTGTGGTCTTCAATATCTACAAATATTTTTTCAGCTAGTTCATCCTACTGTATTCATAGCATTTACTTTTCCTTCAGTCATTCAGGTTTTTTCAAACTTTTTTTCACATGGAATGCAGTTGTCCTGTCTCCAACTCTCAGAACTTGTGAAGGTTCAGTAATTCTTGGACAGTCTTTTGCGCGAGCTTTGAAATACCAGTCTCTACTTTGGTCAGTAGCTCTTTTAGTTAACTATATTCCTTTTATCTTCTGAGTCCTCAGCAACAAATTGGATTTGTGCTAGTATGCAACTCTTTCTCACCTGAGTGATATTCAACGCATTATACCAAAAGACCTTATGAAGGCACTCCAGTTTTGATGGTATTTTGCTGTTGAATTGTACATCAAGGGTGCTGAACGGACTTGCCCTGGAGAACTTGCGACCTTGTGCCATATGAATGACTGTATGGGAAGACAGCCCCATACAGTCAGTAGTTAGCTCTATTGCTGCTTAACTTATATTTGGAGTGTATTTCCGGATCACACCAGTTGACTTATTTTTACTTTTTGTTTATGTTGGAAGATAATTCTGCATTAAGTTGGAAATTGGTTAATTTGCTTTTCCAAATATTCCCAAAGCTATGCTGTGGGCTGGAACATATTCTCCAATGTGGGCACTTTGTCAATAAGAGGATCGCCATGCACAATCTACCGATGCTGTATCAGCAAATAGGTTTTTTTTTCGGTGACCCGATAGTCCATTCAAAATGCCAACAAATGTTAATCTGCAAAATTTCTTCTGATGCGTTTCACTTTCTTTGGGATTCTTAACAAAACTGATCATCCTGAATTAAATTTTTCTTGTACTAGCTTTACAAGTGCAAGTCTAAATCCAAATGTTCATGATATACCTTGTGTCAAGTCTTTTTACAGTCCTCTGAGGGCAGATTGCCTTCCTGAACTTTCAGCTGTTATTAAGACCTGAGGTAGGATTAGTCTTTTGGTATAGGTTGCACATTTATTGTGTTTAAAATCTTTTTGTATCCTTTCTGGACCTACTAGAGAAACAATTTCCTCATAATCCTACTCTTTCTTCTGTGAGCAAAAGTTATATCAGGTCGTCTCCTCTAAATTTTCATTTTACCACAGATTACACATTTCTTCTTATGCTTCTGTGTCAGGGGGAGGGAGAAGAGACGTGCTTCTACAAAACAGGTTTGTGCCATCTCACATATTCTTCCTTGTTCGGGTCCCACATGATACAAGTCCGGCCATGTACACCTTCTCTGTTGATGGCAGATGACCTGTTCCTGTGTTTCCTGTTGGCTGCATAAATGTATTGCTGATTATACTAGGATTATATTAGGTTATATGGCTGTTTATTTAATTATGTGCAGGTCAGCATAAGTGCTGGTGTGTATCAGGTACTTACTGCATATTTCTGTGCTCTGAGCTTTTGAGTGTAAAATTCTCTTTCCTTCTCAAACTCTCTTCCCTTCTACTTTTTTCTCAGGAACCTGTTGAAGCCTGTGCAAAATGATATATGCTAAAGGAAGTTACTGCAGATTTTATTTTTACATACAGCTTATGTCTGGGAGACATTTTTGGATTCTACCATAAGACACTTCACCTGTAGTGTTAACATAGAATCATAGAATCGTTAGGGTTGGAAAGGACCTTAAGATCATCAAATTCCAACTGCCTCACCATGGGCAGGGACACCTTACACTAAATCATATTACCCAAGGCCTCGTCCAACCTGGCCTTGAACACTGCCAGGGATGGAGCATTTGCAGCCTCCCTGGGCAACCTATTCTAGTGCCTCACCACCCTTACAGTAAAGAACTTCTTCCTTATATCTAACCTAAACTTCCCCTGTTTAAGTTTTAACCCATTGCCCCTTGTCCTGTCACTACAGTCCCTAATGAAGAGTCCCTCCTCAGCATCCTTATAGGCCCCCTTCACATACTGGAAGGCTGCTATGAGGTCTCCACACAGCCTTCTCTTCTCCAGGTTGAACAGCTCCAACTTCCTCAGCCTGCCTTCATACGGGAGGTGCTCCAGTACCCTAATCATCCTCATGGCCCTTCTCTGGACTTGTTCCAACAGTTCCATGTCTTTTTTATGTTGAGGACAACATAACTGCACACAGTGATCCAAGTG
The DNA here is from genome assembly GCF_028554395.1 of Pezoporus wallicus. Taxonomy (NCBI): domain Eukaryota; kingdom Metazoa; phylum Chordata; class Aves; order Psittaciformes; family Psittacidae; genus Pezoporus; species Pezoporus wallicus. The sequence goes on along the minus strand of NW_026642858.1, from coordinate 113,404 downwards.
AGGTCTCACAAGAGCAGAGTAGCGGGGCAGGATCACCTCCTTTGGCCTGCTGATCACACTCCTTTTGATGCAGCCCAGGCAGGATACCGTTGGCTTTCTGGGCTGCAAGTGCACACTGAAGCTGGCTCATGTTCATTTTCTCATCAACCAACACCTCCATGTCTTTCTCCGCAGGACTGCTCTGAATCTCTTCTCTGCCCTTTCACTTTATCTCATTTCCTTGTCAATGGGAGATGCTGGTGCTTTACACTTTTTCATGTCAAAAAATGCTAGCCGTGCATGAATGGTGGGAGTTTCTGGAAAAAAGTGATTCTTGGTCATTTGAAACTTCTGTGGCAATTCTGCCTGAGTAGTACAGCTTAATGTTTCATATCCATATTACCCTTAGACTGAAAGCTACCTCATATTACAGAGCCAGACTTCAGTTTAATAGTCATAGAATCATAGAATATCTCAAGTTGGAAGGGACCCTTAAGGATCATGAGTCTAACTCCCTGTTCCTTTCAGGACTGCTTGAAGCTAAAGCATAAGAACTAGGAGCGTGGTCCAGATGCTCCTAGAACTCTGAAAGGCTTGGTATCACAATACTTCCTGGGGATGCTGTCTCAGGGACCAACCACCCTCAGTGAAGAGCCTTTCCCTAATGTCCAATCTGAACATGCTTTAGACCGCACCTAGTTTGGTCTGTTCAGCATGACTGACTGTAACTTCTGTTCAGCACCTTCCCCAGGTGCTTCCTGCACTGCTGGGACATTTTTATTTGGACTCCTCTAACCCATTAGAACTTTTATTCTGCAAGACTGCTCATGCTTAGCAGTAGCATAAAAGAATGGAAAAAGCTGCTTGAGACAGAGCAGCATCTGGGTGACCTGAGGGTTGCTCGGACTTACAAGATAGGTTTTAAAAAACCTGTGAGCTATTCTGCTCAGATCCAGACATCTGGGAGGAAAGTATAGGAATTAAGGTAGGATGCCATAGCTGACCAACTGATTTCTTATCAGACCTGTATATAAAAGCAAATTGCATCCATTATTTCAACATGACCTGTCCCTTGAGATAGCTGTTGCATGGTTCCCTTTGCTTTGTTTTCATGACTGGTGTGTTTCTGTGCAGCAGTGATATACCCAGTGTGTGCTTAACCCCGCTCTCCAAACAAGCTGGCTGCTGAACCTGAAGGTAAAGTGCTGTGACCTACCAAACACTGACTTCAGACAACCTGGACCCTTTCCTGTTGGATGCATTAAATATTAATCTTGATTAAACCTTCTGTTTTCACCTGCAAGCTGTCTATGCATTTTAAATGAAGTCCTGGAAATGGGTTGTAACATTGTCTAAGCAAAATTCACTAGTTGGTAAAACACAAGAAGAGCAAAATGAACTTTTCTTCTCCTTATATTGTATGGTCCTTCTCTTCTTCTGTCATTTTGCTGCAAGACATTGTTCCACAATGAGAGTAATAATATGAATATATAGTTTTTCTGTTTATTTTCCACGAGTATTACTTCATACTGCCTTATGTCATAAGCTATAAGAGACTGAAGTTGATAATGAGAACTAAAAAAAATTAATGGATTTTTTTTATTATTATTATTCTCAGTCTGCAGGTATGGAAAATGAAAGAATAAATCTAAGAGATAGTGGAAAAAATCTGAAATTTCACCTACTTATTAAGTAATAGTACAGAAATCATATCTGAAAAGAACCTCAGCCACTGTGCTCTGTAGTATCTCCCTGAAACAGTTAGCCTGTGTGTAATTCTATAATGTAGCATTTAAAATTCCAGATACGGTGATGTTTTGGAGAGTTTGCTGGAAGCTTAATAGAGCACATGATAAGACATGGAGGCAATCTGAACACCAAACACCACTTTTCAGCTTTCTTATATTCCGTAAGAGTCAGTTCTGGAAATTCTGAAGTGGCTGTAATTCTTGAGTTAAAAATATCCATCTAAATTTTTCCAAGATCATAAAATGAGGCTCAGGGTTTCACTTCTAACCCACAGTTTCATCACTAAGACACTCCACTTGTGATCTCATATCAACTTTCTCAGAATCTGGCAAATATGTAGGCAGCTGTTAACCATCATTTACAAGTTCTGCTTTACTAATTTCTGTTTATTTGTCCAATTACCTATACTCAGATCGAGGTTCCCAAAAGAATTAGAAGTTCCTGTGATATCACTCTGTAGCTCCCCAGTTTGCAGATCAACTGCCCTGTCACTTCATATGGAGGGAATTGTTCCTACAGCTTGTTTACTTCTTCAGAAACCTTCTCTAATATACCAGTCTTGTTTTACAAGTTCATAAATGGCTCAGGAGGTTTTGCATTAGCAGATATTGTATCCTTCGAGCTAGCAAGGCATGTTTCCAGCTAATTTGCATTGCAGAATGACTACATGTGCTGGCAACCTGCAGACAGTTTTTCAATGGAAACTTAGTTCATGAAAGTCCTATCTATTTTTCTTTCACATGGGTCAGCCAGAGTTTGACCTCTTCAGTGCTTACCTAGATAACAACAACATTAGCCACCAAATTCAACCAGCAAGGTATCACAACTCCAGTGTTTCTCTTCATATCATGGTTTTCTGAGGCCCATGGAAATGGTGGCATGAATAAACAAAGCAGTTCAACAATAACACACATGGTCTTTGCCTGACTCCTGCCTGCTCCTGTTGTCTTTCTGTTAAAAGCTATCTGCTACATCCACAGATCACAGAGATCAGGCAGAGCTGTAAGCTGCTTTCTTTCATCATCTTTGCATTGTGGTGATCTTCATACCAGCTGGCCAAAACTTCCTTACATGTATGTCTAAATACCCTGAAGGCATCTGCCTTTTGCATGGGTGCATGTTGAACATCCTTGTAATTTGGGGCTGTCTGTTGCAGAATGTTTCTTAGATTTGTCAAGAATGACTTCCACTCTTCCTAGAGCTACTTTGGTTTGTAAGTGCAGCAATTGCTCATAAATTTAAAGACTAGAAAACAAGCTGCAAAAGTACATGAGAGAATGACGGTACAATATCTTTCAATACATACACAATGTTTCGGAAACATCGGTACAATGTATTTTTACAGACTTCACATCAGAAGTGAGCTACCTTTGAATGCTTCCAAGTCCTTCCTCCATTCAAGACTCTTGGGGGGCGGGGTGTGCAATTGTGTATGCTGTACATAGAAATCATTCTGATATGTACAATCTCCATAAGCAAACAGTTAAATAAATGTTCAGCTAGTACAATATTTAGGTTCTTAATATCAGTAAGTGACTCAGCAGTGGATTCCCAGTAAGTAGCAACTTCCCATTGAAAGAAATTGCAAAAGATTTTTAATATGAAGTAGTGCATATAGATACATGTGCATGTACACGTGTGTATATATGCCTATACGTATGTATACTTATGTGTAGAAACACATATAAATATACATATTAAAGTATGTATAGTCTTTTTAATAGTTATTACTGACATTTTGCTACACGATCTCAGCACAGGCTGGATTTCATTTTTGTTCACTCTCTTGTAGTAACTGTGTCTGAGACCCAGGTCTCCTACAGGCTATGCCACTTCGTGTTTCTGCCTTTGATAAAGGCAGTGGGAGCTCCAGCTGACCATGTTGTCCAGTCTTGTAGCCCTGGTGACTGAAGATGGAATCTGTCCCGGTGTGCCTGGCCCATAAATAAAGCATCTGAGCCACAATTCTCAATGAAAAGCTTAAATTTATAAAGAAATATAGCATCAACTTAAATTTGATATAAATCTCTTAAAACTTTCACTTTTATATATATATATATATAAATTGCTGAGGTGAGTAGCTTGAGAGAGGACGCCTGCAACACCGGAACAGAGTGGGGAGAGATCAGCGTCCAGGAGCCCCAACTCAGAGCGACAAAAGCCATTGAGGAGGGAGCCTCAAGTCCTCGACAGGACTCGCCCAGGAGCCGGCAGCTCAGCTCTCGCGAGCAGCTGACTCACCGCGGGCAGAGCCAGGAGGCTCGGCGGCAGCTGTGAGCGGTTAAAACCTGCCCAGGGAGCACGAGCAACCAGGAGCGCGGTGAGGCCGAGGCAGTTTCCGCGGGCAGGCGAGCGGGGTGACCGCCTGATCAAGAGGGCTCGCCTGGAGCGCAGGAGGAGGAAGGATTGCTTGCTTGTGCAGAGAGACGTAGGCGGACCGATCGACCAGATAGATCATGGTCACCACTCGATCAAAACCTGTAGTGAGGAATAACGTGGGTACCCAGACTGAGCCTTCCTGCAGACATGTGGCCGTGCGGGTCTCTGGCTGTGGTGAATGCCTGAGCCTGGCACTTGTATGGGAGAGAGCCAGTGACACCGCTCGTGTGCGGTGTCAGCAAGTAGATGACCTGCTAAAGCAGGTGGTTGAACTGAGGGAGGACGTAGAAAGGTTGAGAGCTGTCAGAGAGTGTGAAAGTGAAATTGATTGGTGGAGCCACAGCCTAAGGCAAGGGCAGAGGGAAGTGGTTGAACAAGTGATAGATCCCCTTCCCTCCTACCATCAGATAGGAGTGAACTTAAGGGACAAGGAAGTATGGAGGGAGGTCCCTCCTCAGAGAGGTAAGCAAAAACTCTCACAATCCCTTCCTTCCTCCCAGGTGCCCTTGAGGAACAGGTATGAGGTCTTGGAACTACAGGGCCAGGTAAATGGAGATGGAGGGGTAGGTCCATCTAGTGAGTCACCTAGGGCTTGTCACTCACCCCCATGCCTTAGAACTTCCTCAATGAAGAAGAAAAGAAGAGTAATTGTGGTGGGTGCCTCCCTTCTGAGGGGAACAGAAGGGCCCATTTGTCGACCAGATCCATCCCACAGGGAAGTCTGCTGCCTACCTGAGACTTGGATTGGAGATATTAAAAGGGAACTCTCTGATCTGGTGCAGCCCTCTGACTACTATCCGCTGCTGGTTTTTCAGGTTGGCAGTGATGAAATTATTACAAGGAGGGCAAGGGCAATGAAGAGAGACTTCAGGGCCCTGGGACGGCTGGTTAGAGGGTCTGGAGTGCAGGTCGTGTTTGCCTCCATACCTGTTACAAGCAAGGGTGCAGAGATAAATAAGAGTCTGCAGATTAATGTATGGCTATGTGACTGGTGCCAAAGGCAGGGGTTTGGGTTTTTAAATCATGGGCTGCTGTATGAGACACCTGGTTTGCTGGTGGCAGGTGGGATACATCAGTCCCAGAGGGGGAAAAGGTTTTTGGGGCAGGAGTTAGCAAGGCTCATTGACAGGGCTTTAAACTAGATATGAAGGGGGAAGGGGAGATAACTGGGCCTGTTAGGGACAAGACCAAGAGAAACATGCTAGGGCTTGAAGGATGGTGGATTAGGGAGGACTCTCAATCTATTGTTTCATTTGAGGGAAAGGATAGTTGTTTAGACCCTGTCCTGTGGGGGAAAAAGTGTACCAGGGCAAGAGTTAGCAGAGCTCACTCACAGAGCTCTAGGTTAGATTCGAAGTGCGAGGGCGTTGTAGCTGGGTTTGAACTAGTGGGGCATTGTTCTACTATTAATGAAGACCAGAAGGCCTCCCGCCTTCCAAGGGTGCCACTAGTGTGCTCTGCTTGTTTCTTGAAATGCCTTGAAATGCACACAGCATGGGGAATAAACAGGAGGAGTTAGAAGTCTGTGTGCGGTCTAAAGGTTATGACCTGGTGGCAATTACAGAGACATGGTGGGACAGCTCACATGACTGGAATGTGGTCATGGATGGCTATGTCCTTTTTAGGAAAGATAGGTCAGCAAAGCAAGGTGGTGGAGTTGCTCTTTATGTGAAAGAGCGACTAGAATGTATTGAGTTCTGTCCAGGGGCAGATGAGGAGCAAGTGGAAAGCCTGTGGGTGCGAATTAAGGGACAGGCTGGTACGGGTGGCACAGTTGTGGGTGTCTATTATAGACCTCCTGATCAGGATGAAGGAGTTGATGAGGCTTTCTACAGGCAACTGAAAGCAGCCTCACGACTACATGCTTTGGTCCTCATGGGGGATTTTAACTACCCTGATATTTGCTGGAAGATTTACACAGGCAATCATTCACAGTCTAGGAGGTTCCTCCGGTGCATTGGTGATAACTTCTTAATGCAAATGGTGGACAAACCAACTAGGAGAGGAGCATTGCTGGATCTGGTACTCACCAACAAGGAGGGTCTGGTTGAAGTGGTGATGGTCAATGGCAGCCTGGGCTGCAATGACCATGAGATGGTGGAGTTTAGGATCCTGTGGGGAGGAATAGAATACCTAGCAAGGCCCCAGTTCTGGATTTCCGAAGGGCCAGCTTTGGCCTCTTCAATCAATTGCTAAGGGAAGTCTCATGGGAAGGGGTACTGGGTGGTAAAGGGGCTCAAGATAGTTAGTCAGCATTCAAGGACGACTTCTTCCAAGCTCAGGATCAGAGTATCCCAATGGGTAGGAAGTCAAGTAGGGGAGCCGGGAGATCAGCAGGGTTAAACAAGGAACTGCTGGGCAAACTCATGCAGAAAAAGAGAATCTATGTATTATGGAAGGAGGGGCTGGCCACTTGGGAGGAATATAGGACAGCTGTTAGAGGATGTAGGGAAGCAATTAGGACAGCTAAGGCCTCCTTGGAACTTAATCTTCCAAGCTGGGTTGAGGACAATAGAAAGGGCTTCTTCAAATACATAGTGGATAAAACTAACACAAGAGGCAATATAGGCCCACTGCTGAATGAGGTGGGTGCTCTGGAGACAGAGGACATAAAGAAGGCAGAGGTGTTGAATGCCTTCTTTGCCTCTGTCTTTACTCCTGCAGGCTCTCCCTGGGAGACCCAGATTCCTATAGCCCCGGAAGGAGTCAGGATAAAGGAGGAGTTTGCTTTGGTGGATGAGGATTGGGTTAGGGATCAGTTAAGCAATCTGGACATCTATAAGTCGATGGGTCTGGATGGAATACACCCGCGGGTGCTGAGGGAGCTGGCGGAGGTCACTGCTGACCCACTCTCCATCATCTTTGGTAAGTCGTGGGAAACAGGTGAGGTGCCTGAAGATTGGAGGATGGCAAATGTCACGCCAGTCTATAAGAAGGGCAAGAAGGAGGACCCGAGTAATTATAGACCGGTCAGCCTTACCTCCATCCCTGGAAAGGTGATGGAACAACTTATTCTTAACACCATCTCTAGGCATATCAAGGATGAGGGGGTCATTAACAGCGGCCAACATGGCTTTACCAAGGGGAAGTCATGTTTGATTTATAGCCTTCTATGATGAAGTAACTAGGTGGCTGGATGATGGTAGAGCGGTAGATGTGTTTTTTCTTGATTTCAGTAAGGCATTTGATACTGTCTCCCACAGCATCCTCATAGATAAGCTAAGGAAGTGTGGGCTTGATGATCAGGTAGTGAGGTGGATCAAGAACTGGTTGGAAGGAAGAAGGCAGAGAGTTGTGGTCAATGGGGCAGAATCTAGCTGGAGGTCTGTGACTAGTGGAGTCCCTCAGGGGTCGGTGCTGGGACCAGTGCTGTTTAATATTTTCATCAACGACCTGGATGAGGGAACTGAGTGTACCCTCAGCAAGTTTGCTGATGATACTAAACTGGGAGGAGTGGCTGACACACCAGAGGGCTGTGTTGCCATTCAGGAGACCTAGACAGGCTGGAGAGTTGGGCGGGGAGAAACTTGATGAAATTCAACAAGGGCAAGTGTAGAGTCTTGCATCTGGGGAAGAACAACCCCATGTACAGATTGGGGGTTGACCTGCTGGACAGTAGCGAAGGGGAAAGGGACCTGGGGGTCCTGGTGGATAGGATGACCATGAGCCAGCAATGTGCCCTTGTGGCCAAGAAGGCCAATGGCATCCTAGGGTGCATTAGAAAGCGTGTAGTTAGTAGGTCAAGAGAGGTTCTCCTCCCCCTCTACTCTGCCTTGGTGAGGCTGCATCTGGAATATTGTGTCCAGTTCTGGGCCCCAGAGTTCAAGAAGGACAGGGAATTGCTTGACAGAGTCCAGTGCAGAGCTACAAAGATGATTAAGGGAATGGAACATCTCCCTTATGTGGAGAGGCTGAGGGAGCTGGGCCTCTTTAGCTTGGAGAAGAGGAGACTGAGGGGTGACCTCATCAATGTTTACAAATATGTAAAGGGTGGGTGTCAGAATGAAGGAGCTAGGTTTTTTTTCAGTGATGTCCAGTGATAGGGCAAGGGGCAATGGGTGTAAACTGGAGCATAGGAGGTTCCATGTGAACATCAGGAAAAATTTCTTTACTGTGAGAGTGACAGAGCACTGGAACAGGTTGCCCAGGGGGGTTGTGGAGTCTCCTACGTTGGAGGTATTCAAGGCCCGCCTGGACAAGTTCCTGTGTGATGTACTCTAGGTTACCCTGCTCTTGCAGGAGGATTGAACTAGATGATCTTTTGAGGTCCCTTCCAGCCCTTGGGATTCTGTGATATATAGATATATAGATATATATTTATTTTTTTTTTTTTTTTTACTCCAGAGTATAGTTTTCAGCTTGTTTCCTAGCTGGAGACGACACAAATATTTTGGACTCTGTGGCATGGAAATTCTTGCATTTGCTTATTAGCTACAAAGGAATTTGCACATTTATTTAAAGTGATCACAGAAACATCAAGCTTAGATTGATGCTCAGTCTTTAGCCTTTAATTTTAAGCCCATTTTAAAAGCATTGTGCAATGTTTAGATAAATCAACTGCTTCAGTTCTGATGTGACAATATTTTTCTGAAGTCTTTTCCTCCACACTTATTTGTGTTTTTTGCTTTGTTTTTTTTTTTCTTGCATTCTGTGAAAAATACGCCAAAAAAATCTCTGAAAGTAATTACTACTGATAACTCTTTAGTAGCTAGATAAGTTTTCCAAATGCATACACATAAGCCTTTACTTCTAATAAGCAGAATTGCACTTAAATATGTCTTGTGTTTTTCATACACTTCATAGCATGCCCACATGCTGATGGATTATAATGAGAGTATAATTTTGTTGATCCCTAGGGTTTTTTTCCAAACTAAAGAAGAAATAATTTTGAATTCTCAGTCTTATGCTCCTATCTGAATAAGAACTGGTTAGAAAAGACAGCCATTTCCGAACAATGACTTCTGACAACAAATACTGCAGAAGATTACAAAAGGGCTGGTGGTTACTATATCTACTCATATTTAATGTAGCTCATTGAAGATAAAGGTGTTTTCCAGGTTTATATAGAAAAAGTAATAATTGGTGAACAAAATTTTATTTAAATTTAATATCTGGCAAAGGTACTGTGATACGGTTGGAACATTTAGGTACTTTGGGCACTTAGATACTGCTCAATGACAAAAGGATCAGTGTACTATTCTTTCCCCTTCCTCATTTTTAAAAAATCTTTACAGTAATAAACAGCAGTGTCAGTAATGAACAGCAATATCCTGCAAATCTTGTGCAGCCAGAACTCCTATTGATTCCAGAACAGGGCTATAAACTCAAACTTCCAGGCTATTGATTGAACTGGATCTGAATTTATGTGATGTAGTTGTCAGAGATCAATGTTTCAAAATGTTTTTAGGCTCCTATACATTTTGATTATGCCCTCTGGCTTTGGATACCTAGCACTAGAGCATCCCCTATGGTGGTTCTTCTCCACACCTGTTTGCAGCCAGCTCCAGCTGGCTATATGGCATACAGTTCTGGTGTCCTCCTTGAAATAAAGCTTCAGCCTTGCTACTGTTTAATTTCTAGCTTTTTCCCTTGATTTCTTGGGAAGGGGAAGGAGGAACATCCACTATGTAAATTATAGGTGTGTGCAGTAGAATCCCTTTACAAGCTGAAACTAAATTCGCAAAAGTGTTTGTCACTTAAGAGGCCCACTCAACTGAGTAAATGGGACTTGAGTCAGCTTGATAAATGGTAAGGCTAAGACTAGAAGAAGGCTGGAAAATTGGTAAAGGAGGGGTTGGTTTTACTGTTATGAAGTTTCTCCATCTTGAGAGTAGACAGCCTTCAGTTATCATGCAAAAAGGGACTGAAGGATAGCTACTCCATGAGGAGGTAAGTGGAGTTACAGCTGAACTCTTCCCCCTGTGATACACATGACTGCAGAGATGGAAATGTGGCTGAAGGGGGACCTAGGAAGCCAGTATTTGCAGTTGCTAACTTTTACTACCTGTGTAAAGTGGATATGATTCTTCATTTCTGTGACATGAGGATTATCGTTCCCAGTATAAGGATATAACCAACATAGGAAGCAGAGCTAAGGTATCTACCACAGCTGTATTTGCAAGCTTTACTTTATAACAGGAATAATGAGGTTACTGCTCCACATGTCTCTTTCTGTAAGCAGCATCATTAGAAATATGAATGTTCTGGTAAAGTCAGCAAATACAGATTTGTGATGGCTAAACCATTTTGCTTAAGAAGTCTTCTGATTGAGGCTTTCCAGCTACTGTCAACAGCACTGAACTCAGAAGTCTGGGGGTACTTCCTCTGCTGAGGAGACATTCTGTGACATTTCCGGGTATCTATACCAGTCATTAGCAAATTTTTGTTGCTAATAAAACAGAGCTAATAGATGGGTGCTAAGGGATAGTGCCTTGGCCTGTGCAAAAAGCAAAGCAGATTTCCTTGATTTGTGAACCCAAATGTATTTGTATCAGGTAAAGTGCCCACTCTTGTTTTAGTCTAATTTTCAGTTTGCACAGATTTCCTAGCAATCTCTGAAGAAACTAACTCAACCAATAGCAATGCTATAGTTACATTATGAGAGTGTTTGTGGAGTAATGCACCTGCTTCTTATCATCTTTAGGCTGAAAAACTGCCTGCTTGTGCTAGTTGTTACCAGGGCTAATTCTCCGAACTGCTGCCTGGCACTGTTACATTATATGTCATCATGGATCTGTGATGCTGACATCATGACTGAGGTATAACTGCTAAAACTGATAAGAAGCCCTTGTGGATAACTGGTGAGCTGCAACCTCCAACTCTACAATGTGTTATTTGCCAATGCCTGCAAAAAATTAATAGAGAACAAAATAGTTAAAATAGCTTTAAAGTAATCAGAATAGCTGATTATTGCCACAGTCTTCCAAAGTATAGCTGTGCAATGTGCATTTGAACTAGCATTTTTCCTTCACTCACTCAAATGTTTATTCTCTTGACTATTTATTATTGTAAGACCAGAGTGGAATCTAGTATGATTTTTCTGAGCATTTTCAAGAAGATAAGGAAAACTCAACACTGTTGATCTGCTTAAAATGTATGAGTCCATTTTGTTTCCAGTATTTTCCCTCACTGTTTCTTCATCTTGTGTAACAATGCAATACGAAGATATATTTATTTATTTATTTACATGTATTGAACTCTCCATTTAAAGTGCATGGAGATATTCCAGGAACTAGTTTCATAATGGTAATATTTATCAACAAATTTCCAACAAACATGGAAGAGTTAAGTATGCAATCTGTTTCTTTAATCATCAATTCATAGCCCATTAGTTTTTAGAGAACATTCCTGCTTCCATTTTTTTGTTTATCCTTATCATCAAATGTATAGATAAAGAGTGAGTTTATTACTCTTTGCAGCATACGATGAAGTAAAAAAAAAGAAAAATTACTAAAAATGTGCTGAAGATTTTGTTTTCTGACTTTATAGAAAGCTAGATAAAAACTAGATGAAATATGAGGGAGAAATAAAGGATCTCCTAGACCTGTATAAACTCCTACCTGATAACTAAACAGGCAGGCAAGTTATATTTTTCAGAGAATGGCTTGAATTTTTTGTAAGAGGGTTTTTACAAATGGCCTTTATTTTTGCTAGATGTGGCAATTCCTATTCTCCACCTACATGATTAAGACATCCTCAAATTCCTTCCTTCCTCTAGGGATGAGGTATCAGTGGTCTTCCTCCACCCCTGGTGGATTTTCTTCATAGGCCTTTCAAATTTTCAGAGACAAGATTTCTGGTTTTAGTTGCTCTACTTCCTGAGGGCGGTACCACATCTGATTATTCTTGTTAGTTAGCAAGGAAAGTGGGAACAGAAAGCTGCTTCTCCAGCAAGGTAGATCCAGCTTGAGGTTACCTAGTACTGCATCAAAAATGTGCTGCTGTTTGACTTTATGTAATTCTACCATTGTGTGTCCCTGCTACTCTTGGTTTGGACCTTACATAGCTGACACCACCTTGGGCACCTATATAAAGGTTTAACTTAGTTCTGAGCATTAGTACACTTTTTCAGTGAATCCCTCACCTGCCCTTAGTTACAGTGTGGGGTTTGGATCCTAAGAAGTTTTAGCACACACCAGTGAAACCAGAAATACTGATAAAATTGATAAGTGAAGGCTTAGTAGAGTGAACATGTGATAACACAAAGTAAACAATCATTCTGTTTAAGACAGCCACACACACAACAGCAGCTATTTGAGTGGGGTTAGCATAAGGGACGCCTATGATGTCCCTCCATCTCATGTGTCTCCATGTTCCGTGCATCCAGTCTTGAAGCCCATCTTCAGTGCTCCTCTGCTGCTGAAGACCACATTGGACAGCCCACTGTTTCTAAAACACTTCCTTGTGGAGTGTTTCCTTGTGGAGTGTTTTAGAGTGTTTGTGGAGCAAAGCCCATGGGCACAGGATGAATGCTAATGGGAAATGGACCACTTAAGTAAGCCCACTTTGGTGCTCCTAACCTCCTGTTATTCTGTTGGCTTGTATCTCTAAAAAACTCCAGGCTTTTGTTGCATTTGAAAAGGGAGAGAGGTCTGTATCTTACAGAGTTTTTATAAAATTCTTTTTCAGTTATTCAGTGGTGGAGTTGCAATAATTGTTTCTGTATTTCTTGAAATGAAATGGAAGCATTTGAATTGCCTGTGAGCTCACACTCTGAGAGAAAGCAAGCTGCAGAAAACAGTAAGAAATGCAGCTAACAATATTTATTACTTTCAGTCCAATGCAAGCCCTATTTCACTCTATAACAAGTGGCCATTAGTGACTATCATAAAATAACCTGACAGGACTCCTAATTTGACTCTCCTGTCTCTTGTGGAAATGTGAACAAGCTACAGGACCCATAGTTAGTAAATTAGATTTTCTTTGGATTTCTCAACCTCTTACCATCTGTACTGCTGCTCCTGAAAGCACAAAGTAACCAAAATCCTGGAAAACAGCAAACCCAAATCTGGGCTCTTCCTTACCTTGACAGAGAAGAGAACCCATGTTTCATGATTAAGATGCTGTTGGTCAAACAGCAACTATAATTTTTTTTCTTGTTAATTAAGGTTTCAGTTCAACAGATTCTTAAATCAGGAGTGGGAAATCAATGAAATGCAGGAACATCAGTGTAGAGCTCACATGGGCATTTGGATTTGATACTGGCTGGAGTAGCTTGCTTGCATGGCAGAGGTGGAGCAAGTCTTGCGCAAGACACATCTCTCATCTTTGCCAGGTTAGTCAAGAAGATAGCATCAAAATGTCTGCAGCCTTGCATTAAAGTCCACAACTCAGCCGAGAGACTGTGGCTTGCGTACTGAAAGAAATCTGCATTAGGCTAAGACAGAGGCAATGGTGACTAAGGCTTAGGAGGTGCACCAGTAGAACAAACATAGTAAGAAAGGCAACAATAGAAGAGCTGTCTGTAAGATCTTATCATGCCAAACCCACAAGATGATAAGGGTTACCTCCAGGATGAGCTGCTTTACTGAACTACTGATTTAGCTTTTCAAACCTGAATTGCTTTCAAGAGTTAAAGAGAGAGAAGAAGCGCCTGTGAAATACCAGCAACAGCTCTTGGCTTAACTCTTGGGTTCAGGAATGCTCTCCTTTTCTGTGATTTTCTGTTAATCATCTTCTGAGTCAGTTTTATGTCAAGCTCACCTGTGAATGCTTTCCCTGCCCTAAACTTCTTCCTGCATTAGCAGTTCTGCCCTGTTAGCAGCATGACCCTATGCAACCATTCAATGATCTATGCACAATCTCAGATGCTGTATAGAACTGCTATTCATCTTCATCAACATTGAGAATTTCTAAGAATACTGTCATTTTGCATCTGCTACAGCATTTTTTCCTTGTTTACTTTTTTCTTGCATATGTGAGAGCTCTATGTAAGGAGCTGAAACAACGCATGAGCAATATACCTCATGTACAAAGGTTCTACAAAAACAGTTGCTGTTGCTGTCTTAGGGAAGGTGAGAGTGGTGTGTTTCCCCTGCATGCTGGGATAAAAATACAGCATGATGATACTCCTCAGAATGCTATTTCCCAGGTTGGTAACTGACCCCATTAATGAAAGATTAGGCATAGGTTTCTCCTCCCCAAACCTTCTCTACAGTGCAATTGCAGGTAAGCAAAGTGCTGCATATGAAATAATTTCAGATAGAAGATAACATAGGTTCATGTTACCTAAAGAACACAATCTTGGAACTAAATTTTCAATTGAAAATGCAGTTGCACACCTCCTCATGTCTCCATTCTACTCTGCGTCTGCATAGACATGGCATTAATGACCACAGGCTGGGCTTCTGTAGAAATGTAAGGGTCTTTACAGAGTAAGCTGTCACCCGTAAACCTCACAAAATCCCTTGAGGGATTGCCATTGATACTTTCTTACTCTGCAGTCCCTCAGCCCTCTACTTAAAACAACGTACTCATTAGAAACTGACTACCTTCTGGTTTGGGTGCTTGCAGTAAGAGCTGGTACTGTTCATGGTGAACTGGTGGTGCTTGATCTGGAGCAAAGGAATTCTAGAAGGAAAATAGTTTCTGTAGGAGTGCCAAAACCCTGACTCAATCTCTAAGTAGGCATGAGCAAGTTTCAGAATTTTAGAATCATAGAATAGTTAGGGTTGGAAAGGACCTTAAGATCGTCTAGTTCCAACCCCCCTACCGTGGGCAGGGACACCTTACGCTAAATCATATCACCCAAGGCCTTGTCCAACCTGGCCTTGAACACTGCCAGGGATGGAGCATTCACAACCTCCCTGGGCAACCCATTCCAGTGCCTCACCACCCTAACAGGAAAGAATTTCCTTCTTATAGCCAATCTAAACTTCCCCTGTTTAAGTTTTCACCCGTTCCCCCTTGTCCTGTCACTACAGTCCCTAATGAAGAGTCCCTCCACAGCATCCTTATAGGCCCCCTTCAGATGCTGGAAGGCTGCTATGAGGTCTCCACGCAGCCTTCTCTTCTCCAGGCTGAACAGCCCCAACTTCCTCAGCCTGTCTTCATACGGGAGGTGCTCCAGTCCCCTGATCATCCTCATGGCCCTTCTCTGGACTTGTTCCAACAGTTCCATGTCCTTTTTATGTTAAGGACACCAGAACTGCACACAATACTCCAGGTGAGGTCTCACAAGAGCAGAGTAGAGGGGCAGGATCACCTCCTTTGGCCTGCTGGTCACATTCCTTTTGATGCAGCCCAGGATACAGTTGGCTTTCTGGGCTGCAAGTGCACACTGAAGCCAGCCCATGTTCATTTTCTCATCAACCAACACCCCCGAGTCCTTCTGTGCAGGGCTGCTCTGAATCTCTTCTCTGCCCAACTTGTAGCTGTGCCTGGGATTGCTCTGACCCAGGTGTAAGACCTTGCACTTGGCATGGTTAAACTTCATGAGATTGGCATCAGCCCACCTCACAAGCGTGTCAAGGTCCCTCTGGATGGCATTCCTTCCCTCCAGCGTATCAACCGAACCTCACAGCTTGGTGTCATCGGCAAACTTGCTGAAGGCGCACTCAATCCCACTGTCCATGTCAGCGATGAAGATGTTGGACAAGATTAACATTCTGAAAGAATTTGTGTAATAACTTTTTGCTCATAGATATGATTTCTAAGAACTATTACTTGGAGTGAACTAAATTTCTAATTCTGTATGTAATGGATGCAAATAAAAAGAATGCCATACTCAGGTGCATATATATTTTATCTTACTATCTCTTTATCTCTGCTTTAGTGTATTTGAATTTAAAGCAGCTGTAATTATTTTCAAAACATTTTTGGGTTTTTTGATTTTTTTTTTTTTTTTTGCAATCATATGAGGCAAACTTGGTTGAATACTTAAAAACGAAGTGTGGACATTATGTACACATGATGTTTGTTAAAAGTAGATAAAATTATAAGAATTGTACAGAGATAAATATGGGAAGTATTTTTTTTTAAGTCTCTCTTTTTTGATCCTTATATTTGAGAGGCCTTTGAGGATGAAAGTGGAAGATATTCAATGAGGACCATTACTTTTTTGTCCATTTTAGAAAAAAAATATATTAAGAAAAGTAGATAATCACAAAAATTGCACACTGAGGAATTTGCCTGTTCCTTCTGTGTACAATTCCATTGCTTTATAGAGCATTCAGAGGTACCTGTTGAAAAGAGAATGGAAGCACAGGACAGTTAGATTTATTTCTAAATATAGATCTCCATGGCCAGTTTTATCATTAATTCTTCCATTTTATTTTACAGCAAGATTTTATGAATATGTGATAATTATTTTGCATTATAAAATGATACATTTTAGATTTTGGGTTTGCGTTTTACAAAGAACAGTAAAAATTTTTACTCACTTATAATAAACAAAAAAGAGAAAAATCCCACATTTAGTCTTTAAAAATAGCACTCCTGACATGGTATCTGGACTATCAAAAATAGTGAAAGGTGTGTCAAAAAACTTACCATAAGCTATAATGGGCCGTATTGCATTGTGCATCCCATTTTATTTTCACAGAACCATAGAATCATCTGGGTTGGAAAAGAGCCTAAGGATCATAATTAAAAAAAAATCACTACCAAGTCCACCACTGTCCCTAAGCACCACATCTTCACATCTTTGAAATACCTCCAGGGAGGGTCACTCAGCCAGTTCCTTGGACAGCCAGTTCCAGTGCTTGACAACCCTTTCAGTGAATGGAGTTTTCTAATACCTAATCTGAACCACCCCTGGCACAGCTTGCAGCTGTTTCCTCTTGTCCTGTCACTTGTTATGTGAGAGAAGAGACCAATCTCCACTTCACTACAACCTCCTTTCAGGTAGTTGTAGAGAGCAATAAGGTCCCCCTTGAGCCTTCTCTTCTCCAGACTGAACACCCCCAGTTCCCTCAGCTGTTCCTCATCAGACTTGTGCTCCAAACCCTTCACCAGCTTCATTGCCCTTTTCCAGACCTGCTCCAGCATCTCAATGTCTTTCTTGCAGTGAGGGGCCCAGAACTGAACACGGTGTTCAAGGTATAGCCTTACCAGAGCCAAATACAGAGGAATGATCAGTTTCCTAGTCCTGCTGGCTGTGCTATTTCTGGAACAGGCCAGGATGCCATTGGCCTTCTTGGCTGCCTGGGCACAAGCTGGCTCGTGTCCAGCTGGCTGTAGGCTAACAGCCCCAGGTCTTTTCTGCCAAGCAGCTTTCCAGCCACTCTTACCCCAAGCCTGTAATGTTGCGTGGAGTTATTTCAGCCCAAGTGCAGGATGTGTCACTGAGCCTTGTTGAATCTTATGCAGTTGGCCATGGCCCACTGATCCACCCTGTCCAGATCCCTCTGCAGAGCCTTCCTAACCTCAAGCAGATCAACACTCCCACCCAACATGGTGGTGTGTGCAAACTTACTGACGGTGCACTTTTTAACAACTGCAGAATGACTAATTGGAGGAGGCATAGGATGTGGGAGAGGGTGGTTCTCCCTCCTTTTCAAAGTGAAAAATAAAGCAAACATTTTTGTTTTGCAAGAAGTATTTTAGGCTAGTTTAGGTTATGTACGTTGTTCTTCCAGGTATGCTTTCATGGAGTAGCAAGTCTGATGGAATTGAGAGTAGTGTGAGAATAAACAATTATAGGCCTTCAGAAATGCTATCACCTAAAAGACAATCAAATAAAAAGAACTACAATGGCACTAGTTCTGTTGCTCTGCCTTTTGTATGTACTCCTTCAGAAATACAGACCTTTATGCTCATATTTAAAGCAGATGTTATCACAAAATATTTGACTTAGTAAAAGCAGTCAGTGATTGATGAAGTATGAAAGTGCATGTATATGGGTGACGACATGCAAGTATATAAGTTTTATAAATGTAATATAAGGATTGTTTAGGCTTGGGTATCTCCAGGGCTTGCTTTTGCGCTCCAAAGGAGAAGGCACTTTCTCACTCTTACTGTCAATGAAACAGTATAAATGGTCACACACCACCTTTGCATAGATTATGACTACTTAAACTTTTCAGTGCTGCTTGTGCAGTCACAAATGCACATTAAATGAGATTGATTTAATTCTTGAAAGACAGAAGGATAGTCTTCAGGGGTGATGCATCCATATTACAAGTAATTTATATGCAGCCTGCATTCTCCCAGTGAATTGCTGCCACAATCTGTAGCTAAGCAGAATCTGGGTGTCCTCAACTGAAGCAGAATGGGCTTTGGTTTCCTTTATTTGGGGATTATTGATATTTTCTTCTACTCTCTGCTGTTTCTAGAAATGTGATCTTTTATGTTAATGATGACATACTTTATTTCCAGAGGGAAAACTTGCTAATGCATTTGACTTTAGCCCAAAGCTAAATGGTTCCAAGCAGAAGGGTATTTGCGAGGTTTCAATTTTAGGCTAAATCAGCGTTTCATTTTTCACATGCTGGAGTTTTCAAGCAGTTTACTGATGAAAAGAACACTCTGTGCACTGAACCATTCAATCCATTTTAGTTAGATGTATATTTTCATTTGTATCAAAAAGGACCTGTAAAATCCAAGAGAAACCTTATATTCTTTTCTTAACACAAATTACTACCATGCATTTGCCACTTAAAAGCAAAACCAGAGGATAGAGATTGTACATTCATTCCTCTCCTACAAAGTGGTTATTTCTTCAATGTAGATAATGAAAGAAAAGCAAATGTCTGCAAATAGGTTTTTTAATGGATTAGAAAACGAAGGTGATTTCCAATGAAAACTTCAAAACTGGGAGTACCACTACTGCTTCTAGGATTGGTCAGTCAACAGCACACAGTTGCACAGCTTAAATTTTCAATAGGATCTGAGTTCCCTGCTGATACTATTACACATTGATAGGGGAAAATTATGGAGACTATTTTTGCCTTATGAGTTTTTCAGTTGGATGAAAGGGAAGCAAGAGAATGAAAAGTAATATTCTATTTGACCAAGTTGATTTATCAATGCTGATGATATTTAAAAAAAAAAAAAAATCTGTGTTTGGGTTTTTTTTCAATAAAATGTTACACTCTCTAGAAAGCTTTTTTATTAACTACTTTGGCAGCATTCAAGACCAGGCTGGACAGAGCCTTGGGCAACCTGGTCTAGTGGAAGGTGTCCCTGCCAGTGGCAGGGGCTTTGGAAGTAGATGAGCTTAAGGTCCTTCCCAAGCCTAACCAATCCATGATTCTACAATTCTACGATATGTCTGAGGTGCTTATGTCATTCCTCTCCTGCAAGTTTCTCCCACATACTTCAGTCTCCTTCAGAGTGAACAAAAGAGGAGCTCCTTCATTATCCTCTATTCACCTCAATGACTCCAAGAAGACATAGTATCAAGTGACTCTTTTACTCTCCTTTAGTCTTTGTCCATTTGTTCATGGCTTCGTTGTCATCTGAGGATATTTTCACACCCAGAACTTCACACTTGGTCATGAAAATTTTCTTGTGCAGCCTTTCAGGATGCTGAGCATAAACAGAACATGGCATTAACATTTATAAAACTTCTTGGTGATTATTCTCCTAATGAAAATACCATAGCATCTGACATGAGTTATCTTAAATTTCAATCTAATATTAGAAGATAAAGTTTAATGGTTCCAGTCCAGTGATTAATTAATCATTGTTGCTTAGGAACCAGCAATAGTGACCTAGTACATCTTCTGCAGGCAAATAAAGGACAATCTCAAATGGTGAGAAGCATCAGGTGTACTTAATTTGCCAAAGTTGAGAAAAATTAAGTGAAGTTGATTTGAAGGACAAATTAAAATGTAATAGTGCAAGTGAGAGTTATTCTTTAAGAGAACATTAGCGAAACAGATGGCATAAATTGCACATCCTATATAAAAGCCCATGCATGGTCAATGACAAAGAAAAAGAAGAAATTAGGGGGGAAAGTAGAATTAAAGTTGATAAGGGCAATTAGTAATTGACTGTAAAATGAAAATCACTGTGAAATTAATAAGAAACTGAAGGCATATTTTGGATAAACAACTAAGGTATGACACAAAGCACTACTGCTACCACCAGTAATAATAATGATAAAGGAATAACAAGGGAAGAGAATAAGACATCTCACCACCAGTGGACCGATAACTCGCCCCCCCCAGCCCGACCAAGCACCGACCGATGCCTCCTCCAACCCTGCAGTCTCGCAGCCCTTCCGGCTAACTCCCAGTTACATCCTGGGCATGACGTGCTGTGGTATGGAATACCTCTTTGGTCAGTTTGGGTCAGGTGTCCTGTCTCTGCTTCCTCCTGGCTTCCCCTCCTCCCTGTCAGAGCATGAGGCTCACAAAGTCCTTGGCCAAACCAAAACATCGCTATCAGCTCTGTTCCCAGGCCAAAAGTCAAAACACTGCACTGCACCAGCTACCAAGGAGGAGAAACATGACTGCTACTGCTGAACCCATGACAACAACCCTTGGTATTATACACTGGTTTGGCCACCAGCTGGCCAATATTCAGACAACAACAAATAGTTGTGCCTTATTCCATTAGGCCTGATGATAGTTTGCAATTCATTTGCAATTGGCATCAAATGTATCACTTCCACCTGTTGTATATAAACATAGAATCTAAGAATCATAGCATGGTTTGGTTTGGAAGCCCCTTATAGATCATCTAGTTCCAACCCTGCTGCCATGGGAAGGGACACCCTCCACTAGACCAGGTTGCTCAGAGCCCAGCCCAGCCTGGCCTTGGACACTTCCAGGAATGGGGCATCCACAGCTTCTCTGGACAACATGTTCTAGTGCCTCACCACTCTCATAGTGAAGAATTCTTCATAATGTCTAATCTAAATCTGTCCTCTTTCAATTTAAAACCTTTCCCCCTCATCCTGTCACTATATGTCCTTGTAAAAGTCCCTCTCCAGATTTCTTGTACACCCTCTTTAGGTACTGGAAGGCTCCTCTAAGGTCTCCTCTGAGCCTTCTCTTATCCAGGCTGAACAAGCCCAACTCTCTCAACCTGTTCTCACAGGAGAGGTGCTTCAGTACCCTGATCATCTTTGCGGCCCTCCTCTGGACTCACTTGAGCAGATCCACATCTTTCTTGGGTTGATGATCCCAGAACTGAATGCAGGTCTAGGTGGAGTCTCACCAGAGCAGAATAGAGGGGGAGAATCATCTCCCTTGACTGGCTAGTCATGTTCCTTTTGATGTAGCCCAGGATGCGGTTGGCTTTCTGGGCTGTGAGTGCACACTGAAGCTGGCTCATGTTGAGCATCACATCAGCCAACACCCCCAAGTCCTTCTCTACAGGACTGCTCTCAATTCAGTCTCTGTCCAGCCCGTATTTGTTGTTGTGATTACCCTGACCCAGGTGCAAGACCTTGCACTTGGCCTGTGGAAATTCATGAGGCTGGCATTGGCCCACCTCTCCAGCCTGCCAAGGTCCCGCTGGATGACACCCCTTCCCTCCAATGTGTTGACTGCACCACACATCATGGTGTTGTCAGCAAACATGCTGAGGGCACACTCAATCCCACTGTCCATGTCACAGGCAAAGATGTTGAATAGCGCTGGTCCCCAAGGAATACCACTTGTTACTGATCTCCACTTGGAAATTGAGGCATTGACCACAACTCTTTAAGTTTGATGATCCAGCCAATTTCTTATCCACTGAGTGGTCCATCCATCACATCCATGCCTCTCCAACTTAGAGACAAGGATGTTGCATGGGACAGTGCCGAATGCCTTGCACAAATCCATGTCGATTATGTTGGTTGCTCTTCCCTAATCCATCTATGCCATGCTCCAATTGTAAAAGGCCACCAAATTGTTCTGGCATGATTTGCCCTTAGTGAAGCCATGTTGGCTGTCACAAATCACACGTTTATTTTCCATGTGCCTTAGCATAGTTTTCAGGAAGATCTGCTCCATGATCTTGCTGGGCATAGAGGTAAGACTGTGTGGCCTGTAGTTCCCCAGATCTTCCTTTTTTCCCTTTTTAAAAGTGGGGGCTATTTTTCCCCTTTCCCAGTCAACAGGAGCTTCACTGGACTGCCATGACTTCGTAAATATGATAAATAATGGCTTGACAACTTCATCTACCAGTTCCCTCAGGACCTGCAGATACATCTCATCAAGTCCCATAGGCTTGTGCACCTTCAGGCTCCTTACATGATCTTGAACCTGATCTTCTACAGTGTGTGGTCCTTCATCCTTCTAGTCCATGCTCTTGTCTTCTGTGATTTGGGCAGTGTGGCTGAAGCTCTTGCTGGTGAAGACAGAGGCAAAAAGTCATTGGGTACCTCAGCCTTCTCCATGTCCTGGGTGATCAGGTCTCTTGTTTCCTTCCAGAGGGGGCCCATATTTTCTCTCATCTTCCTTTTATCCCGAAAGTACCTATAGAAGTTTTTCTTTTTGCTGTTAATGTCCTTGGCCACTTGTAAATTAAAAATTAATTTAAGGCTTAATTTTTCACAGTCTTCTGAGGAAGAAATGCTCGTTAAGAACACTAAAGTTAGCAAATGCAGTAGATCAGAAGTGTAGCCAATGTGAAGGTGAATAGAGTATCATGGAATATCAGGATGTTTTCCTGGTATTCAACCATCTCTGCAGCAGACTCTGTATCACAAGACTCAGCATATCTTCAGCACTGGGAAGGTTGGAAAAAGGGTGTTCTCAGCCTTCCATGAGATTTTGTTTCTATGGTCACTACAGTCACCCCTCTGGAGCCAATGGTAGATTTATTCTTTTTACCCCTTTTAACTACTTAATTTTTAGGCCAGGTTGGACAGAGCCTTGGGTGGCACGGTTTAGTGTGTGGTATCCCTGCCCATGGCAGGGGGTTTAGATCTAGATATCTTAAGGTCCTTTCCAACCCTAACTGTTCTATGATTCTATATTGGTGCAAAACGTAAGATTTTTAACAAATGATATTTGATCTGGATTTGTCTTCTGATGTAAGGACATGGGACTCAAGGTTAATACGTAAGATTTCAATTTAAATGAGAGATACCTGGAGTTATTTTTCAGTCCCATTTTTCATAAGCCTTGACATCCTTAACATTTTGCAAGAAGGCCACACACTCACAATAAAGCTTACCTACTGCCGTATTTGTTATCTACAAAAAGCTCACTGGTGTTCATAAAATTTATTTTCACAATAACTTAATTTTTAAATTTGCTTATTCATCAAATAGATGGGTATTATATCTCTATGGATATTAAAGTCCAGTTCTACATTTCTTTACTTTTTGCTTTGCTTATTTCATATGTTTTCTTTGTCAGGATTTATGTCAGGCTTATCTGGCTTTACAATCAATGTGTTTCTTTTGGAAAGAAGCTCAAACTAACCAGGAAACATGTATTGCCTTTTGTCCACCTCCTTTGCACTTTCATGATCTTATCTTACCAGGTAGCGATCATAGAAAAGTTCTCTGAACAAAATTTTAGATCTGAAATCACTAAAAATATGTTGTTGTAGCTATTTCATCCCTCCACAACTGGAGCTGGAGTTCAGGTGTTTAAAAAGTAATTAGCCAGGAAACAACAATAGGTCTCAGGTCTCTTGCTATGCAAGGATATGTTCCTGCAAGTGGACGCACAGATGGATTCCCTTCAATAAAAAACTGAAAAATATACCAGAAAGTGAAACTTACAGCAGCTCTTCCGAGATTCTCACAGACTTCTAGCTCCAGATCCATAGGATGTCAAAGGAACTTTGCATCTTCCTTTGATCTTGTCCTTTACCTTTTGTGATATGCATCAACACCTGAAATCCCCACCTAATGCATTTTCTTCAAGAAGAGACAAGAAAGAAAGATGCTTATTTATCTTCAGGGTGATCACCAATTCCTCCATGATCAGTGTTCACAAATTATTCTAACAATCTCATAAAATGGAAATTATTTTTATTGAACAAAACGTGAAATGCCATGTGGATTAAAGAAGGAAGGTTAATCAAGTACAGTGGCATCCCAAGTTTTTCTTAGCATTCTTAAACTGTGTCCTGATTTTGGCTGGGATGTTTATTTTCTTCCTCATAGCTGGTACAGTGTTTTGTTTTGGATTTACTATGAGAATAATGCTGATAGCACTTTGATGTTTTAATTGCTTCTAAGTAGCACTTACTCTGATCAAGAACTTCTCAGTCTCTCATGCTCTGCCATTGAGGAGGAGCACAAGAAGCCAGGAGGGAGCAGAGACAGGACACTTTGATGCCAACTAGCCAAACAGCATATCATGCTTGGTATGTAAACTAGTGGGAGTTGGGGTAGGAGGGACCGATTGCTGCTTGGGGCTGGGATGTGCGTCAGTTAGTGGGTGGTAAGGAATTGTATTCTGCATTGCTTGTGTTTGTTGGGTTTCATCCCTGTCCCTATTATTATTATTGTTGCTGTTGTTGTTGTCTACCCTTTTTTCAATTGTTAAACTGTTCTTATCTCAGTACGCAGCTTTTACCATTTTCCAGTTCCCCCTCCCATCCCACCCTGATGGGGTAGGGGAGGAGGCGGCACTGAACAAGCAGGGGCTTGGTCATAACTCTACAACATGAGAGGCCTCAAGAGACCAAATCTGTATACAGGAGATGAGAATTTGTCTTATGGGATTTGACCTGCAATAAGCACTGCAGTTCATTTGTCCAAAATTAAACATACTGTTATACTTCTTAGCACTTTGAATCACTAGCAATGACTGCAATGGACTCCTGTCTCTTCAGTCATGCTAATATCACAAAGACCATTTCCAAAACTGTAATAACAATTTTTAAAGAAGTCACAGATGAGACAGTAAAACAGTATAAGAAGTACCTACCTTTTCTTCCAGTCTTTTTTTTCGTGTAGTAAAATTGCTCCATAAGTTTTGGACTGTAGTTGAATCCACAGACACTTAAGTTTCCATGGGTATGCCTTTTTTGCTGAAAGCAAAGAGTGGCAGCTCCTTGTGGAGACTGGTCCTTTCCTGCAGAAGGATTTGCTGTCTTTTTTCTCCCTTCTATTCCCCCACTTTTCCTAAGTAGTCACAAGCAAATCAAGTACTATTTTCCCCAACTCTGCATCCTTCCATGTTCCAGGCTGCCTGACTTCCATTTCACCTGCAGCTCTGCCTCAGCTTTCTATGTTGCCTATGACCTTTCCCAGCACAATGACATGGCTGGGATCAACCCTGGCAAGGAAGCACAAATAATGATAATATTTAATAATTTCCTGAGTCATAGAATCACAGAATAGTTAGGGCTGGAAAAGACCTCAAGATCATCTAGTTTCAACATAAATTATTTTAAACATTTACTTTTAAAAAAGAATGGACTCAGTGTGTCATAACATTCAAGAGTGTGTTGAAGGAGCAAGAAAAATGTTTATACTTGTCTACATGCATGTTCATTGAATGCTGTCTTCGCCTTCTCTTCTGAAGCTTTTATGACAAGTCAGAGTCCTGTTGTAAAGTCCATTTCTGTTCCTGAGAATCTATATAGCAAAAATAAAGCTCATATGATATATATCAGATGCTAGGATTTTGTTTCCATTCAAGCAACTGCTTGTGGTTTATATGTTTAAAATTTAAAAAATTTTTGTTGTATTAGTAATTCTCTTAAGATCATCTTTAAATCTGATCCTTTGTCACTGGACTTTTTTCTTGTCTCTGACTCCTACAGCAACCTGATAAAATCTATGTTGTAAATTACAGCTTTGAACAGCAGTATCAGACGCAGTGGTCCAAAACACAAAAAAAAAGCCATTGTAGTCATCAGTTCAACACTATTTACACTTTAACATCAGACTGCAGAATCTGATGAAACTACCTTAGAAAACCAGAGAGTTTAAAGAGTTTACAGTGTTGGGGAAATAAAATAAATTTCTAAAGATCCCATCTGGAGTTTCTTGGGAGTTAACACAAGCTGGTTTCATTTTTTTTTTCTTTTCAAATTCCATTTAAGGAACAAAAGGGGAAAGAATTTATTTCAGATTGTTTAAATCCTTCATTTTTCTCTCTTTCCCGTCTTCCCCCCCCCCTTTTTTCATTATGTTGTGGGTTAAGGTTTCAGATCTATTTGGCAACATATTTGGTGTAAAGAATTAGCATCTATTAAATCTCTAACAAGACCATCTGTATAACAACAAATGTGAGTCAGTAGGTCCTAGCAGCTGGTATATATATGCAAACCCCCTGCCTCTCTCCATTTATTTTTTACACTGCCTCTTTTACTTTCAAAATATGCTACATTCCCTTAGATTAATTACTAGTTTTTATCTGATAGAAATGTCTCAGAAATATTTAACTCTCAGAAATGCTTGGTTTGCTTTAGCTACATAAAGATACTAATTTTTCCTTTGTGCCCACTTAGAGCATGTTATACCTTTAATGGTGTTTCGCCATCCCAGAAATCTTACTGTTATTTTGGTTTGCTTGCATGCTCCAATGAAATGGGTGCACCATGATATATAGCAGGAAATGAATAGCACCTCACAGCAGTTCATGTGATCCCACTTGTCTATGAGTGGTTCTGGGACAAGATACTTGTCTTCAACAGCAAAAATGTAAAAATAGCTGGATCACCACCTCCCTCCACACCCCCAGTGAAAAACTGTCAGGAATTATTGACATTCCATCCAGGGTTTTTTCCCATTCATCCCTCACTGGTGGCTGTGGAAGTTAACTTTCCATGCTGCTGTATCATGATTAGCATTCTCTAAATTCAGGATGTTAAGGTACCCAGAAAAGTTTGTGGAGCCCATCTGACTCACCATGCAAATAGCCAGAGGATGTTGCAAAAACATTGTTCCGCTCTGTGTCCAAAGCTGGATTTCTCACACTGTTCTATTTTTGAACTTTATAGAAGTTCACAAACTTGAGGTTGCAAAGTCCAACTACCATCCAGCTATCGGTAGTGTTTCTCAGGGTATGGTGCTGTTTAACCTCTTCAGTATTAACCTGGACAATGGGACAGAGCGTGCTCTTGGCATGCTTGCAGATGATAACAAACTGGAGGGAGAAGGTGTTATGGTGGATAGCAGGACTTCTAATCAGAAAAACTTTAGCATTTTGCAGAACTGATTTGACATGAACTTCTTGAAGATTATTAAAGGCAAATGCCAAGTCTTGAGTCTGGGCTGAAATACTCCCATTCAGCAGTGCAGGGCACAAACTAACTAGAAAGAGGTTTGCAAAAAACAACTTAAGATGTCCTGGTAGTCAAGCTGAACACAATTCAGAGTGTGTCCTGGCAGGTTTTAGATGGCAAAAGTCTACTAAATAAGTAAAAGGAAATTATTTTTTTTTTCCTACTTCACATTTGTGAGATTGTGTCTGGAGCAGGGTCTGATTGTGTGCTTCCTGGTATAAGATCATTGACATACCAGTGCAAGTCCATTGGAGGGTTACTGAGATATTTAGGCAGCTGAAGCACAAACCATGAGGAGAAGCTAAAACAATCATGTTTGTTCTGCAATGAGACAAGAACACTAAGAGAAGTCTAGAGCTGACTTCATTCCATGCCTCATGTTAGAAAAGACAAGCTCAGAATTTCCTTAGAGGTGTAGAGACAAGGTGACAGGAAATGAGAAAGAGACAAGCTGTATCAAGGGAACAAAGCAGGCAATCATACACTGGAACAGGTTGGCCACAGAGATTGTGCAATCTCCTTCCTTGGAGACAATCAAAACTGACCTGTCCAAGGCATGGGGAAACCTCTTTTAGTTCTAGGGCTATAGACTAGCAGGGCTAGGCCCAGCTCATCTCCAGAGATCCTTGTGAACCTTTTATTCAATATTTCTATATTACAGAACCCAGGCTGAGCTATAGCAATGGCCTTTCACAATAATTAAAACAACCATTAAAGCTATGCCAACTTAGTCTCAGCTGTTCAGTGAGTGTCTTCTACAAAACATTTAAGTATATTTATGTTCTTGAAGTTTTTGCAGCTTCATGCACTTCATATAGTAGCTCTTTCCCTTGCTTTACTTTATCTCACCATAATTAGTTCGTCTTCTCCATCCGCTTCATGATAGGGGAACAGCAGATGGCTCAGGGCATCCAGGTAAGTTCCTTACCTCAGGATTCTTAATTAGTCTGCTACAGGATGGATAAATGTGCAGTGACCAATGGTATGAGGTTCAATGAGGCGAAGTGCCGGGTCATGCATTTGGGTCATAACAACCCCATGCAATGCTCCAGGCTTGGGAAAAGTAGCTGGAAAGCTGCTCAGCAGAAAAGGACCTGGGGGTGCAGATTGATGGAGCTGAACACAAGCCAGCTTTTGCCCAGACAGACAAGAAGGCCAATGGCATCCTGGCCTGTATCAGACATAGTGTGGTCAGCAGGGCCAGGGCAGTGATCATCCCCCTGTACTGGGCACTGGTGAGGATGCACCTCGAATCCTGTATTCAGCTCTGGGCCCCTTACTGCAAGAAAGACATTGAGGTGCTGGAGCGGGTCCAGAAAAGGGCAACAAAGCTGGTGAAGGATTTCGAGAACAGGTCTGATGAGAAACAGCTGAGAGAATTGGGGGTGTTTAGTCTGGAGAAGAGAAGGCTTAGTGGGGACCTTATTGCTCCCTACAATTGCCTGACAGGAGGTTGTAGTGAGGTGGGGATCTGTCTTTTCTCCCAAGTAACACGTCATAGGATAAGAGGTAACAGCCTTCAGTTTCACCAGGGGAGGTTTAGATTGGATGTTAGGAAAAATTTCTTCACAGAGAGGGTGATCTGGCATTGGAACAGTCTGCCCTGGGAAGTGGTGGAATCATCATCCCTGAAAGTGTTCAAAAGATGTGTGGATGAGGCCCTCAGTAATATATGGTTTAGTGGTGGTCTTGGCAGTGATGGGGTAATTGGTTGGACTTGATGATCTTAAAGGTGTTTTCCAACCTGGTTGATTCTATGTTTTATGATTCTATACCACAAGATAAGCAGTTCTCAGAATTACAGGTAGTGACCAGTTGCTACATAATATTCAGCTATGCCTTTATGATCCTTGTGATTTATCTCCAGTCCTCTCTATTAGAAAATATTAAGAACTGTGGTGGAATCTGACAGTCTTTATAACTTCTTCTACATAAACCTTAAAGCTATTTTATTCAGAAATAACTGTGATGTTTACCAGAAGCAGGTGAGGATGAATTTGTAGAAGTCTGAGCAAGCATGTTTCTGCCAGTTATTTTTCCACTGGATAACTGAAGAATCGTAAGTTGTAGTCCAAGTGTTAATTAGTATCATTGTGAGGTTTTTAAAGGAAATTTAATCTATAGATAGGATGAAAAAAGTTTGTAGGATGAGTTACTTATGGCTCATCAGAGACCTTATCTTTAAGGAACATTTTTACTCCCATGGGTCATAGCCATACTTGAAGCTGCCTGTATCTAATTCTTTTTTTGAAAAAGAAAAAACAAAAACAAAAACAAAACCTCTTCAGTTCATGAAGTACAGAAGGTTATTACTCTCAGTGTAAAGAGGAAAAACCCTGGCATGGAAATACATACCTAATCCTTTATTCTTTACGTACATTTCCAAATACATAGTTATAGTACGTACGAAAAAGCTGCATTAATATTAAAGGATCCATACTTTCTGGTCTGCAAAGACAAATTTTATGTCAACACCTATTAACAAATTATATTTTAAATAGCTTACTAACTTTATCTTTCCAACTCAACAGCCCTCTAATCTCTGCTCACATCATCAATGTAACTTTTTCATGACATTTTGGCAATAAAGCATCTGCAAAGTCATAGTCATATGGATGATAATTTCCTCCTGCAAATGGTGGATGAGCCAACCAGGAAAGGAGCACTGCTGGATCTCATCCTTACTAACAAGGAGGGTCTGGTCGAAGCAGTAAGGGTTGAGGGCTGCCTTGGTTGCAGCGACCATGAGATGGTGGAATTCAGGATCTTGTGTAGTAGGACCAGTAGAATAGCAAGTGGAATTGCAACCCTGGACTTTAGCAGGGCAAACTTTGGCCTTTTCAAGCAATTGCTAGGGGAAATCCCACGGGCAAGGCTGTTTGAAGGTAAAGGGGCCCATGATAGTTGGTTGGCATTCAAGGATTGCTTTTTCCGAGCTCAAGATCAGAGCATCCTGACATGTAGGAAGTCAAGGAAGAGGGCCAGGAGACCTGCGTGGCTAAATAGGGAATTGCTGGGTATGCTCAAGTGGAAGAGGAGGTCATGGAAGGAGGGGCTGGCCACTTGGGAGGAATATAAGGCTGCTGCTAGAGAATGTAGGAAGGCAGCTAGGATGACTAAGGCCTCTTTAGAATTAAACCTGGCGAGAAGGGTCAAGGACAGCAAAAAGAGCTTTTTCAAATACATGGCAGATAAAACTAACACCAGAGGCAATGTAGGCTCACTGATGAACGGGATGGGTGCCCTGGTGACAGAAGATACAGAGATGGCAGAGTTACGGAACGCCTTCTTTGTCTCTGTCTACTCTGCTGCAGGCAGTCCTGAAGAGCCCTGTACCCCTGAGACCTCAGATGAAGTCAGGTCGATGGAGCGGTTTGCCTTAGTCGATGAGGAATGGGTTAGAGATAAGTTGAGCAACCTGGACATCCATAAATCCATGGGTCCAGATGGGATGCACCCGCGGGTGCTGAGGGAACTGGCGGAAGTCATTGCTAGACCACTCTCCATCATCTTTACCAAGTCTTGGGAAACAGGAGGGGTGCCTGAGGACTGGAGGAAAGCAAATGTCACTCCAGTCTTCAAAAAGGGCAAGAAGGAGGACCCGGGTAACTATAGACCGGTCAGCCTCACCTCCATCCCTGGGAAAGTGATGGAACACCTTATCCTTGGTGCCATCTTAAGGCATATCAAGGATAAGAGGGTTATGAGGGGCAGTCAACATGGCTTCACCAAGGGGAAATCATGCTTGACCAATCTCATAGCCTTTTATGAGGAAATGACACGGTGGATGGATGATGGCAGAGCGGTGGATGTGGTCTACCTTGACTTCAGCAAAGCATTTGATACAGTCTCCCACAGAATCCTCACAGCTAAATTGAGGAAGTGTGGTCTGGATGATCAGGTAGTGAGGTGGACTGTGAACTGGCTGAAGGAGAGAAGCCAGAGAGTTGTAGTTATGGGGCGGAGTCTAGTTGGAGGCCTGTAACTAGTGGAGTGCCTCAAGGGTCAGTACTGGGACTGGTATTATTTAATATATTCATCAATGATTTAGATGAGGGAATTGAGTGTACTATCAGCAAGTTTGCTGATGACACTAAGCTGGGAGGAGTGGCTGACACGCCAGAAGGCTGTGCTGCCATCCAGCGAGACCTGGACAGGCTGGAGAGTTGGGCAGGGAATAACTTGATGAAATATAACAAGGGAAAGTGTAGAGTCCTGCATCTGGGCAGGAACAACCCCAGGTTCCAGTATAGGTTGGGGAACGACCTGTTAGAGAGCAGTGTAGGGGAGAGGGACCTGGGGGTCCTAGTGGACAACAGGATGACCATGAGCCAACACTGTGCCCTTGTGGCTAAGAAGGCCAATGGCATCCTGGGGTATATTAGAAGGGGGGTGGTTAGTAGATCGAGAGAGGTCCTCCTTCCCCTCTACTCTGCCCTGGTGAGACCGCATCTGGAATATTGTGTCCAGTTCTGGGCCCCTCAGTTCAAGAAGGACAGGGAGCTGCTGGAGAGAGTCCAGCGCAGGGCAACTAAGATGATTAAGGGAGTGGAGCATCTCCCTTATGAAGAAAGTCTGAGGGAGCTGCGTCTCTGTAGTTTAGAGAAGAGGAGACTGAGGGGTGACCTTATTAGTGTATATAAATATATAAAGGGGGAGTGTCACGAGGATGGAGCCAGGCTCTACTCAGTGGCAAACAATGATAGGACAAGGGGTAACGGGTACAAACTGGAACACAAGAGGTTCCACTTAAACTTGAGAAGATACTTCTTCTCAGTGAGGGTGACGGAACACTGGGACAGGCTGCTCAGGGAGGTTGTGGAGTCTCCTTCTCTGGAGACATTCAAAACCCGCCTGGACACATTCCTGTGTAACCTTATCTAGGTGTTCCTGCTCCGGCAGGGGGATTGGACTAGATGATCTTTTGAGGTCCCTTCCAATCTCTAGCATACTGTGATACTGTGATACTGTGATAGTATCTTGGTGTTCAGCCTTAAGAAATGACTGTTTCTGGGGAGTGAAAAGAAACTGAACTGTTTACAGTTCACATCCTGGTCTCCCCCTCTTATCTTTTAACTTGAAGCACCTGCTCACTGAACAAGCGCATCGAATATTTCACATACAGATTTACAAGCTCCATGAGGGACTCTTCTCTCTTTGATCCAGGTTGTTTTTCTTTTGCCAGACAGATGTACAGAGACAACTGTAGGAGCAAACCATTTTAGAATCCAAACAGTGCCTCTATTATATTGCAGATGAGCAATATGTAAACATACTTTGTGTTAGGTAATGAACAGCCAACCGATATCCAGCCCGACCCAAGCAGTGATCTAGCCCTTCTGAGTAACTGCCCCCAGTTTATATAGTGGGCATGACGTGCTGTGGTATGGAATACCTCTTTGGCTAGTTTGGGTCAGGTGTCCTGTCTCTGATTCCTCTCAGCTTCCCCTCCTCCCTGGCAGACCATGAGACTCAGAAAGTCCTTGGTCAGACTAAACATGACATAGCAACAACTAAAAACATCGGTGTTACCAGCGCTGTTCCCAGGCCGAAAGTCAAAACCACAGCACTGCAGCAGCTACTAAGAAGGAAAAAAATGACTGCTACTGCTGAACCCAGGACAAGAACTTAGAGATCACCTCAGCTTACTAAATCCTGAAAGAGTTCCAGAGAAAATGTACCAAATTCACTTGATTTCACTCTGCTCAGTGATTCCCATCAGATGCGTTATTCCCAGAGACACTGTTTTCTTCAGACTCTACTCAGCCATCTGACTCACCAGTTAATTTTTACTATATTTTACATAGTACTATGTGAAATACTATATGAGTACTTCATCTTAGTGGCCTGACTGCAATCATTGCATCTCATTTAGTCCATTCTTTGGTTTGATTGTTTCTAAAGTTTGTTGCTTGTGTACCCATTTACTACTATTTTGTGTACTTACTAGAGATTTATTTACTAAAAAAAAACACGTCCAAAAATGAAGTTAAAGGGAGGCTTGTGTTTTACAAATCTTAAACTCCTTTGTTCTAATATTTTTTCTGGTGCTGTTTTCTTTCTCTATCCACATATATAGATAGCATCATGCTTACAGTTACTGCTGTGTACTAATGGCTAGTAATTCATGGGATGAGCACTCCAAATTACACATAGTATTTCTGCAGAACTGCCCTAGGAGATGTTTATCCCCACTCTTGATGCATTTTTATATACGCTCATCATTTTTTGTGATACTCAGGGTATCATCAAAATAATAGAACAACTTAAAGCGACTGCATGTTTCTCAAATATCATTTGAGAAAGCATGACTCAGAAATGTACATTAATAAGAATGGAAAATAATATATTCAACTATGGTTTCTTTGGGGAAAATGTTTTTCCTTTGTTAATCAAGGTTTCTTGATTAATGAATTTCTATATTTCTTCTTACAAGCTGTTTTAATCCCTATAAATTAAAGTCAGCCTTCATTTAGAGTATTATAAAAGAATCTAATAACTGCATGGGGAGGTGAAGGCTCCCTCTGAGAGCAGTCTTCTTCATTCAAGCTCTTTCACAAATGCTGAACAGCTACCCTCCTGGGCCACTCACTTTTTACCATTCTGATGTACCAGGGTGTGTGTGTGTGTTTCTGTCTGGAGGTAAACTCCATAATTCAGTCTTCAGGGAATGTTTCTGCAGGAGAACAGAGAAGTGGTCCACCCCAGAGGCAATGCCCAGATGGTGGTACTCAGTGGTGTCATATGAAACCGTCCATAAAATATCACAAGCCTAACGCCTTATATATCGCTGCCCTGTCTACATGTTCATCTTTGCCTGTGAACTGGAATAAGTAATTAAAGGTTAATGGGGATATAGGCCAAATACTTTCCAAGCTAACCGTAATTAAGGAAGCAAGTCAGTCTTGGGCATCCTTGGGACTAATTTGCAGTGGAGGTTGTAATGGAATCAGGTCAACAGGAGGGCAGGTGCTGTAATAGATAGCCTTCTCATACCCTGGCAAGATCAATTCAGTCTACAATGACTTCTTATTGCAAAATTAAATTATGAATAATGTGTGGGCTGATATGTAACTGTTCTCCTGCCTTGCACTGGGTAAAGTAACAAACAGAAGTATTAGCCTACTTCTCCTAACAGCAGACCCCCTAAGGAAATAAACTTCCTAATTCTAGAAGCAAAGAAAAGGAAATGTGACTTTCTGCTTCACTTTTGATCATAAGGTTAAATGTGGCCATGCTCGGTTAAAGCAGCAGATGAGTCATTTATTTCTTCAAGAAGGATGATTGCTTAAAGATCCCACTTGGGCATTAATTGACTTCAAGATTGGTGCACATTCAAAGAATGGGAAAATGTTAGTGTCAAAAGATGTCAGGAGTGGGGTGTCAGTAACAACGTTAATTTAAGGCTAATGGAAACCAACATTTTTTTCTGGATAAACGGAGCAAGAAAAATCTGCCTTTTTCATTTTGAACTTTCCTTCAGAGATAGCTTTGCAAGTTACTTTGTGTGCTTTGCTATGTTTAGTTTTGAATTTTTGTGTCATATTTTACTGTTTCAGGCATGCTGACATATCCTTCCTAGGTCAAATGTTACTAGCTGCTTTCAGAAGGAAACTTATAAATTTAGGTTTTCAGTTGTGTGCAATGTCTGTATGACAAGTTCAGAGAAACATGTTGAAAAGCCTTGCATTTCTAAAACTCTATGAAACAACTGAGCTTTTTTGGGAAAAAAAAAATGTTCTTTTAAAGATAAGAGTTGTTCACTGTCTTGTATTGTGTCAGGAGTCACAGTCACAAACATGCTAATTCCTCACCCTGATAGCTTGACACAATTTTAAGTCCCCAAGGTTTCCCCTTTCTGCTTTTTTTCTGATTTTTTCTTAGGAAGGAGGAAGAATCATTTGAATATAGCAATATTGGTAAAGAATCATAAGGAGGCAGGTATATTAAAGTAATACAGGCTGTTGCTTGGATTAGCTATCAAGAATTGTTTATGCCGTTTGGATCTTTATGAACTTTGTGCTGCCTTGGCCTTCTGATTCCCTCTAGTCTATTTTAATCCAAGAGATCATGCGTTACATATTTTAAATAAGACGTCCTAGGAGATCTCAGCTGTCGTTATATCAGTAAGTTAAGAACAGTTACAAGACTTGCATAGTACTGAGATGATTTAAAAGCCATAGCTTATAATATAAGCCATGAATAACTCTCAGTAGCTATTGGTACACACAGGCTGATAAAGTAAAATGATTGCTAGACTACCTTCAAGTTTTAAACATGGCTGGTTCTCTGATACCAGTTATTCAGGATGTAACTGAACAGGTATTTGATCTGAGAAAGGGGATGATGGCTCAGCGGCTGTGTCACCTTGACCTTAGCAGTCTATGGTACAGTTTATTTCTTTGTCATTTATTCTCAAGAAAACACGTACTGTAGATTTATAGCACACTTTGTGTCTGCACCTGTCCCAGGCTGCTAAGACATGAGCCTTTGCTGCAGCAAAGCCTTTACATGGGCTCTGGGGCATGGCAGAAGAGAAAGCACAAGACTGAGTCTTGTTCTCTTGTCCTCTGGCAGAGACTGCAGCATAAATGCAAGAGCATGGGGTGCTTCTGCCACCTTTCTCACCCATTTTCTTAAAGTGTGGCTTCCAAACAGATTGTGCCTCAGTAGCCAATCTGTAAAATGGGAATAAATTATTCTCATGGGACACACGTGATTATAAAGATGTCATTCAAGTGTGTAACTATTTCATTCAAAAGCAGTTGTGTTCAGATGTTTATGGCTTTTAGTAGTAAAAGTCATGGAGGTACAAAAGAGAAAACAATTTGTCTTTTGAGTGATGAAGCTGTAATTCTCTTAGCTTTCATAACCTGTATAAAAGAGTTTGTTACAGAACTTGCTCTTATGTTCATAAAAGTATAATGATCTATCTTCACATAAGATACATATCCTGCTGAATGGACGAATAAGACTTTGCAGTACATTCATGCATTAGTTTTACATGTTCATACATTGAATAATAAGGATGTTCACAGCATCACAAAAGGTTGTTAAAGCTAGGTTATATTTTTAAGATATTTGCAAAGTTGATGTCTAGCAATGTTATAGATGTTAACACATGAAATTTCCACTAAACAGTGGAACAATCAACAGATGTGACTGATGTCTGAGGGTTAACAGAGTATATATAAGGCTGTCTTTGAGAAATGGTGATTTCCATAGGATGAGGTGATTGAAAGCTTTTATTCATCTTGACCTTGCCTTTCTGAAGAGGCTGTGAGTATGATAACAGTTGTTAAAGTTTTCCTTTGCTGGCATGGTTGCTTGGAGCTCCTCATAATGTCCAACATGTAATTGATCAGTAGAAATAGAAAGACCTAATATTTCCATTTATAATGTTAATATGAATGTTTAGAAAGACAAACCTAAGTAAGGAGCAAGAGATAAGGTGATGTAAGGGTCACCAGTGTGAAACCTTCTTGGCAGTGTTCATACAGCTCTCAAAATCTAGGCTGTATAAGTATATATATACAAATACACATAGACATATGCATGTACTTACACATATACACACATAGATATTCCTAATAGGTAGGTATGAGGACAGTATTGAATGCAAACCTTTTTTACCTGTTCCTTAAAGCCCAGAACTGTATAGAAGAAATAAAGCAGGTATCATGTAAAAGCTACAGAAGAGACCATCCTTATAGGAAAGGACCATGACAATGAGTTTTGTATAAGACCAGTATATATATATTATTATCTAAAAATACCTTTCAAATAGTTGGCTTTTAGTGTCTATTTTAAATGTCCAACTGGGTACAAAGTACACTGAACCAGGCAGAACAGGCTGAACTGTTAAGGTATTTTTCTCTGGAAAAAAGAATCTTAAGACACTAGCTACTGAAGAACTCACTGTGCCTTGTTCCATGAAAACATACTAGAAATAACTGAAAGTTGAGAAGCTCTTTTCCTGCAGTACTTCACAAATGTTTGACGAAAGTACAGCTACACATGTGCGGCTCTTGTCCTCTGGCAGCCCTTAGCTGTATCTGGGAACATGGTCATTTGTAAGCCAATTGATCTACAGTTAGAGGACCTTCATTTGGAGGCAGGAAGGTTGCTTTATCAGTGATGTTCACCAATGAAAGGGTGTTTGATTATCTGCATGTTTCTCGAGTAGATTGTAACAGAATCAGAGCAAAAAGCTATTTTGTTTTGCTCACATATAGGGAAGCTAAAGAATAGAAGTAATTAATTTTATTTGCTAAAGCTATAAAGCAGTATGATATGATCAGGTGCACTACAGCAAAAGAGGATAATTGCTGGAAAATCCAAGGACCATCAAAATTCTCTAACTGCTGCTTCAGAATAGTAAGTGAGGCACTGAAAAACACTACAGTAAGAGTAAGGATTTTGGAGAAAAGACTTTCATATAGCAAGGCAGATTGTAAACCTATAGGTGAGGGAGAATTAAGTTGCATCAACCCAATTTAACAGGGTGAAAGTATAATTCAAACTGAGTGCTGAAGGGAAGGAAGTAATTGTAACTAGGCACAACCAGTCTAGGGTAGCAATTGCATCTGAATTGATTAAAATCATTATTTGTTCATAGCCAGAGGAGCGGTTGAAGATCTAAATCTGAACTTAACTTTGAAGAAACACAAAACCCCCCACAAACACAGTATCTCCTTATTTGTGCCTTTGATTTGAGAAAACACATTGGCTCACAAAAAAACAGCGTTAGTGAGACTGAGTAGCCTGTTTTTTTGTGAAACCTACTCCCCCATTCTGTTTTGAAGTGATTACAGAGTAACTCTGCTCTGTGATGACACGTTGCCATTAGCACTGAGGTAGAGAAACAGAGCTAGGAAGTGGAATGGCTTTGGTAAGGAAATTAAGTTTAGTCTGAGCAACTGGTCTACACAAAGCGGAAAAGAGAAGCAGCACTTCCTCTCAGGAGAAATGGAGTCTCAGAAGGTAATTCTCTAATAAATGAGATAAGGGAACTGGAGGACAGCACTGATTAAATTAAAGGTTTGAAATAAGAAATTAACAGTAAAGCAACCTGTCCAGAGAGAAAACTTCTGCCAGTTACAATGTGTTGTGTAGGGGATTACTCAAGCTGCCTCAAGAAGGAACAGGGAGTTAGTGATCCTATAGTAGTATCTGAATTCCCAGATGAACTGCATTATTATGCAGGGAAATCACTAGACAAGAAAGACGGCACTATCTAATTTAACATAAGTGGCCTACATTTACCATTTAACCCCAAAGTAGCATACTACATCATTAGGTAATTTAGATTGATAGAAATATAAAATATAGTGGTTTCTAAAAACTTTCAAGGAGAGTGGAAAGCAGATGTGTGGTTTGAAGTCACTGGGTGAAAGGACATCCTGAGAGACTCTACTTAGAGCTTCTGAAAATAAAGGTTACACTGACCTTCAAACTATCAGCAGACTCAAATCCTAAAAAAAATGGGTTGAAAATCAGTTTAAACAATAACCAGGATGGTGATACTTTGATTGCTTTTCTTCTGTGCAGTCTAGATGAATAGAAGACCTTCAGTATTAGTCAATATTTAATGTAGATTTACTTCATACATAGAGCATGTTTTTTTTTTTAACATTGGGATTTAATTTCTTATGCTATATACAATATATTTCTATGTGTTGGCTGAAAAAGTGAAGAATCATGTTAAATTTGCTAGACGTAGTGGATTAAACTTGTGTGTTGTTAAAAATAGGTAATAGCAGCTGTTGACAAGAAAGAACATCATGTACTTTCTGACTGTTATCAGACTTCTGAGTCCCATTCAGTAAATCTTCATGTTACTTTTTGACAGACATTTCCTATAGTATTTCTGCAGATCACAACCTGATATTTCAAATGTCTTAATAAATAATTTATCTACTTGCTGCCAGTTAACAGCTGTTTCAGAAAAGGAGAAGTAAAATAGTAGACCCACTGGACTATGGGTTTGATGTTTTTAAACACAATGTTGATGTCATTGCAGAAAACCTACCTTTCAATGAAAAGGTAGGAGGAAAGGAACTTTACAAAAGCACCTATCTGCTTTTCAGGTAGTCTGAAGTCTGTTCATCTGAGTCCTGAAAACGAAAAAGAAAGCCCAAAGACTCCAGCAGGGGCAAATCTTCAATATGCCAAATAAGTGCAATATGAGAGATGTAGAGATTTTCATTAAACTAACCAGCTACTCAGTATCATTAAGACTAAAAGTTGCCATTTCTCATGTTATGTTGATGTAGTATTGAATCAGGGGGTTATTAGGTTGTTCTGTTTTCTTTCTTTCTCCTTGGTTTGCATCATTTTTGCTAATTTAAACCACGAAGGTATAGAATGATACAGCTCATTTAAAATAAATAGGAATATTCTGCCAGTTGTTACAAATACCACTGGAAATATTGCAGAGTAGCATTGTAATTTCATGGTTTATGGTACACTGAGGAGAACTGACACCTTGAAATTAGCAGTTGCTTTCTCGCTCTTTATAATTATTTACAAGCACCAAGCATGTTTTGTTTGCCTTAAGAGTCTTATAATGCCCCTCTTTCTTTAGCAGCTACAGTCATGATTCCTTCTCATTCTATGTGCTTGGGATTTTTTAGCAGTAAGTTAGCTGACACCAGCTACTTAGTACAGAGCTGGCCAAGTCATTCCAGGTGTGACACCGGTCCTTTGACCAAGCTGAGAGCCTTGTTCACAATTCAACTGTTGACAGAGTTTCATTCTTTCTTTCTCAGTGAAAGATGGATGACAGTCTTCAGAAGCTGCTGTGTAATATACTCTGATTTAAGGGAAGGTGAGGGAGGATTAAAGATGTATAATAAAAAGAGGAAACAGCATTTTAAGTCTTGCCCAGTATATGCTCTGTTATAGTGTCTCTTCTTAACAGCAGTTGCTGCTGCAGCTAGACTAGGATCCCATGGCTTGACCTGGTGGTCCCTCCCAGCTTTCAAGGTATGGCTAGCAGTTAGGATAACTCAGTATAACAAAAATTATGCAGAAAAATAATTATTGAGAAAGATAAAGATTTGTGGGTGCTTTTTTTGTTTGTTTGTTTTGTTTTGTTTTTTATACTGGACAATAGCATAGCTTGCAAAAGACATACAGAATGAGAATTCTATTTTCTGTCCTGTCTTCTGCAGGAATAAATTTGTTTCTGGAGCTGAGTATTGGACTGGATAATTTCTTTAGTTAATGAGGTATTGCTGCATGATGTCATAGCAAACTTATTACTGTGGGCTGTGTCTCTGGAGCATAGGCTTTGGGTAAAATTAAAAGACTAAAAGCTCATACTCAGATATTCAGCAATTAGAGAAATCACCACATCAAGGCCATGTTGAAATAACTTAACAGCATGAACAAATATGTTGGCAGTTCTTATTTTTCTCTAAAACTTGTTTCATTTCAGTATTGGCCACCGAGTTCCACCCAGACAGGTAAATAATAAAAATGTCTTCCAGTATTTTAGTAACACTGGGACCTTTCTTCATATTTTCCCAGGGTCTAGTCTCTACATGCCTAGTTTCAAGCAATAGCAACACAAAACCAGAAAAGTAAGAAAAGCTGAAGTTCTTCCACTGATAGAATTTGGAAATGAGAAAAACCGAAATCATATTCTTCTTAGCTCTCTGTCTCCTGAAGGTAGCCAGTTCATCTGTTCTTTCTGGCTTTCCAAGATTTCTTTCACGTTGTGCTCAGGAAAAAGAAGAAAGTTAATCCTTACTCCTTCTTGACTTCTAAGTAAACAGTGAAAGAAAGAGCTTTCACAGCTATCAGTTAAAAAGATGTTGTCATGGTATCTTAGGCTTTTTAATCATTATGAAATCGAAAAATCTTTTTATAACACTGCTGTTTTTAATAACTTCCCTTATGATCATACCACTGAAAAATTATCCTAACTGAAGTCCTCCCCTTCTGAAATGCATAGAAACAGAGGAGTTGTTCTACAGCTGCCCAGTCAGGAGCACAATTCTGCTGGCATAGGCTGTCTTTTATAACAGGTGGGTGGAAAGCATCTTTCTCATGCTTTTCACAATATTGAAATTCTCCACCTAAGCCATCGTAGTATATCACTGATCACAGCTGAGTTGTTTGACTTAGAGAAGAAAGTGGATTTAATGAAATTTAGTTGTGCACATAGTTTTCCAGATCAAAGATTTCTGATGAAACACATTATAAAAATGCCACTGCATCATGAACTACACAAGCTATGCAACCTGAAATCAAACAAAAAGTTCATCACCAGTTTGATGTGTATATGTACTACCTCATCTGAGCCAAATACCAGGTGTGTTCTGATTTTTCCTGGAAATTCCTCTTTGGTGTTTTGCTTCTTCATTCCTCATTCTTCTTTTCAAATGATTCGATTTTTGAACATGTGGCACATGGAAAATCTAATGAAGGTTTCAAAAGGGTGCACAACCAATTGTTTCTACTCCAAGCACATCCATTACCACACATTAGGACACAGGACCTCAGGAAGCCCTGCTAGACTGACAGGATTACTGGATGGGCTCAGTTATAACATTATTAGCAACAAAAATAAAGTCGCATCTAGAGTTTCAAAAGAAACGAAGGGTCTTTTGTGCAAGGCCCTACACTGGCACTGATGCCAGTGAACATTGGCTTCTGTTGATGTCAGCATTTTGTCTCTGTAAATACAGAAAGAATAAGATACTTTCTCAAGGTCACATAGCAGTTCAAAAGCCAAAATTTAGCTGTAATCTGGATCTTCTGAATACCTGATTTACTGCCTTATTTGTTGTACCATATTGCTTTTCCTGTTTTAATCTGTTAATTCCAGAATTCCCAAAAGGCAAATAAAAAATAGGCTATTTCTGTCTCTTTTTGTGTACCAGCTTCCCTTTTTCAATGTCTGCAAGTCTTCAGTGAAACACTTCCTTAGCCTGTTCATCTCAGCTGCAGTCAAAGGGCTAGAGGAAAGATAGAGTTGTCTCCCCCATATGAGAAAAATCAGTTTTGTTTTATCTTAACCTGCATTATGTTACTCCAACATAATTCCAAACTCCTCTTACTACAACAGTAAACCCAGTTGACTCATATGAAGCATACAGGAGCAGATCAGAACATGCCATCCGCAGCTGTAAAAGCCAAGCACATATTGACAACACAGACCTCTGATGTACACCCTCATGTAATCATGCATCACATAATCTATGTAACAATTGGCCTGCTAATGAAAGGAAGAGAACGCAGCCTCATAAAAATTAATTACATTTGAATATCAAGCAAGCAAGCAATGATACAAAATGAGAGCAAACATTACCCAGGGTACAACTACGTCAGCATGTGATTTCTCAGTTGTCTGTTATCAGTATGTTTTCTCAGTTATCATAAGCAGGGTTTGTAGCATCACCTATTATTAAGATTGCCTAACATATCCCATTGTAAGACTTAGGTTTCAATTGCTTCTAACTTTGCCAAAATATAACAGTAGGCTTAAGTTTTATGCTCTATGTCTGTCTTTTCCAATTTTTAAAAATGTTGAACAAATACCTTCAGCTGTGTCCAATGTCAAGAACAGAATGAAATGTATGTTTTTTTGAGGGGGGTGGGAATAAAAAAGGAAGAGGAGGATGAGGAGAACTAATAGAGCTTGACTGCTATTAGCACCTATGTTTCCTCATTTCAGTTGAGTTCAGGCATTTCTGCAGATGTCTGTATTAAGCCTGTAGACATGTCTTCAACGTCATGAATACAGTTTAATTGTCTTCCGCAAACTGGGGGATTGACAGAAGAGATGAAAGTCTGAAACAAGACAAAAATGAAAATAAAATTATTTTAATACCTTCAAAGCACTCAGAGCAGCTTAACCTGTTTGTAGCATTTCAGGTACTACTGAGTGATTTGTGCTAGACTTGAAATATAGTTATTTAATTTCTCTGACCTTTTTCACACAGTGAAGAAGCCTATTCAGAAAATGTACTATACACTTGTAATTAAAGTAATCTGACAATGCAAAGTATTGAAACCGATGCTGTGAAAAGTAATGTAATAAGGATGGCCAAATCCTGAGCTTTTCCAAAGGCCTTACTCGAGATTTTTGTTCTTCTGCACCAATTCTAATTTCATACAGGCTTTAAAGGCTAAAAAGCCATTTACACATCTTTTACATGCAGAGGTGTATCAGAAAGCAGAGTCAGTCTCTTAGAGCACTTAGATATTCTTGCCTTTTAAATAGCTAGAAATTACTTCTCTCTCAGGTTCTAGGGTCAGTCTTTGGAAAGAAATACACTGATCTTGCTGTGAAGCCACAGCACCCTTCAAATCTCCTAGTCATTAGTTTCTTACTCATGCTAAGGGTGAAATTGCTCCTTCTGCTATACATTTGTTGGTGAGTCAAAGCAAAGATTTTTCCCAACATTTTGTTTCCTGTGAATATTGTTTCAATCATTCCTAAAAAAAAAAAAAAAAGAAAAAAAAAATACAACCCCCCCTTTTTTTTCCTCTAATTCCTGGTGCTCTTAGTATTATTTGGATACATTGTAATCCTCTTACCATCTGGTAAGCATATTGTGCAGAAAGGAATCAGGAACCCAATCTCATACAGGGATATTTGAAAATTTACTTTTTCACAACTGTAAGATATTAAAAATGTCCTGGTTTGGGGTTTGTTTTGGTTTTTTTTTGTGTGTGTGTTTTGTTGTGAGTTTTTTTTAAGTGCACAAAGATTACTTGATATCAACAGAGAAGAAGATGATGAGGAATGTATTTTTTTTTAAATCACTGATGGGCAGCAGACCAGGAGACCAGAAAGGCTGATTTGGACAGTGGTACAATAGAGCCATAACCTGTTAAAATCACATACCCTTTTAGAAGCATCTAACTGTACTCTGTCTGATAGGACATTTCCAGTGTCTCCAGCCTGGGCTGCCTGTCCCCAGCCTTTTCTCCTGGGGCAGCAAAACCACTTTCCAGTTTGTAGAACAAAGGCCACATTGTGTGGGCATGTACTTTTCCTTTCACTCATTTTTCACTTTTCTTTTCTTTGTAAGCATAAATCTAACTTCATATTTAAGACTGGAGAAGTGACAGTTGGGTCTTGAAAACCCAAATTCTATTAATTGATGGCATGGGTAACCTGCTTTATTTCTCAGCATTGTCCTTAATTTCTCCCAATTTGTTCTTGTCATCTCTTCAGAAAGTTAGAACTGATTTCCATTTATGTACCTACACATTGCCTGTTATTATGGGACCTTGATTTTCAGATTCTGTTCTGGCATTTTTAATTCTTGATTTCTGTATTTGCTAAAGAGTGATATCACCAGTTCAGAAGGTTGTAATTTAACATGGAATAGTTAATAATAAAACCTAGGGTCTGGCAAGCAGAAAATCCTGATTTTATTTCTCTTTGAAGTTGGACTGTACGAGGAACTAGGGTAGGAATGGGTCATTACATTACTATCAGAAGCAGTATTTCACTAATGCTGAAAG
This sequence comes from Pezoporus wallicus, assembly GCF_028554395.1. NCBI lineage: Eukaryota > Metazoa > Chordata > Aves > Psittaciformes > Psittacidae > Pezoporus > Pezoporus wallicus. The sequence continues at coordinate 68,734 of NW_026642858.1, read as the reverse complement.
CAGCAGACTAGACACTAGACTGTCTAAATTTGCAACATTAACTTTACCATTCTATTCAGAAATAGAATTCATAAGCTGACTGTTACTGATCTAAAAAAAATAAGGTAAAAGATTCCTTAGTGTTGTGATCAGGAAAGAGTATGGGGAATCTCTGTGTTGTGTTCATAGTTTTTTTTAATATAGACTAAAAGAGGTATGGAACAAGGAAGACAGATGTAGTGTTAAAACTTCAAAATAGGAAGTAAAGCCAAGGTTAGGAAATGAGAACAACCATGGCCTGCTTAGGTCAAGCATTATTTTATGATTCAGTAAAAAACAAAGAAAAACACAGTCTGTTTTTGACTGCAAGAATTGTTATACACAGTAATGAGCTAATACTGGCTATGATTATGGAGGGACAATAGGCAAACAAGCCAAAATCATTGTACTCCAGCTGGTAGCTTTTGCACAGCCTTAGAAATCAGAATTTCTTAGTGATTGTTTCCTGGATCTTACTGAGGATTTTCAGGGAACTTTTTTATAATATATTATATATGTGAAGAGGTTTAACATTGTTCTGTTAACTGAAGATAATATATTTTACCACAGGAAAACAAATTTCTGACAATACAAGGAAGCTGTAACAGAAAAGCAAAGAAAACAAACATCTACTTTTTTTTTTAGGTCCAGGATTCTTTAATGTTTTTATAAATGACCTGGATGCAGGAATCAAATGCACATTAAGTAAGTTTGCTAATGATACTAAACTAGAGGAGCCATGGACTTCCTTGAGGGTAGAGAGGCTTTAAAGAGAACTGGATAGACTGGATAGCTGGGCTATCACTAGCTGTATGAAATTTAACAAGAGCAAGATTCTGCACTTGTTTGATGCACTTCTGCACTCTTTAACTGAGAGCGAGTGCAGTACTATGCGCCTGGAATGGGGTAATCCTGGTTATACATAAAAACTGTGGGATGAGAGACCTGACAGCAGCCCTGCAGGAAAAAATCTGGGAGTCTCAGTCGATAGCAAGCTGAATATTAGTCAACAGTGTGCCCTGACAGCCAGAAGAGCCAACTGTATCCTGGGCTGAATTAAATTGTGTCAGGGAAAGATCAGACTGAACTTTAGGAAAAGGTTCCTCACTGAGGGGGTGTTTGGTCAATGGAACAAGCTCCCCAGGGAAATGGTTACAGCACCAAGCCTGTCAGAGTTCAAGGAGTGTCTGGATGACTCTCTTGGTCATATGCTTTAGTTTTAGGTAGTCCTGTGAAGAACAGGGAGTTGGACTTGATAACCCTTATGGGCTCCTTCCAGCATGAGATATTCTATGATCTTTCATATAATACAGTATGAGCATTCCTGTGAGAGAAAAATAATTTATAGAATGTAACAGCTGACAGTAATGCCAAAATTTCCCAAACTGCTGAACAGCTCCATATTCAACAATTCCTAAAGCTGTAGTCCTGCAGTTAGATATGTTGCCATGCAGAAAGCCTAGGAAACTCATATTGCAAGTCCAGCTGGAATTCTTCCCCAGAATCACTCTCAGAGCCTATGGATCCAAGCATGGCTTTGAGAAGCTGAGATACTTCTGAGCCTATGAAGAGGAATGGTTCTTTCTCACCTTCAGTCAATTCTGCTAAGAATGGAGAACCTTTCATCCCATGCCCTTATCTCAGTGATAACCAGCCTCAAATGTCTGCTGAATGCACTAGGAGAACCTACTTCAAATCTACATAAAATATGCTGTTATGATCCCACAGTGGAGAGCATCCCAGTGAGTGTTAACTTTATATAGTAAATGGGTTTTGAGAGAAAACAGGCTAAAGATAATTAAAGAAGCATTGTGTAAGGAACTAATTAATATGGGGCAGAGAAATGGATCCTTTCTCTGTCTTCAGCCACTTGGTATGCCATGCAGGGCCCTATTCCCTGCTTATCATAGTAACATCTAAGCATCTTCCAGTACTGTAGTGAGCAACAGTTTAGCAACATCTTAGTATTTTAATTTCTCTCCCTGAGGACAAATGTGCTGTGGAATGGCTCTCATCTTGAGTTTCCTTCTGGGTAACATAACAGATATGTTAAGAAAATAAGTTCTAAGAAAAGAACTGTTCATGTAAGCTACGTCCTTCCTCCTCCCTCACTTCCAGAAATCAGTTATCTAGATGTTATTTTGAACATAAAAAATTGAACTTCTCCATCTCAAATCCCCCAGTTAGCTGCCACCCAAACATTTAGTTGCCTATGGCTTCTCAGGCAAGTTTCTAGGCGACACTTTTTGGAGATCTTTCTTTCTCACCAACCAAGACAACTCATTCTGACTATATAGTTGGATATTGAGAACAGTGGAATAATATCCTACATGTTTGACTATTTATGGGATAAATAATTATTTAATAGGAAAGAGAGGCTGAAAGAGAGAGACTGAGGTGCTACCTGGTCATTGTTAATGGTTTCTCACCAGTCCAAATTTTAGGTAAGAGAAAGATGAGATGAGAGAAAATTGCAGCCTTTGTCTTGTATTTCATATTATGCTAAATAACAGGATATTTTTTGAGAAGCACTGACCCCTGCTTCTAAGATTAGCTAAGGTTCACAGCTGCACAACTTGGCTGAGGGAAGTGTGTCCCAGCAATCACAATTGTTAGCATTTCTGGGAGGCTAATAAAACGGACTTTGGATGAGTATCTTTCTTGCTATTAAGGGTGCCTCTGACGCAGAAACAGGAGGAAAGGATCATCTTCAAGTTACCTATTCAGGCAGGAAATGAAATGTGTGTTTTCTGAAAAGGGTAGAAGGAATTAATAATAAAACCACAATAAGGTCTAGTTAATAACTTTCCAGTCTGCCTTCTCTTCAAGCGTCCTGTTCTTAAACCAGTGGTATTTGCAGCTTAACATTTTAATGCTTTCTGGGTACCTACGTCCTATCCTACTTCAATAAAAACAGAGACACCGAAGCCATTGCTGGTAAGACTCAGATAATTTAGCGTTGGCAAAAGCTGACCAATTCTTGCAAAATGCTGTACTACTGAGACTCCAGCAGAAATCAAGGAGATACAGCTTTGCTAGAACACCCCTTAATTTTTCAACACTATCATTGCCAGTTGTGGTTTCTTGGTTTCATAAGCCTTAATGTGGTAAGTTTTGTGGGCTTGGTTTTGTTTTGTTAAACCTCTGTGGAAACAAATGAGAGCTCAATATAGATCATGGCAGCATTCCCAGGAGACATAAGGCACTATATAAAATACTGTGTAGCAGGATGGCTTTGTTAATCATTTTTCACCATAAGTACAGTGATTTGATTCAGTTACAAAAGTGTTATGCAGCTAGAGAGAATGAAGCTGAAATGTGCTTCTGTGGAAAACAACCATATTCAAAAGCTGGTTTTTTGGTTTGTTTTTTTTGGTTGCTTTTTTTTGTTTGTTTCCCTGCCTGCTTTTCCTTAAGGATGCCTGTAACCCCCAACCCCATACCACACTTGGCACTGCATGTACTTTGCAAAGCTGCAAGGCAGGCAACCCTAACACAGAGAGACCATTATGTTTTTCTAAAACATGTATGGAAAATTCCTTTTATATTTTCCAAAAATACCCACAATGCCAGAACTGTATCTTTCATTTAAAATCAAACATCCACAAAAGATCAGATCAGCCTGCTCTTTCCCAAGTCTGCCTTATAAACAGTATTCACTGTTATGTGTGAAGGATGACAAATTTAAGTAGGGCTTGAAGAAAGACAACTCAGCTGACAACAAACAGACAAAGCCAATTGCCTTGATTATGGATACACAAAGAAGCAGGGAAAAAGGAGAGAGAGGAAAAGTGGAAGAAGAGGATGCATGTGAACTGATGTACAGTAAGAGCTGCATTTCAATTTCTGCTCCCCATGACTACTTTGCAGGAAACACACCCCAAGTAGACATGAATCTTGCCTGAGTCTACTGGAAACCATGATTCTTCTATGAGACCCAGCCCTTAGCCCCTCCAGTTTTCTAACATAAAAAGACATCTTCTTTGGAAAAATGACTACAGCTGACTAGATACCTAGATGAGGCAGCTCTTGAGAAACTATTGAACTAAAGCTTTTAAAAAGGAATTTTTGCTGCTTGGCTTTTCAGATGCCAAAAGCTGCTTGGCTTTTCAGACATGCACCTGCTGCCAAGCCCACTGGAGTGGACGGTGTTCCTTTCTCAGCCAGTGGTGCTGAGCACCTGGCAGAAATCGGCACTTTTAGGAAGCACCACACTGCTTTCTCTCTAGTTATTTAATCTCTATTTCCACAGAAATATTGCATTAGCCTATGTACAGACATGCTACAAAGAACGTCAGGACAATAAATTGTTGGTTAGCTGCTTATGAGTAGTGCACAGAAATGCAAGTACAGCAAATACATTTTTCTTTACATTTACTTGAAATTTAAACGGTAGTTATAATAAACTCTTACATAAGTCATTCTAGGATAGGTACAGGTCATGTGTCAGAACAAACAGGAGTTATTTTCAGAACACTTTGAATGAATAGCCTTTTGTCTTCTCAGCTTGACCAGCTCAGTGACTTGGTTGCCAGGAAACTAAATATACACTTTTTGAGTTCACTCACATAGAAGTGCCTTCTTCTACACAGTGCAAAGGAGATGACGGGGAGAGCATGGGTAGCTGAAAAGGTGCAGCACCAAAGGGGAACACACCAAACTGCTTTTTAGTGGGATTCAACAGACTCAACTGAGCCCCAGTTCCTCACCTGTCAAATAAGATAAACCTTTTTCAGGTAGGCTACTGCTGTTAGGAGGGCATGTCTATCTCTTGAAGGTCATGGAAAGCCCCAAGTGTATGAAGAACGCTGTCAAGAGACAAATGGTAGATTTATCAAAGTATGGGTATTTTCAGTTAATCATACAATAAATGTGCACGTCCTACAAAAAAAAAAAAAAAAAGAAAAAGAAAAAGAAAAAGATGTTTATGCTCAGCTTTTGACCTGCAGGTGAAGAAAATGCAATGTTTACCAGCTGCAACTATGATGCAGGGATCTGCTTTATATGTTGCATCCACTTAAGCAAGAAGTAGAACATGACTCCTTAGAGGAATCTTCAAAATTATGAGCAGTTCAGTAAGGCACCCCCAGAACTACATTTTCTGTGCATTGCATGGAGAGGTTGGCACATAACTCCTGCACTCCATAAAGACTTCAGTCTGCAGGTCTGTATTGACTAACAAAAAAACAAATAAAATGGCATGAAAAAGTTAATGATGTTCCAGCATTTCCCTTCTGCAACTTATTCTGAACCCACTGAGTCAAAAGGAAAAACTTAAAACTGTCACAAACACCTGACAAACTATAGTAAAATGGTGAGCATTTTCAAATTCAAAGTTACTGTTTCAATCTGGATTTTCAATTAGGTGAGACCCACCACAGATGGGAGATTTAGACTGTAAGGAGGAAGGCAGTCATGTTCATTGCAGTCTGGGGACAAGAGAGGGACACGAAACAAGAAGCTGAGTTTACATTGCAGAGGAAGGAATTTCCCTGTGGAGGAAACATTACTTCAGTTATGACTGGCAGTCTAAAAGGGCTGCTGTACACTGAACCATCCTTATTTTGGCATGATTTTCCTCATCTTTCTGAAGGTGTAGTCATGGCATAAGGAGTACTGTTATGCAGGACATCATTAGTTTTCTTTCTTTGCTGCCTTCACATCTTATCCACAGAATGTTCAGGAGATTGCCACATGTTTGTAGTTTATCTAATAAAGCTTTACCTTTACTCCTCGACAATGTGTTTCTGTAGCCAACTGAAATTGTCAGTTACCTTCTCAGAAGCAAGCATAAATTATGAGCAATCTTTTGTGGTCATATGTTTTTACAAGAGAAAAAAAAAAAAGGAAGAATATTTTAACTTTCAGAAGCTGCTCTGAAAAAGTTTCTACTATTATGGCTCAAATTCTACTTTCCAAATTCCATCCTGCTTCAGTTAAGAAAAAAGCATGAGTATTTTAAATATTTTTTCTGTAGGTTTTGAGACTTTTCATAGTAGTAAAGGGAAATTTTATTTATAATTTTATTTATTTATTAAGAACTACCTGTTTGAAGGGAAAAAAAAACTCAGGGAAAAATAAGTGCACCAGCTCTACATGTGAAATTTGAGCCTATCTTTTTTTAAGGCTAATGTTGTGACCTGGATAGAATGGATGTTCAGGCAATGTAACCAGCTGACAGTCTGCATATGATAGAGCCCAGATAATGGTTGGTAATGGGCTAATGACTCACCAGGTGTGAGTAACTAATAAGTCAGAAGCAGCTGGTAAAAACAGGTTTCAGAGAGAACAGGGTTTGAGATTAGTGTATGGTTTTATTTTCTACATGAATTAAAAAAAAAATCCTTACTTCAGTTGTGAACTGCAAAATGGAATAACATGATGATCAGAAGTTGTTTATGGGTCAAAATTTGGGATTTAATTATTTATTTCCTTTCTCTGATATGAAACTAATGAAACCAATGAAACCAGCATGTCAATCTCAAACAGCATAGTCTGAAGATCTCCACCCTCTATGTGTAAACCTCTGTGTGTAAAGACATAGGCAGGTACTGCGTGATTGATTTCACATAAAATCATGATAAGTCAGGATTTGCTGTGATATATTCCTCTAGTGGCACTTCCATTCAGTCCGGGCAGATTTCTTGCACTCTTTATTCATACTTCTCTTTTCCTCAGCATAAAGTACTATAGTATTGCATTGCAGTCCAGCAAAAAATCTGTGCATATTAATTCTATGCCTCTTATAGAAAAAGTTACGATGTACTCTACCATTGTTATTACTGCCTTTATTATACTGCCCATAATTAATACTGAACGTTGTGGCTGTTTACAATCTGATGTACATCTTGATCATATATGATTATTAGTTTTTCACCATGGCTAGAGGTTAATCGAGAGCACGTCTGCAGTATACACAGAGTTAACGCAAGGGGTGCAAGATGAATGGAAAGGAAGTCATAAATCCTCACTGCAGATTGCTTTATTCTTTGGCCTGGGGCCAGCGAGGAGCATTATCTCAGAATGCTAATACATTCCAGGTCATTTAAGGATGCTGTAGATGACAGTGATGTGTTGGCCAAGAGACATAGATTAGATGTTCTAATAAGACTCTTTGATGTCTAGATTCACTAAACTAACAGAATCTCTAATAATAACCTAACAGGGTTTAAAAACACCCTCTGATAACTGAGTTTGGAAGAAGCTGTAGCAGGCCTTCGGACTGGTTCTGACTTGGGTTAGTCCAGGGCCACAGCACCAAAGACGTGTGCCTGGTTATTTCCAGCTTCTTCATGCTCAATAAGAGAGGTGAAGGAGGGCAAAGGCTCTACTGTGCAAGATGCTGTGAACATACTTCAAGGCTAAATGCTGCTTGTGTTTGTTTGAACTTAGAGAGCTTCAAGAGACACAAAAAAACCACAGAAATAACCTAGCACGTGCTATTAAGATTCCTTATAGTCTTGGCCCGTATTCAGTGAGCAGTGTCCAGATTCTCATACAACCTAAAGGGCAATTCTGAGAAGGAAAATGGGACAGTTGCTTTAGCATTGTCATTTCTCTCTTTCTCTCTCTCTGTAGTGGTAATCTTCAAAATTGATACCAAAGTCCTCCCAGCTAATAATTGCATGTTTTCCACTTAGTACTGTTTAACTGTGACAATTTGCAGCAGTATAGCAAGAGTATTTCTACCTGTACCAAAGGAATTGTACCATAGAGAGTCTTCTTTTGCAGAGAAAAACTGCGTTTATCACCAGGGTTAGTGTACATTGCATACTTTTAAAGTCTTCACAGCTTTGTGGATTAAACAGCAAGGTAAAAATTGATCCACAGCACCAGATTGTGGAAGACAGGTGTAAATCCTACTGACCACCAGTTCCACCTTGTGTCAAGAGCGTATCTGAACCACTCCCCTGGATGAGCTTAAAAATAAAGGAAAAGAAGTACAAAATTATTATATTCCCTTCTCAGAGTAAGCCATGAAATTAAGAACTTACGTAAAACCCATTTGCTATATTGATATGTTAGAACATAGGGAACCTATGTACTTGTTTTGTAATAGATGTGTTTCCTAATAAAGTCAAAAAGAAGCTCACATCTGCAGGGATTGAGGTCAGGGGATTTCTTTGCAGGGATGCTGCTCCCTGGTGTGTAATTAAAACCTTAGAAGAAATCTACCAAACAAACAATAGATCTGTTATGACAAGAGTTGCCAGATGGTGCTTGCTCATGCAGGTTTACAAGTTGTTTTTTGTTTTTTAACGTATAAATGAATTTCCTTTGAAGTAAATTTCTGTTGCTGTAAGTGGATTGATGCAGGAGAAAACAGATAGCAGTAGACTTTGATTTCTGCTTTATCCTCCTTGTATTTATGCAGCTGGGGGGAAGAGTCATGTCAGTGGAGAGTTTCTGGAATTGAGGGAGGAGCAGGGATTACTCTGATAATGTTCAACCACCCCTCCTCCAGCGATACAGCTGCCCGCAGACAACTCCACATCATCTGCTTCTCTCTTCTTCCCAGGAAGCCCTGCAGGTCTTCTGACATCAAGTTCTGATTGAGAAAGAGACCTGTTGAGGTCATCCCATGATATGTTTTGTGCTCCAAAAAGGGCCTTTTTTAAAAAAAGGAAATGTGATGTGAAAAAAAAAAAACAAAACAAAACAAAACAAACAAACTAGGAAAATCTTGAATTCCCACTTGAGACCCATCTGTTTTCTCACTGAAGAGTCTGATGGACTCCTGTGAAGAAAAGCATTTCAAGGGGGAGAGTAGGCTGGAGTGGGCTGCCAGCGCTCTTGGTGCTGGATGCCAGATCAAGGTGATGGGGTTGCTGGTGTGTGGTGCCACAGCCCCTGCAGCCCCCTGGGAGCCAGCTTCCTGGAGAACCTCTATTCCTATTCCAAGCAGAGATTTTAGATATGGAAATTATACTACTCCACCCCCCTCTCCCGTCCTCCCTCCAAATTTTCTTGTCTCAAGAGTTCTCATTTTCTCTCCTCATCTTCTGAAAATATCATCATTAATCAGAACAGAAATGCTGCATTTTTATTAGCTCTCCTCAGAAAAGGTGATGTGCCTTATGCTTTCAATAAACAGATCAGTCTGTTCCTGCTCTGGAGATGAAGAAGATAAACTACAAATAAAGTGGCTTTTGCACTCACATTGAATTTAATGGCAAAACTAGGATTAGTTTCTCAGTCCCTCAACTTTTGCTCTGTAGCTGCTGCTCCAGGGAAAATACCCTGGTTTTATTGCAGAGATCATACGGTTAGAAACTGTGTCAAAATTTAATTTTTTAATTTCCTGAATCAGGAAGATTAGCTTAGTTCTGTGGTGCTATATCCTGGTTCATCTCTGTCCTGGGTTCAGCAGTAGCAGTTATTTTTCTCCTTCTTGGTAGCTGGTGCAGTGTTGTGTTTTGACTTTCGGCCTGATGTTTTGGTTTGACCAAGGACTTTGTGAGCCTCATGCTCTGCCAGGGAGGAGGGGAAGCCGGGAGGAAGCAGAGACAGGACACCTGACCCAAACTGACCAAAGAGGTATTCCATACCACAGCACGTCATGCCCAGGATGTAACTGGGAGTTACCCAGAAGGGCTGGTGTACTGCAGGGTTGGAGGAGGTATTGGTCAGAGCTTGGTCGGGCTGGGGGGGGCGAGTTATCAGTCCGCTGGTGGTGAGGTGTTGTATTCTCTTCCCTTGTTATTTCCTTTATCATTGTTATTATTGGTGGTAGCAGTAGTGATTTGTGTTATACCTTAGTTACTAAACTGTGCTTATCTCAACCTGTGGGAGTTTCATTCTTTTCGATTCTCCTCTCTGTCCCTCCGGCAGTAGGGGGAGGGAAAGAAGGGGGGGAGTGAGTGAACGAGTCGCCTGACTGGGTTTAAACCACCACAATTTCAAACCTTCTTCTTGCAGAAAACGTCAAAAGTGCATTCTGCATGTTTAGGTTGTTTCAGGCAGTTTGAGGTATCCAGATGTGCAGGGAAGCAAGGGCTGGAGATGTAATTGGGCTGCACTGCGCTGGTTGCTAACCCGTTGATAAATAACATCCTTGAAGCTTGTCATTTGTATTGAACCCAGAACTGTCACTGATCATAACTGAACTATTGTATAAACACAGTCGTGGCAAAATATTTGGGACAGTTGTTTGATGTGATGGTGAAGTATATGGTAATCATGTGCTATCACCTCATTAAGCTACTGTTCTGTAATCAGCTCCATCTGTCTGTCACAAAAGTGTTTCCTATCACAAGCACTTCATTTTTAAGCTGTGTTTTTCTGATGCTGCTGTACAGATTTAACCTCAGAATGAATTTAAAAATTAACCCGTATAAGGTCAATGTGCAAAACCCTTCTTCAGCGGCTTGTACTTACAAGCAGACATGTGGCCATGGTAGAGAGGCACACCCATGCACCTATCTTGAGTCAAGTTCCATGTATCTATCTTGAATAGATTCTTAGATGAGCAAGTGAAAATTTGGAAGTGTAATACATTGAGGACGGGAAGTTAGAACATTTGCTTTACATTGACTTAGCTCCATGTAACACACTGACTGCTGCCAATGGCCACAGAAAGGGCTGGCCTCACTCTGCCAAAGGGTCCTGCTCTGAAACTTGTAAGGCTGGTACTTACAATGCTGAAAATATCCTGTAATATTCATGAAATGAAGAAAGATTAGGCCATGCCCTGTCTGAACCTGACATGCTACTTCTCTGGTTGTTGGGTTCTTTTTATTGGTTTACCATTGTCCCAGAATTTGTTTCCTGTAATCCCACCAATTTATTTGAACTGTCTCCACACTATTACTTTGATGCTAACCTTCAAGAGTTTCCTCCTTTGAATCTGCTCTGCGTCTGCCTCTGACATGATACCTCTTGACAGGCAATAAATGACACTTAGACTTCTCCTAGCAGAGTCCAGGAGAAGTTCCAAGGAGTTCATGATCCTTTCAAACCCAACTTTATGTTCTCATCCACAAAAAAAACAAAACCATTAGAACATGTTTACATATCCTGCTTCAAAGGCAAGTTACTGCTACTTGCTTCTAACCCTCATCTGCCTGAGTCACTAAGCCCTTCAGTCCAAAGATCATGCTCAGGGTTATAAGAGTTCTATGACAGGTAATACCCTGATCCCAGGCTATGGTCCTTGTGCACCATAAAAAAGCACAAATTGCAATTATTATAGTGGGAAGGGTGTTGGATATAAAGGTTTCTGTATTGTTGGGTTTTCAAGAGTTTGACAGGAGCTTTTCTGAAAGTATGCATGTCTCTGCTCTGAAAGGGATGAGGCATTTTTTTTAGCGCCTGCGATAGGGTACAACTTTCCAAAGCTGTTTTTGAGCATTGTTGAAAGAGGATCCATGGCTGAAAAACAGCATCTGCTTTTCCTGCAGAAGCAAGCTGAAGTAGATATTGTGATGGCATGGAACAGCAATTTCTTAAAAAACACTGTTGTTTTCGTAGGCTGGTAATTTTTATACTTTTAAAACTTTCAAGATGAAACCACACTGTTCTAGCGCACCCAAATTTAACACATTATTGCGGCCACTGAGGTGCTTAGATGGGGTGCTTAGATGGGGTGCTCTTACATGCTGGCTTCGCTACTGTGCTTTCCTGCAGTGAACAAGAGGGAAGCATTTTTCCCTTCTGTAATGATTTGAGAGGTGAGCTTGTTAATTGTTTAAGTGACACTGAGTTAAAAAAATTACATAAAGGCAACTCTTTCTGCTCATCTGTTGCTCACTTTAATCCTCAAATTTTCCTTAAACTGCATACTTAGTAAGATGCCTTTTCTCCTGCTGTTATTATAATACTGTTCTTTCAGCATCTGTGGCTCCTTTTAGCTCAGGGGCACAGAGTCAATGAGAATCTATTTCCCTGGCACAAAATTATTGAATGTCAGTGTGTTAAATCTTACTCCAATCAAATAATAAGATGTATAATTAAGAAATTATGGCATTGCTTAAGTGTCCCCAGTTCTTTGATCAAAAGGTCTGATTTAATTTGAAAACATGTGGCCGTGCTGATGTCTGGGCCAATCAGTCTAGACTTGAGCTATGTGTGTGGCCCAGATGCAGAGTTTGGCTGCTCTTTCCACTGAAGTCACAACTCTCCTTCTAAAATTCTTGCAGTGCTGAAAGTGGGGGCAGAGGGTGTTGTGTTTTTTTAAACTGAAGGCAGCAGCCAGCTTCCCTTTGATCACGGGTCTTGGTCAGCCGTTGCCTTCTTTATCTGGTAGGACAAGATGAACTTTGAAGAGAAAATTCTGCTCCCCCAAAGCAACGAAATTTCAAAAATGAAATGCAAAGAATTAAAGTCTTGAACGCTCACCCCTCTGACATGAGTGATCGGCATTTCAGAGGCTCTGTCCAGTTTAGCATCCTCCAGGATGTGTTGAGAAAAGGGAACAGCAGCTAGAGGAAGCTCCTCTCCGTGCCAACAAGCTGCTCTGCCCTGCTGTGGTGCCAGTCCCACAGCCTCATGCCTTCCATGCCAATTCGCAGAGCAGGGATGGGAGAGGTGAAGCTGTCCTGTGTTCCATTTACTTACACATCTGCTTAGTTCGGCTTCCAGCCCACAAGAGTTAACTGTAATGTCTTGTCCAGACAATGGTTTGTGCATTGGCAGGTGGTACCAGACCTTTGGAGGACTAGTGTTCAGTGTCTGCCTTCACTGTAAGTTACTAATGCAGAGAAAAAGCACTTCTCTGGAGCATCCCTATCTGACCAGTTTTGAGGAAGCCAGAAGCTAACTACATTCACATGCCAATAACTGTGTTTATATATATGCACCAATAATCATGGCTCTGCTTCAACTCCACCGTCTGCTCAGTCCTGTCTTGCTCCTGGATGTCCCTTCTCACTTCAGCTCTGTTTCTCCTCCAGGGAGGGAGAGAGAGGTGTTATAAAGAAACTCATGTGGAGGTAAAAATGTAGAGTTCTTGTCTCTGGCTTATATTTAATAACAGTAAAATTGAGTGGTGGCTGTTCTGATATGAAGTATCAGAATACCAGCTTGAAATCTGCTTTATTAAATAGCTTGTGTGTGGGCAGAGTATATGTAATTTTTAGTGTTTTTTAATAATTCTCTTTTTATTAAATTTTTCAAGTACAAGATGTGTTATGATGTTATCATTTTCAAATAATGATAGTCTGTTTCCCTTGGGCATTAGTGGTTTATAAAACTCTTGAGCTAAGACTTGTTATATTTTCATAATTAAGGCCCTGTCCCATATTCTTTGACATTCTCACCTTCTACTACTATTAGTGGAAGTTTCAGATATGCAGACAATCTGGTATGGAGCCCATAATAACAGTGAAAACAGTGAGCTAACTCTTTTCTTAACCGCAGCTGTATACACCACGGAAACAAAGTCTGCAAGATGCAATTAACTTAGGTGTAGACCATACATTTAATGAGTATACAAAAGGATTGTTCACTTAAAGACAAACCAATAAACAAACAAGAAGAATAAAAATATGTCATGAGTAGTTCAACAGCCTTGCAAAACTGCTATCACGAAGGCCACTCAATTCAACTACTGCTCTAGAATTTCTCTCAGAGCCCATGTCATGGATATGTGACAAAGAGATTTCTGTTCTTGACTCCAACCTTTCCAATGCCTACTTAAATCACTCCTGAAACTGAATCATGGTGTACCTTCTGCATATAGTGCTCTGTATCTTATAACTTAGAAGTGGATTTAAATCTTAGTGCTTTCTGTTAAGACCTTAGTCCTATTGATGTAAAAACCTCAATATGCTCCGAGCTTCACCGATTCTGCCAGGTTTGGACATATGGCAGTAGCTATGGACAGGCAAACCAGAACACATTGGCCAAACCCATGGAGAGCAACACCAAGAACTCCGTCTTTGCACAATCTCTGCCAGGAACAGAATAAAGCAACTACTTAACGTTTTTCTGCTTTCTCCTGAGCAATTGCTGGCCTTAGAAGACTGTATCTTACCTATGTAATCACTGAGTCTTCTCCACTTTAGCCATTCCTTAATTATTTGGTTTCTCTGAAACTGATTAAGCAGGAGGTTTTATTTTTTTGTAGGTCCTTTGGAAAAAGTTCTCACTGTTGCTTTTGTTCTGAGGAACCAATCTACTCCAAGTCAGATAACAAGATGCAAACACTTGCAGACTTCTCTCTCTGCTTGTAAGAAGTCCGTGGCCTGTTCCTCTTCCCAGAAATTGCACACAGAGAAACCAGGCCACACAAAGTGAAATTATTTTTACATGTTCCAAATTATTTCAAAGATAGCCTCATGTTTTCCTCAAAATGGTAATATGAGGATTTAATTCTTAATAATGTAGCTTTTCTAAAGCTAAGAGTGTTTTTGGCTAGAGAAATGTTATTCTTTGTGTTATTTTTAGCTAATTCTGTAGTAGACTTGTGTATCATGTTGTTCCTTTCAAAGACCTATGTTTGATCTACAGGACAGTTCAAAAGGCTTGGATACATAAAACTATTTGTTGTAGCTCACAACATTCATTCTGCTGTTGCTTATCTTGTGAATTTGAGGAATTTTGCTTTCAAAAATGTCAGTACATCAAATTCTCAGCAGAAAAAAAAAACACTATGAATTGCAGTTCAGCAGTCAACATTATTTCAGAAAGTTAACACCACCTTATCATCTACCATGTTGCTTGGAAAGCAAGTAAAAGACTTTCCTTCTAATAGCACATGTTTAAGAATATTAAAAAAAAATCAGCAGAAAATTCTTCCTGAGATAATAAGATGAAAACCAAAATTAAACAAAAACCAGTGTGGCCTCATTAAATAGAAACCGATGGAGGGTTTCCTTTCTGCAAACGGGAACCCATCTCTGATGGGTGCAGTTGCCTGCACTGTGCCAACAAGAGAGGATGCTGTGACAGTCCTGGGTTCTCCTGAAGAGTGGTGGTGTTGAACCGCATCCATGGGAAGCCAAGCCCTGAAGACACAGGCTTCTCTGGAAGGCAGGAGGTACTCGATTTAAACCTTTGTACAAACTGATGTCCTGCTTCTTCCAGCAAAACTTCTCTTGCAGGAATTTTTCTTGTTGCACTTACAGTGTAGCGCATGAAGGGAAAGCTCTGTCTTCTTTCTAACAAAGCCAACAAGTCTGCCTGGGCTGGATGGAGTTGGTGTTTCTCTGGGTAGCAGTTTCAAAGGCCCAGAAGCTCTGCATCAGCATTTCTCCCTTACTCATTTTGCTGTTGAATACAGCCCTTCCCCTGCATCCGCTCTCATTACTTCCTCTAGCCACAGCCATGAAGATCATTACTCACTGAATTGCCCTGAGCAGTAGAGGAGGGATGAAAGAGGATGAAGATTCCATTTGGATGAGAGCAAAGGCTGACAAGGCACACTGGGGAGATCAGCAGCAGAGTGTGGTTCTGGGAGTGGTTCTTTTAGCTTTGCCTGTGACCAGTGAATATGTCTGTGCACCAGAGTATCAGAGATATCAAGACTGATTGAGATATCTCGGTGTTTCAGGCATTCACTGTAGAGCGGGGTATTGATCCAAAGTGAGTGCCAAACCAAAGGAAATCCTGTTGTGCTTGTCCTGAAGACCTTTCATTTCCAAAGGCATTCCTAAAACTGTCCCAAAAGGAAAGCTTTTTATTTCCAGCTAAATGGAACATCTGTTTCAACACAAAATACATTTCCCCTTTTTCTTTCTGTTTGTTCCAGCAAAGTAACGTCCACATAAATGTTGAGTTTTCCATAGTTTTCTCCTTAGCTTTCTGCTTCAACTTTTGAATAAAATTGGCAGTTTATTCACACACCCCTAGGCAAATGCATAAGCCATATAGTTCCTTGTGGAGAGGAGAATAATTTTTTTTTTTATTATTCTGCTTATTTTTTATTTAACAGAACAACAATTGTACTCAAGAAGCATTTTTACAACCAAACGGTACAACAGAATTCTAAAAGATAACCTGTAATGGTAGGATAAATGTAACACTGCTGAGTCCCAGGGTTTCATTGCTGGTGATCTGAAATATGCAATTGCTTCAGAGCAATAGGGAAAGACAGAAGTTCAAGCAGAGGACATGACTCTAGCAATAATGAAAAAGCTGCAAAAATGAACCAGTATCTTCACTGATTTGGCATGGGTCACAAGGAACATGCTAATGAGGCTGCTGGCATTCCAAAGTTTGGACACCACTCTTTTTAAATAAAATAAGCTAGGGGTGTATCTCCCAAAATCAGAATAGTCCCAGGTATGTGAAAAACATCCCTCATAATGCATAGCTATTGGTTTAGTAAGAAAAAGTAATTCAACCCAGAATCATAGCTAGCAAATATCGTCAACTGTAGGAGCATATTTCAGGGGGCTAACACAATTAAATTGCAAGAAACAGTCCTCAGAGTGCTTTTCAGCTGAGAGCAAAGATTATTATTATAACTGTATTGGCATTTGCAAGGAGTTCAGGCAGCAAGTATGGATTATTACAAGGGGAGATAAAACAGACAATGCCTTGAAAAGTGCAGCGGTGACACATCTGGTTTATAAGGAGTGAATCAAAATTTGGGACAGTAGCAGAAAAAAAAGGTACTACTAGCATTTTCTCTGCAAATAAAGCTTTCATTTTTCCTTTATCATTTTCAGATCCTCTGTCAGATTTTCTTGTCATTTATGAGCAGGTAAATCTGGGCAAACTTCTATAAAGTCCCTTAATGGCAGACATTCCTGCAGCTTTGTTGTTGAAGTTATAAGGGACACTGACAGGGGATGCATACTGCAAATGTAATCTGTTTCCCCTGGGCTGTTGCAGACTCTAATTTGATCATGGGTCAATGGATGCAAAAAGTTAAGGGAGCTGTAGCCATGGCCCACAAACTGTCAGTACTCCATTTACCATAAAGTTTAAAAGGAAGAGACAATTAAATATATCATTGGATAGTGAAATATTAGGAGACCCTTTATCTTTGACCAAGAGCTCATCCTTTCTCTCAAGCTGACCATGAGCTGCAGCTTCAATTGTATGTGCCAGCATGACAGAAGGATTTGAAGTAGGTGGAATTACCTCCGTTTGTGGTTGTTGTCCAGCTAAATGCAAATACTGCTTGAATTCATTCTGTTTCCTAGAACTGCAGCTTTCTCCTAAGTTTTCCTTTTTTTTTTTTTTTCCTGGTGTTAGGCATATTTTCTTTTTTTTTTTTTATTCTTTCTGATATTAGGGCATCATGTTCATATGCATGGATTTCTGTGCTTTGTCATATAACCATGTTGTGCAAGTCTTATTGCTTACTATGTAGTTCCATTTAGAGATACAGCCGTAGCTCCTGCAGGCATCATAACCAATTATTAAGACACTCCCTTAAGACTTTATTACCTCTGTCTTTTGGCATGACCTCATTCTGGGTGCAAAGATAAAGTCCAAGCTGCTGCTTGCTGGCTGCAGGACTGGCTTGTAGGGGTCATGTCTGTGACCCTCGCTGAGATGTAAATGTGTTCACTAGGGAAGGCATCCAATAAAACCTTCAACATCAAAATGCAGCAACGAGTCAAGCACAAAAAAAAAGACTAAGGATTGTAAAAACAGATCACTGTGCAGGTACTTACCTAAGTAAATTATGCTAACGGAAGAACCATGTGCCAAAATCTCTAGCACCATTTTCAAATTTCACCTCCTGAAATTTTATTTAGAGCAATAACAAAGATAGGTAGCTGATGCTGACATTTTTCTGTTGCTGCTTTTCATGTGTTCTAGGGTGCACGCACACTCATGCACATACACACAACCCACTAAATCAACGCACAGACATATTCTATAGGTCCATGTTAATTCCTGCAGACTAGTTAGTGAACTTGAAAATTCAGTATTTATACTACAGTATTTCACTCTTCTGAAAAATGTCATGTACTTTGAAATTATTTGGATTTTTGCAGTTGTCAGTCTGAGTCTGCTCACCAGACATTTGCACAAAAAGTGGTCTCCCTTCTGTTAATTGAGTCACATGAATGAGTGAAACAGATGCACATCTCACAATATTTTTGCTCAGTGACTGAGATACAGCCACATCCTACTACTGAAATTGTACATAGATCCATCAGAAATAGACTCCTCATCAGGTGTTAAACTCTGGCATTTGTCTATGTTTAAAGGATTGGGTCTACTTTAAAGAGACACATCATTAACAATAAAAAGAAAATTGTTCCTGTTGTTATGGTAATTTTCAATTACCATATTACATACATTTTCTGATTCATTCATGATAGCATTAAAAGATCATTTGGTTGGTGCATGTACACAATATACAAACCCCTGGATTTTGTTCTGCTCTTATTTTTAAGGAGAGATGAAAGCAGATGCAAAGATGGAATACAGCAAGGCTGTCTCTGACATACATTGTCAATTTTCATGCCAGGATTTAGTGTACAAATCACCTTGTAGCAATGCTCTACCATCAGCTTCATGCTGTGCAGCCCTTTTCACATCAGTACTGTTGCATGGTGTAAACTGAGGATCAATTAAGAAACTCTGGGGAAGAAATGCTCTCCATGTGACCAGATATGACACTTTTGGTCCAGAAATTTTAAGATTATTGCCTATAAATTTTCTCTATGTGCATAAAAATTATACTGTTTCTAAATATAATGGATGATTAATTTGCCTACACTTGTAGAAGAGCTTTTGCTTCAGAACATATAAACTCTTCTCAATTGTCTAACAGAGTAAACTGGTCTTTTTGTGATAGGAAGTTGTCGTGGGTTCAGCACCCATCTCGACCCAATGTCGTGGCTTAAACCACGACAGAAGTTTATCTGTACGTGTCTCACTACTGATTTTAAGAGGATTTTCTGATCTGAGTGCAAACTGAGAAGGTCTGGACAACCAAAGAACTGAATCTCTCACCCCTGGGTTGCCTTCTCAACCCCAGGCTGGCAGAAAATGGAAAATTGTTTCTTTTTTGTGCTTCACACAAAGTTTAATACAAAACTCTTAATTCTGACACACTGTCCCATGAGCAGGTGGAGTGGTGGGTAGTTTGTAGTGATGCAAGCAAATGGAGGAGAAAGTTCTACTCCTGCTGCTCAGTGCTGAGACTCAAAATCGCATTTGCTGTGCCTGTCTCTTGGTAATCCTGGATGGAAGACTCCTTTTTTCCTCTGAGACATTTTCAAGTGATTCTTACCCTTCTGTCCACCACTACACAGCTGGATCACATACATTCTTGTATATGTAACCAGGCAGCAACTTGGGCCCTCCTGATCTAGAGAATAACCAAGGGGAATCACCTATGACATGAATTTTAATGATCAAACAGCATCTCAGTAATGGAAGGGCTTTACCAAACCAGTTGCAGTGAGATTAAGGGCTTCCTGCTACCAGCAGTATTATGCAGGTACCTTGATGCTGCAGTTATGAGTATACTTTATGCAACTTTAAACTGCCCCAGCAAGCTAGGTTATGATCGCAGTGTGTGAGCCAGGATGGCTCTGGGTTAAATGGCTGAATACAAAAGCATCTAAGCAATGCAAATCCAACTGCTTTATTGAGCTAGTACTTTATAAGTGTGTCAGCATTTCCACATTCTAGAGAATGATGTTAAGGTGAATGGAGTGTTTTGGCTATCTCAGATCCATGGAGGAAGAAGCTGAAGGAAATAGTTCACAGGGAAAGAGATAAGTTTTAACGGGAATGTTTTGAAGATCAGCCACTAACCAGCATTCCAGTGCCCTCCTTGCACCAGGCCTTCACTGACTCCTTTGCATACATATTAGTTCCGCTTAATGTAAAACTATCTCTTGTCTTCTTGGGGCCATATCAAACCCCTGCTGGAATGGGGGGAATGCTGAACATCTTCCTGTAGGAATAGCACAAATGCATCACTGAGGGTTTTTTTTCACATCCACAGAAATATTTTGGATTACAGAACCAAATCCTAACTGTTCGGGGCTTTTTTAAAACATGGCAGATTAGGATAGGATTTCTTTTCACAAGCATTCCTGATGAAGTTTAGGCTTTCCACATGAGGCATGCCCTGAATATTACTACCAGACCATCAACATGTTGTCTCATTAAACTGAAAGCATGTTTTTCTGTCGAATTATAATCAGAGGTTTCACCAACCCCACCTAATGCAATTTGACTTCCTGGCAGGGCTGAAAAGTGAAGGGATCCTTCTTTTGTTGCATAAACCAGGACTCTGTTATATGCTAGAAATGCTCAAGAGTGCTTGGACTTCACTGCTCTTATTTTGTGTGACTGAAGATGAATGGGAAGAAAGCTCCTGTAGGTGTGATGCCCTGCCCCCGGCAGGATGGTTGGAACTACATCATCTTTAAGGTCCCTTCTGACTCAAACCATTCTATGTTTCTATGAAACTGTATTGACCTTTGGACAGTTGCAGCTGCTGATCTCATTCCATCAGTTTAGCTACCGAGACCTATTTCAGAATCAGAACCAGAACTGAAGGTCATCAACATCTTAAAGTCCTGTAGAAACGAAGGTGGAAATTATTTACACTGCTTTTATTGACTTTTTATTACAGAAACAGATGTGGGAGTTTTACTGGATGAAATAAACAGCCACAGAGCTAGTAGGTCATCAGCCTTGCTTTCCCACCAAGTGCCACAACTGTAAAACAAAATGTGCATTGCAGAAATTACAAGTTTTATTAGATACGCCAAAACCAGCATCTAGAGAATAAGTGTACAGATGGGAAGGGATGGAAAAATAATCATAATAGCTTTGCACGATGTTGCTTACACACTGCATTTTGTAAATCCACTGTGTCTCCAGCAAAACACTGAAAGTCTTTCTCCTTTGGGAGGGAAAATTGGAAAGGGAAGTAAGGGTGAAGTTTTACAATAGAATAACTGAGGTTGCACAGTGCTTAACAATACTTGCTGCCCTCAAAACACTACAAATCTTCACTCTCAGAAGGTATTAATTGAGTATTCCCCACGGTATTCCAGAAACTGAAAAGCAGAAACATGAAAGAGGTGCTGAGGGTGAGCTAAGGAAATTTTGGTAGAAATCAGGATTTGCCATCTCTTTTGCCTGTTCTTGGATTACATAGGTATTCACAGGGGAAATTCTTACTTGCAAGGTACAAACAAAACAACTACAGTGCATCAGTTCAAACTGCATGGAATATTTTGTTTCTACCTTGTGGAAAACTTACCCAGTTTTCATGTATGTGACAGCAAGGGAGAGTGAAGGTACCTACTGGTACAGTAGGAGGCCAGTGAATGAAGGACAAAGTACAACTAAGAAATAGAAAGGCTTGGTGAATGGAATTGCAGCTGCCTTCTTTGGAGAAGCTGATGGTAATTAAAAAATATTTTACTTAAAAGATGTGTGGCTTGTAAATGTTGAAAATAATAAATAAGACAAATAAAAATAAGGTCAGAGTAAATTTTCTAATGTGACTATAGACCCAATGTCTTACTGACAAAAAAGGGGATTTTAAGTTATAAATGCTTAAAGATCCAGGGTGAGGTGATTTTTGAAGCAAAACAGGGGGAGCTGAATGTCCCGAATTCCTCTGGAAGTTCAGTTCTAAACCATTCTGAAAATTTTACCCACAGTCTGTATAGGCCTGCAACTAGTTCAGATGAAGTTGCAATGTATACGTAGCATGTACAATGCAAAGTGGAATGAACAGGAGGATGTAACTTACTTCTGATGATTGTCTTGGAGGAAATGAGCTGCTTTTTGCAGAGGGCACTGAGCCAGAAGAAATTGCTTGGTAATTAAAGGTCATGGGTCCTCTTTAGAAAGGAGAGAGGTCAAACTATTTCTCAATTGTTGTTCTGCTAATTTCCTGGTCATGCAAGAAACTGTGTTTGTTGGGACAAAGTGGTTTGTGTGCAGGTGTACAGTACAGTTCAGAACCACATTACTTCCCCCGTGGGCATGAGCTGTGAAAGCTTCCATGCTTGGGTAAGATAAATAGGCACATACTGCCTTTGGGAGTTCACAGCCCAGGCTGAATAGCATCTTACAAATCATCCCTTGCAAAAACTCCTCAAATGAAACCTCAAGAGCTTCAGTTATGGTTTTGCAGTTAAAACCCTGGCCCTTGTATGCTGAGAGTACTTACTGCACGTGTGAGCAGAACTGCTTCTGGAACTGGCAGGCTGCACCTGCCAGAGCTGAGGCTGAATGGCAGTGCATGGGTACCCAGCAGATTACAGTAGCAAACAGCTAAATCGATGCTCGTCTCAGATGCTGGGTTAGAAGTTCATGTTGCTGATGAATCTTTTGGATTTAACCAGCAAACACAGTATGTCATTGACAGAGCAGAAATAAAGCTTTACATCAGGAAGTAGCATTTTTGCTTCTTGGCAGAAGATACCAGTTTAGTACACTTCTGACATCTATATCTGTTTGGCTGTCCCTGCTGCATTATCAATGGAAGTGAGATGCAGAAGAAAGTGCTCCTGCTGAAGTTAACCTGCCTTTCAGCAATCAACAGAGGACCTCTAATAAAGGACCCTAAAGAGCAGTGTTACACATTTTAGTGTTTCCCTCACTGCTATTCCTCCACTGTGGGCCATAACTACACTACATAGCTACAGCCTATGCTCAGTCAGGCTCACCATGGGATGGGAGTATCATAAGGCATTGGTATTGCTACCTGACCAACAGAAATATGCTTCATCTGTTGTCACTAGTAGATGTGGCATTTCCCATAGAAACATAATATGAGGAAACCTTTAGGGGGAAGGACAAACATAGCTTTGCCTAGCATCATAGAAGTAATCCACCTCACATGCAGATTTCCCAGACAGGAACATACTTTATGGCTACAGTGAATCCAAAGAGGATTGACAGGCTGTTTCACCTGCTGAAATAGATGGTTGTTGCACAGTGGGCATGACTCTTGTAATTGATGTGATGCTATATAGACAGCAAGTGGCTATACCTTATAAAGATGATACTTGAGGGGTTTGGGTTTCTGTACTTATACTTTATCTGAAGTTTGGATTATTTGAGGGAAATATTTAGCCCTGTTACTCAACAATTTAAGAGGTACCTGTACGGTATTCTGCATAGCTGATTTGTCTGTGTGCTAATGTGTGCTTCAGTTAGTCACAAACTTAAGGTGAAAGTTGTCAGTAGAAGATCTTTTAATGTATCACACTATCATCTATTTAATGCAGTTTGGACTAGTTCTCAATCCACCTATCCCCCCAAGGAAACTTTGAGCAAACTTTCCAGCAAACCCTGTAAGGCGCGAAAGGGTCATGGCAAAGTGGTACATGCAGGTGAGGTCTTTGCTCTTGAGTTCCTTAAAGCCTACAGGTAGAGAAGGGGCTTTCAAACCTGAGTGGGAAACATGGCTAACTTGCCAAAGAGCTGTGTAATAGAACTTACATGTGTTAGTGGCAATTTGCAGTAAGGTATCAAAGCTCAGACAAATCTATCAATTTAGTGAATTGCCTCCTTTATTTGCTTTTCTTAATTATCATAAAAAAATTTCATGAGTATTCAGCTGTTACCATTTGGCAGCTGGAAGCCCAGACATGTTAACACAAAGGCAGACCTGTGTGCAATGATGTGATTTTCACACACTCTGATGTGGGATGAAGACATCACTGTATAAACAAAATGCACCATGGCTTATGTAGCTTACATGGCTACATTGAAAGCAGTGGGAAATATCACCTAAGGTGATTCTACGAAGTCCCATCTTGCTTCCTGAATTGCATCTTCTGAAGGTGGTTGTTACAGGTATGAAAACATAAGTGTTAACATTACTAAAATTGAAGCCTGCAGAAATAAGAACTTGCCCTAGTAACCCTGTATAACTATGAACACAGACTGAAAACAGTACAGCTGAAAACAACCTTAGGACCACACTGGAAACCAGTCTTATACCTGTCATGCTACCAGCCTGAGTGTGTGGCTTCAGGAACGGCTAAGTTGCACCCACTGAAGAGAGGAAGGGTAATGCATGCCGTGGCATACCTGGCAAACCTCATGCTGAAGGGTGTGCTCTTGGTCAGAGCAAGTGGATGGTTAGTGAGGGAAAGGAAGGAGTGGAAAGGACTGAGTCCATGGTGGTTGCAGTTTCTCTTACATAGTATAAGCCCTGATAAATCACATATCTGGTACCATCAGTAAGTCCATTGATGATGCTATAGTGAAGTTTATGTAATAAAATGGAGAAACTGATCTCTAACTATGTTTCTGTACATACCACAGAATAACCCTTCTGTGTTTATCTTGTAGAAAACTGCATAGTGCTATGCTGTATTATAGATCATTATTGTGCAATATAGACCATTATTGCTGTAATATAGATCAATATTGCTGTAATATAGATCATTATTCTAAATTGAGAACTAAATTTTAGTTATACAGAAATTTTATTCTTGGACAGAATTGTGGATGCTTACTGTATTATTTTCAGGTGGTGATGGGACCTGAGGGTAGACCTAACCAGTAACTTTTAACAATCTATTTTCAGAAGAAAGTCACTATAACCAGGCATTTTCATGACAATGTTTCTTAGGTTCAGAGTTGTCCTAGAAAGGTTTTCTGGGGCTGGGATGGAAACTGTGACCAGCAGGAAACAAAGATCTAAGATCAGATTTTCCCATATCCACAGCAGAGTACATTACCTGCCTTGTGTGAGGAACACTCTTCTGGAAAGCCTTTTTGCTGGTACAGCAGAGCAAAATGAATGTCAAAGACATTTCCTGCTTTTCATTGTTTTTAGGTGAATTTCTCACCTAGAGTCTGAAAGCATTTAGTGGTCCTTTTGTACTGATGCCTGGCTATTATTTTTGTTATGAATATTTTATTTGAACCTTATCATGAAGAGACATTGTGGTTAATAATGAATATTTATTGAATGCACACAGTAAAACTTAACTTGACAAGTCTTTAAGAGAAGGCTGACCTTGTGATGGAAATAGGATGATTAATGGCTTGGTCCTTGCATTTTTTTTATGTAAGGATTCTGTTGTCCTTTGGTTTAAACTTTGATACAACACAACCATTTCATTAAAAGGAAAGTGCATTTAGTGGCCTGTGGTTGGAGAGGAAGTAACTGTTCATAGGGAGAGTTTTTTAACTTTTTTTCACCTGTATTCAAAGCTCATTTGCAAAGGCTTTGATAGGCTCTGTGGTGTGCATGCCCCACAAAGACAGAACTCCTTTGCCTCTAATAATCTGCAGATTAAAGGGATCACATTGGGCCAGTTATGATCTTTTGTCTTTCTAGCATTTTGTCCAAGCAACCGGAAAGGGAAAATAGCTGTAAAACAACATGGCCATCTACTGACAGAAAACTGTATAGCTTCTAAAAGGTGTGCAGCTGGAAGGAAGGGAGCATAAATTTCAGTACTTGGTTAATAATGAGTTCCCTAAAGATGCCATCCTCTACAGGGTGGAATTCCAAAGCAGCCAACAGCATTTAATGAACAGCAGGTGTAAACAATGAATCATCAGATTACTAGTTAGAGTGTGTCCGCCTAGTAAAAAAATAATGGTAGAATTACAGCAGCATAAATCCTCCCATGGATAATCTGTTGATATACCTGTGCATGCATAAGTCTCACTGCTCTAACTCTACGCAGGTAATTGTACCAATAAGTCCCCAGTGGAAACATGGTCCTAGAGGTAAGCACGTTGCTGCAGGAACTCAGATGCTTAAGGAACTCCAAAGTTCCTTCTTTCCCTTGGAAGCGAACAAAGACTGTAGAAATGTTTGTTACTCATCATGCAACATAAAACTTCAATGAGTCTTCTAAATGGTGTACCACTGATACTCCACAAGAAATAAAGACCTCTATCCAAACCTAGAGCACCTCCAATTTACCTTTTACTAAGAACTGAGAAATAGGTTTGATATTTAGACACTGCCTTGGTAGAAGCAACATTGGAAACACCTAAGTAAACGGATATTGTGAGAAATAATGCCAGTATTTAAGGGGTTACCTATCAGGTTTGTTTGTGACTCATCCTTCCTGGCCCTCTGAGCCCCTTCAGCACTGCTGTGATACAAATGTCAGCAAAGTAATTATCTTGGGGATGTTGGAGCCAATTCACCTCTGAGAGCTCTGTGAATGCAGTTTTCACTACTAGACTGTGTAGAAACCAATTAATGGTTCTTCTGTGAGCAGCTCTGCAAAATAATTTTTGCACATAAGGATTAAGTTTGATATTGGCTGTGGCTGTTTCAGACAATGAACTACCATCTCAGGGGAGATTATACCAGTCAGACCAGGGGTTTAGAGGTCAACATTTTTTTGCCATTAAGGGGATGCAGGCAGCTATCTAGAAGGAAATCACCTCTTCACTCCGTACTCAGCATGAATATCGAAATTACTGGAAGAGAAGGTGAGATCAATGAAGTAGGCAGAATTTAAATGCCAAGCAAAAAGTAGAAATAGCAACATTTGACAGATGTGAGAATGAGCTGCTACAGATTGAAGCAGAGGCACAGATCTTTCAATGAGTGTTAACATGCTGCCCTAAGACTAGAAAAAGAAAGTTTAACTTCCCCCTGTGGAGTGACATGATGGGTTTGATGTTGTGTGTGACCTTTGAACTGATAGGTGAGTGCTTACTTGCATATATGTGTACTTGTACTCTGTGTGTAGATATACATGTAAACACTGTGGATATGATGATATTCAGATACATCAGATAACTTCTGATGTATTAATATGCAGAAAGAGTCTCCTTCCCTGTGATATCTGCTACTGATACGTTCAGACAAGTCCCTAAAGATATTCCAATTAATTTAGACACATAACTTATTTTAGAGAAAGTGTGAACATGAATGACATATGAACATATATATGTGAGAAAAGGTGCTGGTAGTTAAGTCACCCTCTGTGATTAAATGGATGAGGAATGGACAAGTGGAAAGGTTCACAAGCTGACAGTTTTTTAATGTCTACATAACTAGGAGCCCAAACCAAGCCATATTTGTCCTCAATTCCTTAGAGGAAGATAAGGGTAGTTATGTCTTTTCCGACCTTACAGGTGCTGCCTGAGTTATTTCGTTTTCTAGCATGACTTCTGCACAGATAGAAATATACACTGATAGATCTTGTATTGCAGTGGCTACCTGTATAATGGAAGTTGGAAAAAACGTTGACAAAAGAGAGTAATGCCATTTGACATCTAGGTCTGAGTTATGCCAGTAAAATAATTGTACTAGAAAGCTACTTTTGATGACTGCTACTTCTTAAGAAATGCATGTGGCAGAATCGTCAGCCAAGGAAGGAGTGTTTGCAGTACAAATGAATAAAAGTAATGTAACATCAGTGGGCTGAAGTTCACCTTGCTCTGGTTTTGGTCCCATATTCTCTTTTCTCTTTTTCTGTAGCTGAAGCCTTCCTGTTAATCAAAATCATCCCACGTCATTCTTTCAGAAGCACTCAACAGTTGCTTCAACAGAGGCTGTGGTTGTCAAGTCACTTCAGTCCAGTATCAATCCATGCTAATTCTAGAAGTGATGCTGCTTCACCCGCACTCACTGCTCTTGCTGGCACAGGCACTTGCAAACCCATGTGTTAGGCAAGGCAAAGGGAATGATTTGTCTGAAAATGGGTGGGGTGTGCCAGCACGGGCCTGCATTAATGCTGAATTAAAATTAACCCAAAGCCATGGCCTGACAAAGGGCATCTTCTGGCCCCAGTGTCCATAAAAGGCTGGTTTGGGATGCGGGAGCCAGTGGGTGATCAGAACAGGCAGATGAAGCCAGCTGTCCAGAAACCCTAATCAGAAACCTGGGCATAGAATTCAGTAGCTCCAGGCCAAAGGTATGTGAGGCTTTATGCTTCCCCCCCCTTTTTTTTTGGTCTTTTCTACAAGTGGTTGCTCCAAAATTATGCTGAAATACAGTGGAGCCCCAACCTTTAAATGTAGCGTGTTTTTATAGAAGCCAGGGCTAATGGTCCCCTCAGACTGGAGTTCATCTAAAAAATGTTGACAGTATGGAAATGAGTGCCATTCTGTGTGTAAGGGCAGAAACCTAACCATTTAAATTTAGCTGTGGGTGCTAGGTGGTGAATGAGCATAAACCAAAGTGCCTCTGCCTACAGGCAATAGGACTGTCTGTATGCAAGTCGTGATGTCCCCCCGGCAGTCAGAGTTTTGCAGTTGAGAAACATGGCTTAATTTTTACCTTAGTGTGTGCTATGGGCTTAGTTATCATTTGTTTAGAAAATAGAAAATATTTGAAACAACAGATTCTTTTATAAAATGGCAACATGAGGGTAGCAGAAGTTGTTAGAAGTTTTTACTTATCTTTTGTCAACTTTTATGCAAATTATAAAAATGTTTTCATGCTTCCACTTTTTAAAAAAGATTGGCAAAAAAGTAATATTTTCATCTGGTTTTAGCCTTAAGTTCATGCTTTCTTTGCTATTTTGAGGGTTTTTCACAGTTATGAGGAATAGAAATGCCTGAACTTTCAATATAATGTGCACTGAGATTCTTACAGAGGATTTTGATTTCTGGCAGCCCAATATTGACAGGAAAAAAGTCAAATATCACAGAACTTGCATTAAAATTAAGATCGCTGGCAATGTAATAAAGTGTGTCATCTTTAAGTCTGCTTTTCTGTACTTCGACCTGCAATTTTTAGAGACCATTATCTCCCATCTGCAAATTTCATTCTTTTAAAGAAGCGTGTTATATTATTAAGGGGCAGGGGGGGAATAATAGGAATTAGGAAGAAAAAAAAACAGAAAAAAAATGAGGTATAGGATCATGATGTAATAAAAGAGTTGTTAACAAGAAGAAACCCTTATCCTAGAATACAGTGATTCACAACAAGCCAGAATATAGCTTTAAAACCTCTCCTAGATTTGTTTGGTTTTTTATTACTTTATTTTGGTTCTTTGTGGGGAAATTAAGTTCCACTGTAGCTCATTATCAGGTGAGAATCTTATCAATTACCATAGACATAATCACACTGTTTTTAATATTATGCAGAAAATCACACATGGCAGAACCTGTGCTTCTTACCTACTTCCATAAATGTGTCATGCTGAGAGCATATTTTATTTCCTTTTTTTCTTTCTTTTTTTCTTTTTTTGTCTGTAAAGATGAATACTTAAAGATTTTCTTTTTTTTTTTTTTTTGAGAGGAGCTAAGAGTGCTCAGTATTTCTCCTGAATAAAATTTAAAAATTATTCACCTTTCCTATTTCTCCCTGAAGAAATGACTGCTGATTCCCCACCTTGACATTTTAGTCATATTAACATTTTAATCTTCTAAAATGACTGGGGTATTTTAGTTGAAATAGAAACTTTGGTTATGATTCAATTCACAGAAACAAGTCCTGTTAGTGCGATCACATCCTCTGACACAATTTCATTGGTCTCCCTGCTGTGCCATAAGGAGGGAATTGAAACACTTAACCAAATTACACCTCTTAATTTTTCCAGGTTTCTCCTTTCAGTCCCACATGATCCTCATGCTACATCTAGGCACTGCCTTCAACTTAACCAGCTTTTCTATTATCTTGAACTTTACCCAGGTTTCTGACCCAGGTTCTGCTTTTGCAGTCATTTATTTATGAAAACTAATGATCTGAATACACATATGAATGAAATCTGTCCTTTATAAGTGATATAGGCATTGGATAAACATTGGATTCGGTTCATGGTTAGCTATCAGTCACTTACTTTTCCAAGGTTTTCCATTCTGCATTGCTAGTTTCTCATGGTAAACTCCGGTCCAGGTAGCTCTGACAGGCCTTGTACAGTGTTGCTTTTTGGTTTATGGTTTAATGCATACTTGCTGCCACACAGCTTGTAAGTAATGTTTTAAATCTGGTTTTGAAAATATTAGAAAAATCTTAAATTAGTTGACTGGACTGTCCTGACTAAAATGGAGGAATTCCTCTGAAATTATAAAAACAGGGCTTTAACTGCATCTGGCTGAGGCAAAACCATTGCTAGAAACTTTTGCATGAGCAGTGCCCTGTACTGTATTGCCCTTTTGTTAAGCCTCCAGAAATTTTGGATGTACAGCAAAAGTATGAACCAGTTGTCTCAGAACAGTTAAGAATAAAATGTTCCCACCAAAGTAAAGGTGCTAAATCTCTCAATACTCACACTGCCTGGGCAACTATCTGGCTTCCAGTAAGGATAAACTGATGCTCAGCCCATGGGGATATGAAAGATTTGAGGGCATCATCAACAGGGATTTAAGTGTCAGCTTGTTATGACAGTTTGCTTGTGTAGAGGTAGCAACTGACACAACATTTCTCAAAAAAGGACTTTTGCAATATTAAAGTAAAGTTTATGGTTTTCTTTTTCAGGAGAGAAAAGACTTTTTCTAAAGTCTTGTAGGTGAACTTTTGTTACCTTTGAAAAATATCTTTGAATTGAAAGTTTTCTGTCTCAATAGTATGAAATTAAACTGCTGAATATGAAGTGTGTTACACAGGTGTTACAGTCCCCAACAAATGGCCAGAACTCTGAACCCTTAGGTACTGTTCAAATTCCCAGGTTGCAAAGATGCCGAAACTAATGTTTTATCTATGTAGCAAGAGATAATGATGGACTCTGGAAAATTCTTGGTTAGTCTTTCTTACCTAAGGAATTTTACAAATACTTGTAATAAAACCAATAAAAGTAATATTGCCATATACTCCTGGCTAATCAGCGGTTTAAAACTCTCTACACCAAATAATGGCCTCCAAAGGCTGGCTCTTGGCTATTATCGCATTCAAAGTCCATGGTTGGTCACTCTGGAGCAAGAAGCTGTGATGCAGGAGGGGATCTGTGTTAAAGACTTCCAAGGAATAATGGCGAATACTTCAGATCTGTCAGCCCATGTTTTAATGAAACGGAAAATGCATTACATTCAATGGATAATTCTGGCTCTATATTAGGGAAGAGCTGCTTGAAAAGAGTTCGTACAGTGATAAATTCAGATTCTGGAGGACAACATAGATGCTTCAATTGTAATACTTTTAACATTAAACCTAACAGGTGCTATTATAACACTTTATAATAAGTAAGATCATTTTTAAGCACAAAAAACCTAATTAGACTTCAGGTTTGAAAGATAGTGTTGGTCATGATAGTATTTTTAAAGGAAAACATAGTTCTAACCCATTGAATTTCCTTCCTGCCATGGCATAGAAACTTCAAACTCACAGCACCATACTTTGGATCACTAATGTTTCTGCATCTGAAGCACCTACATGAATATCAATATAGTATGCATCCACAAGGGGAGAGACACTTCGTGATGTATGGTACAATTACTACTTACAGATTGGAATACATCTTATTACAGAAAGGAAATTATCTGCCAGTTTCATAATTTGATATTTCCCAAAATGTAGTATACTAGATTCTTTTTTCTTTTTGGTATAAATAAATATCACCAGTTTAACTGAACACGAATCTATTTTCTCTCCCCCCAAGATTGATGTTGGACTCACTATATTTTAAGTCAGCTTTACCACAAAATAAGGATATCTCTCACTGATTTGATTTATATTTTCAATATTGTATTTTACAAAAAAAGTATGCTCATTGCTCTCATTATCTTGCCAGATGAGCTTTTCCAATAAAACTGTGCTTTATACATGCGCATTAAATGTACAATCAGTCTGCGTTATATGTTGGAGCGCATGGTGTTCCAGCTTTGAAAGAGGATGATTATATCCTACAGAACCAGAGGTACTATTCAATAGATTATTTTTTTTTTATTGTCTATAGGAAAAATGAAATTGGGTATGATTTGTTATCAGTTATGAGAGCTATTTAATTGTACTTTGAGGCTAAATACGATGCGCAAAATCAGTTTGAAACAGCAGATCAAACAGTTTGGTCCCTTGTCCTGGGTTCAGCAGTAGCAGTCATTTTCCTCCTTCTTAGTAGCTGCTGCAGTGCTGTGGTTTTGACTTTCAGCCTGGGAACAACGCTGATAACACCGATGTTTTCAGTTGTTGCTCAGTAATGTTTACTCCAACCAAGGACTTTGTGAGCCTCATGCTCTACCAGGGAGGAGGGGAAGCCGGGAGGAAGCAGAGACAGGACACCTGACCCAAACTAGCCAAAGGGGTATTCCATACCACAGCACGTCATGCCCAGGATGTAGAACAGGGGGCAGTCACTCAGAAGGGCTAGATCACTGCTTGGGTTGGGCTGGGTATTGGTCAGCAGGTGGTGAGCGGTTTTATTCTCTCCCCGTGTTATTTCCCTTATCATTATTATTATTGGTGGTAGCAGCAGTGGTTTGTGTTATACCTTAGTTACTGGACTGTTTTTAGCTCAACCCTGTGAGAGTTACATTCTTCCAATTCTCCTTCCAGTCCCTCCAGGAGCAGGGGATGGAAAGGAGAGAGGAGTGAGGGGCTGCGTGGTTCTGAGTTGCCAGCTGGGCTTAAACCACGACATCCCTCCTGCACTTCACTGTGGTTTTGGCAGTAGAAAATACCCTATTTTTCATAAAATGACCACTGATCACCTACCAGAACCACTGGTCCTACGCTTGGTCAGTTACTCAGTGTCAGTCTGCACGTTCTGAGGTAGGCCATATTCTTCCTAATCTCCAAAATAATTTTGTATTCCCAAATAACTGGGGTTTACAATTTACCTGAAATTTTAGATCTGCTTCATACCTGACAATTCAAAGACCCTCCATGTTTGTTTTATGTGGCTTTTGAATAAAATTGCATGTATGGGGCTGTGTAAACTGAAAGAGCATTTGTATATTCGAGTGAACTGGTCCAAATCCCACAGTGGAAAGGCAAAAATTATGGACAAACAAGGAACAGAATATTAGCATCAAGATCTTGGTGCTTTTTTTATGGTGGTGTTGTTATTTAGGGGGATGTTATAAACAGAGATGAAGTGAACT
Source organism: Pezoporus wallicus (assembly GCF_028554395.1). NCBI lineage: Eukaryota > Metazoa > Chordata > Aves > Psittaciformes > Psittacidae > Pezoporus > Pezoporus wallicus. Next base: position 35,908 of record NW_026642858.1, on the reverse strand, counting down.
GCTAATCTGTATGTAAGCATCAGGTAATTCCATAAAATAGGGGATTTATTTACACTACATGAATCAGGCTCATGTATTAGTAACAGTTTTGTGGCTTTCCGCAGCAAGAATAGCGCTAGTATTGCATATCATTTAGAATGCAAAGCATTTTGCAGGGGTATTTTAAAATTGTTTACAGGATTAAGGCTAATTAGTGGAAACTTCCTTTTAATTCACACAGCTAATCCAGAATTCTGTAGAAAGTGAATTTGTGTTTCACTCAGGAATGTGAATTTGTGTAATAGGTATAGTAAAGCAATTTATGGTAGAAATACTTTTATAATTCTGTTTTTCAGAATCTGTATAAACTGGTGGGTTTGTTCTAAGTGAGCAAACTTTCCACCATAAGATATGATCAACTTTGCATCATCGTTGTGTATAGTTACTATGTTCTGTGTGAAATTCCTGCCGTAGAGAGTTTGCTGCTCAGTGAAGGTGTGTTTCTGAGACAACTCGTAATGCTGATATGTTAGGGAAAAAAAAAGCTGTGAGAAGGAGAGAAATGAAAGTAGAACGAACCTGATGCTCCATCCCTGGCAGTGTTCAAGACCAGGCTGGATAGGGCCTTGAGCTACCTGGTCTAGTGGAAGGTGTCCCTGCCCATGGCAGGGAGGTTGGAACTAGATGATCTTTAAGGTTCCTTCCAATAGAAACCATTCTATGATTCTATGATTCATCTCAGCCCTCTGTTGCTTTCATAATCATTTCAAAGCATTTCTACTTTGAAGAAATACTTCAGACTGTGTCTATGTGGTAATGCTAAAAAGGGCTGATAGAGCAGAAGAATTCCAGGCACGGTAAAATGCATCCAAGTGTGACTGACTTAGTAAGTGTACCTAAAGGTGAATTGAGCCATATTTCAGCTATTGCGTAAAAACACAACAGCTAATAATTTATAGAGCTCATCTTACAGTTCATACTTGCACTTGTAGATTTGGCCAGACTTATTTGCAAAGAAAAGATAAAGGTGTGGTTATTGATTACACAGTTGAGTCCTAACCAAGCACAGGTAACAAATAGCACCTATATCTTAGCATTGTAAAAGGCATTTGTTCTAATGAGATTCCTTAAGGATTACTTGCTGCCTTCAAGTGGGTTTTCCTTCTGGCTTCTACACTGAAACAAATCACAGTTGGCAAATGTCTCTGCTGCTTTCTTTTCCCAATCTTTGAACAGAGGTGATAGCACTTCCCTGAAATTCTTTCCTAGCAATAACCTTTCTGATAACTAGTGAGCAAAAGCATGAGGCACAGGAATGACTAGAAATTAGTCTGTGTAAAATGTCAAATGTTCAAACAGTGCATTCTTAGACTCAAAAAACAGCGCAATAAAATTCTTGCATGACAAAGGGCAGGGAGGAGACACTAATGCACAGCTATTAGCTATAAAGACTGACTCATGGTGAAACACAAAGCTGATTTAAAAGCGAGAACAATCTACTGAACATGAAAAGACAGCAAGACTTTGTTTCAGTTATTGTAATAGTTATTGAGCTGTTTGTTGGTTTTGGTTTGGTTTTTTCTTTTGTTGTTTGTTTTCAGTTATTACCTTCACTAATTCATGAAGCTATGAAAGCTATTTACTACACTTAAGTCTTTTACTGCTTTCTTCTTAAGACTGCATATGTGACTCCATATGTGACCAACAGAACGACTTTTATTTTGAAACTCAGCCTCAGCATAATTAGCATTTGCAGGTCTCCATGCTCTGTTCATGCCTGGTTTACAGAAGGGAAACATTATTTCATTTGCCACAGTGAGATCAGAATGACATAATAGTTTCTTCAGATTTTACCTTTAAACCCTGATTTTCTTAAATTTCTGGAACACTGGGCAGTTTCCTAGCACAGGGTTTGTGAAGTATTTACACACTTCAGAGAACATTCTGTACCCAGACCTCCACCAACTTTCAACCTTTCAACTCTGTTCAGGCTTTCAGAGAATTCGGTCCACTCTCCCGTAGCTCTTCAAAGCAGTACCCTGTGCTTTGCTGTGTTCTCAAATTTCTTAAAGGAAGTTTCAGGAAAGATGGTCTAAAAAATCACAGTAGAATTGTGACTCCTCGGCAAGCATCTCACATGTCACAGCAAGTTTCCAGGGAACTTCTTTTGTGTTAGGTACAGCGAAGTTGATAACTACTGCTGTGATTGCTTGCTGAAATAAAATCATCACTTCAGGAGTGTGCTTCCTGTTTGGATGGCAAGTTATCTCTACAGTCAGTGTCATATCCCATGCATGAGGATGGGAGCAAAGACAGTAGATAATTAAGTCCAGAGTCCTGTTCTTTCTGCATTGCCTTTAGCTAGGCTTGTACTGGTCTAGACCTGAAATGTATTTAGCTAATTTTGTTTGTTTTTTTGGTTGTTTGTAATTTTTCCTTGATAAGAAAAACAATTTCTGTATCTTTAAAGGCTATAAATTAACAGGACCTTTTGGAGGTAAAGCAGCAGCCTAAAACTAAAATGATGAGTGATCTGGTAAAACAGCTATACTCAGGTAAGAGAGTCAAAAACAGTGAAGAGTTTCCTGGTGGCTCCGCATTTGCTCTCCAGGAGATGGGGCAAGTACAGGAGGGAGAGCTAAGAAGAAGGAAGAATTGTGAAGCCAGGAGAAGTGTTGAAAGGACTTCTCTTTGTTTAGGCCAAGTTCCAACATTAACCTATTTCTTTTCCAGTGTCTTCATGTCACTCCTTAGATCTTTCTGGCACTGAGGAGATACCAGCTACCTTAGAAAAGGAAAGCCATCCAATGGCCAGCGGTCTCCTGTGAGCAAGGATGGAAACTTTCTTGGCAATTTTAAACCATTGCATCAAACTGGCACCTGACAAACATGAAAACCTGACAAAAAATGCACTTGCCCACATCTTTGCAATAAAATGACACTACTGCACATGTTGGGCCAGCCTTTACCAAACCATTTACAGTGCCATTTAAGTAGTTTTCAGAAGCCTCATTCCTTGCAATCCAACTTCTTTACCTCCGTTGCAAGGGTAAATAACAAAGTAATTTATCAAAACAGGTCAAATTTTAAACACAAAATCTTAATTTTATGGAAGGGTTTTGTGTTGTTTTTTTTTTTTTTCCCAATTGTTTGCTGTTTTAAGACTACGCTAAAATGCAACCCCCCCCCCCCCCATTTTTACTGTGGGTTTTTTTTTGTATTTGTTGAAACATGGGGGCTTTTTTCAGGCAGGTTTTTACACAAAGAGCAAAATTTAATCAAAAATTACCTTGTGTAGTGTGTCTTTGTGAAGATTTTATTGCTTCTGCTTTCCCAGTCATGTGACCAGAAGAATGTAAGACAGATGTTCTTTAACACAAGGGATGAGTGGTTATAGTAACTTAGTGTCAAATTCAAATTGCATGCATCTTTCTCAGAACAATTTTAAGAGGAGGCAGAAAATCTGCAACCATTAAAAATGTATGTCAGAGTTCAAGAAAGAATATCCTCTCTTGCAGTACTTAAACACTACTGAGTGCTCTTCAAGTGTTCAGAAAATAATTCTAAAGTGACTTGAAAGTGCTGCAGACAGTGTTTTTTGGTCTTACAGGGACTTCCAGGAGCTACATAGCTCTGAAAGGAAACTTGCTGTGGCTTCTATATTATTTATCTTCAAGTTATCAAATTTTCCAAAGCACAGCAGCTGTTGCAGTAAGGCAAGAATTGATTTTTTTTTTTCTTAATTTGATTCAAATTAATTCCTCTAGCTACTTGAATATTTGAAGCCCTCACTGTAATGATGTTTTTTATTGCTACAGCATTTTTGATGTTTATTTTAAAAATTACTACTTCTGAAATAGTGTATCATAAAAAATGAAAATTTTATAGATGTTTGAAATTCCAATACTGTGGCAACTAAAAAGTCATGTAACGAAAGGCACTGCGCTGGAGATTTCAGATAAAATATTGGTAAACATATTTCAAGCACCTTCACATGCAGCTCTTCTTTTTAATGACCATTGACGCTGTATAAGTAGATTGAAAAGTTAGTATCAAAATGATGGCTACCATAAAGTAAGTCATAGATTTTTGTCTGGCTGCAACATGATGGGAGAAAAAAGTTAGGCCTGTCTCATCATTTTCTCTAAGGAAGCAATACCTGTTCAGGGGGTACATTCTAGAAAAACTGAGAAGTGACCTCATTAGATGTCAGCAGTTCAAAGAGCACAGGCATTAACTCGGGAAAAGTGCTAAAGTTGGAGCGTGTCTCCTACTCCTTTATCACTGCTGGAATTTTGCACAAGTCATGCCAGAAAAAGGTAGGTCTAGGAGTCTGATTTTCTCTTAACTGACTATTTGTAAGCTTTTTCTGACCCTGTAAGGATTCATTTCCTAACACCTGGGACAGCAGTTAGCATGGGAGCCGTGGAGCACATAAGGAAACAATCCACTCAGCCTTTCCTAGGAGAGACAACTTTAAAAATCTATGATGCAACATTTAATGCTGGGAAGAAGAACGACTGAAACAACAACCAAAAATGGTCACAAGCAAAGGATTAAACTCCTTCAGCGAAAATGGAAAATTCTTTGTTTCTGAATTTAGACAGACATATGTTAGTTAAATGATGGGGGGGGGAACAGGGAGGCAGGAGAGAAACGTGCCCATCACAGTTATAATGAAAGAGACTACTGGAGCCAAACAGACTTAAGCATATGAGAAACAGGAAGCTTCTGCAATTAGTATTGTCTTCGCTGCACCTCCAGCAAGTGAAGGGAACAGGAAGACTTATTAGGAAAACTGGAGAGAAATTGCTGTTGCTTTTCTCACTACTGAGCCACAGTGAGGGTGCATGGGGCAGGTCTCTTTCCTCATCAGGTAAAGCTCAGGTTCATCTAGAAATGAAGAGCAAAACTGAATTTGCTGGCACAAAGTAAAATCAATAACTTCTGTATGCCAGAGCCTTGTCAAATGGGCAGATTATTTGGCTATATTTCATGACAGAAAATTTTGCAGCACGTTGGAGCAGTGAAAACCAGAAGCTCTAACAAGAGTTTTGCTGCACCTTAAACTGCTTGCTCTCTATGACCGTGATCAGTAACATGCAAGGTCATACTTTCCTGCGAGTGTTAATAATAATTATAACATAGCAGCAGCTGCCTGAGCCCTCACTTAGAAAGATGAATGTGTGGACAGCACACTTGTGGCATATGCTGTTACGCAGACCAGAGAATTAAGCTGGGAAAGGCTCCCTCCAGAGCACCTGATGGATGGGTCATTAACACATGTGGCTGTCAGAATAGCAGCAGCCAAAAATGCCACTTTTAACAGAGGAAAGTATACTGTAGGGTGTCATTAATCACAGACTCACAGACTATCTCAAGTTAGAAGAGACCCATAAGCATCATTGAGACCAACTCACTGCTCTTCATATCCTAATCTATCAGCTATGATATTCCCAGTTGGTGTTCCAGACAGCAGAGTTTTCCTTTCCTTTTTAATACCTCATTTAACCAAGTGTGCACTGTCTTCACACAAAGAAAACAGTTTTTGGCAAGTCTTCCTTCCATAACACAGCAGCTAACAAGAGCTTGCAAGTGGGAATAGAACATGGTAAATGGAAAAAATTTAAAGCAGGGTAAAAAATGCTACCCTAGCTACCTGGGCCGCCATAAATAAATGGCAAATGCTTGCTTGGTCAATTGATTGTGTATGGGTTTATCAGGACAAATGCATTGACACTGTCCCTGCAGTCACTCATGGTGATTTCAATGTTGGGTCAAATGAGGGGCCTTTATCTCAGCTGGCAAATGTAAACCTACAGTGTTTGGCTTACCGTGTCTTCTGACCATAGGCAGTAGAGCTCATACATAAATTTACCAGATGGGAAATGGTATTTTCCCTGTCACAATGGGCTGTTTTGGTCAAAAAACAGCTTCCCACAGTGGCTGCCAAACTGTCTGAAAGGCAGTAGAACAGCTCATTTCCCCCCAGTCCTCTGGGCCTCTCTTTCCATCAGTTCAGGTGAAAATACTATATATTAACACAATTTATCCATCTTGTGTGAAAGGGATATAGTAGTGTAACTATAAATTTAGTCAGCATAGTTGACTGTGGGTAAGGTGAATTGATTTTCCATTCTCTGTCTCTCAGAGCTTATTTCCTTGAAAAGAGACAAGTCTGGATACAACCTGGGTAAGCAGTAAATCAAAAAGGCTCCTTTTCCTTGCTGCATAGTTGGATGAGATTCAGTGACCATTTGTCCTGGGTTCAGCAGTAGCAGTCAGTTTTCTCCTTCTTGGTAGCTGGTGCAGTGCTGTGTTTTGACTTTCGGCCTGGGAACAGAGCTGATAGCGATGTTTTGGTTTGGCCAAGGACTTTGTGAGCCTCATGCTTTGCCAGGGAGGAGGGGAAGCCAGGAGGAAGCAGAGACAGGACAGCTGACCCAAACTGACCAAAGAGGTATTCCATACCACAGCACGTCATGCCCAGGAGGTAACTGGGAGTTAGCTGGAAGGGCTGGGAGACTGCAGGGTTGGAGGAGGTATCGGTCGGAGCTTGGTCGGGCTGAGGGGGGCAAGTTATCGGTTGGCTGGTGGTGAGGTGTTGTATTCTCTTCCCTTGTTATTTCCTTTATCATTATTATCACTGGTGGTAGCAGTAGTGATTTGTGTTATACCTTAGTTACTAAACTGTTCTTATCTCAACCCGTGGGAGTTGCATTCTTTTCGATTCTCCTCTCCGTCCCTCCGAGAGCAGGGGGAGGGCAAGAAAGGGGGGGGGAAGTGAGCGACCGAATTACCTGACTGGGTTTAAACCACGACACCATTGCTCTTGCTTTTCTGTATATTTTTAATAGTTTTTAAAAAAGAATGTAGCCTAATGTCACCCCAGGGATGCTGGGAATAGTAGCAAGGTTAGAAGCTCTGATATTCATTGAATAAGCTCATGTACTACAGCTTAGGTTTCATGTTTAACCAAAAATACCTTTTTGTTGCTTGTAATAGAATATAAATCCTCCTGTTTTCAAAACCTGGAATCTTTAAGATTTCTTTTTCAGATTCCTGCCACCCTCTCTCCCCCTTACCCCCCCCCCCCCCCCAGTTTTGGTAAGCTTTGGGCCCTTAAATTTCCAAGATGTTCAAGCAAAGGTGGTTTATAAGCAGTCGTAACATTAAAAGAACTGAAAATGTACCAAGATATATATCAAAACATCTTTAATTCATTTTTGAGTGAGAACAGGGTTGTCTGAGTAGAGGGGCTTTGCTTCAAGCAAACAGTTGTAGTAGTAATAAATCTGAGCGTAAGTATCTGAGGTTACATAGGAGGGACGGTAAATCATCATCTGATGTGCAGAAAACCTCTAATAGCTCTGCAGTTCATTCAAAGAGCTCATAAAACTAAATGCAGACAGGCAGAGGACTTAATTTAGAAAATGCATGGGGACATGAAGACATGTCCACTGCCCAGGGCTGCTTCTGAGTGAAGCCTAAAGATGCATGGCTTCTCAGACACTGTGATATCTTGCTCAACTCAACTGCCAAGCACTTAAAATCCTGTCCAGTGTAAGTGGTGCTTGACCATGTAAACGAAAAGCTGCATGATAGGGAGCACCCTGAACTTTCTAGAAAATTCTTAGTTTAATTCCTCTTAAACTTTGCTCCTGCACACTGGAACCCTGTCAACCACATGCCCACGCAGTCACATGCGGTACAGAGTGGCAGGGGAAGTGTTTACACGCTGCTACATGCATGATGATTTTTATTTGGAGAAGGGGTACCTTGTTCTCACACATTTTGCAGTATAAAACTAGAGAGCAAAAAGAATTTGTTGATTTCTCGTTTTCTCTCTGTCTGTATCTTTCCATCCAAAAAGATGTTTTATTTTCACATGCTTTTTTATTCCTAGCACTTTGTAAAAGCTAGACCTCTTACTGGTTTCCCAGAAAAATGTGGCATGTTGTTCTACTACAAGTGTTACGATACCAAAAATTACAAATCAAGGGTTACGTTAAAATCTCAGTGAACCAGATCAGTTCACCGTATTCTTATACCTGGTTACAAAACAGTTCATCACAGTCTCATACCTAGGATACTTGTGAGCTTGTTTCCATGATGATTAGTGATTGAATCATGGTAAATAAGTATTTTTACTGGTTTAATTAGTACTAGTTTTTGAACAATCTGACTTACTCGATAAGATGGGGGATACTCCTGCTGCGATATTAACATAAATTACATCTTATAAAACAAAATATTGCCAAAATTTGCAAACCAGAATATCTCTTGGAAATAAACCAGCTTGGGCAAGTTCTTGCAGAGGAGATGGGGTTCATACAAAAGTGTCTAGTAGTCTGTACTTGTCGAAGTTCCATCAGGAGATCAGATCCACATCAGTCAGAAAGGAGAACTAACATCAACTTCACATACTTTATATTTAAATACTCTTGTATTTTTAAAAAAGCCCAAACCAAACTTTTGCTCTTTCTCAGTTAAAGAGGAAGAGATGAGTTATGGGCCAAGGTTTTCACTCTGTGTGTCACCCACAGGCATGCTGACACTGTCCTGTTTCCTGAAACAGGAGAGAGGTTTTGCTTAGATTATAGTTCAAGGAGAGGGAAAAGCTGAAATGTCCAAAGCTTTAGTAAGATAAAGCTTCTGTTTTCCAGTTAGTTATCTCCACTGGAATCAATACAACATGCTTGTACTGAGAAGACTTTGACCACTGCTGGCTGGGTGGTTGCGTTGTGCAAATGAACAGCACATACCTTCCTTCTGTCAGCTGAGGATTTGCAGGAACGTTGCTTGGTGCATGCCTGCTGTGGCTTGTTGCAATGCTAGTAGGTGCAATTTAGGTGCAGTTAGTTCCAGTTTATCCATAGGTGATATCTGGCTAATCTAAGCACAGGATGTAAGGGACAGAGGGAAAACATTGAGACTAGGAAACCAGGGAGCTGTTTTTAGTGCTGTTACCAGTGACCTCTTGCGGCTCAGATACTGCTGTGCCGGGAAAACATTTTTCTTGAACCAGATTGGGAGATTTATAACAACAATCTGCATTGCAGGTGGCTCACCTGTTGCTCTATGTTGATCTTCCAGTATCTACATATGGTTTGTCAACCTGCAAGTACGCTGAATCTCTCCTTCCAAGCCTTGAGTGAGGAAAAGGGTAAGTTACATGGAAGATGGCTTCATATGCCGCTAAAATCTTGGGTTTTCATTCTCCCTGAGTCTGCCACTTCTCAGTCACTCCCTCCTGCACGCTGGTAGTTTTTGGGCACCCTAAATTCAAACCACAGGTCTTAACAGGCTTTCTTCATGAAGCCTGTTTATGGACAAAATTTCTGGGAAACTACAAGGTTTTGCTGAGGGAAGTATCAGAAACCTCATGATTTCTTGGACACGTACCTGGAATTTGCATTCATGTGAAGTTACTGCAAGATGCTGGCAAAGACAGCATTCCATGTCTTAAGACATCTAGGGTAGGGAGTGTATCAAGTGCAGGAAATGCCTTCACAACAAAATTAATGACAGCACTGGCAAATGTGACAAGTCACCCTGCTTTGATGAGGCTGGGCCTTGAGGTCATATCCCACTGACCTATCCTAATCAATCACTACCCAGCGAGCAGACAAGAAAAGAGCAGACCGGAAGAGGAAGCAGGGAGTGCTCCAGAAGCTGTCTTGATAGAAGTCCTGGGAGCTACTCTCAATGCCAGATGCCCATGAACCGGCATTAAGAGTTTATTGACTGCATTTTCTGGTCAATCCAAAGGATGGTCTGAGTGGAGTGTGAGCCCCAATAGCTCTATCTAGGTCAGAAAGCTCTGACCTAGAATGAAGGAATGAAATCATCAATCTGCCAGAAGGCAGCTCAGAGGTAAGCATGCAGAAGGTATCTGATGCCTGAACTGCTTTCTGGGGGCAATTCTTTTACATAGTGCCACTGTCAAAAGAATCACAGAACAGCATGAAGCCTCTAGTACTGTTTATATCCCAAAAGGCAGAGTAGCAGATCACAGACATCCAAGTATCTATGTTAAAGAAATTTGAACAAATTTGAAGAAATCAAGGCCATTCAAATGACCTTCTGTCATTCTCAAGTGCACGGATTAGTGTCGTAAATCAATCAGTCCCTCAGAGGAATGGTACAGAAGTTTTCACAGGCAGGTCCCCAGGACATGGCTATGTTGTTGCTTTATCTTTTTTTAGCATTTTTTAAGTCCTCCAGACTTCACTGAGATTTCCTCCACTTACATACACACAATAGCTTCACGACACATTTGCTACAACTAAGAAAACCCGGAAGGACAAAACTGTAGATTCTTCCAGTGTCACAGACTGATCACAATAAGGCGAGAAAAGCCTACAGACATTTCTCACCTTACCACAGATAATCTAGGTATGAGGCATATTAGGTGACTCAAAGGAGAAATGGGCCTGACAATGGGGCAAGGCAGTGTGGTTACTGTCACCTTTTACAAAAGGCAAGTAACATATATATAGCAGCAGGCAAGTGGGTGAGTTGTGATATTGACCTGTCAGACAAATGGAAAAATATCATTAATGTGCGGTCGTTAAAAGTCCTGTTAAAATAAAATATTGGAAGCTAGCATTGACTATATTCCCTGAAACGATCTCAGAAGAGGAAGCATCTACCAGTGTGTGTCAAGACTCAAAGAAGGGTGGAACTGGTATCTGAACTTTGCTCAAGTATCTTACTCTGGATATTTTTGCTGAGAGAACAAGGGCTGGTATTACCCATCATATTACTGACTAGAATGTGCTTTCATAAAAGTTGCAGGACAGCTGAACCCCAAAGTACAGCAACAGATAAAACCAAATTAATACTGCAAGTCAGTCAGCAGTCTGTGGGACACCCACGAACGTCATCCTAAAATGGAACAGGAACATTTGGCTCCAGATTCCAGGAAGTTCCAGTCAGTTCAGAATGTGCTATCTGAAGTCCAAGGATATGTCCCCCGAAATATTATTTTGTATTGCTGGGTTTCACAACAGAGCTGTTGGGGGCACTGGTGCTCAAATCCAATCTGCTGCTCATGTCCAAAAGAGGCAGCATGCTTAGGTGATGGTATTCTTTGACAGAGTCACTGGAAGAGTCACTTAAGTCATTTAGAAGTTTCTACACAATTAAAAATAAAACTCTATTATCTCAACTATTAACCTCCAAGTGTCTGCTAGCCTGCTTGAAGATGATATTGCTAGCATACCTGATGAGGGCATGGAAAAGCTGATCGGAATTTTTCCAAGAATAAACAAGTTTTCATTCTTTTACAGGGAAAAGAGGTGATTGAGAAAAAAATAAAAAGACAAAGAAAAGCTTCATTAAACTGCCTTTTATGCCTTAAAGAAGGCTCTTAGCTTGGAACCAGCTTCAGCTTTAAGATATAAATATCACAGTGGAAATACACACCACGCTAATATAGAAGAATGGGCAAAACCATGCCCTTCTAAAAACTAACAGGAAAATGGATCTGCAAGAGCAATAATACATCACCACAGAAAAAGGCCATTTCACTGTAAAACTGTCATTGCAAATGGGCTGAGTTGTTTGTCGTTTTTTTTTTGCATTAGTATGAAAACATTCAATTAAACTCGTAAAATACAATCAGGTATAAGAATGTCACATACCAGTATGACTAACAGATAACTGGTCTTGCAGCCTTACACACCGGGAAGTGGGATATAGAAAGTTATTTGGCATTTTTGTTTGGTTTGGGTGATTTTCGGGGAGGAGGATTGTTTTTTGGTGTTTTTTTTTACTCCCATCAAAGACACTCACTCTTTTCTCACTTCACTTGTAATTTCTTTTATGGCAGATCAGCCAAAATCTATCACAAAAACTGATTGCTTGGGTTGCCACAGGTACTCTAACATTTGTGAATTACTGTATAAAGTGAACTTGTAGTGTTGGCTTTGCAGTCGTATTATTATCTACTCTTTTTTTTCTTTTTTTTTCTGCTATAAAGCAAAATGTAAATTAATGAAAACAGAATAAAATCTCATTCACATCTGCATCAAAGAAAATATCTGCCACCCTCAGTTGCTGTGTGGCAGAAGATATCTGGGATGACTGACTCATCCATTTGAATATGGCAAGGAATGATAAGGAAAAAGGGCAGAGGGAGAAAACGATTTTGGGGAGAGATTACAGCCTGAGCAAAATCACAATTTCCTCTTCTCTAACTGTATTCTTTTAGTTCTTACTTCCTAAGTGCATAACTTTGCCTATGGCTTTCTTAAAAACCACTTCATTTGAATAGATACTCATAAATTCATGAAGGTTTAGAGAGTGGAGGTTTAGATCCGACATGAGGAAGAAATTCTTTACTGTGAGGGTGGTGAGAGACTGGCACAGGTTGCCCAAAGAAGCTGTGGCTGCCCCACCACTGGCAGTGTTTAAGGCAAGGTTCGATAGGGCTTTGAGCAACCTGCTCTAGTGGAAGGTGTCCCTGCCTACAGCAGCAGGGAACTAGATGAGCTTTAAAGTCTCTTCCAACACAAACCATTCTATGAAACAATAAACTGCATCATTATTTACTGTCTCATGAGTTGTAATTACATCCACAGAATTGGTCAATGGTGACTGCAAATTTTTAAATAATTGGTGTTCCATATGCTTCAGCATTTAACAGATCTTCGCCAAAACAGACCTTTTTCTGATATATTAGTTAGTAGGCACATCCTGTATTATAACTGTGAATAAGAATATAATGTGACATTAAGTTATACGTTGTATGAAAAGATATGCTGGTTTTGAAAACTGGTAATCCTCAAAGATAGCACCATCAGACATTCAGGCTAACACTCCATCAGTTTTACACTGCTAGCCCTTACTGTCTATATGAACTCCATCGTATCAAACTTCTGCACGCTTACTGCAGTTGTGCTGCTTTTGCTTCTTGTGTATGGACACATTAGTTTTCTTCTGTCTGCCTGGAATTTTCTAGTGTTTAGGGTTATGTTCCAGCTTTAAATACTCATCCTTAACAATGTTAATAGACTTTCATATCAAGGAACTGGAAAATATTTCATTGTATATATATTAACAGCTGATATTAATGAATTTTAATATTCATATTATTATTCTTCATTAACTCTCCTGGTTTTTCTAAATCTTGTGCTGTGCTTACTGTAAGACAGCCAACATTGATATAGTTCCTTCAACTAATTCATACTGGCCATTGTCTATAGTCTTTCTTGAAAGGCCTCAGGATGAAAATACAAATAGTGACCTTAAGAGAAGTACATCAGATAGGAATGCTTTCTGTTGACCTGTGGTGAAGCATAGCTGTGTATTATTAGTGAAGGGGATATCTGTGTGCATGGTCCTGATGGTGGGTAGAGCATGAGACTGCATGTAGAGTGTATGTAAAACCTACATGGCCTGCCCTTATCACATTTCTGATGCTTGGAAAAAATTCAATCAAACCCTACTTTTCACTTAGTCCTATTACAATCTCGTTTATCCACTGTAGTGCAGGATTGACCAGGATAACAGTCTGCTGGTTAGGACTGTGTCAAATGGTTGCATTTGCAACAGCCAATAAAAATAACATAACTGAAAATGGAATGTCATGCCTTGCCTGTGTCTATTCTGCCTTTAAAAGTGAGAACTAAGTCATCTTTCCAAGTAATGGTAGGCTATGAAATTAAATGAGCTGAAAAATGTTTCTAAGGAGATGCAGCGTATCTTGAAATGTAGAGATGCAGGAAATGGCTAATCACAAACCTAAGCAAGTCTTGGCTTAGAGCAATTTCAGGTTCCCTGAAATTTAGATTTACACAACAATAATATGATTATATTGGTGTGCAGGTTCTTAAATACCTTGTCTTCCTACCATATATGCAAACATGCTATATTGCACTGACTCTTACCTTTTTACATCTGAGGAGACACGGGTTTTCACTAACCCACAGGTCAACAAAAATATTAAATTTATAAAGTCCATGTGCTAGCTTCAGTTTTCAATTTCTTTTTCCCTTGTCTTTAACTTTCAAGATACTTCTAACTGTTGAAGGAAATCCAGTCACTTGAGGCAAGCAGGGGGCTACAGTTTACTTCACTCAGTCACCCAATTTGAACTGGAAAACTAAGACTAGCATATGAGCATAAAATTTCGTTTAAACATTTTAAATACTAGACTGAAATGCAAAGAAAAACAGTACATAGGCTGCAGGGAACTGGTGTCACTAAGAAAAGTGCAAAGAGAACTCGGCTAATTAACAGTAACTGCCCTTAAAATGGCAACATAACACTAAACTGGAGATTCACTAAAATAATACGAGTAAAACTGGAATTTGTAAGTGGTAAGTGAACTGCTGGAGCTGTGGCTGGTGTAGCCTGGCTTTGGGAAAAACTCAATGGAAACGACGAATAGTTAAATACAAGTACCACCAGACCCTTTCAAACTATTTACTCCTGTGTAATAATGGCTTTTCATTTCAAACTCATTCAACTTGAATGACCTCATCACACCTGCTGAAATAATTCAAACATTTTCACAAGCAGTTAAAAGCACCATGTGTAACCTGTTCATCTTCAGAGATCTTCCTACTGATGAGAAACTACTGGCAGCAGTTCACCCTCTGCAGTGATTGATGCTTTTGAATTATTCTTGTCTGACTGGAGGGCACTCCATAGTCTTAGCAGGAGAAAAAGCATTTCAATTTCTCAGTCACTTTTCACTGTTGTAACTCCATGTAGACACTAGTTTTCAGGAAAGTACTCACAGCATCTAACAGAATTGACCACGTTCCCTGATTAGATGAAGTCATTAAAACCAAAGTAAATGCTAGCTCAGGGCTTTAACCAATCTATGTAAAGTTTCTCTGAAGTACAATGCCTGCTGCTCAACCCGCACAACTTTTTCATTAACAAAATGTTTACTGCCCTTGCTTTCAGCGTAACTGCATGAAGTCTAGACACATTTTCTGTTTCTTTGTTCCTCTTCTGTTTTAAACTTACAGCTAGGCAGTAGTAAGTTGTTTTCCATGGGATTATCTAGCAAAAGAGCTTAAAAAGAAAGCTTAGGGAAAAGCATAAATTAGCTTTTGTAGAGAAGTAAAAATTGATAGACTGAGAAGGAAATGTACTACTCTTTAATGAATTTCAGATTATGTGAAATGCACCATAACTTTATCAACATTAGGGAAATTATATGCAAAGATAAAAATTAAAACCTTCAGTTAAAAAAGCCTGAAGTAAATCACCAACACTCTGGAACTACTTGTATTAGAGTAGCCTGCTGAACAGGAAAGACATATTAAATTTGGATGTAAAATTTGAGGATTTAATTCCAGTTTTATGTTGAATATCTCTGAAGAAGGTTAAGGTATGTCCTTGTAGACATGAAGTTAATTGAAAGTGTGACTGCAGAAAAGCTGCAAAAATACAGTATATTAAGCAAGACAAATCAAGAGAACAAATAAAGGTTTGTGCTGAGTTTAAAGACAGTGGTCCTCTATTTTCCATGTATAGTCACTGTTTTCCAGACATTTGCTTCAAAACACCACATCAGAAATACGATTACAATAAACTTCTAAATGTCCAACTTGCTTCTGGTATTTTGTCTTCATGCCTGTTTTATGTTAAACCTCACTAAAGCCTTTTAAGTTAAGAGCCTCTTTGGAAAGAAGAGGAAGAAATATGGATTTTAAAGTTAAGAAACAGTAGATATTCTGAATAATCCATCTCTGTAAGAAAAAACTCCCAGTTACAGATCCTAGTTCCTGAAATCCTCAAAGGGTAGGTTATAGACTCTTTTCTGGCTGCATAAACTTAATGCATGTGGAACAGCTGAGCATTGGTACCCTGCAAGATCTGTGCTATTCCACATGCACTAAAAACCCCATTCTAACTTAACCATTATCTTTGCAACAGGTTTCTCAGCCTCTGACCTCAGGAATTGCTCACAACCACAGGAAGTAGCCCCTTCTTATGTAACTGAGGGGGAGAATACTGGCTGGACCACACTAATTTTTCCAGTGATGTTGCTCATGGATCTGTTGGAGAAATCTGTCCTCCAGAAGAACTCTCTGGTGTGCTACAGACCTGCCCTAGTGAGCCTAAAGGAAGGCCACAGTCTGACTGGACACAAGAGAAAAAAATTTCACATTAAGAACAATCAGCCATTGGAATAATCTCCCCAGGGAAGTGGTGGACTCCCCAACCTCAGACACTTTAAAGATTTGGCTGGACAGGGTGCTGAGACATCTAATTTAGGTTATGCTTTGCCTGGAAAGGTTGGACCAGATGATCCCTGAGGTCTCTTCCAACTTGGTATTCTAGGATTATATGAATAAAGTAGTGATACAGCTGTCTAGGAGAAGGGCAGATTGGACACATCATCTTTAGCATCAGAAACAGCAGGCATCAGGTAAATGAGTGCCTGTTTCTTTCCTGCCACAAGCAGACACTAGCACCAGTCCAAATTCTGCCCCAGAACTTGTGATGTAAAGTTATGCTTCTCTGAACTGTTTTTGTACTGTGGTCTTATTTTTAGCTCCTCCACTTTTTTTTTATTGTGTTGCTTAAAAAAAACCCAAACCAAATAACTGTTACCTTTTCACCTGTTTAGCAAATGAGAATACAGATTTTTTTATCAAATTACAGCAAATTAATTTCTTTTAAAGAATCCTGTTTAAAGTTCTTCAAAACCATTTCTGCTTTTTTCCGTTTCCTGCTATGACCAAAGTACAGTACAACTAACATTGTCCTGAAACACTTTTTGTAAATTGAGCTTATGCTTGTCACAAGAAAAAGCAACAGATTAACAGTCTGTGACTTCTCAATCTGCTCTGTGTTCCATTTCAGTGGCTCCACTAGTAGGTGGTAACCACTGAAAACTAATCCTTAATTCAGTGACGTATGCTGCATGACTTTGTAACTGAAATTATCACAATGTCAGGTGAACCTACTTTCAGCAATTTTTGGTCCTTGATATAAGCCTCATATGCAAGAAACACAGTGTTGTCCTCAGAAATTAGGATTCAGGGGACAAGGAGGGTTTTAAACTGCCAAGTGTGTTAGAAATCAGGCCACGGAGTTTAAGCATTTAACATGACCTTAACTGATTTGAGCAGATTGCATTTCAGGTGCTGGGACATCCAAGAGCTGAATTCAGTAAAGTGGGTTTTGCTCTTGCAAAGCAGCACAATTAACTTCAAGGTTTTACACAGGGATTAAAAACTACATTAAACACAGTTCAGGAAATGTCCCATTTTCTCTTCTAGAAAACAAGGAATTAGCATTTAATTTCTGATGAAGCAAGCAGAAAATTTACTGATTTACTTTGAAAAAGACTCAAATAAATAATTTATATCCCCAACAGCACAGCATGTCTAACTGGAACACAGCTCATTTTCAAGAGAAAGGCACACATGCTAATTCAACCAGAAGCACACAAGACTGAATATCCTTCAGTGTGCAGTTCGGAGACACCAGAAGCTTGACATCTTTCATTATGCTGCTTTCTTAAAAGCCTGTTTTTCTTATTGTTACAAACCTGAAGGCAGCTGTCCTTGGAAAGTCTTAAATTTACCTAAGATAAATAAATTTATCCAAGATAAATTTAAGTGACACAAACACTGGAGAAAAGTAGGGGGAATAAGTGGGTTTGCAGAACTAGTAAGTCACTGTATCAGTCTTACTTCAGCTGTAATTCCCTCTACATGTAAGACTTTGCTTTGGTGTTTTTGCTTGGGGTTTTTTAGTCTTTTTATTTATTTTTTTTTGTTAATCAAAACTTAACTGCTAGAGTTAGGCAAAAAGAAATTTATTGCCTGAAAGTCTCACAGTGGTTTGTATTTCAGAAGATGAGTAGATGCATGAGGAAAAACAAAGTTGTGAAGGAAAAACAAAAGTAGTAATTTTGGTCTCAAAACAAATTACGGCACAAGCTAGCTGCCTTGCAATGTAAATGTGCCTTCTTCAGGACACTCCAGTAAAGACTTCACAGGCAATCTGTAGGCCCAACTTGTGTTTCTTTCACCGTTCTTCTCTTGCAGCACCTAGATCAGTCTGCAGAATAACACAGGGTCTTCTGGCAGCAGCTAATTTCACAGACATAACATTACATTTTTAAATCAAATGCTGCAATTAATTTGTAGGATGCTAAACCCACAGCAGCAGATGACATCACATTAAGTTATTTCTGAATACAAACTCTGCCTTCAAAGCTTGACAGATAAAATGGTGATTTGGGAAGAGCTATTCTTTCCATGTCCTGTCACACTGAAGATTTTTAACCTTCATTTATGCAAGAAAAAAAACTTATGTAACAGATACATAAACCTTCTTGCTTCTCCAGCCACTTATTACAAGTCCTTTTTCACTTGCACAGTGAAACTGCATCAAGTTAGTCAACAGCATGAAGCACAACCTGTGGCTTGACAGTGGTAAAAATCTGAGCTAGTAAAAATAGCTGGCTGATAAAATGTAAAGCAGGACAGTATCTGTCTATTATGAGTCACATACAGCAACTGTTCTAATGAAAGCTAGAGACAAAAGCTTGGTGGCTTTGGTTTTTATTTTTTCCTCTCTAGGACCTTCCAAGTTCACACAAAATAAAACATCACTGTTCAGCTGACCACAGGATCTCATAGGGCTAAAATATTTTTTGTATGGTTTTAACACTTAAACAATTCAGAATTATACTTGCAGGTGACTATTTGTGCAACACCATCATCTTATACAGTTCTGGTCAATTGAACAATGTCTTCTTTGGTAAATGCTCATTTAACAAGCCTTACCTGTACCTAGTCTTTCGCAGGATAATAAAAATACAAAAATCTGGTTCAATGTATTTTTTAAAATGAGAGTGCTTTAGTCTTCTTTTAATTTCTAAAATACCTAGTGTGATTTTCACTTATCCCCAGTCTTGTACCAGAGCTTTTCATTTATCCCCAATCTAAGAGCTTTTTTTTTTGCCATTTTTAAATTTTTTTTTCTTTTTTAGTATCACAGACTGCTGTGTTGGACTGAATCTGTCAAAGCTGCTAACAGGAAAGTTAGCAACAAAAATTGAAAATAAGACTGCATCTCAAACACTTGCAACATTTTCTTACTACCATCACAGCAAGGAAGTATCCCTTAGTATGGTATATTTGGCTGCAGCTATTTAAGCAATCTGAAGGAAGTGCTTAGTTTTTTAACTCTGCAGGGAAGCTTAAAAGTGGCTCAATTTATTTTTTAGTCCTCTTTAATTCACAGGAAGAAGCAATACGTTTAAGTGATTCTTCAATTTCAGGTATCTTTTCTAAAGATACATGTGGTATATTTAATATACATCTTCCCTCATTCCTTCAAACACACTTAAGCTTTGAGGTAATTTAGGGCAATATATAAGAACTCTTTTAAAAAATAAAAGCAGGAGATCAGTAAAAAAAAAAAAAAAATTAGGCAGGATAAATAGAAAAATATTCTGTCTTCCTCTCACTACAAATAGTTTCAGCATCATGCACTTTAAAAAGCAAAGGAATCACATCACTAAGTCCAAAACTAAGAGCACTTTTCAAGCAAGCCTGACTTAAGCAAGCATTTCACCTGAGTTTACATTTCAGGGATATGGCCCATAGCAATAGAGAAGACAACGAAAGTGTCCAGGGGCAGACTGTTTCATGTCATTCTACCCCTTACTTAGAGGGGTACAGGAAGGAATAGGGGTGGATTTACCAAAACAAACAAACAAACAAACACACAAAAAAACCAAACCAAACCAAACCAAACCAAACCAAAAAAAAAAAAAAATCAAACCTTGTCCTGGCTCTATGTGGGCAAAAGATGTCACTTTCTATAGCAGCGAGATGCCTGTCAACCAGTCATTCATGCCAGGCATGAATGCCATGTCAACCAGGTATTCAGGCCTGTCAACCAGTACTGACTCTTTCAGTAATTATCTGCACAAAGGAACTGGTATCCAGGGAGATTTTGAGAAACGTTAGCAACAGTGTCCTGCCATCCCAAAGGGACCTTTCAGTCTAAGGAGCGTAATTCAGGGACGCAAGGCACTTGCTGGAAAGGCCTGAGATGAAACCTGTGGGTTTAGAGGATGGTCCTCTGCCCATTCAACAATAAGGGTATGCCACACTTCCTCTGTAAGACAATTCCAAAGGCACTATGATTTAAAATGTGGCATCTTCTTGCACACATGAAGATTATTCCTTTGGAAAGCACCACCCTCTCATTTATATGCTATACTGGAAGACTGCAATACTCTAAGTTAGATATTTTTACAGTTGTAAAGACACGTTTTGGGAATGACATAGGCAATGCAAGATATAGTTCTTTAGGCTGAAAAGCTAATCGGAGTCTTCATCATCGAGGTATTCCTCCGCATTACTTAATGTTCGGACTGTACCTGGAAAGAAACAAAGCTCTCTCAATACAGGATAAAATCATAAAAAGCTTCACATTTGCAATGCTTGCAAACCAGCATCTGAGAAAGCTGATTCCTGTATCATTTAGAGATGTTAGGGCTACACAGATGGGGCTGTAGCTCTGGATCTCAAAAGCAGGGCTAAGCCAATAATCACATCTACTACATGTGAGATACACGTGAGATACATGTGACCTTCAAGAGCCATATTCTGGCTCCTTGGAACCGGAGCTGGAACTCTTACATTCTATTTTCTGTATATGTTACCACTACATCACAAAGGAAAAGACTGGTGAGTTGGTGGAAGAACCCCTATGGTTTTATTCTGACTGCTTAGCTGGCCGCCATTCTCTATTTAAAATAAAACACATTTCACCTGTTCTTTCCCCTGCTTTTTTTTTCCTCACAAACATTTTTTCCTGAATAAATATTTCTTATATCTACTTATGAGCTTTTGAAGGACAGTAAGGAGAAAACAGGAGTATTAATGTATATTCACCAGACATGTGGCACTGCCTGCAGAACCACATCAACCTTTGGGACTGTACAATGATAAACAGTATGGGCTTTTTGTGACAGATAATTATTTGCCTACAGATTTTTAAATGTATGGGAACAGGAATATGGGTTATATATAACATGTATTATATTATACTACTGAGAGCCAGGAACAACAAGATCCTACTCAGTCACAGCTTTGCAATAACATATTACAATAAAGTATTAAAAATATCATCTGCACACATAACAAGACTGACATAATTCACAGAAGTGATAATCATGTTATCCTAGGCTTCTGGAAGAGGAAAAAGAAGTAAATTTAAAACCGACCTGCTCAACTGTTTTGATAAAAGAAGCTTAAGAGAAAAATTTTTTTGTTTGTTTGTTTTTGAATGGGAGAAGCAGCAAAGGAAGAAAGGAAAGAGAAGAAAGAAACTGTAGAGTGCTGTGCTAAAGGGCCATTCTTCAAGAAAGGACAAATCCCATTCTTCTGTGTAACAACTGTTCCCCCATTCAGGAGCACAATTCTTTTTGCATTCTATGACAGGATTTTAACAACTTTTATTTCTTAGAATATACTTCTGCAATCATGACACTTGAATGTGTGTGTATACAAACAAACCACAAAACTTGAAATTTAAATGGAGACAAAGTAAACTTCCTTGGGTAAAACAAAATGTTTCACAGAATGACTATGATTGAAGCCCTAACTAAATAGGAACAGATTTGAAACTGGACACAGAAGACTACTGATATAGGAACTAAATCTCTGGAAAACAGCAATTGTTTCACTCACAGATATTGGAAATACTGAAATACAGAATGAACACATACAGAAGAATGAATAACTGAGAAAATACAAAACACAAGAAAAGGATACAGACCAGTGGTGTCACAGAGATTATAAAACGCCAAATTAAGACAGAAAAGCAAACAAGGAAGATAATACTAAAACTGCAGTTAGACTGAGAACATAAGCTCTTACCGAGGCATACAAGAAAAGGTAGCATGTGAGAGTACCAGAGACTGGTAACAGATGAAGTTCCAGTTGGATATAAGGAAGAAGTTCTTTACTGTGAGAGTGGTGAACAGGTTGCCCAAAGAAATTGTAAATGCTTCATCCCTGGCAATGTTCAAGCCAGGCTGGACAGAGTCTTGAGCAAGATGGCCTAGTGTGCAGCATCCCTGCACATGGCAGGGGGCTGAAACTGTATGATTTTAAGGTCCCTTCGAACCCTAACCACTCTATGAAATAAATAAGAATGATAAATCAGTCAGCCATGAAACAAAATTAGTTTAGAGGGAGAGAAGCAAACACACCAGAAGCTACCTAGCAGCAAAAAATTAAACATTAATACAATTATTCTGGACATGAGAGTAGAGAATACTCCTGTAGCAGGTGCCTACAGTTGACAAAGATGAAAAGTGCTTCAAAAGAATATTAACTAATATTAGAAAAAGAATATGAAAACAGAAGAAACTCTGCTCTTTGTTATCACTGCTTTCTCCAGAGTCAAAACTGATAGAAATTTGTCAGGGTTTCCTGGGAAATCCACTATTACCTCTGTCAAAAAAGCTGCATAGCAATTTTGTTGCAACTGCTCTTCTTGGCCTTCTAAAGTTGTGGTCATCTATTCTATCATTTAATTCCCACTCCTAGCCACCCATAGGTTAGCATCCCATCTGCTCTCCCTAGCCCAGTGACAATACAGTTGCTAGACTGCATATCCCAGTTACATAAGCTGTAACTCTGCCTGTGTTTTTTGAAAAAGTATCAGTAAGGAAATGAAAGAGGAGCATCCGTTGGTCTTCGTTTGGCTTAGTTTGGAGAAATGGACAGGCATAAGGGGGAACATACCACATTGTTTTAGTCTCATACCTTGTCCCTTGTGGTATGCTGATTTTAAGGTAGTTTCCATCCTTACTTGCTTTCTGTTTCTCCACTCTGAAGAGTCTGTGCTCCATTTCCTCCCCTTCTATTATGGCTTCCACATCTTTGGAGCTCTTTTGCCTCTTGCTGACACAAGATGGCATTTTGTATGGAGTCAGCCACACTGAACGTGATAAACCACAGGTCTCTATCATAGCTCCACTGAACTGGCACTCTCAAGAGAACCCTTTCAAACACAACTTTCAGCCCATGTTGCTCTCAAATGGATTTTATGGCTATCAGCATACTGATACTTGGTCAAAATACTAAGTGTCTCCTAAAAAGGAAAAGAATGTATCAGAATAACAAAACAAAAAATACCTGCACTCTGTTTCTTCTTAAGAAGGGAAGCACAAGTTGCATTGGTTGCCATGTCTAATGCCAGTTTCTTCTCATTGTTCTTCAGATCTGTTCTTGCCCCTTTAGAATAGAAAGTTTTCATAATGAATAACTGTCCCAGATATTTTTTGGGCAATGGCATTACAATATGTGTTTCAATAGCATGGGTTGAACGGTAATGGACATGGGAATCTCATCTGTGTACTGCTCTGAAGTAAAATAAATACTATGGATGCTCTTCCATAAGCTACAGTTGGCTAGGGAACTCACTGGCTGCCTTCCCTTTCCAGAAGGCAGATGTCATTGCTGTTCTGGGGTTAAGTGCCTAACTTTATCTGCAAAGCAGGATGAGATTTATCTTGAGCAGGTGAGATGTCTATTCTCCAAACAGCTGCCACAATCTTCTGCAAGGCTTACAAAGTCAGGCAGGTAAGCTGGCTAGGGACCATAGCTGGGTTACAGAAAACACTTAAAGAAAGACGGATTAATAAACATTCAGCAGTCTAGTCTGCCACACAGATTGTTGAAACCTTGGTGAAGATCTTTACCCTTTGCCAGCAGCATCTCTACAATATCTGCATAACCTTTCCATGCAGCAGCATGCAAAGCTGTGTCTCCCAATTTGTTCTGTGGAGTTAGAGGGAAAAGCGACAGGATTAAAATACAGAAAAAAAAACTTTCAGCTTGTACCAAGCATGACTAACATCACACTTCTACTGCAAGGGTCAGCTGGTTTAACCTACCTGTTGATTTAACTCTAGGTTTGCCTGGGTAAACAGAACATCCACTATATCTGCATAAAACAGGGTGGGAGGGGTGAACAAAAAAATTTAGCAGAAATAAAACAGACTTTTTTGCATTCACAGTCTAAATTCTGATTAAGATTCAAAGAAAGAGTGAAAACAGCTAATGAAAATCTGTAGCAGTCAGACTGCATTAAGCAAGCTTTAACCTTTCTTAAAATAAAAGATAGAATGACATTTAAAAAATCTTGGCTTTATTATTTAGTACTGCACTTTTAGCAAACAGGCGAAAAGGCAAATCAAGAAAACCAGGGAACAATTATTTCAAAATAATTCTCCAATACCTTTGTGGCCTCCATGGCATGCCCAGTACAGAGCTGTGTTTCCAGCTTTGTCTAAGCCATTGACCCCAACTCGATTATCCAAACACTCTCTCAACCAGCTTAAGTTGCCTGAAAGACAAATTCAGTTTTGATGATTTTGTTTTCCTCTTTGAAAAGTTAAGAGAACCATTAAAGACACCCAGTTATTTGTGAAGGGTGTCAGTCCTTCTGTGAACTTGTGAGGAAAAAAGTGATTAGCAGCAACACTTATAATTCATAAAACAACCAGTCCAAGTCACATCAAACCTTTTCTTCTTCTCAAAGAAGACTATTAGGTCCCTACATAGTTAAATAGATGGTACTAAACTCTTTCAATGTGTATAAATCACAAAGTGGCAATTCTACCAGGCTGTGAATGAGTTCAGCTTCTAAAAACTGCAAAACTTACGAGATAACTTGTTCAAAATACCACACAACCAAACAGACAGGATAAATTAATTTTAAATATATGTCGTGGTTTAAACCAAACCAGACAACTTGTTCACTCACTTCCCCCCCTTCTTGCCCTCCCCCTACTCCTGGAGGGACGGAGACGAGAGTCGAAAAGAATGCAACTCCCACGGGTTGAGATAAGCACAGTTTAGTAACTAAGGTATAACACAAATCACTACTGCTACCACCAGTGATAACAATGATAAAGGAAATAACAAGGGAAGAGAATACACCACCTCACCACCAGCCAACCGATAACTCGCACCCCCAGCCCGACCAAGCACCGACCCATACCTCCTCCAACCCCGGAGTCTACCAGCTCTTCTGGCTAACTCTCAGTTACATCCTGGGCATGACGTGCTGTGGTATGGAATACCTCTTTGGCTAGCTTGGGTCAGGTGTCCTGTCTCTGCTTCCTCCTGGCTTCCCCTCCTCCCTGGCAGAGCATGAGGCTCACAAAGTCCTTGGCCAAACCAAAACATCATTGTTATCAGCTCTGCTCCCGAGCCAAAAGTCCAAACACTGCACTGCACCAGCTACCAAGGAGGAGAAAACTGACTGCTACTGCTGAACCCAGGAAAATATATTATTATTTTGGCAGAAACAAACAAATCATCCTATAGCATTACGCAAATCACGCTTACCACGTTTGGCAGCTTCATGCAGTGGGTTATCAATAGACTCTGCTTGCTCTGCCACTGAAATGAAAAAAAGAGAAATTCTAACTACTTCTGAAGCTGAATAGATATTGGGCACCTGCATGGAATAAAACTTTGATTTATTCCAGAAGATGTCTCCTATTGAAGAAGGGACAACATGAAGCAACCACAATTACTAAGGTATTACCAGTTTGCAATCCGTCATGTAAAACTGCTACCCTGCCTACATTTCCTAGGAGGACTTGGAAGAATTGTGCTGTGTTGTCTGTTTGCATGGCTTTTCAAAGTGGTTTTAGTTGAATCTGACAAAGCATTTCTGTTCAGTTCAAACAGGTATGGAATATTTAATGTGTTGCAATGCCCAAGAAAATAATGTTTTCTGGGGCTGAATATAATCATTAAAAAGTAAAAATGGCAAGCAGTCCCATTTCTGAAGGTGGGGAGAGGACAGATCAAAAAAGGTCTACAGAACTGCTCACAATCTGATTTAGCTTCCTGTCCATATGCAGTCAGGTCCATATCCATTACTTAACAATCCAGTATTGATCATCTACCTCTGTAAGAGGCCACCTGACACTGTATAGGGCTTCCTGACCTCAAAGCTATTAAAGGGTTGCCACTGTCCTCCTTAGGTCTACTTAAAACAAACACAATGTAAAGACTGAAGGAATATAGCCAAGATACTGCTAATAATAAGATCTTAAAAAATTTCAATGCATTGATTTAGAATACCAAGAATAGAAGCCTCAGTTTCGTGCGCTGTCTATAAAACTATCCTTTAGATCCAAGTGTTCTTCCCTTCAAAAATGAGAGCATCTGTTGCTGTTACCTGCACAAGCAGAAACGTGAATACTTGACAAACTCAAGCTTTCTGTGGGCAATAAAAATATAAGACAGCTTGTCCAGGGCTGATGTACCATGGGGACCTATATTGCAGATGTATTCTGAAATACCCTGGTAGAGGACTCTTAAATTCCAATACTGTGATCAATTTTTGAAAATCGGTATATCAGTCATTTTTATTTAGTGATTTCCTTTGATTGTGAATGACCTTGCCAAATGGAAATATTCTAGACATTACCATAGTTGCTTGGAATTAGTCCAGTTTTCCCTTTGCAAGTTCCTTTCCACCAGTTTGTATCACTCTGCAGAGAATAAGGAAAATATTTTAGAAGGGATATGCTGCATATCAGAAGTACTCAGTCTTATGGGACATCTGAGACTCACCATGTCTGAGATGTAGATAATATCTCCTTCTTCAAAGTACAGTTCATCTGGCTTAAAAAGAAAAAAAGTAAACAAAAATATGAATGTGTGTACTTAGGTAAAACAAATACCTCGATAAAGCAGAGTACATTCAGCTCTCCCTTCGAAAGAACAAAAACTCAAGTTCTCCAGCAATTAGACAGTCCTGATAGTCTTTCATATTGTAGTTTGAATTGCCTACAGCTCACTTTTCAGATCTGTGACCTTCCTGATAACTAAAGAAAAAGACTGTGGTCTTTCCAACAGAGCATTGTGCAAGAAAAGCAGTGAAATACATCTTGTGTTTGTTAACTTCATACCCTTTCTAGCTGGCCTCAGTTCACAAAATCTTTTAGTTCTCAAATTATCTTTGTTGCCTTTGGAAGAAAAGCAAAAAACCATGTATATTGCTGATCTTACATTACAGATAACTTATAATAGAAAAGAAAGTATGCTGCTTTTAAAAAGAGCTGTACTTAAAAAAGGAGAGTGATGATTAATCACCCAGGTTTATTCACATTTAGAAGGATATCCAGCAAAAAGGTTTTTTCATTGAAAGCATAATACAGCA
Organism: Pezoporus wallicus; assembly: GCF_028554395.1. NCBI lineage: Eukaryota > Metazoa > Chordata > Aves > Psittaciformes > Psittacidae > Pezoporus > Pezoporus wallicus. The sequence goes on along the minus strand of NW_026642858.1, from coordinate 8,731 downwards.
AGTCTAATAAACCATATCGAATAAAACCCTAGCAGAACTGAAAAATATGTTGTTACAGACAAGATTAAAATTATGCTTCTCAAAACAGTTAAATCTAGATACACTTACCGTTCTGGGCTCAAATGTATACAGGGCCCTGAACACTTTAACCTGCCCTAAAAAAGAAACAAAATCAGTATCAGTATCATACCTTCTAAACATAGCATACAGATACAGCCCTCAAATCCAAGTAAATTCCTTGAAGCTGCTGGCTGAACAAATTTGTGTAATGCCTCTGAAAATTATAATCACAATGAAAAGACTCACCCCAGCAGCACAGGTTCTAAAAGAAATGGGCCAACTGACCAGCTAAAGATAAGCTGCTTCTTGTCAAGGAACAAGGACTTCACACTCACCATGCAGGTCAATTGAAGTGTTACCATCAATTTCTGAGGCAAAGTGTAGTTTCAGTCATATTCACACACACACACTCATATATGTTGCACAGATTTCTATCAACAATTTCAGATTTGTCAAGTGATACAGAATTAATAATAAAGAAATATAACTGACCAATGTCTGCAACATATTCTCACACTTACTTGTAACCGTTACAGATTAGGAACATAATGCAGTAGCACAGAAATCACTGCATTTAAGAAAAATTACAAATGTCAATGTCAAGGCATAACTACTAAGAAAAACATTTCTGTAGCCTTGTGTCTCACGCTTTTTGGAGGCTAAGTGTATGTAAGACTATAACCATAAAATTAATCCATGTAAATATTTTAGATTGGCAAATGGAATCATGCACTCTCTATGTGTGTATGATTTTGCTTAGGATTTGTAACTATCCCATCCTCTTGCCAGATCTTATTTTTTAATAACACCATAAAATTTCAGTTTGGTCTTACTAGTCTCTCTCACAGCAGCTATTTCCTAGACATAAAAGGTCCAACGCTTCTCAGACTCTGCCTCAAAAACTAAACACCTGTACTGTGGCAACAGCCAAAGAAAGGATGAAACTTCTGATCTGTTTGTTATCCGTATAGAAATGATGAACCAAGGACATACCTCTTAGATCTAAGAGCTTCACAATGAAATGTGTGAACTGAAGCTGGGAAGAAGTAAAAACAAACAAACAAGGGAAAGACAGATGACAAAACAGGACAGGTGATGCAAGAGCACTATCCCTTCTCCTTGGCTTTCTTACATGGGAGACAGATAAACACAAGACAGAACTGCACACTGACAACTCTGGCGACTTTAACCATCACCCACCGATTTTCAAGGTTTAATGTAAGTAAAAGGAGGAAATGGATAGCAAGAGGGAAGAGTAAGATACATTAAAAGGGGAAATGAGAAGATGGCAGATGACAGGGAAAAGCAACAAATACAGATTTGTGCATGTCATAGTGTTTCCTGTAATAATGTACTGCATCTGTGTCAACAGGTTTTCTAAAGCTATCACACCCTAAGGGAAGGAAAAAAAGAATGGAAACACTGACACTGATGAAAGTATTGCTGACATGTTGTTTAAACAAAAGGCAATTCGGGGGGGGGGGGGGGGGGGGGGGTTGGTGGTGGTTGTTTTTTTTTTTTAATTCTCCACAACTGAAACAGAGAGTTACTTCCTGAAATGTCAAGCTGTGGTGTCACACACAGCACAACTCATTCTAAAATATTTTCCTGTCATGAAATGCAAAGTACAGATTTTAATCTACAGAACTGCAGGCCTGATTAACTGTAATTTTACAGCACTTTACATGGGAGTAAAACAGTACCCACTACTGGAACCAATCTTTTAAATATTTCTTCATAAACAGACATTAAATTAAACCTGGTTATGTTACTGCATTGAAGAGCTAAGAACAACAAGACCTTGGCATTGAAGTTATTTGTGCCAAATTTTAATAAAATAAAAAAAAATAAACAGCCGAGAAAATTTAAAATAACAAAATGTAAGCATGCAAATGGTACATTAAACTTGAGTCCCAGGCCTGAAAACGCTGTTAAATTGTATTTTACTAGGCATATGAGTACCTGTAATCACTTGAAGTACTTTTATCTACCAATGCCCATCCCTCAGCATGCAGACAGACTTAGAGCTTGTATTGGCAGGTGTCCTTTGGAATAAGCAAAAAGTCAGACATCACCTGGTGACTTCCTGTGCTCACCTTTACCACTTTGCTACGAACCACATTGTAGGATTCATGTAGGACAGAGAAATAATACATTAGCATTTGAACTTACCAAAGTTGCGTAACTGCACTCCCCCCAAGTACTTCTAAAGGAAAAATTAAGTAGAACACAAAAGATACAAGCACCTTTTTAAGACTTCAAGGCACCAGGCAAACATTAAATGACCTAATTCTCAGCATTAGTAAAGAGGGGATTATTCCTTTTAAAAACACAGCAAATAGGGAACAGTGTCCCACATTAAAACTTTTCCTAAGCACAAGGACAAATTTAAGTGTTTTTTCTTTTCAATCCCATACTTTAGCCACAACGTTGTATTTTCCCTTCTCAGGGAATCTGCATTAAAAATCTGCAAAACAACTGACAAATAAAAAAGCTAACTTGTAACATATACTAACCAGATACAAATATTCTTAGCATACAAACTCCGCCCCCCAGAATTTGAGCAAACCCTCCCTCAGCAACACAATGAAGTAAAGGAGTCAAACCAATGATTCTCTGTAACCAGCAACAAAAACCAAATGTTTTATCAGGCTGGGCTGACCTCATACCCTTCGAATTATTTTGGATAACTTCTGCTACACACTTCTTCTGCTTTTGTGAGGAAAGGAAACTGGCAACTCAGATTTCTGATATGACCTCTCAGCTAAGTGCATAAAATTAAAGAAACTGAGCTGATAAACAATAACAACAATTTAAATATGCAACTTCTGAATGGAAACAAGATCATTGCTGTGCTCATAATACAAAGTAATAAAATTACCATTTTCTGAAAATACTAGAAGCTTTAGAAGGGGGTAGGGGAGAATTAAAATAGATCTATCTCTGCACAGCATTACATTTGAGTGAAGGTGAACTCCCAGCACCAAACAGCAGGGAAGATAATTTCATTACCCATCAATTTCTATCACTTCCTCAACCAAAAAAATAAACAGTACTTGGTACAAGAACCATTTATTTTAGTTAAGAAAGTAAGCATGTCAGTAAGCCAATATTACAGGTGCTATCAAAGCTTGGACCCAGGGGACCAACAGGAGTCTTGGTTAGTATTTCATATCCTGCTTCACCTGCAGACAAAATGAAATCTCATTGATGCAAACAGGGTTCTACAAATCAGATATTGATCATGATCCAGCATCTTCCATAGCTGTATTTAGAGTAAGCAGGTCTAGACTACTATGAAAATCAGAAAATTAACTTACAAAAACAGACTGGCTGGGTATCACTAAGCACTATCAGTACCTGTAATACAGAGACAGGGATAACTTCTATGCTCTAGAAAAATCGGAACTGGCCATGGTCACCCACTGATAAATTGGGAAACCTCAAGTCTGTCAACTCGTATAAAGGTCCAAGCTAATTTGGTGCTGTCACCAGCTATCTTCCTCCTTGCTCCTGTAAGACTGCACAGAACCAGTAGGGAATCTGTTGCTCTCTCTAGCACCAACTTGATTGAAAACAACTAATTTGAATGAGTGCATGTAACAGGTAGACCAAAAAGTTAAAATATTTAAGATTTAGAAAATGGGGTAGAAAAAGGACAGTTAAGATTTCCAGGGCCTTTGCTGCTTCTAGAGGCTTCTCCCAGAACCTATGTAACTGGGAGTATGAATTTTTATACAGGTTCAGATGAATTTCTCTGAAGGAAGTGAGAGGCATCTTCGGCCTGACCTCACAGAAAGTGTGGTGGCAAAAGGCCAGCATGTTGGTTTTCTCAATGCTGGCCTAAGAACCTGCAAAAGAAGTATACAACCTGGCAGTGTATACCAACAATTTGAAGATACAATCTTTTTGTCAAGTCACAGTATCAGAGGTAAGCTGCAGATCAGAATAACTTGTGATATGCTGGCAGTTTGCTTTAGCATCATGTTATGATCTGCACATCTGTTAGGAGACATGCAATTTTATTAGAATGACATTATGGTTAGACTGATTTTTTTTTTTTCCTGAGGAATTAGAAAATAAGGTGCTTCACATCCAAACTTTCAAGCAGAAATAAAACTAGTGGAAATATGTTTTACAGGGACGCAGCTTGTAGCTTTGCTTTTTGTAAAGACAGACATCAATCAGCATTTAAGGATTGCCCCAACTCCCAACTCTCCAGAGAAAAAAGTGGAGTTCCCACTATTTAGAGAACCATCAACTTCTAAGCAGTGCTTCTTAGAAAGGGGAAGTGAACAGTGAACACAGGGCATACAAATTAGAGGGAAGGAAGGGGGGGATGGTGTATTAAACAAACAAAAAAAGGTAGGAATCTGTTTAGAGACATGTCGAAAAGAATGCAAAGGGGAGACTGGTGCCAGTGTAGACGATAAACTGGGGTAGCGCAGGAACAATTATGACTGCATCATTCAGTATCTGGAGTGGAAGAAGCAAATAGCATTTGTTTACAGAAAATCAGAACGAAGGTCAACAGACTTACTTAAAGGGAGTAACCCTTTATACTACCTATGTTTCCTCCTGCCTCCCTTCCTCTCAAAAAACTGATTACCTCAAAGACTGGTCTTTCGCCATAAAATGTAAATGTTGTGTGGACTCTAGGCCATGATCAACAAACCTCACTCTATCTAGATGATACAAAATTAAGTAAGGTTTCTTTAAAACATTAATATACCACTTTCATCTCCCCCAGAGTGGTTGCTGCCCACTGTGTAAAACTAATGAAAAATGTAACATGAGACAGAGCGCTGTTCAAGGAGGCGAATAGCAGAAGCCAATATAGCTTGCCAAGTTCAACGTAAGTAACTTTTGTAAACAGGATTAGCATCTAACACATAATGTTTAAGTCAATGAACTCTGCAGAGAAAGAACAATGCAGTCTGAGACATCAAGAGAATTCTTGAAAGACAGAGGGGTAACCCTCCCGTTGCCTAACGCTGACAGAGAAGAAAGTCTTTGCTATTTTCGACTCCCACTCTTTTGTATGTTCAGTAGCAAGTCTAGATAGAAAATACAGCCAGAAAACAGTAATAATGCAAAGGCCTAGTAGAAAAGCAAAGCTACGCACTTTTTTTTTTAAACAAGAGTCTCAAAAAAAATAAAAATACCAGAAATCAAAAGCTTTTTAAAGTCTCGAAAAGTAATCATGATCCATTAATCAAGGGCTAACCACAGACCCCAAAATACTAGCTCACATCTTGACAAACATGTCAGATGGCTGTCTAAAACATATTGATGTCAAAACCACTCTCTGTAACTGAAATCCTAATATGCTGTGCATGCCACAGGATTAAGAGGAGCCTTCTGTCAGATCAAATGCTCTCATGTACTGATGAAAACCACACTTAATGCTATAGCCAGTTAAGTTTTCCTCTCTCCGCATCTCCTTCCCCTGCCCCCATTTCTAAAGCATTGTCCAGCCATTGAACACTGATGTTCAAGACCCCTGTGATGTACAGTGAACATCCGCTGCTATACAGAGGATGATTATTTATTTTACTTAACATTATCACTTCCCTGACATGTTATATCTCCTTCCATCTCTACCTGGCCTACACTTTTCCCCACCCACAAACACAAAGGAAAGAACTATAGCAACCTCTTCTTGAACTGTAAAAATTCAGCAGCAAGACAAGCAGGTTTGCTGTTCCCTGACTCAAGTTATAGCCCAGTTTATAGACTGGATAACTGATAAAAGTCAGTGAAGACTAATTAACACAGCTTGACCAAATGCACAATGCCATTCCACCCATTGCAGTCTAAAAGCCACCAAGAGACAGCATTACACTGTGGTAGCAACTATTTCACCACAAGCAGTCCCTGTATTTTTCTTTAATCAGGACAGTTTAATGTCTATAACCCTGAAAGATTCAATGACAGTACCACACACGTCACTGACATTATAGACAGAATAAAGCCAGACATGTAACTACAGAAACATTCCACAGTATGCTAGGAGACAGTCTGCTCTTGAAAACGTTTTTGGGTGGGAAAAAAAAAAAGAAAAAAAGCAACAGTTTGCAAAACTTTTTCAAAAATTAGGGGTTTGAGAAAATTAATCTTACTGCTCTGAAAGCCATTACCAAGAGTTTTATTTTCTCCCTCTGCCTTCTTCAGCTATTTATTTCCATCCACTTCCTTTTGCTGTGTCAAGCACTCATGCAGTAAACCAGCTCAGCAAGTTCATTACGACACAAAAATAACGTAACATAAGCAGGCAGAGCACTGATCCAACTTGCTATGTCACTAAATGGAATGAAAAGGGAATGGCAGGGTATGAAGGGGAACCAGCTTGCCATATCACTAAATGGAATGGAAAGGGAATAGCAGCGTATGAAGCGGGTAGGGAACTTTTGATGGCAGCCTGCATTTTATCAGATCAAGCCTACCACAAAACAGCACTTCAGCAACCTAGTATTAGACATAACACATCTACTGTTAGCGTAACAGCTCCTGCAGGTTAGGTAGGGCTAAAGCCTTTAACTCTGTAAGAATCCTACATTAAAACTGACTCATCTTTTTGCAAATCAGAAAACTTGAGTTACCAACTTCACTGGGAAAATCTATCCTTTTTACATATTTGGCTGTTAAGCGCAACATCACACTCCTTCAGAAACCCACAGATTTCCTCAGTACCAGCTTTCAGTGACAGTCCGCAACAGCAATGCCTCCTTTACTTTCTAATTTCATGTAAGCTCTTTTCAGAAAGCGCTTAGCAAACTGCAGGACAGACAAAATTCTTCCATGGACGAAATTCTACATTCAGAAAGCTCTGAAAGACTTTTCTTCTGCATATTGTTCAAGGCTGATGGTCAAAACTGGGTTTGCACTTACTTGGCTTCAAATTAAAAACTTGTTTTATTAGTTGTCTAGTTAAAATACTCGATCATATTATGTATTTGTTTCTAAAACCCACCAGTATTTCAAATATTGCTCTAAGTGCCAAAATATTGAAATTCAGATGTATTTAGGGATCAATAATCATAGTTTGGAAAACACCAACTAACTTTTCACTAAATTTACCTGGAAAGGGTGGAGGAGAAAAAAAAAAAATTATATATCAGTGATTCAATGTACCAGAAAGGACAAGCACAGTAACGCCAAACGTCAAAGGACACACTGAGCGTTTGGCTGCAGGGAATACTAGAGTGGGAAGCAGTCGGATGCCGTGTTAGAAGAACACAGGTATCATGCGACTATGTGATAAAACCGCTTTTATGTGTCAACATATTGCTAACCCACGCAATCGCTGGGCAAACGCCGGAGTATTTCCACGCCTGTTTCTTAACAGGTTAGAGGGTTATGCACCCCAGCCTACGCCAGCTTCCCCTCGGCAGCTCAGTGCCCGAGCACGGAGTGCCAGGCCGCGCCCAGACGGGGCAGGCCGGGGCGAGGCACGGGTGGCCTGTCTCCAGACGCCCGCTCTGGCTGGGGCTCACTCTCGAAACTTCTTCCGAGCCAGAGTAGGAGCGGGACACCACCCAGACCCGGGGCCGGGGCAGCTCCATGACCCCTTCCAGGCGGGGCCGCTGGAGGCAGGGCGGCGGAAGCGGCTGCCTGTCCTACCGATGCAGCGCAAGCGTGGCGTGGCGGGAAACGAGAGGGGCAGGAGGGCAGCCCCGCTCCCCACTCCCTGCTCTAACAGCTCAGACCCGACCCCCAGACCGTACACGTGTCAGCGGGATGATCCGCACCGGCTGCGCGCGGCCCGTGAGCCCGAAGGCGGACAGACGGCGGCTCAGGCCGCCGGGGCCCTTCTTTACCTGGCTTGGCAGGTTTAGGTGGCGGCTTAGACATGCCTGGAGACGGCCGGAGTGCAGATGAGGCTGCGGCAGAGGTCTGCCTGAGAGTAGAGTAACCCTCTCTCGGCTGCCGAACCAAAGCGCGGAGGCACGGCGGAATGAAGGGCGAGGGTGCCGGAACGAGGGAGGCGGAGGCTGCAGGCAGCGCTCCCCAGTGGCGGCAGCGGACGTTTCGCTGGCCCCAGGCACGGACCCAGCCAATCCTATCGCACGACGAGGCCCCGCCCCCCGAAGCGGCAGGAGGCGGCAGCCAATGGGGCGGGGCAGCGGAGGGGCGCGTGAAGCTGTGGGGATCGCTCCCGGGGGTCGGTAGGCGGCGGCGGCGAGGCCCCAGGAGAGCGGGCGAGTATCCTGCAGGGTGGCGGGGGGGTTATGACGTCAGTGAGCCGTGACGCGGCCGCGGTGGGTTGTGAGCCACGCCGTGCGCGGCGTGTGGCAGCGGCCTCGTGCCGCGGGCAGCTCCGTGAAGGGGCACAGGAGAAGGCACCTGGGCCGGGAGGTTCCTTCAGTGCTGTCCCGGTGTCTGTGAGCAGCGGTTAAAGTTACGTTTAGCACAGAGGCGCTGAGGTGTTGGGAGCTGTGGGCCCTCCAAACTCGTGTCCTGGCGGTAGGGGTCGGTGTCCGGGATACTTCCACCGGGCGGTGGCGGGGCCTGGAAGGAAGCATACCTCGACTGTCACCGCGTGCTGCAGCTACATCGCGCTGTTGAAAAAAGTTAGGGTGGAAGCGGTTCCTTGTTGGGGTTAGCATGGGTTTATGTCCTGTTTAAAGATACTAAACCGAGACCAGGTAGTTTAGGAGTTCAGTGTTAC